>NC_080409.1:48282500-49003750 GCF_030265065.1 Corythoichthys intestinalis
CAAATTCACTGCTTTCACTCCAAAATATTTTAGATCTTATAAAAAAATTATATATATATATACCCACCCTAATTTTCGGACTATAAGCCGCTACTTTTTTCCCTCATTTTGAATCCTGCGGCTTTATAGTCCAGTGCGGCTTATTTGTTGATTTATTTGGGTTAATAGGTAACACTTTATTTGACAGCGGCATCATAAGACTGTCATAAGAACATCATAATTATGACATGATACTGTCATGGGCATTACTGAATGCTTATGACAGATGTCAATATGTGTCTTGTGGTATATTATTTCACTAACTCCATTTATGTCCAGCTCAGATCTTTTACGGCCATTCAAAAGTGAGATAATTTGCTGGATGACACTAACCGACCTCTGTTATAAGCATTCATTAATGCTTATGACATTGTCATGTAATAATTATGACTGTCATATGACAGTATTATGGCACCACTATCCAAGAAAATGTTACCAAATACCATAACTAGCAATTAATGAAACAACTGGAACAGTAACTGAAGAAATAATTAGCACAGAACATGTTATTTACATCTGTAGCGCCGCAATGCATGCTAGGAGGAATGTTGGAAGACAACAGTGTTGAAAGCAGGTGGCAGCAGAGGTTGACTGTCTCCCCCAAGGGAGCAGTGATGGCCAAATGAAGCTTTTAGAAACAATAAGGCTTTGCACCCAATTGGTTCAAAGCTTAATGGTGGTTCATTTGGTCTCTTGACAGTCTTATGATGCCATTGTCAAATGAAGTGTTACCAGTCAATATCTTTTGGTGTAAATATCCCATAATACAATGAGGACAACTGTGGCTTATAGTCCAGTGCGGCTTATCAATGAACAAATGCCGTTTTCATTTTGAGTTTTTTGCAGTGTTCAAAATAAATGTATTGTAACATATCAGGTTATATTATGGAGGAAAAATAACGGTGGTTGAAACAGAAAAATATTTTTTTAAATTCAGTAAAAATTGCATGAATGGCTTTGCAGTAAGATGCCAACTGCTCAACCATCTGCCAATTTTTTAGTTTTTTTTGGGCATACCCTCCCTTTTATTACCACTGCCTCTTATTAAAAAAACATCTTCCTATTCATGAAAGATTCCGTCATCTGAATTTCAAAGAGCTCAGGCGGAATCATAATGAAAACATGCTAAAAAAAGAATCTATACAACGTGGCCTCTTGTGAACTACATCTGGCTCATGTGTCAAGCTCTGGACTGAGGATGGTCTGCCTATGGACCTTTTCTGTGGCCAAGCAGACATCAAAACATGCGTAGCGGTTAGCATCAGTCCATGTGCTTAGCTGTAAAATGTAGAAGCAATCATGACCATGATAAGGGCCCTGGTTCAACTATGTGTGACTATTTGATAGTGGAAACAACGTTCCGTTCCCATAAAATATAAAAATATCTTGGGGAATGTTGATAGCAGACGTGGTGAGATGGAATCACCACCTGCTAAGGTGAGACTCCAGACAGGAGGGAGAAGAATTAGGGAACTTGCTAAAGTCGTATGTTCCCTGTTCTGCGCTCCCATGGTAGAGTACCTCGTTGTCTGCTCTTCTGGCACTGTCCTCTTCCTCTTCATCCATGTCTCGCAGGAGTTCGGCCAGACGCTCTTCCTCTGCCTGTGTCAACAGCACTTGGCCTCCTTTGCCCCTGGCAAGCTAGAGCAGCACACAACGTTGAGAAAGACAGGAAGACAAAGACCTTGACTGCAGACGGCAGTGTTTGCAAGTGAACAAAAACTTCAGTGTTTTCCACAGATCTTTGCCAAAATCAAAAGCATTTTTCTCAAGTTTTCATTGCCGAACACATTGTAATTATGTTGACTCTACACAATAGACAATCATCTATTGGCTGAGTGCCTTAGAATTCTGACAAATGTAAAATAAAGATGGGTTTTCAATGTGTTGGACTGACAGAATAGCTTGATGGAATTAATATAGCAAGCCCACCCAGTTGAAAGGGATCGAACGTCTATCGCCATCAATGGCAGCCAAAGGCTGCAGGACTGTCAACAGACTTGACAGTGTAAATTTTCAAATTATTTAATTTGAGATGGACTGTTAAATTTAACAAACCGTAATGAGACACAAAATAAACAATTTCCATCTATTGCCACATATAGGCTACAATACAATACAACTGATAGTGCTATGCCTGCCTGCTAAGCAACAAAACAGTATAACTAAACATCCTGTGCCTGCCCCCTCCACATACCTTAGGTTATCAAGCTGTCAAACAGTGATGCGCCTAGATTTTGTTTTGACAGCAAAGTCATTTATAACATCAGTAAAATCCACTTTTTGAGCAAGCTCACACTTAATGGAGAGGATGGTTGTACAAAAAAAGGAAAAAATATATATTTGAAATATTTGTTATGTTAAATTTTTTAAGTATATATCAAGTAGAACATAATATTTAATCAGACAATGATTTAAATCAAAAAGAAATATGTGAATGTAAAGTAAAATAAATTGAGGGGCTTTCAGGGGCCCCTATGGTCCTGAGGCCCAGGACAACATAACCGGTTGCTTCCATTGTCGACGGACTTGAATGGGTTAAAAAAATAAAACAAAAGGACAGATAGAGTAGGACGGACATGCAAATCGTGAGGCACATGACAGGCAGAAGACTGACAGAAAGATCGACCAACTGAGGGTAGGCATGCGCCGGTTAACAGTTTCAAGGTTTACCGTGGTATGAAAACATCATAGTTTCAAAACCACTGAAATTTTCCGTCATACCGTAGTGCGGTATTAGCTATCTTTTATGTCCGAAAAATGCAGCATATGGCTTGGAGCGTGAAGGGAATAGTATCTTTTCTCGTATTTACAGTTTGATTGTTTGTATTACTCTAACTCACTTAATATAATCAACCA
Source organism: Corythoichthys intestinalis (assembly GCF_030265065.1). Lineage (NCBI taxonomy): Eukaryota > Metazoa > Chordata > Actinopteri > Syngnathiformes > Syngnathidae > Corythoichthys > Corythoichthys intestinalis. The sequence continues at coordinate 48,285,399 of NC_080409.1, forward strand.
TGGAATAGTATCTTTTCTCATATTTACTATTTGTATTACACTAACACCTCCAATATAAAATAAATAGCATTTATATAATAGTTTAAGAAAAACATGCAGAATATATTTGATGTTACGAACAGTTCCACTTGAAATGATTAGAATTTGCAACGTCAAGACAACGTGCAGATAAAGAGCAGAACAGATACAGGATGCCTTCTGACCACAGAAGCCCAATGTGCACTTCATTCAGCTAACTGCGCAAGAAGGACGCTGACAAGCAGGTGATAGGCAAGACATCTACAAACCCACATCTCCACCACCAAATCCCGCAATCAGCTCTTCTGGACAGTCCAGAACAAATGGCGTGACATCTTGTCTTGCCACAAGGAACATCTGATACAGAGGAACCCGCGACCAAGAAGTGAACAATCAGCAATCACGTTACCCTGAGCAAGGCACAATCCTTAACTCTCGTTGCGCTGACAACAGTAACGCCCGAATTCTCCTGTCCCATCCACAACAGACAATAATCCTACACAACGCCTAAACACACCCTTCTTTTGGCCCACAGCCCGCCTCACCAGAGCCTTCAAAAGACTGAAGGTTTAACTAATTGTTGTCAATTTTTCGCGGGAATCTTTTGTTGACTTGTGATACAGTGACCCTTGATCCAGTTTGCCTCCTCGCCTGGGTCTCTCTCTGCTGTATGATTGCTGCCAACTTGGAAAAAAATGTCAACTCGTGTTCCAAAGCTTTTTTCCAGCTTTTAAAAGAGTCATTACAGGGGGTTAAAACTAAGGTGACCCCGCGGAGTTTGGCCTTTTGGCCACATTGTCGGAGTTCCGCCGCTCGCGCGGTTCCGACAATTCGGCTGGCGTGATTCCGGCAATCGGGCTAAAAGGTCAGATTCCCTCAAGTGGCAGCGCTCACCCATCCCTCTCCGGTTCTTGCTCTGTCCTGTGTCTGTCGGTGACACTAGACCTGAGTTTTTTCCTCCCTCAAAAACGACAAAGTCGCTAGTATGGTATACTTCAGCCATCGAAAAGAAGCAGGACTTAGAGGATGAAGGACAATAGACACGCTTGCAGAAGGTGGATGCCAGGGGAAGCAACACCTCCAACATGATTTCACATTTACGCGACAATCATCCGTCACTTTACACAATATTTTAGGTAAGTAAACACTGTCCCACCAGCTACGAGAGTTCACTCCATCATGTTTAGTGTGTCTAGCGATGGTAAAGCAAATACTATAACGTAAGCTTGTTAACGAGGCGGATAACGTGGCTAGTTAGCATGCCAAGACAGCTAACTAGTTTCCTCTCTACCATTAGCCTGCTTTTGTAAAGTCTTCCCCCATTGTAAACATCTGTTCAAAATAACATTTTCATAATACAGCCTGTGGTGTTTGTTCTCTCTGGTGACTTTCTGTGTTGAGAGAGGGTGGGTATGTGTATAATGTGTAAATAATGATACGAGTCTTACACACACTCTCTTAATATTCAACTAACTAGTATTAATAGTAGTAGTGGTATGTGTTTTACATAAAATCCAATTTTATCATATTTTGTTTAAATATTGCCAATTGTATCACATTTGATACACCTAAAATTTCATGATTTTGAGACTAATTCAGAAGTTTGACATTTCTTTTTGAAAAAAAAAATGATGAATGCAAGTCAACACATGCATCTGCAGGTTCCATGAGACAAACAAACAGGATTTAGCAAGGGTTATAGATATACGAGCGCTTATTACACATATTAATTTTGACTTTTCTTTTTACAAATGAGAAAAAAAGGTTTTATTAGGACCTTATTTTTCAAATTTTGGGATTCTCTGATAATTGCTTCATATTGCTGGCATTAATGGGTTAAGTCCAGTTGTGTATTACAAAGGTTCTTGTTGTAATGTTGAGCAACTTGAGCTGTGGTTGTGGGTATAGTCTATAAGTTCTATTTATTTAAATTGTACCGTATTGGCCCGAATATAAGACGGTGTTTTTTGCATTGAAATAAGATTGAAAAAGAGGGGGTCGTTTTATATTCGCGGTCTAGACATTATACCGATTCACTACGCTAGATGACGCCAGATATCGTTGAAGCGATGTTCTGTTATGACAGATTTCAGCTACTCTTCCCATTCACGACGCTAGATGGCGCCAGATATCGTTGAAGCGATGTTCTGTCATGACAGATCTCAGCTACTCTCAAGTTTAACCAGTTTGCATTATTTTATTGCAATGTTTTTCCTTATTCAGATTTGTTTCAAGACTACAGTTAGACTTCACTTTGATGGTGAATGCAGTTATTGCTATTTTGTTGTTTCATCACAATACATTGGTTTATTTACATTTCAAAAATCAGAAGCCATTTATTTATGAATGTGATTGCACTTTAGTTTACATATTTAAATGTTGAGATATTAAGATTTGAATGAGGCAAAATAAAATGCTTTTTCTCTGAAATATATTAATCATTTGTTTTAGATGTACTGCCATTATTTTCTGTATAAAAATTTATTTGGTGTTCAAAAGTCTTTTTTCAAATTTGAGTCTTGAAAAAGAGGGGGTCGTCTTATAATCAGGGCCGTCTTATTTTCGGGCCAATACGGTATTTAAAATATTTCTTTTTTGGGTTATTTTATTTCTTTGTTTTAACATATTTATGTTGATTTTCCAGATTTTCAAATATGTTGTGGGGGGAAAAAATCCTGTTCAATGGATTTTTTTTTAACCCATTAATCTCCAAATAGCACATTTTAGAGCTATGATGGCAATACCGTGATACTGTGAAACCACTGTATTTTTGCTAAAGGTTATCATCCGTCAAAATTTCATACCAGCACATGCCTAACAGAGGGATGAAGGCAGATCGACAACATTTTCTGATCTTAAATCATACCCAGTTTCATCAAAGCAACTCAAAATATTTCATTTTTCACAGTGGATTTCTCAAAAATCCCAAAACCTGTTTTTCCCTTTGTGCAATCAATCAACTCAAGCTGGGAAAAACAAAAAGTGAGGAGACTTGCTCCAAGATTCCTGTCACTGCCCCTGGCCTCACGTGAACTCTAACATACCTCAATATTTCTCTTGACAAAGTTCTTCTGTTTCTTCTTTCCCTTGCAGGTATCACCATGGTTCCCTTCATCTGGTTCCTCACACATGGACTCGGATACTTCGCTCAACTCGTCTGCTCTCTCGTCACCTGTCAGATTAGATTGTACTTTAAATTCCACAGGGGAGACTGTGGAAGGTAATGCTCATAAATATAGTTTGGCAATGTAAAGACATTTAACTTGTCTTAATACTCCTATACAAAATTCAACCACAAAATATGCAATATACCCAAATATCTCATGTGGTTTTAAATCATTGCAGTGCTGTCAGTTGGTTAATTAGTGAAGGGAGTTTACTGAGCCTACAATGCCATCTAGTGTATAGTTCTGACATTGCAGTTCCAACAATGGAAATACACTCAATTTAATTAAATATTCAAGACTTACTCTCTAACAATGTTTTCAGTCTTTTATCCAGTTCACTCTCGCATGTCTGAGATTGAAATAGGGTTTCAAAGTCCTCCTTTTCTGAATGGTCTTTAGGAAACAGAACACATTTTAGATGAATTATCATGGAAACATTGCATTTATTGATTGGTTATCCTATTGCTTACCAATCGGTTCTTCCAGCGCCATAAATAGCCTTGCATTTATGGCTTCCTGGCTGTTTTCAGAGCGGCCTTCTGGTAAGCTGTCCTTTGACAAATTGCACGCAATTTCAGAGGATGGCAGTAGTATGCTAAACAGTTATATGTTTTAATTTTGGAGAGTGTAACATTTTTGAATAATCCTAATATATGTGCGTCTATTCGTTAAGTAATAATAAGTGAAAAGTTTCTTTAAATACTCGGGTGTTTCTCAACGAATACTTTTACATAAATAGTTTGAAGAACTACTTTCTGCAACTACTTAAGCAGTGGTGCGGGAAGTGGGGAGCTTGGGTGCTGCAGCACCCCCTGGTGTTTGGGCGAATTTTGGGGGGCTAAATTGATTTTAATACATACATTTTTTAATATAAATAAATACATAAATTAATAAAACATATTGAAACAATAGCATATTTATACGGCGCCCCTAAAGGGACATCGACGGAAATAAGATCAATTTAATCTCGTAATCATTTGAATTATATAGCATTTAAGCTAACAGACTTTTGCGATGCAAGTTAATTGTTGTATAGTTGCAATTGGCTAACTTGCATAGCAAAAGTCCGCTTGCTTAAATGCTATATAATGCTAATGTTCACAACAATTGGCTAACTTGCATAGCAAAAGTCTGCTAGCTTAAATGCGCTATAATGCTAATGTTTACCAGATTGAAACTATCTGGTGCGCACCAGAGAATCTGGTGCGCTCCAGATTGCATAAATTTATCTTATTTCTGTCAAAGTCCCTTTAGGGGCTCCGTATATTTAACTTTGAGGATTTAATATATATGTTGGAAAAAAAATTGTTTGTCTTTTTTTTTTTTTTTTTTAAATAATACCACCTGACACCTTGCTTGCTATCGGGTCACGTTGAATAAGGAATGGAAAAGTAAACTGTTGACAGTGGAGGTGTTAACATGGCACAAAAACAAATTAGCGTTTTTTTGTTTGTTTGTTTGTTTGTTTTTTTGACAAAAACAGCAACATTTTCTAAAATCAGTTTGAGGACAAAAATGAACATGATTGTCTTTTGGTGTCTTCATAGGTAAGACAAGCTTACGTGGTAGTCATATTATTGTTTTTTGTTGCTGTTGAGCTGCCGCCATGCTGTTGGATTTTCATGTGCAATTTATTTTAGTGTTGTGAAAAGGAGGTGTTAAACCAAGGCTTATTAGCCCTTTTAGTTTTCGAATGTGTTTGTGTGTCATTGTGCCGTCTAGCTGCGGGGATTTGCATTAGAATACACGGGCACTTTTATTTTCCAATACAAAAACTCCAAACACTGTAGGTGAACTTTGTAGTAGCCTAGTAGTAGTACACCAACTATCCAGCATACCTGTGTATTGCCATTGTCATTGCCATTTTTTAAATGTTATTATTAGTAGTATGGTTTTTACCATTAACTCTTGCCAAAGTTCAGCTTGGAGCTGTTTTCGTTGACGCTTGGCTTCTTTTTCTCTGGTCATGCATACAGACAGCAGTTCATCAAGCTTCCTCATCTCTTCGATTGCTCTCTGCAGCTTTGGATCTTGCTTCTCCTCATCAGTTGCATTAATATCATACTGACCTGAAAGAAATATGTATCTACAGTATAAAACTTGACATGTTTATCTAGCTAAAGCAGGGCTGTTTAGTTTAATTTTAAGCTAGTGTTCATTTGTGTACAGCAGTGTTGTTTTCGTCAGCGATGACTATAACGAAAATATTTCGTCAACAAACAATTTTTTCATGACGATGACGAAACAGTAATGAGCTAAAAACGTGTTTTGGGAGACTAAAACATAACGAGACCAATGCCAGTTTTCATCTGACGAGACGACAACAAGATGAAAACCCGCCATAGTTTCCGTCACATGTTCAGAATGCATTTACATTTATGTCTAGTTACTAGTTGGCCTGCATTGTAGCAGTGTCTGGTTGTGTCACTCACGTGACGTGCTGCTGCTCTCCAGTCTCCAGGCTTGCACACACGGTAAGATTTGTTTCCTCATCTTTGCCAGGGAGAATATGCAATGTTGCTTGAGCCTTTAAAAATCAATGCTAAGTGATCATTACACTCTAAATGTAACTCATAGCGTTAGCCAAGCATTCGTGTTTAATGCTATGCCATACTCACGTTAGCATTAGGCTAATGCTAATAGCAAGCATCATCTTAAACTCTCGGACAACTTTTTTTTAATACATACAGTTCGTGGCGTCCAGGTGGGTATAATTAATTGAAAACATATACTGTTTTCCTGCCAACTGTGTATCATCACCAAGTTGGAGTTGTCCTTGTAGACCAGGGGTGTCCAAACTTTTTGCAAAAGGGGCCAGATTTGGTGAGGTAAAAATGTGGGGGGCCGACCTTGGTTGACGTCCTTTATGTAAAACAATATATTTAAGCAAATTTTAGCAAGCCATTCTGTGTGTCACATTTGCTTTATTTTTTTTTTAAATTAATAATAACAATCTCGCAGCTAGCCTTTGTGACATTCTCTTTCGATTCTCGGGCTCTGGCGAAATACTGCTGCGTGTAATTAAACGAGCTTCAAGTTGCTTTAATTTCTCGCTACGTGTCTTCCCTGTAATCTTGTCGTACATGTCAGCGTCTCTTGTTTGGTAATATCGCCTCAAATTGAACTCTTTAAAAACAGCGACTGTCTCTTTGCAAATGAGGCAGCAGAGGCGTAGCAAGGGTCCCCGGGGGCCCCAGGCAACAAGCAACATGGGGCCCTTCGAGCGTGTACAAGTAAGGGGGACAGTTGGGACTTGGAGCAATAGAAGAAAGAGTAGCAACACAAAAATACCACCATCGGATGCGGACGTGCTGTATATACCTTTGTGTGGAATCAGTAGTCAGATTGGCCCTAAGACCCACCAAATTCAAAATATTCCGTAAAAACCACTAATTGGTGGACTACCGACCGAAATGAGTATTAAATTTGCTGATAAAATCGTTTAGGATTATTTTAGATGCATACATGTTATATTTTTTTATAGAGTATTCGACGAGGAATACGATAGACCATTAATAGACTTTTTGGAAAAAAATCCCCATTTGTTTAAGTAGTCACATGAATAATGACTTGGCCTGTGGAAATCAATGTAAAACAACTCGGCAAGGACTTTCAAGACAGTACTTGGTGAGTCACTCTTTAAACAATCAGGTGGTATTAATAGCTGATTGGACTTTCTTTAACATATATAATCTAAGTGACATGGTTAGTGCTGATTGAGATTGATAACAGAATCGTTAGATAATCGCAGTCAACTTTCTTTTTTGTGTTGATTGTCACCATTTTAAAATTTGGAAGTTAAGGGTCACATGGGGTAATGTTGCTTAGAGTGCTGCTGCCTTTTAGTGGGTAAATGAGGAGCAGCATTTAGTGTGTAAGCTACTTCATATGATGGTAGCAGTACTGCTGACCAATTTATTAATAGTCCGTGTGCGGGCCAGACGTTATTGATTTTATGACAGAGGCTGGGGGCCGGATGAAATTTGACCAGAGGCCGCATTTGGCCCCCGGGCCGGAATTTGGACATGTCTGTTGTAGATGCTACAATATGTGCTCATATGCCAATGTTCATTCAAAATAGTTGGAAACCTTTACTTTTGTAAAGGGTAATTTTTTTTTTATTTTACAGATGAAAACATTTTTAGCCGATGTCAACTAAAACTAGACGAAATTAGTCTTGTTCTCCTCAACAAAAACTAGACGAAGGCAAACACATTTTGAAACGACTAAAATATGACGAAGACTGATAAGTATTATCGTCCAGAAGACTAAGACTAAAACGAAAATTAAAAAGGCTGCCAAAAACAACTCTGGTGTACAGAATAAATACTGATTCCACTTTACCTGTCGCTAATGACTCTCTTGATGCAGGCCTGGAAACGTTTTCTAGAGCACCTACGCTCACTTCCATAATAATAATAATAATAATAATAATAAAATTTAAAAATAAATAAATAAAAATAAAAAAGGTTTTCTATTATTATGTTATGAAAAGCTAACAATGCTCAAGGAGTCAAAATTAGCTATGATGACCACTTGCCTCGAGAAAAATACGTTTTACATAACTTTGTAAATCAATCAGGGCCACCTTTAGCCCCTAAAAACTAAGGTTATTGTCTCATTAACGACTGTAAAAGCTTTCTGTTCTATTCTATTTCATGTCTGTGACGCTAAAACGACGCATGTTCTTTGCACGTCCGTAGTAAAAATGAGATAGCCGACGATGAAACGTACCATCATTGCTCCGTGAAGTGAAGCTCATTTTGTTCGTTAATGTTGTACGTGTATGTTTTAAATATAATTTGCGACTAAGTATACGTGAAAGTGGTTGTAATCAGCGTCTCGTCCAGTTTGTGGTCGCTATGCACGCTAAATCTCCCGGATGTTGTAACTATGGAAATATTCATCCGTTACTATGGAGGCGCAGTCGAGCTAAGTTTCAGTACCTTCGGCTGGCTAGCTAGTTAGTGTAGCAAATGGCTGGGTAGCCGTCTGGTTGTTCGTTTATATATGTATTTCTAGCGTTTAATATGATAGACAGATGTCTGGAATATCTTTATTAAATGTCGCCGTTGTGAGGAAAGCGAGGGTGGAATATCCCAGGCTGTCCTGAGTGGTGGTGGGTATCAGCAAACGAATTTATCGTCCTTACGCATGACGTAGGTTTTAAAAGCTAGGTAGCTAGCCCAATGAGTTTTGGTCATTCTGACGTTTTTATCAGACAGTAGCACACTCCCTGTCCGTGGACAGTCACAGTTGTGGCTTTAAATTTAAGAAACGAATTGTAGTGTAGTTTTACTAGTCCGTATTTAGCAGATGCAGTAGAGTTAGCACAGGGAATAGGCGTGCATCGGTTGCCATCAAACCATTAACGACCCTAGTTAGAGTACATTTTTATGCAAGAGATTGCTTTGTACATAGTCTAAAGCTGCATTGGAATTAATCACTTAATGAGGCGTGTGTTTATGAAAAACGCTTGCTACACTGCTCGTTCAGACCTGTCAGTCCCTGTTATCATCATTATAGCGTCTTTTCACTGGCATGTGTCCAACCTCTGCAGCCTCCTTCAGCTGTTAGAGTGTAGTGACAAAAGCAACGTGTTCTTTGTTGTCGTGGGGTCATATTGATAATAGGCATGTGCCAGTATGATAACCTTAAGCCAAAATATCACGGTATTGCAATTACAGCTCTAAAATGTGTATCTTTGAGATATCGGAGTTTAAAAATGATTGAAAAAAAAATCAATTGAACAGGATTTTTATTCTTAAAAACATCAGAAAATTGGAACATAAGTATGATGTTAAGTCAGGGGTGAAAGTGGGCCAGAACGGTCAGGAACGCAGTTCCGGTATAAGATTCAGGGCCAGAACGCAGTTCCGGTATAAGATTCAGGGCCGGAATGCTGTTCTGGTACATGATGCTTTGATTCCGAAAATATGACGGTAACTGTCAAAACGCTATGTTAAAAAAAAAAAAAAAAGGCTAAGCTGCCACACATGCATTTCATCTCCAAGAAGAAAACAATCTACCAACATCAGATTTATATACACACGTATTAACAACAAACATAATAAAGTGCTTGGTTGGTCTGATTGGTTCAAATGGGCATGTTTTCTAAAACAGCAACAACAACAAAAAAGAGGTTAAATTGATGCGACAAAAAAAGGGCAATACAACATAAAATGGATCAAATCTTTAAGAGAAAGACTAGAGGAGGCTTATTTATCATATTTAGTTTTATTTGCTCTGATGGGGAGGTTCAGAACATCTTAGCTGTCAATGTGCACTTTGGATTTATATTTATTCATTTATGTTAGGCTACTTATTCATTTCCTTATGATTTATGATGCGTGATTTTCAAAATAGATTCCATTTCACTCTGCATAATACAAGTCATTTGTACCTTTTTTCTGAATGTATGTCACTTATATCTTTATTATTATTTTTTTTTCTAAAAAGTTAATGTTTACATTAACTTCAATTTTTATATACATCCTATGTTCTTAAGTAGTTAAAATTGAGATTTGGCCATTAGTATGTGAGGAAATGAGGGAAAATAAAAATTAGGAGATGGAGGTTGGGGTTATTGCTGTCTTTGTTAACTTTTATTTTGCAAATCATTGAAAAAATCAATTTTGAATGAAAATCAGTTTTTTTATGTGTTATAGAAATAACTGTGCTAAAACAGTTTTCTTCGCATTTCAGTAGGTAAGAGGTTTGACCCCCCCGCCCCCCAAAAAATAAATAAATAAAAGGGGGAAAAAATTAATAAAATTTCTGGCTCTTTGGCGACCGTCTGGGTTCTGGCAAGAAATTCTAGCCACTTTCACCCCTGTGTTAAGTTAAAATGCATTTTTAAAAAACTAAACATTTGAAATAAAATTAAAATAAATGCAGTCCTATAGGTGAGCCTAAACCCAGAGCCACAGTTCAACATTATTACCATCAGAACAAAAATAATTGAATTATTTTCAATAAAAAGCATGTGTGTTTGACTCGTATCATGTTTACATTATGCACACACTCTCTTGCTCAACACTGACAGTTGCCAGAGAGAAAAAAACACCACGTTTAACGACTGCTAGACACACTAAACACGCTGGAGTTAACTCTCGGAGCTGTTGGAAAACGTTCATGACAGTGTTTAAACTCAAAACAAGATGGAGAAAATTATTCAACTAGATTCAAGAAAAATATCAAATTAAGACGTTATAAATTTGCAGTGTGAAAGTTAGTACAAGTCAATACAGATTATTTTTGCATTGATCATTTAGCCTATCAATAAATTAGGTTCCTAACTTCCTATTGGTGAGAAATGTAGCCCTAACCTAATATGTTTGGTCTTATTAATGTCTCATCCCCAGCAAAAAGTTTACATGCAGGTTAAGCTGTAATATCGTCTCTACCAATATTGAGACCAATAGAGCAAGGCTCTATTTTGGGACCCGCATCTTGGCGCAAATTCATTCAAACTTGCCGTTCCGTCCAAGACACCACTCACTTTCGCCGAAAAGTCCTATTCAAAATACTGTAATGCCCCAGTTGGGGGGAGGAAGGGGAGGAGTCGGTGTTGGCTTAACCACTTTATTTTGGCAAAAATAATAAAGAAAAACAATAACAAAATAACAGCGGGCTACCGCGACATGCGACCGCTATCTCGCCCGTTCTCCTCGCTTACTTCCACGTCAAAGCTCGTCTCTTAAGGGGACCGCGCCTAGTTACAGACATTACAATACTCAATGAATAGGTTGCCACTGAACCCTTCACACTAGGCTGCTGCTAGTTTCAAACGGCCTTTAAAAAATTTCTTTTGCAAGGCGTGGCGGGTTTTATTTTGGTGTGGTGGTGTGCCACAATGTTTTATGTGTAGGGGAAACCCTGATATTGGAGGTATTGCCTCCTCAGCAGCCACCCTCCGCAAAAAATGTTTTACATGTCGGTTGGCCCTCCTCCTCTAAGCTGTGGCCATCTGTAACTTTTCTGTAGCTGAAGTATTTCCATACCAGTGATTTCATTTCTTTCGATTGAGGGGGGAAAAGTTCAGGAGTTTCACCTCCTCCAGCCATTGTGTAGCACAGCTGACACTGAGCAACAACCGGTGGGGGAGAATTGAGCCTTGGAGCAGCAAGCGAGGGATTTCTCCATGCATTTTTGGGACGTACCTTAGGGATGGTTTGACGGAAATTTTTTGAGGTTTTGAACTTGACATTTTCATACCACGGTATACCTTGAAGCCGTTAATCAGCACGTCTAATTGATAAGTAATATTGTTCCAGGTTGAGCTGACTGCAGTGCTGGGGAAAATGTGCAATGGAAAGACCGAGGCAACATCACAAGTCTGTTTTAAATGGTCTGTGTACTTGTTGCTGGCATTGGCGGTGGTAGACACAGGTGAAGGTTCAGGTAAGGAGATTCTTCATGCACATACAGGGGTTGGACAAAATAATGGAAACACTTAACATTTTGGCATCTTAATCATTGACAGTTGCGGTGGAAATTGACATCTTGAATCTCGAAAACTGTCCAATACATGCTCAATAATGTTGAGGTCTGGGGATTGTGCCGGCCATACGAGATGCTCAACTTCATTAGAATGTTCCTCAAGCCATTCTTTCACAAATATATTCAATGATTAGTATCAATAGAACAATAAATTACTAAGAATTTAAAAGTTAGTAGTTACAGGACTGGTTTACTTTCGCTTGAGGTGGGTTTGGAAAGTTTGTAATGAAGGGCACTCCCTGATGGAACACTTACCATATTGAATTAGAAAACAATGCTTACTTTACCATCATCAAAAGTGGATCATTCTGACCCAGTAATTGTCAAATGCCCGGGGCTCAGTAAGCGGGCACGTGGACATGCTTGTTGATTTTTCTGGTCCAGAATAAAGTGTAAAAAAAAAAAAAACTTTGTAGTAGTTTGAGTTTGAAATGTATATGTTTTTTGACTTTTTTATGTCCAGGTTGTCTCAGACCTATCATGGTGGAGCATGGCTCGCCTAACGTGCCAGAAACCAACATGGGTTATCTCCCTGAGGGAACAGTGTTGGAGTACCACTGTGATTCTGGTTACCTGATTGATGGACCAAGTGTACTCACCTGCACATCACTTGGACAGTGGTCTTCAGAACCACCACAGTGCATACACAGTGATGGTAAGGACACTTTGCAGACTATATAAAGCACTTGATTTCATACAACCCCTATCAAAAAGTATGGAATCACCAGTCTCGGACGGCCCTCAGACATTTTATAATGTAGAACAAACTCAAATGAAAAGATTGAAAAAATAATAAAATAGTTCTAAAGTGCAACTCTTTAGCATTCAGAAACACTAAAAGAAATGAATAAAAAACATTGTGGTGGTCAGTAAATGTTACTTTTATAGAGCAAGCACAGGGAAATATACACTCACCGGCCACTTTATTAGGTACACCTTCCAACTGCTTGTTAACACTTAATTTCTAATCAGCCAATCACATGGCGGCAACTCAATGCATTTAGGCATGTAGACATGGTTTAAGACAATCTCCTGCAGTTCAAACCGAGCATCAGTATGGGGAAGAAAGGTGATTTGAGTGACTTTGAATGTGTCATGGTTGTTGGTGCCAGAAGGGCTGGTCTGAGTATTTCAGAAACTGCTGATCTACTGGGATTTTCACGCACAACCATCTCTAGGGTTTACAGAGAATGGTCCGAAAAAGAAAAAATATCCAGTGAGCGGCAGTTCTGTGGGCGCAAATGCCTTGTTGATGCCAGAGATCAGAGGAGAATGGCCAGACTGGTTCGAGCTGATAGAAAGGCAACAGTGACTCAAATAACCACCCGTTACAACCAAGGTAGGCAGAAGAGGATCTCTGAACGCACAGTACGTCAAACTTTGAGGCAGATGGGCTACAGCAGCAGAAGACCACGCCGGGTGCCACTCCTTTCAGCTAAGAACAGGAAACTGAGGCTACAATTTGCACAAGCTCATCGAAATTGGACAATAGAAGATTGGAAAAATGTTGCCTGGTCTGATGAGTCTCGATTTCTGCTGCGACATTCGGATGGTAGGGTCAGAATTTGGCGTCAACAACATGAAACCATGGATCCATCGTGCCTTGTATCAACGGTTCAGGCTGGTGGTGGTGGTGTAATGGTGTGGGGAATATTTTCTTGGCACTCTTTGGGCCCTTTGGTACCAATTGAGCATCGTTGGAACGCCACAGCCTACCTGAGTATTGTTGCTGACCGTGTCCATCCCTTTATGACCACAATGTACCCAACTTCTGATGGCTACTTTCAGCAGGATAATGCGCCATGTCATAAAGCAGACTGGTTTCTTGAACATGACAATGAGTTCACTGTACTCAAATGGCCTCCACAGTCACCAGATCTCAATCCAATAGAGCATCTTTGGGATGTGGTGGAACGGGAGATTCGCATCATGGATGTGCAGCCGACAAATCTGCACCAGCTGTGTGGTGCCATCATGTCAATATGGACCAAACACTTTGTTGAATCTGTGCCAAGAAGAATTGAGGCAGTTCTGAAGGCAAAAGGGAGTCCAACCTGTTACTAGCATGGTGTACCTAATAAAGTGGCTGGTGAGTCTATATGGAATCACTCCATTCAGAGGAAAAAAATATGGAATCATGAGAAACAAACAAAGAAATAACAATCAAAACACATCTCTAGTATTTCGTAGCACCACCTCTGGCTTTTACGACAGCATGCAGTCTCTGTGGCATGGACTTAATGAGTATTCTTCATCAATTTGGTGCCAACTCTCTTTGGTTGTAGTTGCCTGATCATCCTTGCAGGTCGGAGCCTTGCTGTGGACCATTTTTTTCAATTTCAACCACAGGTTTTCAATAGGGTTGAGAGCTGAGCTATTTGCAGGCCATGACATTGACTGTATGAGTCTTTCTCCAAGGAATGCTTTAAAGTGATCCTCTAGTTTTAAGACAAGTAATTCTTAAAAGATACATCTTAGTATGAGTTATAATAATTTGACATTAAATCCCTCTTAATGTTTTCGTTTGAATAAAATTTGTAAAATTATTTTAACTGATTGTTCGCCATGGTTGTTGACGTCGCAGTGCTGTGACGTCACAAATCCCACTGCCGGACTTCAGCGTGTCATTCATTAGCAACATCTCGTCAGTTCGTCCCTTCCAATTTGAACCAGAGCGGAAAAGTGAAGAGCAGGACAGCACTGTCGGTCGTTCACAAGACGAGCAGCAAAGGCGAAATGCAGAGCAAGAAATACCTGATGAGGCAAGAGTTGGGCTAAACTTCTGGTGTACTTGCGGCAAGTGCATCTCGATGACAACGGAGCGAGAGAGCGTATGTTGTCGAGAACTCAGGTTTTTGTCAGCAGATCTTCAAGGTGAGTTATTGCGTCATCAAACTCATTCCAATATAATTGTGTAGATTGTTAGCATCCAGAGCTGTCGTATGCTTTACATACAGTACAGGCCAAAACACATTGGCATTCGTGCCTTTTTATTTTCTTGACCATTGACATTATAAACTCTCACTGAAGGCAATAAAACTATGAATGTGTGGCGAGCTAGGGAAGGATGCGGAGTATCAAACCACGGAGCTAATCCGCGTTGTTTTATTGACATTTAGGCTGCAAGAAATAGCAATGTCTGTCTGGCATGCGACCCGCGGAAGGTAACAGTTATTTCCAGCTGTTCCCTTCACAAAGTACCCCCCCCCCCCCAACCACACAACGTGCCAACATAATTTCCGCCGGTGAATTCTGTTATAACTTGCTACAAATGCACACGTGTGTATTGTGTACTTAGAAAAAAGGTGAAATAACTAAAAACATGTGATATTCTAGTATCTTCAAAGTAGCCACCCTTTTCTCTGATTACTGTTTGGCACTCTTGCCATTCTCGCGATGACCTTTCAGAGGGAGTCCCCTAAAATGGATTTTGACTTCACATGTATGCCATTCCGGCGATGAGAATTTATCATTGGACGTGCTTTGATCAGTTTGAGTGGCAGCATCACTCATATTAGCTGAATACTGAACACACACTGCCTGATGAACTGACAGTAGAGGTGAATTATTAGCTTCCTCTGTGACTAGCTGTACGCCCGAAGGTTCGCCTCTCGCTGTAGCGACAGGAGCGACTTGGGTGCTTAAGAGGGCGGCCAGAGTGTCTCGTCCGTCTCGCTTCATTGCGCGCATTTCACTCGATATCCGAGCAGGCTGAGGCTTCTTGTGCGGGAAAATAGTTGCAACAGCATTTGGTTTTAGTCTGCGCTTATATCTAGCCGCTCCGGTGAGATCTTTCATTAGTTGTCATCTACTAAAATCCTCAAACGCGGTAGGAGAAAAATGGCGACAACAAAGCCTTGGTTGTTTGGGAAGATTTGCTTGTCTACAGGCATTTTCCCAAACCTTTCTCCTCTTCTTGTCCACAGGAAATTTGTGGAGACTCGCATCACTCTCCTTGTTTCCATTTGACTCGAAATTGCATCCATAAGCAGCACATCGTGGCATTTTACTTCGCGAGTTAAGCCAGTAATACACAGTTGTTGTACACACGCTACACGATTGGAAAAATATCATCTACGTCATCACTCCGCGCCCGCAGAACATGGCGCCAACTATCGGTCAAAATATGCACTAAATATTATAAAATATTTCCATTGATTTAACATTTTATGTGTTTCTAACGACATATTTTAATACAAGAGAACAATTGTGATTTATTAGAGCCTACATGTCTTTAAAATCGAGGATCACTTTAACAATTTTAGCTCTATTTCATCTTGGAAAATGACAAACATACTTTCAATTGAAGGGATAAGAAAGCTGTCCTAAATGTCAATGTAAACTTGTGCATTTATTGAAGATTTAACCACAGCCATCTCCCCAGTGCTTTTGCCTGACATGCAGCCCCATATCATCAAGGACTGAGGAAATTTTGATGTTTTCTTCAGGCAGTCATCTTTGTAAATCTCACTGGAACAGCACCAGACAAAAGTTCCAGCATCATCACGTCCAATGCAGATTCTTGACTCTTGACAAGGTGATGATCACTTTAGTGCTCGTCCGAGACTGGCGATTCCATACTTTTTGCTAGGGGTTGTAGTAATGCTAAGATGATCGTGATTTTAAACGGTTGCATTATTCAGAGTTTTCAATTTTCCATGTGTCTACAGTCTGCCAGCCTCTACATCTGCCAAAAAACGGGGGCTACACCTGCCACCCCTCTCCGTGTCGCCGACTTTCTCATGGCACTGTGATTGAATTCTACTGCAATGACGGCTACGTTTTGAAAGGCGACTATAAATATCTTACCTGCCAATATGGGGAGTGGGACGGTCCAGTTCAGATCAGCTGTGTCAAAGAGCAAGGTATTTCACACAAGCTAGCTACAGTCAGTTGCTAGTTAAAACGTGCATGCGTTTACATGTCTATTTGAATGCGTGACAAAATTCAGAAGATTTCCAGAAGAACTGTCGGAGAAATTTGTGCATATTGTTATTACTCGTGTCTCAGGGTAGATTACTGTAAACCAGGATGAAAATAATTTGTTGCAGTGATATTCAAGTGAAAACAGCAGGCCCCAAATATTTGTAAGTTTAATTCAAATACAAAAAAAACAACAGTTTCCCAGAACTTGTTGGTTCTTCAGCCTTCTTGCGTGGGGCCGTACATGGTTGAAAACAGCTGGGTAAACCACACGGAATGCAGAAGGGGATTTTTCCCGGTGGGCATAGTGCTGTAGAAGCTGTACAGCTGCGACCCCGATTACCTGCCGGGTGGCCCTGACATTCTCATCTGCATCACCACGGAAAGTTAGTCAGAACCTCCTCACTGCACCCACAGTGGTGTTCAGACAACTGACCCACTGTTTTTGCGAACGTAAAGCTGTCTGTCTTGTGACTGTGGTTAAATTATCATTGTGAATTGATAACAACTCGTTCTACCAAGTGCTGGTAAGCTATATTGAATTAGGCAACAATGCTTATTTTACCATCCATGGGCAACTGGGTAACGTAAGAGTAAATCACTCGTTAATTAGCGTTGAGTTACTCCACTTGAGAGCAGGATGTCACCGTCTAACTTATATTTGGCTTTATAATGCTATGTTTGTTCAAATCAGTGTTGTTTTTGGCAGCCGTTTTAATTTTTGTCATAGTCTTCGGGACGAAAATACTTGTTAGTCTTAGTCTTATTGAAATCATTTCAAAATGGGTTAGTCTTTGTCGAGTTTTCATCGACAAAAACTAGTGCTACAATTAATCGATTAACTCGAGAAATTCGATTAGAAAAAAGCTTTTAATTAAATTTTGCTGCTTGGAGTATTTGTTTAATTAAATTGGTTTTATAATGTTTTTTTTAAACTGTTTGTATTTAGTTTTATTGATTTGGGTGTATACACTGCCCGCAAGTGGCAACAGTGAATATGACATGACTCATTTCACATGGATGAATCCAGCTGCTCCCTGTTAAGACCAACATAAGCTCAAATAAAAACTTAGCTTATGTTTTTTTAATCCATTCGTAATTTAGTTCATAGGTATATTTTTCTGTTTTTGTTGGAACATAATTATGACCATTTGTTAAGAAAATTGTTAAAAAAAAAAAAAAAAAGTTACCATTTTATAGCATTTAAGCTAGCGGACTTTTGCTATGTACGTAAGTTAGCCAATTGTCATTTTGTTGTACTTAGATCCTCATTTATTTGTTTTTTTTTATACCGTTTAAGGCTCAGCTCAAGTATTTTCATTTTTTTATGTTCCTTATTTGATTACTCGATTATTCGAACTAACTAGTTAATCAGTTAATTGACTAGTAAAAGCCCTAATATATCTATATTTATATCTATTTTGATAAAGGTTTTAAGCACTTCAAATGTAATAATTATGACGTTTTAAACATGTTACTATCCCTCCAAATTATTTTTAAACAAGAATTAGAGAAATGCTTGTCTTTATTAAATGCTTCATTGAGTGAGTCCACTCAAATCTGCTCAAGCTGCTCACTTACACACAATGAGTTGCCACAGCAACTGTTTGGTTTTTGTTTGAGCTAATGTTTTTTTAATGTATTTGTAATTTAGTTTCTAGGTATATTTAATCTTTTTTATTTTTATTTTTATTTTTTTGTTATTTTGTGGGGATATGTGTTTGAACGATTTGTTAAGAGCATTGTTAAAAAAATAAAATAAATAAAAATGTTGACATTTAATAGCATTTAAGCTACCGGACTTTTGCTATGTACGTAAGTTAGCCAATTGTCCTTTTGTTGTACTTAGATCCTCATTTCTTTGTTTTTTTTTTAATACCGTTTAAGGCTCAGCTCAAGTATTTTCATTTTTTATGTTCCTTATTTGATTACTCGATTATTCGAACTAACTAGTTAATCAGTTAATTGACTAGTAAAAGCCCTAATATATCTATATATATATCTATTTTGATAAAGGTTTTAAGCACTTCAAATGTAATAATTATGACGTTTTAAACATGTTACTATCCCTCCGAATTATTTTTAAACAAGAATTAGAGAAATGCTTGTCTTTATTAAATGCTTCATTGAATGAGTCCACTCAAATCTGCTCAAGCTGCTCACTTACACACAATGAGTTGCCACAGCAACTGTTTGGTTTTTGTTTGAGCTAATGTTTTTTTAATTTATTTGTAATTTAGTTTCTAGGTATATTTAATCTTTTTTATTTTTTTATTTTTTTTGTTATTTTGTGGGGATATGTGTTTGAACGATTTGTTAAGAGCATTGTTTTAAAAAAAAAAAAAAAAAAAAATGTTAACATTTAATAGCATTTAAGCTACCGGACTTTTGCCATGCAAGTTAGCCAATAGTTCTTTTGTTTACTCAGATACTCATTTATTTATTTTTTGAGACCGTTTAGGGCTAAGCTCAGGTATCTTAATATTTTATGTTCTTAATCAGATTACTCGATTATTCGAACTCACTAGTTCATCGATTAATCGACTGCTAAAATCATCAATAGCTGCAACCCTAACAAGAACCCAGAAAACTTTCATCTATTTTTAGTTAACAAATACTCACAATGTCTTAGTCCAAAAATAAAGAAATAGATAACAAAGGTTTCCCACAATTTAGAATGAACATTAAAAGGACAAGGACAACATGATGATAGTACACAAAACAGTACATTATTTTCAATTAATTATACCCAGCTGGACGTTAAGAACTGGATATAAAAAAAGTTGTCCAGGATTGAAGAGGACGCTCGCCACGCTAATGTTCATGCTAATTCAAATGTTATGCTAACACTACGAGTTACATTCAGTGTGTGATGATCACTCAGCACTGACCTTTAAAGGCTAAAGCAACATTGCATATCCTCTCTTGCTAAGATAAGAAAACAAACATTATCGTGTGTTTCAAAACAAGCAAGCCTGGAGTGCAGCTTAGCTTGAAGTAGAGGTTAGATTTTGTGCCCGAACCCGAACCCGACCCACAATTTAAGCATTCACGTTCAGGTCAGGTCGGGTCGGGCCGCCATGCCGGACTAATAAATTATTTAAAAAAAAAAAAAAAAAAAAAAAATGGAG
Source organism: Corythoichthys intestinalis (assembly GCF_030265065.1). Taxonomy (NCBI): domain Eukaryota; kingdom Metazoa; phylum Chordata; class Actinopteri; order Syngnathiformes; family Syngnathidae; genus Corythoichthys; species Corythoichthys intestinalis. Next base: position 48,305,140 of record NC_080409.1, read on the forward strand.
AGCATGCTCTCTGTATTGCGCTTTTGCTTGTGCGTGTGCACGAACGCCGTGGCGCCGGCCGCTTTTTCTTCTTGTCCTCCCGCTGCACGGCCGAGGCGCCGCCCTCTCCTGTTCCCTCTCCTTGTCAGAGAGGCGCGTCCATGTGAGAACAATATCCCATACACTCAGAAATATGTTTAACAAACTTTCCCAGCGTTATTTCGTTGTGTGAATGCTTTGATAATTCAAAAAAAAATATGTAGATTATTTAAACATTAAGAAAACTTGCGTTTTTTTCTGCCAACTCGAAGAAATGAAAATAAATTGCTGCTGCTGCGTTTTTTCCGCGTCACTCAAAAAAAAATAAAAAATAAAAAATAAATAAAATGGAGAGCAGCGCAGGCTCTCTGTATTGCGCTTTTGCTTGTGCGTGTGCACGAACGTCGTGGCGCCGGCCGCTTTTTCTTCTTGTCCTCCGGCTGTAGTTTGCGCACGGCCGAGGCGCCGCCCTCTCTTGTTCCCTCTCCTTGTCAGAGAGGCGCGTCCATGTGAGAACAATGTCCCACGCACTCAGAAATATGTTTAACAAACTTTCCCAGCGTTATTTCGTTGTGTGAATGCTTTGATAATTCTAAAAAAAATATGTAGATTATTTAAACATTAAGAAAACTTGCGTTTTTTTCTGCCAACTCGAAGAAATGAAAATAAATTGCTGCTGCTGCGTTTTTTTCCGCGTCACTCAAAAAAAAAAAAAAAAAAAAAAATCGGGTTTTTCGGGCTCAGGCCTGCAAATCTAGTTAAGTGATCGAGCTCGGGCCGGGTCGGGCCTCAATACCAGCGGGCCGTGTCGGGTCGGGCTGGATTTTTTAGGCCCGAACTAGGCTCTAGCTTGAAGGACATCATAAACAGCGGTGAGGTGAGTGAAGGACAGGCGTACAATAAGAAAATGTCACGCGTTGTGAACATATGATAGAAAGTATGTCTCATTTTAGTCCTGTTATGGTTTCGTCAGACGAAAACTGGCATTGGTATCATATTTTTTAATCTCCCAAGACATGTTTTTGAAAAAATTGTTCATCGACGAATTATTTTCGTTATCGTCATCATTGAAACGAAAACAACAATGGTTCAAATCTAAATCTTAATGGACCGCACCATCTTCATTTTGGTAGCGAAAAGAGAAACGATGGTGGTTAAAAATGAGAATTTTTTGGAATGCAATATACGGCCTGAGGGCCACGCCCAGTCCATTGTCAGTCTCTGACGGGCTTTACAATGTTTATGAAGTCTAAAGAAAATTGTTTTGCACATAAGGAAAATTGTTTTGCTTTAATGCTTTTTGTTTTTGCCTTAACAAACATTTGGGATCGGTTATCCCAAATGTTGCTTTAGCCTTTAAAGGTCAGTGCTGAGTGATCATCACACGCTGAATGTAACTCGTAGCATTAGCATAACATTTGCGCTAGCATTAGCATTAACGTTAGTGTGGCGAGCGTCCTCTTAAACTCTCGGTCAACTTTTTTTATATACAGTTTTTAGCGTCCAGCTGGGTATAATTAGTTGAAAATAATGTAGCCTACTGTTTTGTGTTCTATCATCATGAATTCATCATATTGTCCTTGTCCTTTTAATGTTGATTTGAAATTGTGGGAAACCTTTACATCTATTTCTTTATTTTTGGACTAAAACATTTTGAGTATTCGTCAACTAAAACTAGACAAAAGTTTTCTGGGTTTTTGTTAGGGTTGCAGCTATCGATTATTTTAGCAGTCGATTAATTGATGAACTAGTGAGTTCGAATAATCGAGTAATCTGATAAGGAACATAAAATATTAAGATACCTGAGCTTAGCCCTAAACGGTATAAAAAATAAATAAATGAGGATCTGAGAACAACAAAAGAACAATTGGCTAACTTGAATAGGAAAAGTCCGCTAGCTTAAATGCTATAAAATGCTAACGTTTTTTTTTTTTTTTCTTTTTTTTTTTCAATGTTCTTAGTAAATCGTTCAAACACATTTTCCCACAAAAAAACGGTTAAATATACCAAGCAACTAAATTACGAATGCATTAAAAAAAACAGCGCAAACAAAAACTAAACTAAACATGCATAATCATGAAATACAGCATGAATCCTTGAATGTCAAACCAAGTGTATGGCGGACCACTGTTAATTATTTTTTAACTCTTTATTCCTTGTCCACCAGCTTGTCTGCCCATATCTAAACCAGAGAACGGGGGCTACACCTGCCACCCATCCCCTTGTCGGTTTTCCCATGGTACTGTCATCGAGTTTTTTTGCCATCCGGGCTTCGTCCTGGGCGGGGACTACAAATACGTGACCTGTCAGGATGGACAGTGGGACAGCCCCATGCAGGTTAGGTGTGTCAAACAAGGTGTGTAACTCTGTTCACAGCGTTGGATATACTTTTCTATTTCTTGTTTACTAGGCTTTGAGTGTCTTACTATTATTCTTGACAAATATCTTAACCCTGTGACTCTCACTTAAGGGTGTATGAGACCCTTCACGGAGCTGCACGTTTTTTCTAACCTGACCGACACTAACATCGGCGCCTTCCCCGTTGGCGCTGTGCTACAGTACCGATGTGACCCGGGTTACCAGCCGGACGGACCTACCATCATCAGCTGCACTGCCTCGGGACACTGGTCCTCAGAACCTCCTCGCTGTTTACGCACCAATGGTAAAGTCATATATGCGTCATACTGTGCGGCGGTAGCAAGAGGCTTATTTGATTGTATTGTGATCAACAATGTTGTCACAGATTACTTGAAAAAGTAATTTAATTACTGATTACGCCTAAAAAAAGTAATCTAGTTACTTTACTGATTACTTCATTATCAAAGCAACTAAGTTACTTTAAAAGTAATCTATCAGTTACTTTTTACCCATTTTTCTCCCTTTGACGCCTCAACATAAGAATGACAACAGAAAAATGTCATCACATGTAATTGACTTTCCGATGATTGAATTTAAAGGGGACTATCAGAATTTCGCGCTAGCTTAGCCACTCCGGAGCCCTGAAACTAACAAATATCTGACAAACTGCTTGGAATTTGTTGAAATCAACTCCACTGACCAATTAAACCCCGCTAACTCTAAGATTAAGCCTAATGTCAAAACTTACGAATTTCGGGTTATGGTTAACAGTAGAGCTGGGAATCTTTGGGCACCTAACGATTCGATTACGATTACGATTCAGAGGCTCCGATTCGATTATAAAACGATTATTGATGCACCCCCCTCCTTTTTTTAAAAATGTTTTGTACATTAGTTCCAAAATTGTTCAAAAATACTTTCAGGCTAAACCAAACTACTATTTCAGTATCAAGTTAACATATAGAAGTAAACAAATATACAAAAATAACAGTAAATAAAAAACTCCAGTCCCCATTCTGTATCAGCAGCTTTAAACTACATTCAATTAATTTAATGTTGTGAATCAACCGTTAAAGTTGTTAAAATTGCTCCCGTTATTTCATAATTTCCCTTTTGTCTACTTTCGACATGTGAAAGTTTTAAAACTATTTTAAAGATAGATTCAAGTCAATATTTTACCGATTTAGGAGTATTTTAAAAGTATTTTAAAGTTAATTAGGTTTGCTTGGAAGGTTCGCTACAACAGCCTTGCAGGGACGTGTACTGCTTTAAGATGGCGGCCATTTACTAACGCCCACATCTAGCTTTTTGTAGGTGTGCTGCTAACGCTACCGAATCAATAATGCATCTAGTCGTATATAAATGATATCTACCATAACATTATGCTACTTTGTAGCAGCTTTTCGGCAGCAGTCAGGTATGTTGTTGTGTTTTTTTATCTCGTGACATGAGTTGAGCTAGAGCCGTGAGTTGAGCATTGGCATTACCCGAGGGGCCGGGTAATGAGAAGCATGATGTTTAGTTACTCTCGCTCCGTTCCTCATTGACCGCGCGGCGCACTGAGTGTGTTCTACTTGCGCTTTACTTGGCATATTTCAATAATCGGAATTTGGATGTTTGTGAATCGTTCTCGAATCTTCCACGGCCGAATCGTGAATAATCTAAGAATCGGAAATTTTGCACACCTCTAGTTAACAGCATATCAGTGCCAATGTAAAACAATGCAAACTGACGGCACAATAATAAACAACTCACAAGTGGATTGTACAGTGCAATAAACACAAAGATGGTGGCGGGCGCGGATGCACGTGCAGCCATGCACGTTAACAACCCGGAAGTACTCCTCTCAACACACACGCGGTCAATTTGGCCACAAAAAGTGGCGGCAACTAAGCACTTTACACTCTGTCGGACTTACAACACATCCCACAGATGCTGAACGAACACATCACCTCACGGCATGAATGTGAACCACGCATATGATGTAAAAAAAAGCTTGCCAACTTGGAGTGATGACTGCCCGTCGTTGCTACGGCAAAGCTACGAAACGGCTGCGCATGTAGGGGGTCCAACCTTTTGCTGATACCCTCCAGAATGAAGGAAAAATACCTTCATTCATGGATATCCACAGATCAACATTCCCTCGCAACGTCTCAATACTCGGCGCGAATGTCCACCCGCCTCAGTCCCACAACACGTGACGCGAGACCAAAACAGGAAATAGCTAAGAGGTTGTCATGGAAACACGTACCGGGAACCTTTTATTTGAGCATTTTCTATTCAAAATGCTCTTCGTACATGACTACAATATTCTTCATTCTACATATGTTATGAGGCAATGAAAAAATAGTAACGCAGAGACACTAAGGAAACTAACTTTAATCAGATTACTGGTGTAGAAAAATGAACGCGTTAGATTACTCGTTACTGAAAAAAGTAATCCGATTACAGTAACGCGTTACTAACTAACGCGTTACTGACAACACTGGTGATCAAGCAATATGGTGTTAAGAAAAATAATTGGATCATTTTTCGTCCATTTCTTCGACAGTGTGCCAGTCTCCATATGAGCCAGAGAACGGAGGGTACACCTGCCACCCATCCCCGTGTGGTAGACTCTCTCATGGCACCGTGATTGAGTATTTCTGTGATGAAGGTTACATCCTGAAGGGAGAATATAAATACCTCACCTGTCAGTATGGCGCCTGGGACGACCTCATGCAGATCAGCTGCATAATGGAACAAGGTAAGGTATATTTAATCCTTTCAAAGTAGTGTACTAAAATCAAAGTTTTTAGGGAGGTTCTATGGAGTGTGCAGTTTTAATTTTCATCTTAGCCTTATGGACGAAAATACTTAATAGTCTGTGTAATATTTTAGTCATTTCAAAATGGGTTATTTTTAGGGCTGTCAAAATTATCGCGTTAACGGGCAGTAATTAATTTTTCAAATTAATAACGTTAAAATATTTGACGCAATTAACGCCCCGCTCAAACAGACTAAAATGACAGTAAAGTGTAATGTCCGCTTGTTTTTTTGGTGTTTGGCACCCTCTGCTGGCGTTTGGGTCCAACTGATTTTATGGGTTAGTACCATGAGTGAGCATGGTGTAATTATTGACATCAACAATGGCGAGCTACTAGTTTATTTTTTGATTGAAAATTTTACAAATTTTAATAAAACGAAAACATTAAGAGGGGTTTTAATATAAAATTTCTATAACTTGTACTAACATTTATCTTTTAAGAACTACAAGTCTTTCTATCCATGGATCGCTTTAAGAGAATTTTAATAATGGTGATGCCATCTTGTTGATTTATTGTTATAATAAACAAATACAGTCCTTATGTACCGTATGTTGAATGTATATATCTGTCTTGTGTCTTATCTTTCCATTCCAACAATAATTTACAGGAAAATTTGGCATATTTTATAGATGGTTTGAATTGCGATTAATTACGATTAATTAATTTTTTAGCTGTAATTATTGTAATTAACTCGATTAAAAAATTTTAACCGTTTGACAGCCCTAGTTATTTTTCCTCTAGTTTTCGTCGATGAATACTCGATCAAGAACTTATCAAAACATTTTTTAACCATTTTGACAGCATGTTTTGAAAAATGTATGCAAACTATTATAATCAAAAGCAGGTTCATACCAGTACTAAATTAGAAGCAGGTCTGTCTAAACTTAAAAATATAAAAAACGAGATGTTAACTGCTAAGAAGTTATGTCCAAACCACCTAACGCAGCACTTCTTTTTATGATGAGTATGTTTCAAAACAAGCAAGCCTGGAGCGAAGCCTAGCTTGAACGACACCGGTAAGTTTTGGAGCGCAGCACGTCACATGAATGTCATAAGAAAAAACTGCTATGATGCAGGCTAACTACACGTACATCGTACAGGTAATCCCTGGGTTACAAACGGGTCCGTTCCTACTCTGGCCACGTAACCAGAATTTCCACGCAACCCGGAATTAACCCTTAAGTGCCCCTTACATCTCAAAATAACTATCCAAAAACATGTATTATACATCACTGTACTCTCCTCGCCAAGACGTTGGAGCTAATTCCAAACTCGACAGGGAGCTAAGCTGACTTCGTGGCTCTTACTCATATGTGTGCGTCCACTCTTCGTGTGCGTAAATACGTTCGTGTCAATGCGCTTTCACTCGTGTGCGGAAGTACAACCTGCTCTATATTATATATTATAATCAAATACAAATTTCACCAAAGGGCAGAATATTCATATTCATAAAGTAAAGTAAAAAATAAGATACTGTGAGGTACGTAAGGTACTGTTTACACAACTTGAAAAAAATAAAATTAAACAAAAAAAAGAAAATGACTGGAGACAAAATGGCAGACAAGACTCCATCATCTTAAAGTTGAAATTACGTAAGTCGGGTACTTCGTAACCAGCACAGAATCTGTAACCTGTACAGAAAATGTCACCCATTGTGAACATATGATTACAGTGGATATTGGACTGTGCCAAGGAGTTCTGTAAGTCTTTAGCAGACACTCTAGGGTTCTTTTTTACCTATGAGTATTCTGCGCTGAGCTCTTGGCGTCATCTTAGGTGGACGGCCACTCCTTGGGAGAGAAACAACAGTCCCAAACTCTCTCCATTTGTAAAAAACTTTGATGAACATCCAGACTGGTTTTGTATCCTTTCCCAGCTTTATACAAATCAACAATCCTTGATCGCAGCTCTTTTGACTGAGCCATGATGCATATCAGACAATGCTTTTCATCAAGACAATTCTTATCAGTTGTGTGTTTTATAGTGGGCAGGGCAGCTTTAAACCACTCATCAATGATTGGGCACACACCTGACTTAAATTATTTGGTAGAAATTTGTTTCAATGGCTCTTTAAGTCTCCTTAGGCTGAGGGTTCACTTACTTATTTTCCCCCTACTGTTATTGTTTGCATGATTGCTATCCTCATTAAAATATAAAAACCTATAAATGTTTGAGTGGTTTTAGTTAAAGCAGACTGTTTTTTCATCTGTGTGATTTTGACAAAGATCAGATCACATTTGATGGTGATTTTATGCAGAACTGTGAGAAATTCCAAAAGGTTCAGATACTTTTCCATACCACTGTATTAATAAAATTAAAGTGAAAAACAAGATACTCTGATGGACAATAAGGTACTGTTTACATAACTAATAACATGGCGGACGAGACTCCGACGTTGTAAAGTCGAAATTGCGTAAATCAGGTACCCCGGGAACTACCTGTACAATTGGAAAATGTCACGCATTGTGAACATATTACGGAAACAGTCGTATTTTTATCTCTTTGGCATTAGTCTTGTTATGTTTTAGTCTCCCATGACACGTTTTTGCTCAATATCGTCTCTTATTGTCATGAAAAATGTTCGTCGACGAAAAATTTTATCATCATCGTTGATGAAAACAATCATACCCTGATGGAAAAAAATCAGCAATTGGTGAGTTTTCCAATGTTGAGGCGAAAATTGGTGGTGACTCTGCATATTGAATTGGAATAGACCCTACTCATCTACGTCACAAAATGGGCGTGTCGCTGTTTCCGGCCGCCATATTGTACCTATTTTTTAGACCTATTGTCATTGTTTTCAATTAGTCGAGCAAGTTATAGAGCAATTCGTGGAAGCCCCGGTGTTATCTGATGCTGTAAACTCATTGGATGCGTTGCATAAAAGGCGTTACGTGGAAAAGCTTCAGTTTATCCATTCGCCAGATCCGTATTTGATGCCTAAATCGATGTTTTTCGACCCGTTGGCTTCGCCTGACATCTGCTATCCTGATATTTACAACTATCTTGTCCACACAAAATCAGCCTATTCTCACGAAAGTTAGAAAAACTTTAAGAGCTTGGAGGCTTATAAATGCTACGTTGCTGGTTGGGTGAAACAGGTCCTCGTACACGAAAATTCGGTAGGAATCTCGTGCTCGGAAGGTGAGTTACGAAATTTTCAATTCAAAATCTTTTGTTCTTGCTAACATCCACTGTCAAGTCTAATGTATTTCATATCATTTGTCAGTGGAGCTAGGGCTTTTAATGTTTATATGGTTTAGCGATAGCGCTCTCACTACATACATATATAATATGTAATAAATATGAAGTGCGATAGCACTACTCCAGATTGTCCCTAGTTGAATTTATTTTTTGGCTTTTGACCTCAATAGTGAAATTGTAAATTAATTGTATGACAACTGTCTGACTATCCACTTATAATTATATATTTTCAGGTAGTTCATTCACAACGTCTGAGTGTATGTTGTCGGCGATTAGCCTAGCAATGATCTTAATTGTGGTTCTCAGCCCAAAACCCTCTAAATATATATTAAATGCATCTTACCAGATATAAAATGACTACTACATAATCTGTGGTAGTCGTTTGGAGCCCAGTTTTCTCGTCGAATTGCAGCAGTCAATCTCGGTCTCCTCTTCGGGTCTTTCGGAATACGGTAAAAATTCAAGTCTCTCCGTCTATCTTCTCTGTTTTTGCAACCGACCACCACACACGACTGCACGATTTTGATTATTAATGTTAACGAGCAGAAAAACACGCCATAATAGGAGGAATTTACGAAGCGCTAATGCATTAACATGACGAGTATACGGACAACATGGCGCGGGGGCGTGGCTGTGACGTCACGTGAGTAGGGTCTATAGAATTGTTCGAATTCATTTGAAAGTGTGACTGAATTTCCTTTATTGTTCTCTTTTAGGCCGCGATACATCCTTACCATTGGGGATGCCAACTTGGTCCATAGTGTCGTCCACAGCAAGCTCGGTGGCCCTCATCCTTCTCTTGGTGGTGCTGTTTGTGCTTCTGCAGCCAAAACTGAAATCCTTCAATCGGTGAGGCAAAAAAGGGAGACATTAACAGACAAACGTGTATGGATTGCAGTTGAAGTTTTCCCACCAGTTGTAAAAAGTTATTAATCAACTTTTAACAACACATTTTTAACACCATTCAATCTATATGTGGTCCAATTCTCTGTGTGGTGAATGTGGCTACAACCACTACTTCTGTCAATTTCCAACCAGACGGGACGAGGGTGTGTCAGGCCAACCCGTGTCCATAGTGGTGGAAGGAGTCCAGGTGACTCTACCCTCGTACGAGGAGGCGGTCAGCAATAATGCCTCGGCTCCCAGCTCAGAGTCTCGCGTGCAAATTGTGTTGTCTGAGGAGCAAGCCAGTACGCCGGAGGCCGGCCCCTCTCGGCCAACTTCCTTAAAACGGCTGCACTCGGAGACGGCTGTGGTGCACCCTTTGCCGCCTTCGCCGTCCTCATCTTCATATTCCAGCTGGACTCAGGAACATGCCGACGCTTCAGCTCTGTCGCCTGACGACCGGCACGGCTTCCCTCTGCTTGACTCGGAGGTGGAGTGTTCTGATGGTGAGGCCTTGTTTTTGTGCGCGCTTCTTGTTTTTAAGTCATGTGATCAGGGCTAGGCGTTTAATTGAGTTCATTGATTTATGATGCTAAAGATGCTATGAAATACTACGGCAAGTAACTTTAAAATGATAGCAGACTATATGGACGCTTTCACACTAGCACTGTTAGCTCCGTTTTAAACGGACCAGAGTTTGTAAATGGTTTGTAAATGTAAATGCGCATCTGAACTCCAGTTCTCGGGCCAAACAAACAAACTCTGGTACACGATACACAAAATCAGGTTCTACACAGAATCGGGTTCTACTGTGGTGGTTGTGTTTTGCATGCTGTTGCTGAACGTACCGTGTGAGAGTACAGTGGCATAGACAGGCAGAGCCTCTCAGGGTGGCCGTTTCGTGAGTCTCGCTCTCCTGGAGGTGGCAACAATTTGACAGTCAAAAAGTCACAAAAGTGAGAGCGATTACGCGCCTCAGTAACTGTGAACCACGCAGTTTCCTTTCGTGGATTAATTTTGCCCTATGGTTTTTTTATATACTCCAGTTCGCTCGGCATTGAATCAGGAGGTAGCCACCCCGCCGCTGGACGAGCTGCGACTTGCTATGTTATGCTATGCTACATTACGTGCCGCGTCACAGCACCACGCTCTAACTCTCCACGCTCCCTCCCCTCCCAGGCGGGAGGTATTGCCTCTTCTATTCGTCCAATCAATGAGTGCGCCTTTCATCCACGTGATGCTACTTGTAAAGTTCAATTGGCGCAGTGTGAATGCTGTACCTTTTCAACAACTCATTTGCAAGAGTTGCTGCGAGGAGCCCTCCAACCAGACCTTGGTCCTCTTTGTCTAGTATGAAAGCGCCCTATGTTGGATACAAATTAGGGCTGTCAAACGATTAAATTTTTAATCGAGTTAATTACAGCTTAAAAATTAATTAATCGTAATCAATCATAATTAATCTTAATAAATCGCAATTCAAACCATCTATAAAATATGCCATATTTTTCTGTAAATTATTGTTGGAATGGAAAGATAAGACAAGATGGATATATAGATTCAACATACGGTACATAAGTACTGTATTTGTTTATTATAACAATAAATCAACAAGATGGCATTAACATTATTAACATTCTGTTAAAGCGATCCATGGATAGAAAGACTTGTAGTTATTAAAAGATAAATGTTAGTACAAATTATAGAAATTTTATATTAAAACCCCTCTTAAGAAAATCAGTCGCACCCAAGCGCCAGCGGAGGGCGACAAAACTCCAAAAAACACAAGTAACAAGTTGGCATTGCACTCTGCTGTCATTTTAATCTGTTTGAGCGGGGCATGTGCGTTAATTGCGTCAAATATTTTCACGTGATTAATTTAAAAAATTAATTACCGCCCGCTAACGCGATAATTTTGACAGCCCTAATACAAATCCATCCAAAAAAAGTGACAGCAAAGGCTTAATAATGAAATTAGATCCTAATTCGTCTTGCCTCGGCCCCGCCCAGTAAAAATCATCTCCTAACAGAAAATGATACTAGCATGCTATCAGTAGGCTTTCTATTCTCTTGTTGCCGTGTGACCGTTCTGTTATTCTGTCAACGTATACTTGCTAGCGCAGCACTAGAAAGCTAAAAATTATCATCAATTCTGTTTATGATGTCACTCGTGCTGCTACGATCAGTCGATTAACTTGAGTAATTCGATTAGAAAAAAGCTTTGAATCAAATTTTGCTGCTTCGAGCATTTAAGTAGAGTGGTGTTGTAATGATTTCTTTTGAAAGTGTTTGCATTTAGTTGTATTTTGGATGAATACATTACCCTCTGGTGGCAACAGTGCATATGACATAACTTATTTAACATGGCTGAATCCAGCTGCTCCCTGTTAAGACCAACCTGAGTTTTTGTTTGAGTTAATGTTTTTTATGCATTCTTAATTTAGTTCATAGGTATATTCAACTGTTTTTTTTTTTTTTTTGTGGGAATACGTGTTTGAACAGTTTGTTAAGAGCATTGTAAGAAAAAAAAAGTAAACAACATTAGCATTTTGTAGCATTTAAGATAGCGGACTTTTGACAATTGTTCACTTGTTGTACTTAGATTCTTATTTATTTTATTTTTTTATACCATTTGAGGCTAAGCTCAGGTATTTTAATTGACTTTTAAATGAAACTGCAATTCTGCGTAGTGTGAAGGAACACTCAGGATTTTTTTTTTTAATATTCGCATCTTTTGAAAGCGTAATATTAGCAAGCCTTTGTTTTACTCTCCTAAAATGTATTCTGCAATGCATTATATGTTCCTAATCCGATTACTCAATTATTCGAAGTAAATAGTTGATAGATTAATCGACTACTAAAATAATCAATAGCTGCAGCCCAAGATGTCACATCCAGAATTGATGGAAAAAAAAGTAGGCGTTCCCTGATGCATTGCTTTGAGTGGAATAACTATGAAATTGATTTTTTTTTTCTTTAACAACCCGATTTGAGCTCCAAATTCATTTTCCATACGAAAAATTCAAAGTCATTTTCATTTTTTTTGACATGGTTACTATTTCCTAGCACCTGAAGACACCTATTGCCATTCCATGGTATTCAATGAGTTAAATAACCCTGGACACCTGTCGATTATGTAAGAAGCTTGAAATCATTTACAGTGGGGCAAATAAGTATTTAGTCAACCACTAATTGTGCAAGTTCTCCCACTTGAAAATATTAGAGAGGCCTGTAATTGTCAACATGGGTAAACCTCAACCATGAAAGACGGAATGTGGGGAAAAAAAACAAAAAATCACATTGTTTGATTTTTAAAGAATTTATTTGCAAATCATGGTGGAAAATAAGTATTTGGTCAATACCAAAAGTTCATCTCCGTACTTTGTTATATACCCTTTGTTGGCAATAACAAAGGCCAAACGTTTTCTGTAACTCTTCACAAGCTTTTCACACACTGTTGCTGGTATTTTGGCCCATTTCTCCATGCAGATCTCCTCTAGAGCAGTGATGTTTTGGGGCTGTCGTTGGGCAACACGGACTTTCAACTCCCTCTACAGATTTTCTATGGGGTTGAGACCTGGAGACTGACTAGGCCACTCCAGGACCTTGAAATGCTTCTTACGAAGCCACTCCTTTGTTGCCCTGGCTGTGTGTTTGGGGTCATTGTCATGCTGAAAGACCCAGCCACGTCTCATGTTCAATGCCCTTGCTGATGGAAGGAGATTTTCACTCAAATTCTCTCGATACATGGCCCTATTCATTCTTTCCTTTACACAGATCAGTCTTCCTGGTCCCTTTGCAGAAAAACAGCCCCAAAGCATCATGTTTCCACCCCCATGCTTCACAGTTGGTATGGTATTCTTCGGATGCAATTTAGTATTCTTTCTCCTTCAAACACGAGAACCTGTGTTTCTACCAAAAAGTTCTATTTTGGTTTCATCTGACCATAACACATTCTCCCAGTCCTCTTCTGGATCATCCAAATGCTCTCTAGCGAACCGCAGACGGGCCTGGACGTGTACTGGCTTCAGCAGGGGGACACGTCTGGCAGTGCATGATTTGAGTCCCTGGCGGCACATTGTGTTACAGATAGTAGCCTTTGTTACTGTGATCCCAGCTCTCTGTAGGCCATTTACTAGGTCCCCCTGTGTGGTTCTGGGATTTTTGCTCACCGTTCTTGTGATCATTTTGACGCCACGGGGTGAGATCTTGCATGGAGCCCCAGATCGAGGGAGATTATCAGTGGTCTTGTATGTCTTCCATTTTCTAATAATTGCTCCCACAGTTGATTTCTTTACACCAAGCGTTTTACCTATTGCAGATTCAGTCTTCCCAGCCTGGTGCAGGTCTACAATTTTGTCTCTGTTGTCCTTCGACAGCTCTTTGGTCTTGGCCATAGTGGAGTTTGGAGTGTGACTGACTGAGGTTGTGGACAGGTGTCTTTTATACCGATAATGAGTTAAAACAGGTGCCATTAATACAGGTAACGAGTGGAGCTTCGTTCGACCTCGGTAGAAGACGTTAGACCTCTTTAACAGCCAGAAATCTTGCTTGTTTGTTGGTGACCAAATACCTATTGTCCAACTAATTTGGAAATAAATTCTTTAAAAATCAAACAATGTAATTTTCTGTTTTTTTTTTCCCCCACATTCTGTCTCATGGTTGAGGTTTATCCATGTTGACAATTACAGGCATCTCTAATCTTTTCAAGTAGGAGAACTTGCACAATTGGTGGTTGACTAAATACTTATTTGCCCCACTGTACATTTGCTGGTTCAAAAGAAAAAAAAGATAAAAAATCAATTTGAAATCAGTTTTTCAAAAAAATACAAATTTTCATTTGAAAGGCGAGGAGGCACCCAGCCCTACTGTCTAATGAAAATGTTGTGCTTTTTGCAGATATGCCTTTGCTGAAGCAAGCCTGAACACACAAATGACTACACGACAGTGAACACACTTACACAAACTAAGCCATGTGTCTCTCTGACCATCCCAAAGCAGAACACAAGGGAGTTCCTGTACATGTACATATTAACTGCATTTTCCAAAGGAATCCCCCTCACAGTCTAATGTATACCTAATGTCTGTCTAATGTCCCCTCTCGCTCTGTTTTGTCTACTGCTGCTTTGAAGTACACGACACCGTCACGGCTTGTGGCATAAGCTCACGTCAGCAATTGATTCTGAATGAAAATAATAATGTATGCCTCACGAATCACCTTTCCTGTGTTATTATTGATTACATGGCTGCTTGTCTATCACTTGACCTCACTTTGCTCTCTTAAACTTGTTCACACCTTTGTCCCCGATGGCCTTATCTTCCCACTTCTATGCACACGTATCCAATATGTACAAGAAGGACTTTGCAAACTGAATGTTGCTTCGTCATATAATTTATTTGTATGTTTGTCATAGCAGAAAATATGATACACTTAATATATTAATGCTTCAATGTTTGTTTAATTTATTGTGCTGTTGACCAGTCATGGTTATATTGACACTTCTTGGAATCATTTCAAACAGCACTTTTTTATTGTCACTTTTACTGTCTAGTGTCATAAGTGATCTGGACAAAAATGACCATAATAATGGTGTGATATGAGTGTTATAATTGGTTTGCGTGTTCAACCTACACTGGTATGAAAATATCTGGACCTTTTGGAATTTCTCACACTTCTGCATAAATTTACCATCAAATGTGATCTAATCTTTGTCAAAATCACACAGATGAAAAAATAGTGTCATGTTTTAATGAGGATAGAATGCAAACAATGGCAGAAGGAAGAAAAATAAGGTGAACCATCACATTTTATACTTTGTGCCCCCCCCCCCTTGGCAGCAATAACTTCAACCAGATGCTTCCTGTAGCTGCAGATCAGATTAGCGCATCAATCAGGACTAATCTTGGCCCATTCTTCGATACAAAACTGCTGTAGTTCAGTCAGATGTCTGGCATGAATCGCTGTCATTAGGTCATGCCACAGCATCTCAATAGGGTTGAAGTCTGGACTTGCCACTCCAGAACACGTATTTTGTTCTACTGAAACCATTCTGAAATTGATTTACTTCCGTGTTTTGGATCAATGTCATGTTACAGCATCCATCCTCTTTTTAGCTTCAACTGTCTGACAGACGACTTCAGATTTTCCTGCACAACATCCTGATAAACTTTTGAATTCATTCTTCCATTAATGATTGCAAGTTGTCCAGGCCCTGAGGTAGCTAAACAGCCCAGAATCATGATGCTCCCTCCACCATGCTTAACAGTGGGGGTGAAGTGTCGATGTTAGTGAGCTGTTCTATTTTTCTTCCACAAATGACGTTGTGTGTTACTCCCAAATAATTCAACTTTGGTTTCATCAGTTCACAAAATATTTTGACAAAACATCTGTGGAGAGTCCAAATGCCTTTTTGCGAACATTAAACAAGCAACAATGTTTTTTTTAGACAGCAGTGGTACCTCTGTGGAGTCCTCCCATGAAAACCATCCTTGGCCATAGTTTTACATATAGTTGATATGTGCACGGAGATATTGGACTGTGCCAGTGATTTCTGTAAGTCTTTGGCAGACACTCTAGGGTTGTTTTTTACCTTTCTGAGTATTCTGCGCTGAACTCTTGGCGTCATCTCTGGTGGACGGCCACTCATTGGGAGAGAAGCAACAGTGCCAAACTCTCTCCATTTGTAGACAACTCTGTCAATTGATGAACATCCAGACTTTAAGCGATGGTTTTGTATCCTTTCCCACCTTTATACAAATCAACGAACCTTGAGCGCAGGTTTTCAGACAGCTCAATGCTTCTCATCAATACATTTCTCACCGGGTGTGTTTTTTTATAGTGGGCAGGGCAGCTTTAAACCACTCACCAGTGATTGGGCACACATCTGACGTAAAATGTTTGGTAAAAAATTGGTTTCAATTGCTCTTTAAGACTCCTTAGGCAGAGGGTTCACTTACTTATTTTTCCCCTTTCTGTCATTGTTTGCTTGCTATCCTCATTAAAATATGAAAACCTATAAATGTTTGGGTGGTTTTAGTTAAGGCAGACACTGTATTTTCATCTGTGTGATTTTGACAAAGATCACATTTGATGGTGATTTTATGCAGAAATGTGAGAAATTCATTTTTCATACCGCTGTACATGACTTGTTGCTTTGTAAATATTGTAATTTAATGTATGTAAAGTTTTAATTTAAATAACAATGTAGCATTTTGTCACAATCATGTTTGATTAAATATTAATGTTCCAATTGCATTTACCTCATTTCATGTCTTGCTGCTTCTAAAGAAACAATATATTAGTTGGGTTATTCTTCCATTTTCTTTTTATTTAAAAAAAAAAACTGTACAAGTATAAACCACAACAATTGGCTAATACAGCTAATACAAAAAGGATTCTACCGATAAGACCATGCTCAATTTTGAGTAATGCTAACAGAAAGGTGCTCTTATTTTAACCATCTGTAGCTTGTTCTGACTTAATATTGTATTGCATTATACTGAAAAGTATTCCTAATATAGAAGTGTGAGAAAAGGAATATTCTATTTTGGAATACAACTAAAGACAGGTGAATCTGGAAAGTATTTACTTCAGTGTCATCCAAAGTGAAGTCCATGAAGTAATCATGTTGGCTTATTTTCCTCCGAGCTTCTCAGACATTGAGGTGGTTTCACTTCCTCATGTTTTACGTTGACGTTCGTGTATATTGTCGTTTCTGTCAGATAAAATTGTGATAATAAATGAACGTGGTCATCTTCAACCACCACAAAAACACGCAGCTGTGACATTTACCCTCAGCTGGAGACTTGGCCATTTGATAACATCTGAAGCACACGGTCAGGAGAAGAGCCTCAGCACACTGGAATGTGTAGTACAGCAGAGGGAAGAGGAACATTGGCCCGATGACCTCTGGGGGAAAGGCCACCTTCAAGATGGTCACACACAGCTGGATGTTCTGACACCCTGTTTCCACAGAGACCGTCCTGCTGCATCTGGATACAGTATATACAGTGGGACACATAAGTATTTAGTCAACCACCAATTGTGCAAGTTCTCCTACTTGAAAAGATTAGAGAGGCCTGTAATTATCAACATGGGTAAACCTCAACCATGAGAGACAGAATGTGGAAAAAAACAGAAAATCACATTGTTTGATTTTTAAAGAATTTATTTCCAAATTAGAGTGGAAAATAAGTATTTGGTCACCTACAAACAAGCTAGATTTCTGGCTGTCAAAGAGGTCTAACTTCTTCTAATGAGGTCTAACGAGGCTCCACTCATTACCTGTATTAATGGCACCTGTTTTATCTCGTTATCGGTATAAAAGACACCTGCTTCAGCTTTGAATGGGTGTCGTGTCATTCGCGGGCCGTCCACTCGACAGCCGGCCTCCGCGCCTGGGGGGGTGATATCGGGGTCCGACCAGTGTGCCGCGACGGTACTCCAGTGAAATGCCGATGTCACACCCCCGTAGCTAGGGTTGCCACCTTTCAGAAATAGAAATAAGGGACGCCCCCGTTGCGCCCAAAGCCTTACGGGCGAAAAATAGGGGCATCCCCAAAACTCCTAAAATGCATAGAAATGTATGTATTTTTAGATGCGAAAATTGTATTGTGCACTATGTGGGCATGTCAGTTTCCTTGCCTTGAAAGCCAAATTTCTTAAGGGAATGTTGCAGGAGCGCTACAATTCCAGCAGCTGACTGGTCTGCATTCTCTATGAAGTCCAGCATTTTGTTGGTGACCCCAGACTCTGGACTGAAGTACTGGACAGCAAGGGGAAACATCTTCCTGCTCAATTTATTCGAGGCACCGGCCTGTATGGACAATGGGATGGGTGACGTTAAGATCTTGAGCACATCAGCCACTGCCTTTGAACCCAGGACTTGTTTCAACAGTGCCTCTTGCTTTGTTCTCCCCAAAGTCATTTTCTTCACCATTTTGGAATCACATAAAAATCTTCTGATTGAGCCTGTGTCCACAGTCAACACTATTGTAGCTCTGGCCACGTTTCACTGTGTGGTATGCCTGTGTCACCTCAGCTGCAGTAATTTAGAAGGTAGGCATGCGATGATGTCAAATTATTGCTTTAATTTTGGTATCACAATTAATCAATCAATAGATAGTGTATATTCGCAGTAGGACTATTTATTCAGTGTTTATTTGCTGTTAATCTATTAGGAATAATTCCAAATTACGAGCATTAGTTAGCATAACAAAATAAGATGTTCTTTATGGGTACATAAATCCATTCTATATTGATTGATAATAAATGCATGTTTAAAAAAAAAAAAAATCAATATTCCTGAAAATAATCAACCATAGTAGCAACTGAAATAGCCTAGCTATGCTCCTATCAATGCAAGATGTATCAAGGTAAATATAAATATAGCCTGTATGTTATCCATATACAAGAGCATAATAACATACCAAATCAAGCTCAGGGGATGTTTCAGTTACAAAGAATTGTGACGAAGGCTCTTCTGGGATCTTATATTCCGTTTGTGGAGGTCCGCTGCAGCATGCTGTTTTACACCTCCGTGAGACACTGCAAAAACTTTCCTGCCTGCCTTGCAGTTCGCTTTATAATCATCATCAGTGACTCTATCGAGCCACCCCATTTTTTGGAGACGTTTCCTCTTTTGAGGATGAGGTGGGGTGTCCTGACTCCTGAGCGTCTGCTTTTGGAGACGTCTTTGTTTTGAAAACGCGCGGGGCGGTGCATTGAGCAGAGCGAGCGAGGTAACTAGGCAACGAACACGGAAGTGGCGCGCAGTGCTGGGCAGACAGCAGCGGGCACGCAGATAACTAGCTTGCTGTCTTTAATATCTCCTGCCCTTTTTGTTCATTATTGTTGTTGGCTCAGTGGTCACTCATGAGCGCAGGTATGTGTTTGTGTGCGACAGATGTGCATGGGCTGGGCGCACCGCCGCCCGCCACGCAGGATCCGCGGGTCGCGCGGGGTCGACCCATGGGATAATTGTGAAATACGGAATAAACTGCGTTCCGTATTGGTTCGATACGGAACGCAACTTTTAATTCCAAATTACAGAACGATTCCGTATTTCAAGGGACGGGTGGCAAGCCTACCCGTAGTGGTGCCCTATATTCAGCTTGGACTCCAGCAGAGTCCGATGGCTGGATGGAGCCCTGGTGGCCATTATTCTTGCTTCATACTTTTATGCCATTGGCGTAGTCACCTGTCACTCAAACACACCGGAACTAGCGTTGAAGTTGAATCTTTGTGTCAAAATGATTCAATCGAAAAAAAGTGCCTTCAAAACTTTTTCCACTTCAAAAAAAAGTGCCTTCAAAACTTTTTCCACTTTAAAAAAATAAATAAATAAATAAAAAAAGAGTTTAAAACTTTTTGCTTTTCAAAATAAGTGACACTTCAATTAAAAAAAACATATATTTCAAATTTAAAAAAATATTTTCAAAAAAATATTTTTGCAAATGATTTTTTTCTTTGATTAAAAATAGTTTTTTGATTAAAGCAACTTTTATTGCGATTGAATGATTTAGACACAAATGTCCTACCCCTAATATGGCTCAAACACAAAAAGGATTGCTTCAATCAAAGAAAACAGTTTGAATGAAAAATAAAGTGTTCAAATGTGAATTTCTGAGTCTCAAATATTTTTTCACATTCAAGCCTTTTTTTCTACGATTGAATTTTTAAAAAAATTTTTGATTGAAGTGATTTTTCTTTTGAAAAAAAAAAATTTTTTTTGTTTGAAGCAACTTATTTTTTGATTGAATAATAAAGACACAAATGTCCTAGCCAAAATGTGGTCCAGACGCAAAATTACATGACTTCAATCAAAAATGTTGTTTCAATCAAAAAAAATTTTGACTTAAAAAAAAAATTAATCAAAGAAAAATAGTTTTCAAATATTTTTTTTTTTTTGAGTTTCAAATTTATTTTTGCATTCAAACACATTTTTTTTAATGAGGTGACTTTTTCTTCGATTGAAAACATATATTTTGATTGAAGCAACTTTTTATTTGATTGAAGCACCTTTTTTTTGGATTGAATAATAAAGACACAAATCTACCTCCATAGATAGGGAGGAGCCCAAAAAGGGCGATTGGCTGCTCTGTTGTCATTACAAATGGCCGATTCATGTTGGCCTTTGGGGGCCCCTTTATTGGCCGGGGCCACAAGCAACTTCCCATCTTGCCTGTCCGCTAGTCCCGCCTCTGCCTACAAGTAGCTAATCTGGTAAATTACAGCTAAATTGAAATCCACAAGTCTTTAACTTACTTTGGGCTGAGTCTGCATACGGCAGACATGACGTATCCCAGTATAAAGCCAATGAGGGGCATCAGAGCCGCCACGGCAATAACATCAGCAGTCAAGATCATCCATACCATGTCTTTGACCGCCACGCCAGACAAGGAGAACACAATGATGCTGGAGATGATCAGGATACTCAGGCCAGACTGTAGACAAGATGGAGCGCAATTTGTGACAGTGCTTCTAAAAATGGGCACCGAAAAACAATTTAAACTGTCATATGCTAGGAAAAATGGAAACGAGAACAAAAATGGTCATCATAGAGCAAATGTAACTGCAACACTCGACCAAAGGCAAGGTAGGAGGAAAAAGCTGTTCACAAACATGGCATTAATTATCTAAAAACATGTGCCGATGATTTATTCTTTGAGAACTTCCTGTTGCTCCAGGTAGCTGGACAGATAACTTATTGTCCAAAACAAAATGTTAACTCATTTACTGGAAGGTTTGGCAGTCAAAATGGATTAGATGTTGATCGCAAAAACAGCCAGAGTTGTAGGAAGGTCATAAATGATCTTACTTTTAGGACCATCGGTGTATAATTTGGTTTGTAGTGATTAAGCACAATGCCCATGCCGCAGGGGACCAGAGTGAAGGCGAGAGCGCTGAGGATGCCCACGTAGGGCACTGCGTTCTCCAGGCCGGTGAAGCCTTGGCAGTAGATCAAAAGCAGTAGGGGCATCAAACCCAGTGCCGCAACGCAGGAGCACGTGGTCATCACAATACTACAAGGGTGTAAAATGAAGAAGAGAACCATCATTTAAACGAAAAGGTCATTTTTTGATTATACAGTTGAATTATTGCTATGTGTAGATATAGATCTGGGGCCAAATTTGACACGAAAACGGCATTTGTTCATAGATAAGCCGCACCGGAATATAAACCGCAGCTGTCCTCACTGTATTATGGATATTTACACCAAAAGATATTAACCACTAACACTTTATTTGACAGCGGCATCATAAAACTGTCATAAGACCAAATGAACCACCATGAAGCTTTGAACCAATTGACTGCAAAGCTTCATTGCTTCAAAAAGCTTCATTTGGCCATCACTGCTCCCTTGAAGGAGACAGTCAACCTCTGCTGCCACCTGCTGTCAACACTGTTGTCGTCCAACATGCCTCCTAGCATGCACTGCAGGGCTACAGATGTAAAAAAAAAAAAAAAAAAAATCATGTTCTGTGCTAGTTATTTCTTCACTTACTGTTCCACTTGTTTCATTAATTGCTAATTATGGTATTTGGTGACACTTTATTTGACAGCAGCACCATAAGACTGTCATGAGACCAAATGAACAACCATGAAGCTTTGAACCAATTGGCTGCGAAGCCTTATTGCTTCAAAAAGCTTCATTTGGACATCACTGCTCCCTTAGGGGAGACAGTCAACGTCTGCTGCCACCTGCTGTCAACACTGTTGTTGTTCAACATGCCTCCTAGCATGCACTGTAGCGCTACAGATGTAAAAAAAAAAAAAAAAACTGAAAATTTATGTTCTGTCCTAATTATTTCAACAGTTACTGTTCCAGTTGTGTCATTAATGGCTAGTTATGGGATTTGGTAACACTTTTTTTGACAGTGACGCCATAAGACTGTCACAAGACCAAATGAACCACCACGAAGCTTTGAACCAATTGGCTGCAAAGCTTCATTGCTTCATTTGGCCATCACTGCTCCCTTGGGGGAGACAGTCAACCACTGCTGCCACCTGCTGTCAACACTGTTGTCATCCAACATGCCTCTTAGCTTGCGTTGCAGCGTTACAAATGTAAATAACAATCAAAATTCAATGTTCTGTGCTAATTCTTTGGTTACTGTTTCAGTTGTGCCATTAATGGCTAGTTATGGTATTTGGTAACACTTTATTTGACAGTGACGCCATAAGACTGTCACAAGACCAAATGAACCACCATGAAGCTTTGAACCAATTGGCAGCAAAGCTTCATTGCTTCATTTGGCCATCACTGCTCCCTTGGGGGAGACAGTCAATCTCTGCTGCCACCTGCTGTCAACACAGTTGTCATCCAACATGCCTCTTAGCTTGCATCGCAGCGTTACAGATGTAAATAACAATCAAAATTCAATGGTCTGTGCTAATTCTTTAGTTACTGTTTCATTAATTGCTAGATATGGTATTTAGTAACACTCAATTTGACCGTGGCACCATAAGACTGTCATAAGACCATCATTATTATGACATGACACTGCCATGAGCATTAATGAATGCTTATGACAGATGTCATTTTGTGTCCTGCGGCAAATTATCTCACTTTTGAATGTATGTAAAATATCCAAGCTGGACATCAATGGAGTTAGTGGCTTAATTTGCCAGATGAGACCCAATAACATCAGTCACTCATAAGCACCATAATTATGACGGTCTTAAGACGCCGCTGTCAAATAAAGTGTTACCTATAAACCCAAATAAATCAATAAATAAGCCACACTGGACTATTGGCGCAGGATTCAAAATGAGGGGGGAAAGTAGCGGCTGATAGTCCGAAAAATATGGAAAATGAACATTTGATTAAAATTTATTCTTGCAAGATTTGTTTAATAATAAAGTTTAATATTCTTTAAGTAAGCAGATGAAGGCAGGCTCACTGGCTCGCTTAATCACTTGATTTACCTTCACTCCTCTTTCTCTTCGGTTAGGTGTCCAACGGTAATATACAGGTAGTTGCCGGGTTACGAACCAGTTCCGTTCCTATGCTGGCGACGTAAACAGACTTTCCGCGTAAGTCTGAATTAACACTTTAAGTACCCCCAATGTAACTGTAACAATGAAACAAAAACCCCAAAAGTGTTGTATTTTGTTTAATGATAGACGATACACTGCCCTCTGGTGGCAGCGTTGGGTCTGGCTGGACTGTCGCCCCTTATGACTGAGGAGCAGACTTGTATGACATGGGTAAAGGATCGCTGCGCTCTGGTTTGGCCCACGTAAGGCTGTAAGTTGTTTCAGCTAATATATGTTTGTGTATACATTTGTCATTACTGTCACGTCTCGGAAGTCTTGTTAATGTTTTATGTTGATTCATGTCAGTTTCTTTTATTTTGGTAGTGGCGTGCCTCCTACAGTTAACTTTACTTCCTGCCCTTGCCAATCGGCGGATTGCGTCCACCTGTGACCCTCTGTATAAATAGCCTGCTTCTAACCTTGCCCAGTGTCGGTTTGTCTGCTATCCTACCACGTCCTATGCCACGTCCTTGTGTAAGCCCCCTTTTTGAGAACGATTCATGTTTTTGAACCAATGCCTTTTTTGTTTCTAGTGAACTATACTCAGTTGAATGAGGTCCAGCTGTTGCTGTGAATTTTTGTTGATTAATGTCCAGCCGTTGCTGTGAATTTTTGTTAACTCCCCTTTTTGAACTTTATGAACTGGAAAATAAATCTTTGTTTGGATTGAACTGTCGAGCATTTGGGTCCTTTAGTGCATCCTTGTCAATTACGTTTACTGCTGCAGTTTGTGGAGTTGGGTGTGAACAATTTGCTATGAGAATTGTCAATACATTAGCATTCGTAGCATTTAAGCTAACAGACTTTTGTTAGGAAAATTAGGCTAATTTAATCTACTAAATTTACATATTGATCAGACTAGATGGACAATTGAACACCAATTGTTTTGTGTCAAGTGTTTTATTGTTAAAATGCATGTCGTTTTAAACATGGGTGTACATATGTGTGTTAAATCGTTCCAAATTGTGAAATGTGAAGGAAGTAAAAAGCTTCAAAAAGCACAATTGCCTTGTTTGATGTCTGTAACGCTGAACGACTTCATGTTTAGTGAGGACTGAACAAGTCATATTAATCAAGTAAAGTAAAAAAAAAAAAAATACTGTGATGTACAGTGCCTTGTAAAAGTATTCGGCCCCCTTGAATCTTGCAACCTTTCGCCACATTTCAGGCTTCAAACATAAAGATATGAAATTTAATTTTTTTTGTCAAGAATCAACAAGTGGGACACAATCGTGAAGTGGAACAACATTTATTGGATAATTTAAACTTTTTTAACAAATAAAAAACTGAAAAGTGGGGCGTGCAATATTATTCGGCCCCTTTACTTTCAGTGCAGCAAACTCACTCCAGAAGTTCAGTGAGGATCTCTGAATGATCCAATGTTGTCCTAAATGACCGATGATGATAAATAGAATCCACCTGTGTGTAATCAAGTCTCCGTATAAATGCACCTGCTCTGTGATAGTCTCAGGGTTCTGTTTAAAGTGCAGAGAGCATTATGAAAACCAAGGAACACACCAGGAAGGTCCGAGATACTGTTGTGGAGATGTTTAAAGCCGGATTTGGATACAGAAAAGATTTCCCAAGCTTTAAACATCTCAAGGAGCACTGTGCAAGCTATCATATTGAAATGGAAGGGGCATCAGACCACTGCAAATCTACCAAGACCCGGCCGTCCTTCCAAACTTTCTTCTCAAACAAGGAGAAAACTGATCAGAGATGCAGCCAAGAGGCCCATGATCACTCTGGATGAACTGCAGAGATCTACAGCTGAGGTGGGAGAGTCTGTCCATAGGACAACAATCAGTTGTACACTGCACAAATCTGGCCTTTATGGAAGAGTGGCAAGAAGAAAGCCATTTCTCAAAGATATCCATAAAAAGTCTCGTTTAAAGTTTGCCACAAGCCACCTGGGAGACACACCAAACATGTGGAAGAAGGAGCTCTGGTCAGATGAAACCAAAATTGAACTTTTTGGCCACAATGCAAAACGATATGTTTGGCGTAAAAGCAACACAGCTCATCACCCTGAACACACCATCCCCACTGTCAAACATGGTGGTGGCAGCATCATGGTTTGGGCCTGCTTTTCTTCAGCAGGGTCAGGGAAGATGGTTAAAATTGACGGGAAGATGGATGCAGCCAAATACAGGAACATTCTGGAAGAAAACCTGTTGGTATCTGCACAAGACCTGAGACTGGGACGGAGATTTATCTTCCAACAGGACAAAAGGTGGCGCTACAAAGTATTAACGCAAGGGGGCCGAATAATATTGCACGCCCCGCTTTTCAGTTTTTTATTTGTTAAAAAAGTTTAAATTATCCAATAAATTTTTTTCCACTTCACGATTGTGTCCCACTTGTTGATGATTCTTGACAAAAAATTAAAATTTTATATCGTTATGTTTGAAGCCTGAAATGTGGCGAAAGGTTGCAAGGTTCAAGGGGGCCGAATACTTTTGCAAGGCACTGTACAATAAGTTACTGTTTATGCTGTTATACAGTTTATTTAAAAAAAAAAGAAGAAAGAAATGACTGGAGACAAAATGGTGGACGAAACTCCGGCGCCGTAAAGTCAAAATCACCTAAGTCGAGTACGTCGTAACCTGGGGGGACTACCTGTTATTAGCTAGCGATAGCACCACTATGTTCATAGATAGCTTAGGTGTGTAATAATGGTGTAATAATTTCTTGTTGTTGTTTGTTCTTCTCCTCTTCTGTCTGCTTCCTTTCTTTCTGTCCCCCCATAACTCCTTCTTAATTGCTGATTACTCCTAATGAGTAAAAGATAATGAACATCCACAGTGGGAGTATATCAAACTCCCATTGTTATACATTAAACTGTTCCGACCATAAGGACACTCAGATTCCTATTCTTCATGTCTGAGCAGTTGAACAGGACAGGTAATAAAAATTAATGTTAAAAAAAGAAGGCTCGATGCTTTGTACTCTTGTCAACAGAACACAAACAGGTTATGAACTCACCAACTATGTAAAGTCACGGTTGCTACTCGGAAGGTGTCTTGTGACTTACATACCTGAGGTTCATATCCCCTTTTAGGGCCAAGGTGAAGATGTTTGATAGGTTTCCTCCAGGACAGCAGCCACATATGAGCACGGTCACGGCCTTAACAGAATCCATCTGCAGTGATTTGGCAAGCGCAAAGGCAGTCAGCGGCATGATGCCGAACTGGGTCACCATGGCGATGGCCACTCCCTTTGGCCTGAGCAGATGGTTCTTGATTTTGGAAATCTCCATAGTGCAGCCGAGGGATATCATGGTGATGAAGAGGATGATAATGGTGAAGATGTTGATGGCGTTGTTAAGGGGTTGGGGTATGGTTAGCATGCTCATGCTCCCGTTGGAAGACACGTTCACTCCATTTTTCATGTTTGTGACGTTCATTGTGGAGCTCATATGTATCTTGCTTATACTGTGTGGGCTTCACCTGACACAAAATGGAGTTTTGCATTGGTTTTACATTCTATAAAGACCAACAAATTCAAATATGCACTTTTAATCAATCCAAAAAACTTAGTTCATTCACTCCAGGTGTTCCGCAAGGTTCCGCTTTAGAGCTTCTTCATTTTTCATTGCATTTAATTTGAACTCCAACTATACCTTTGCTTCATTACGGTTGTGGTTGAGTTCAGTTATTCTAGCTAACTGTGGGCCAGAGATCCATCATAGATTAGTCTCCGGCCAATCACATGGTACATACAGTGAGGGAATTAAGTATTTGAACACCCTGCGATTTTGCAAGTTCTCCCACATAGAAATGATGGGCGGGTTTGAAATTTTCAAGGTAGGTGCTTGTCCACTGTGAGAGACAATCTAAAAAAAAAATCCAGAAATCACAGTGTATGATTTAAAAAATTTTTTTGTATTATACTGCTGCAAATAAGTATTTGAGCACCTGAAAAAAATCCATGTTAATATTTGTTACAGTAGCCTTTGATTACAATAACAAAGGTTAAACTTGAAAAATTAAAATTTCAATTAAAATTGAATTGAAAAAAAAATTGAATTGAAACGTTTCCTGTAACTTTTCACCAGGTTTGCACTGACTGCAGTGGGGATTTTGCACCACTGCTCCACACAGATCTTCTCTATATCAATTAGTTTTCTGGGCTATCGCTTAGAAACACTGAGTTTGAGCTTCCTCCAGAGATTTTCTATTGGGTTTAGGTCTGGAGACTGGCTAGGCCCCTCCAGAACCTCGATATACTTTTTGCGAAGCCACTCATTGGTTATTCTGGGTAACTGCTTCGGGCCATTGTCATGTTGGAAGACCCATTTTCAATGCTCTAACTAAGGGAAGAAGATTATTCCCCAAAATCTCACAATACATGGCCCTGGTCATCCTCTCCTTAATACAGTGCAATCGTCTAGTCACATATGCAGAACCCAAGCATACTACCACCCCAATGCTTCACAGTAGGGATGGTGTTCTTGGGATGGCACTCATCATTCTTCTTCCTCCAAACACTATGAATGGAATTAAGACCAATAAGTTCCATTTTGATCTTATATGACCACATGAATTTATCCCATGACTCCTCTGGATCATCCAAATGGTCACTGGCAAACTTAAAACTGGCCTGGACACGTGTTGGTTTAAGCAGGGGAACCTTCTCTAACATGCATGATTTTAAACCATGACGTCTTAGTGTAGTACCAACAGTAACCTTGGAAATGATTCAGGTCATTGACCAGATCCTCATTTTTAGTTCTTGGCTGATTCATCATTATTCTTAGGATCAATGAGACCCTACGAGGTAGATCTTGCATGGAGCCCCAGTCTGAGGGAGATTGACAGTCATGATCAGCTTCTTTCGTTTTCAAATAATTGCTTCAACGGTGGATCACCAAGCTGCTTGGCAATTGCCCCGTAACCCTTTCCAGCCTGGTAGAGGTCTCCAATTCTGTCTCTGTTGTCTTTGGACAGCTCTTTGGTCTTGACCATGTTAGTATTTGGAGTCTTCCTGATTGAATGGGGTGGACAGGTGTTTATATGTAGCTAACTGCCTCAAACAGGTCAAGAAGTCAGACTCAAATAGTCCACCTCCACTCCACTTATTTAGCATAATAAGTGGAGTAGAGTTGGATTTTTTAAAGGCGACTAACAGGTTTTTGACGTTAAAAATTCTAGCTAATAGACAGGTGTTGAAATACTTATTTCAGCAGTATAGTACAAATAAATTCTTAGAAAAATCATACACTGTGATTTCTGGATTTTTTTAGATGATCTTTCACAATGGACAAGCACCTACCATGAAAATTTCAAACACGCTCATATTTCTAAGTGGGCGAACTTGCAAAATCGCAGGGTGTTCAAATGCTTATTTTCCTCACTGTAATTGGAATTATTATGGTACAGGCAGTCAATGATGATTCACAAAGGATCAGTTATCACTGAGTCATGTTCCTGTTTAGTGAAGTTTGTTATATCTTTTAGCGTGACTGATTGTTCACACTTCTTACCACTAAAATAGACAGATTTAACCCAAAGCACAACAGTTTGCAGTTTTAATTTGCTTAGGATTGTAGCAATGTACAATTGGATAAATGAGCTGTGGAACATTACAAAAGAATGAACTTTTTCTGGATTATTTCTGCTTTTAAAATAAAATGACATTAATAAATCAAAATTGTCCTCATGCTAAAGAATAAAACCGTGTTCTTACCTTCCAACTAATCCAAGCGTCAAACTTTCCTGTTTGCATCCCTGCACACTTTCCCTGGTTCGCTCTTCTTTTGTGCCAGACCCCGTACCCTCCCTCCAATGTCATGTGGCTCCATGGCAACATGGTGGCGCTGCTGCAGACTGCAGAGAAACACAAACTTCTTTTCGAAACGTTACACCATGCACAGCTGGTTTGATTTGTCCCTTTGACTTAGAATTTCATCCAATTGATTTCAGTGAACTGCTTCGGGAACACTGCATGAGGCTTCCAATTTGATTTCCATTTAATGAGAACACAGTGAAAAAGTTTTGTAGATACGTGTGGAAAGAAAGAATGTAATTACTTAACAGAACCCCTAAAGAGGCCATGTACTATTCATTCTGGGTGTGCAAGCAGAAGTCCATTTAATATGACGCAACTATGCGGATACAGTATACTGTAGGACTTGGCAGTAAACATCCTTTTTGTCTTTTGAATGGGATGCTTTGGTAAACAAACACATTAGTTACGACTCACATGAGGGACTAAAGAGCTCTGGTGGTTGCCTAATCTCTACTAGCATGGTAGAGATTAGGCACAAGTTAAAGGGACCACCATTTCCTTGTTTCTTATGGTTGGGAACATGGTTGTGCAACTGTGGTCTACAGGGGTACTAGAAGTAACTCACAGCAGGGGGTGCTGAGGATCTT
Organism: Corythoichthys intestinalis; assembly: GCF_030265065.1. Classification (NCBI taxonomy): domain Eukaryota; kingdom Metazoa; phylum Chordata; class Actinopteri; order Syngnathiformes; family Syngnathidae; genus Corythoichthys; species Corythoichthys intestinalis. Next base: position 48,334,827 of record NC_080409.1, read on the forward strand.
TTTCAGTTTTTCCCATCCAAAACCAGCCGTTTCGCTCCAAATTTGTCATGCTAGCGCATTTTCTCCATACAAGGAATCCATGATTGTAGTACACTCGCATGCTGGATAGCTCACATACTACTACTAGGCTACTAAAAAGACAGCATTCTATTTCCCCTACAGTGTGTGTTGGAGTTTTTGTATTAGACATTAAAGTGCCTGTGTATTAAAATCCAAATCCCCGCTGCTGGATGACACAATGACACACGAACACATTTGAAAACTAAAAGGGCTAATCGGGACTCGGTTTAACACCAACTTTTCACAACACTAAAATAAATTGCACACGAATATCCAATGGCACTCTGCACAACAGCAGCTCAACAGTATTAAAAAACAATAATACGGCAACAATGCAAGCATGTTTGACATGGTTGAAGACACCAAAGAACAATCATCTTCATTTATGACCTTGAATTGAATTTTCGACAGTGTTGCTGCTTTTGTAAAGAAAAATCACTACCGTAATTTCCAGACAACAAGCTGCTACTTTTTCCCTCATTTTGAATCCTGAGGCTTATAGCCCAATGTGGCTTATTTGTTGATTTATTTGGCTTAATAGGTAACTTTATTTTACGACAGCGTCATAAGACTGCAATAAGATAATAATTATGACATGACACTATCATGGGTATCCAGAAAACTATGTCACTAATTCCAGCTCGGATCTTTTATATCCACTCAAAAGTAAAATAATATGCTAGATGACACAAAGTGACATCTGTTGTAAGCATTCATTAATGGCAGTGTCACAACATAATTATGATGGTCTTATGACAGTTTAATGGCGCCACTGTCAAATAAAGTGTTTTCAAATACCATAGCTAGCAATTAATGAAACAACTGGAACAGTAACTGAAGAAATAATTAGAACAGAACATGAATTTTGATTGTTATTTACAGTGGGGCAAATAAGCATTTAGTCAACCACTAATTGTGCAAGTTCTCCCACTTGAAAATATTAGAGAGGCCTGTAATTGTCAACATAGGTAAACCTCAACCATGAGAGACAGAATGTGGAAAAAAACAGAAAATCACATTGTTTGATTTTTAAAGAACTTATTTGCAAATCATGGTGGAAAATAAGTATTTGGTCAATACCAAAAGTTCATCCTTTGTTATGTACACTTTGTTGGCAATAACTGAGGCCAAATGTTTTCTGTAACTCTTCACAAGCTTTTCACACAATGTTGCTGGTATTTTGCCCCATTCCTCCATGCAGATCTCCTCTAGAGCAGTAATGTTTTGGGGCTGTCGTTGGGCAACACGGACTTTCAACTCCCTCCACAGATTTTCTATGGGGTTGAGATCTAGAAACTGGCTAAGCTACTCCAGGACCTTGAAATGCTTCTTACGAAGCCACTCCTTTGTTGCCCTGGCTGTGTGTTTGAGATCATAGTCATGCTGAAAGACCCAGCCACGTCTCATCTTCAATGCCCTTGCTGATGGAAGGAGATTTTCACTCAAAATCTCTCGATACATGGCCCCTTTTATTCTTTCCTTTACACCGATCAGTCGTCCTGGTCCCTTTTCAGAAAAACAGCCCCAAAGCATGATGTGTCCACTCCCATGCTTCACAGTGGGTATGGTGTTCTTCAGATGCAATTCAATATTCTTTCTCAGCCTGGTGCAGGTCTACAATTTTGTCTCAGGTGTCCTTCGACAGCTCTTTGGTCTTGGCCATAGTTGAGTTTGGAGTGTGACTGACTGAGATTGTGGACAGGTGTCTTTTATACCGATAATGAGTTAAAACAGATGCCATTAATACAGGTAACGAGTGGAGCCTCGTTAGAGCTCGTTAGACCTCGTTAGAAGAAGTTAGACCTCTTTGACAGCCAGAAATCTTCTTCTTTCTTTATTTATTTTCCCTACAGGCATGACAAATCCAACCACATACAGCATTTATATGCAGGGCCGGCCCAGGCCATTTGGGGGCCCTAAGCAAAATAATGCCAAGGGGCCCATATTTTTGGCACACCATTTCGTTTGCCTGGTACACCAGACTCACCGCTGTTCCAGCTATTGAGTCTGGCCACCATTCAGCGGATACAATTTCCAGGGCGGAGCAAGCCATAGCAAACAGACAGCGGAGTGGACCAATCAGCGACGGGCAGACATGACGTTAGTTGATTCAACATGGCTAGCGCGAGACAGACTGTTGTCAATGACTCGTGTCGATGTGTTTTTGGTAATTTAAAACTGATTTTACCGTGGATTGGAACATATTCTCGGCTATCCCGTTCGCCATCCGTGTTGTTGTGGAGACGACTTTCGGCGCGCAAGAGCGACGTTACTCGTGAACAACACGTCACGCAAATAAACGAATCTGATTTGTCGAGTGATTTTGTACCTGCTCGAGAGGCCGTTAATGGGATGGTTCCCAGACCTTTCTCTCAGTGTTTGAAAAATACAGGGAGAACAGTCTGGCCGTGCCAAGCAACCATTTCGTCACAGTGTACTGTGAAACCCATACATGCAATCCAACCCATACGTCCATATTTTGTATATTAATCAGATTTTGTTGCACTGCATACTTCAAACTTCTCACCTCAAATGATTGTCAGTACTTACAGTAGATAGCGCCAAACTTTTTTCTAAAAGAGGGGGAAAAAAAAGTTAAGGAAGAGCTTTTATTTTTTAAGCTTGAAATTAAGTATCAAAACTCACAAAAGTCAAATAAAGCAAACTGTGGTAAACAAAATAGAATATAAATTAAACAATTACCAGATTGGGGGCCCCCTAGTGGTCAGAGGCCCTAAGCAGCTGCATAGTCTGGTCCATAGGCTGGGCCGGCCCTGTTTATATGTGTTTACAATTAATTCAACCCGAAAAGAAAAGGGCAGACGGGAGATGCTGAAGCTTATTGAGACCCACGCCCAGTATACCATAGGACGTCTTGCTTGTTTTGCAGGTGACCAAATATTTATTTCCCACTCTAATTGGGAAATAAATTCTTTAAAAATCAAACAATGTGATTTTATTTATTTATTTTTTCACATTCTGTCTCTCATGGTTGAGGTTTACCCATGTTAACAATTACAGACCTCTCTACTCTTTTCAAGTTGGAAAACTTGCACAACTGGTGGTTGACTTAATACTTATTTGCTCCACTGTACTTAAATATCTGCAGAAATGCGAGGGGTGTACTCAGAGGCTTAGCAAGGGTCTCCGGGGGCCCCAGGCAACAAGCAACATGGGGCCCTTCGAGCGTGTGCAAGTAAGGGGGACAGTTGGACTTGGAGTAATAGCATATCTAATAAAAGTATAATAACGCCTCGATCTCATAGAGCGCTTTTTAGGACACTCAAAGTGCCCGGCTTCTATTACATTAGGACATAAAACTACAGTAGTATAATACACTCACCACTGTTTTGCTTACTTTTCTCCTCTTCTGCTTTTTTTTTTCTTTTGTCGCTTCCAGAAGGATAACTTCTCTTCATTTTGGATATACGCAATTAAAAAAAAGCCAAACCGCTGCTCACTCTCACTCTGAGTCACGTGGGGGGGGGGGGGGTAGAGCGAGTGAAGGGGCCCCATCATGGAACTCAGACACAAGGCTTTCACTGGCACTGTCGCACTTGTCAATGTGACAGTGCAGTAAAGCTGCATGTGCTAAATCTGTTGGCCCTCTTGGGGCCCCTGCTGGCTGGGGGCCCTAGGCAATTGCCTGGTTTGCCTAATGGGACGCGATGCCTCTGTGTATACTCACTTTTGTGATACACTGTATCGTCCCTGCCAAAACTGAGACCAAACCTACAAAGTTTTCCCACATGATAGTAGTGTTATTTTATGAAGATACATCCACGTTGAAGGTACCTGACACCAAATGTTCCTAGTTTTTGTGATATATGTTATGTCTAGTAATTGATGCACTTGTGCTGGCATATACGATAAGCAATGAGCTGAAGCTGCTATTTAAAGGTCCTGTGGAGCCATAATAGATGGGGAGTGGGGGAGGGCAACTCAGAGGGAGCTAGGCCACCATCTGGCCTCATAATCATAGAGAAGAGACGAGTTACGTGATGAAAGAAGATCCTTGTTATTCTGTCAGACAAACCGCAATTTGCCCCAACTGTCTTGTAAAACCACAGGGTCAAGATTACCAAGAGGCTTGTTGTTACCAAAAATGAATGTTTATCACAGCTCAACAGGCAACATTCCTTCCTTTATTGGTGCCTATCTAATTTAAGTTAGGTATCTTGAAGACAAAATGTTGATAGTGAGCAATTTTAGGAAGTATTTAATCATATATAAACCACTTAAAGCTGCTGTCTATGCAGCTGGCAAGCTGTTATGGGAAGATAACGGGGGAGACATCAGTGGGCACGTCCTCCCTCCGTATGGATTGTGGGTAATGAAGTTTCAGTATGAGAGAATGACACGGCGTTGTATCCAAGACTATACTTCATTACCCAGAAAGCACTCGTATTGTTCGCACATGCGCACTGTGTGTTTTCTGGTCCATGTGTAGGCGAATCACGTGTGAAGAAACCGTTTCTCGTCATGTCTCTGCTGTAAGCAGAGCTTCGTGCAAGATTTTTTATTTTGCCTCCGCTCGCTGCTGCTTTTGTTTTGACAGCTGCTTGTTTTTTTTTCCGCACACCCCCTTTACCGAAGAATGAGCGAAAACGATGACATCGAAGTCGACAGCGATGTATGTGTCTCAGTTTCCCCACTTAATAGGCAGCTAGCTAGACAGCAACTTATTTTGCTCGGAGCTATCTGAGTTAGCCATGTTAGCTCGAAGGCTAAAATACCGTATTTCGAAAACTGTTATTTTAGGGTCGGTTGGCGTATTTCGAATGATAATTTATGTGGTTTTGTATTTGAAAAAAATAGAACAAACCATGTTGTTTTGTTGAAGCGGCGGCTTGGTGCTTTAAATGTGAAACAAATTTTCATAGTAATTTCTTTGTACAACTACTCACTGTTTAATCCCGTGGTTATCATTCAACACATTTGTAAATAAAGCTTCGTCTCTCTAAAATAGCACACTCTAATGAACATTCGATGCACGACAGCTAAACTACCCGAGAGCAAGGTCAGGCTATTTCAGATGGTTAACTTTTTTTGTTTTAATGACATTCATTTTAATACTTCATACAAACTGAATAGCTTTTAAATTAAAAGAAAAACCAACACAGCTCAGTTTAATATGAATTCGAAACGACAATATACAGTATATGCAGTGACCCACATTGCTAACCTAGCGCTGCAGGGGCTTAAAAACAGACATGTCGTGCTGCGACTACCGTCGAATTATTAGCGAATATTGCTCTTAATTGACGATTAAAACATTTCGGATTAGTAGTCATTGTCCTTAATTTGACTCCAGAAAGCATTGTCGTCATCCTCAAATCGCATTTGTGTTATATCTCCCTGCTATCTTTAGCATATAAAACGCAACAGTGGCGTTTCCTGCAAGTTTATAAAAATATAACCGTTTTTAATTCCACGTCATAATGTTTTAACGTTGATGTATGCATGGGGAATGATGCCACATCTTCGATCTGGTGGTTATACCTCTGTAGATTCCCCTTCCCCCACTTGTTTAAGCCGCTGTTCATAATGCCACACAATGCTTGCAGGCCTGTCAAGCCTTCATCCTTTGATGTGACGTACACACCTTTTAAGGCAGTGTTTCTCATTCATAGTTAAGCTCAAAACGTATATTTTTCATTGGCGAAAATGTTAAAAATGCATACCTGTTGTGTATTAAAAGTGGTGTCCCTAAAGATATTCAAATCTAAAATATAGTGGTACCTCTACATATGAAGTTAGTATGTTCCAGGACCTTGTTTTTAAGTCGAAATGGTCGCATGTCGAGCAGAAATTCCCCATAAGAATACATTATAATTCCATTAATTCGTTCCACAGTCTGAAAACCTACACTAAATCCTTGATAAATGCTGCTGGTACTAGGCCTGTCGCGATAACAAATTTTACATATTATTGTGCCCCCCCATTTAAAAAAAACAAAAACAATTAACAATAACACAGAATACAGTATTAGGGCTGCAGCTATCGAATATTTTAGTAATCAAGTAATCGACTGAAAATTCTATCGATTAATCGAGTAATCGGATAAAACATTCTTTTTTCAGGTAAAGAGCAAATATACATATAGATGAGAAAACAAGACATTTCATGTAATATTGAACCATTTTCAGTCAATGTCTTTATTTTCAACATACATTGTTGAAAACAGCCAACAATTTCATCTCAAATGTGACTAAAAAAGACTAATTCACTGCTTTCACTCCAAAAACTTTTAGATCTTATAAAAAAAATATATATATATAAATATTTCTTACCTAAAATTGTCATTACGCTTGATAATACACATGACTTAAAAGTTAGGTGTTTTTCCTACGTGTTTCAATTGAATCTTCACTTGTGTCAAGCTATAAGTTCTAGTTAAGTTTTAAGTTAGTCTAAACTGTAAGTCCTGATAGGATTTTGAGTTTTTGCAGTGTTCAAGTGTGCATCTTGAGTATAAGAGAGACGGGTGGGTCTTGCAAAGGAATTGACTCAATCATGTGGGTGCAAAAAAGGCGCAGAAGGAAAAATTGCTTCGGCAACAACCTCCAACACCTAGCCCCGGTAAAAGGGCGAAGTGTCATATGTCACCACATAAAAAATGTTTTTATTTTTTATTACACCGTCCCTTGTACTGTAGGAAAACTGCAGCTTTTGAAATATGTAAAAAAGTTGTCCACCCGATTGCCTGCCTGAGCGGTCCACTGTCCGACAAGCAACAACTGTTTCGTCCAACTGGACAAGCCTATTCGAAAGGGGGGGGGGGTAGAAAATGACCTCTAAAGGTTTTTTTTTGTCTCATACAACCATCCAATGGCACTTTTCTGTCTCCATACAGTTTACACACACATACTGACTAGTATGTTCCATTTGGTTTACTCAGAGGATAAAACTGGAAGAGTTGAAGGGACAAGTAAACACTTAGTCACATCCTGTCAGTAGTTTGGTCTATTTGCACCCCTGCCCTGCAAACACTCAAGATTGGAGCAATCCAACCCTGTGGTTTTGCGAGTGTTAATGGGAATGACTAATGAGGACCATAGTGCTCACAAAAGATATGCTAATTTGGGTCAAATGATCCTTCTCTGCTTACAAAAGTGATTTGAATCAATTGATCCCCTCTTGGTAGTTCTAGTGTTAATAACTTTAGCATTTAGGCAAATGAAAACTTTTCCCCTCATAGCTTCTGCTATGGCGTTCCATTTTTTAATATTCTGATTGGATGTTTTCCGAGGCACCCTGAACGCAACGGTCACGGTGATGTTGTTTTGTTCATGTGACGCGGCACAGCCTGCCGACAGTGCCGAGAGCCACAGGTTGAGGAAGTGTTAGCGCCGTGTTTTAATAAAAAAACAAAGTTGTCAGCACGTCGTGTGTTTGATTTGATTGCCAGAAAAACACACATAATAGGACACCATACAGCCTCCTTTTTAATGTTGTCCTTATAATGATGATCTGCTGCATCGTAAATCACTTTGTGACTTTCCACCTCCATGATGGAGCGTTCTTCGTCGATGTTCGCTGGTTAAACCGTGAATAAGCAACTAGGCTGTTGACTCCAGGCCCGGCTCTATTTTGACGGATGCGTCTCCGGCAAAAATAAAAATGTCCTAAACCATCCAGCGGGCTCCGGCACGCCGGAGATGGTCCGCAGTCAATCCGGAGCACTGACGCGGTCGGTATATGTTGATCAATGGGATATAATGGGAACGGATTGGCTCTGACGCTATTTTTGCCGGACCTGGAACGAAGATGCATTTTGCGTAGTTGGTAATAAGGAAGCCGAGCTTTTAACACCTTGTCTGCAGCACGCAGACATGTTGATGTCAATAATTACACCATGCTCACTCATGGTGCTGAAAGCCATAAAATCAGTTGGACCCAAGCGCCAGCGGAGGGCGCCAAACACCAAAAAACAAGTAATAAGCGGACATTCCACTCTGCTGTCATTTTAATCTGTTTGACCGGGGCATCTGCGTTATTTGGGTAAAATATTTTAACGGGATTAATTTTAAAAAAATTAATTACCGCCCGTTAACGCGATAATTTTGACAGCCCTACTTCCGACAGAAAGCAGAGTAACATAGGCATTGCGTAAAAGGGTTTATTGAACACACAAAAAAAACATGCGATCGCAAAAAGGGAGACACAAAAAGGGTCCGTGACAGTAGTGCGGGATCGATTTAAAAAAATTAATACATAAATAAACTGAGGGAAAACTGTGGTGAGGCAGACAAATGAAAAAAAACAAGGCAGTGATGCAATTAGCAACAAAGGGATTTACAAAGTGTCCAATGGCAGCAAGTCAATATCTCTGCAAGCCGCCTAGGATCGATTTAAAGACACTCCTGATGAACTGGAATAGGATGCATGTATGACGTTGGGAACTCAACCCACAGCTGTGTGACAGAACAATCTGACCAGCAGCAGAATGTGACAAAATCATTCTTCGTCATACTAGCTTCGCTTGCTAGCTAGTAGAGGTGTGCAAAATTTCCGATTCTTAGATTATTTGCGATTAGGCCATGGAAGATTCGAGAACGATTCACAAACATCCAAATTCCGATGATTGAAATATGCCAAGTAAAGCGGAAGTACAACACACTCAGCGCGCCGCGCGGTCTTTGGGGCGCAACAAGGAAGAACGCAGCGAGAGTAGCTAAACATCATGCTTCTCATTACCCGGCCCCTCGGGTAATGCCAATGCTCAACTCACGGCTCTAGCTCAACTCATGCCACGAGATAAAAAAACCCAACAACATACCTGACTGCTGCCGAAAAGCTGCTATAAAGTACGTCATCCACATAATGTAATGGTAGATATCATTTATATAGGACTAGATGCACCATTGATTCGGTAGCGTGAGCAGCACATCTACAAAAAGCTAGATGCGAGCGTTAGTAAACGGCCGCCATCTTAAAGCAGTACACTTCCCTGCAAGGCTGTTGTAGCGAAACTTCCAAGCAAACCTAATTAACTTTTTATCTAAAATACTCCTAAATCGGTAAAATATTGACTTGAATCTATCTTTAAAATAGTTTTAAAACTTTCACATGTCGAAAGTAGACAAAAGGGAAATTATGGAATAACGGGAGCAATTTTAACAACTTTAACAGTTGATTCACAACATTAAATTAATTGAATGTAGTTTAAAGCTGCTGTTACAGAATGGGGACTGGAGTTTTTTTATTTACTGTTATTTTTGTATATTTGTTTACTGCTATATGTTAACTTGATACGGAAATAGTAGTTTTGTTTAGCCTGAGAGGATTTTTGAACAATTTTGGAACTAATGTACAAAACATTTAATTTAAAAAAGGGGGGGGTGCATCAATAATCGTTTTATAATCGAATCAGAGCCTCAGAATCGTAATCGAATCGTTAGGTGCCCAAAGATTCCCAGCTCAACTAGCTAGTATTGCTATTCTCCCAGTCCAGCCCAACCGCGTCATCACCCTCAGTGTGCACTGCGCACATAAAATATGGCGCCCTCCGTAAGTCAAAACTCAAAATGGTTAGTTGCAGCGGGAAGAGTTTTACACCCCATGATCTTGTCTTTCTGGATTTTTGTAGAAACAATGCATCCGGACAGCTTGTCTTGACAAGTAAAAGCCACACGACAAACAATTTCCCTCAAAATACACACACAGTAATCCCAAAAATCTTCCACAAAATGATAACCAGCGAGGATAATGATGATCAGGCTAACAACATAGCTCCTGTAAATCATGTGATGTGGATTTAACGAATAAAAGTTCATTGCGTGTTTTCCTAGTTGATGTTTCAAATGGATCTTTGTGACACCACTCTGGGAAGTTTTCAGACTCTGCTCATATACTGAAATAAAGACTATCTTGTCTCAATTAACTCCTAAATGGACTTAATGTGACAGCCAAGTCTGGTTAGTAGAACACAAAGATAATTTAGTTGATGATTGAAATTAAAAGAACTATTTACACAGTGATCGTAAATCATTTTTACACCAATTAAGTGAAATTGAAAACATTCCCAGAGGCACACCTGATGATCTCTCTGTGAGGGCACAGTGGGTGGGGAATCATTACCTTGTAACAATTCAATAGCTCACTTGTAGTTTTTAATGTGGTTCATAATGAGTTTACGTTTCCGAATCAATTGCGCCTCTGTTGGTTTCTGCCAATTTATTCTCCCTATATTTTCTCCATGGAGTTGAGACACGACTAATCAACAATTAATTTGACAAATATCTAAACACTTAGATTAATTGCACAATCTTAGTTTTAACACAGGCGCATTTGCACATTGGTTTGACAAGTGTTTAATCGATTACGAGTCAACCGATCAAATAACTTTGTCCTTTTTTTGACACCTCAAACTGTAAAACAACAAGATTGACATACACGATAAGTGAAATGCAGGTTACATGTTTCCGTGTGTTCAAAGTCAGCATTCCCATCGACTACTCTAAACATTGCAAAGATAACCTTTCCACTGAACTTGCACTGCTGGTTTTACCCGGTGATGCCATGCAAATTCGGTTCATACGCCGACGTGAGGAATGCGTCGGTAGTAGGGCTGCACCTATTGAATATTTTAGTAATTGAGTATTCTACTGAAAATTCAGTCTAGTAATTGGATAAAACATATTTTCTTAGCTGAAGAGCATCTTTTCCATAAAATCTTATTTCTTACCTAAAAATGTCATTACGCTTGACAACAAACATCACTTAAAAGTTAGGTGTTTTCCCACGTGTTTCAATTGAATTTCCATTGTGTCGAGGTATTTTTAAATTGAGTTTTAAGCATAGATTACCAGTGTTGTTAATAACGGCGTTACAATATAACGGCGTTATTTTTTTCAGTAGTGGGTAATCTAATTAATTACTTTTCTCATCTTGGCAACGCCGTTACCGTTACTGAGGACGGAAAGGCATGCGTTACTATATTGGTCGAAAAGTCTGAGGGAGACGGACTCACCGAGACGACAGAGCAGAGCCAAGGAGACAAAAAAGTTGTGACGCCGAGCAAACGCGATGCTAGGTAGCTCCAATAATACATGTTGTAGCCGATAGCCTACAAACTACGCCCGCATGTTATGGTAGATATGGTAGACATGGTAGATATCACATGTACTGTATATAGATATAACTAGATGCAAAATGACAGACATGGCACTAAATGCGTTAGTAGATAGCCGCCATCTTAAAGCAGTAGGCTTTTTAGGACGGCTCTGTTGTAGAGAACCTTCCTAGCGAACCTAAGTAACTTTTTATCTAAAATACTTCTAAATCGGCAAAATCTTGACTTGAATCTATCTTTAAATGATGAAACAGTTTTAAAACTCTCATATCTCGAAAGTAGAGAGAAAGGAACTAATGCAATAATGGGAGCAATTTTAACAACTTTTAACAGTTGATTCAGGGTAAAGGGTAAATTAGGGTAAAGAATTGGGCTCGGGCCAGTTGTACCAAAAACCTCCACAAAAAGTGTGGCCAATGTTTTGTTTTGTTTTTTGAGAGGGGGAAAAAAAAAAGTAATTATCACCAATTACTTTGCCAAGTAACTAATTACTCTTACATTCAGGTAATTGAGTTACTAACGCAATTACTTTTTGGGAGAAGTAATTTGTAACTATAATTAATTACTTTTTTTCAGTTAGATTAACAACACTGTAGACTACACTATCAGTTGACGGGGTTTAGGCCCATCCGTAGGTGGCCTATTTACAAAAACAACAAATATTTTCAAAGCCGCTAGCAACCTAAAACCAAAACAGGCACCTCTCCATGAGCAGGGACATCAAAAAATTCAGAGTCGTTCCCCAATAAAATCTCGATTATTTTTTATGCAAGTATGACAAAACTTAAAATGGCTTTAACATTCTCAAATTTTATGCTAGATGCACAAAAATCACCAAATGCAGAGATAATTGCCTATATTTTCAGGATCAGCAATATTTAACATATAACTTTTTTTGTACAAAATAGCAATAAAAATTTTTTTTTTTAAATTTTGTGCAGCTTTTCAACAGCTAATAAATCACTGTTTTCATATAAGAAGCTTAAAACTTAAGGAAAGCATGCAGAATTATCTTAATTTTACTCATCAAAAGCAAATGTGCATTTATTTACAACCATAACCTATTTAGGTTGAATTCTGCTATTGTGTAGCGATACAAAATCCAAAATGACGGCCGTCATGAAACAAAGAGATTTTTAAGTTGAAAATTCTTGTAAATGAATGCTTAAATCGCTAGATTTCTATTGATAGGAATGTTAAACAGTCTAGAGCAGTGGTGTCCAAACTATTCCACATAGGGCCGCAGTGGGTGCGTGTTTTTGTTCAAACCCATCATGAGGAAAACCTTTTACCAATCTGGTGTTTAACAAGTGTAATCAGTTGATTGCAGTCAGGTGCTGCTTGTTTTAACACAAACTTTATTGGTTAAACTGTCTGTGCTCGATTGGTAGGAACAAAAACCAGGACCCACAGCGGCCCTCGAGGACAGGTTAGAGTCTTGGTTAAAAGCAAAAAATGACCAGTTATCGTTCATTTTACGTGAATATTTCAAGCAAAAGTTAGGATATTGTGTCATCCAACATGGCGGCCGTCACAAAACAACTTTTTAAGTTGAAAATTCTTTAAATTCTTAAATTGCAGAATTTCTATAGATATGAACGTCAGTCTAGATTCTTGGTTAAAAGCAAAAAACGGGCAGTTATTATTCATTTTACGTAAATATTTCAAGCCAAAGTTACACAAATTTTATCCATGGATTTTTTTTTTCCACGTGTCAAAGCATGCATGGTGCTATTTAATATAATTACCTAGAATCCTCGACCAAATCACTTTTGAGACACTCCTGCCTGCTTGGATGCAGTACAAACTTTATTTCTACCTAAATCCGGCTTTAGAACGCAGCATGTGTTTTGAGTTTATCACAGTAAAAGCCAACTAACGTTCTGCCTGAGTCGGCCCCCTACGGGAAGACGTGGCGCAATGTCTGTGGGAGGTGTTTTGTCAACTGATGGTGGAGTCTGTTTTAAGTTAGTCTAAATTTTAAGTCTAGATTTTGAGTTTTTGCAGTGTTCAAAATAAATGTATTATACCCGCTGAATTGGAGCACATTAGGCACCAGTGCTACTTGGTGTTGTATCCAACAATTACTACTGAGCTAAAATTAACAGCTAGCTTTATAATGCGTTTATTTTACACCCTCATCACTCTACAGCGTTGTTTTTACAGATTAAATAAAGCCTCTATGAAAGACACGTTAGCCACACATCGATTGTAGTCATAATTGATAAAAACCTTGAAATGCAGGGCTAACGTTACGTTAGCAAGGTACAATAACGTTCTTTTTATTAGAGCTACGTTAACTTAATTTGACCTTGTCCCGAGTATCGCTCCTCCGCTCTTGGAGTAAACTGGGTGCCTTAGGTAGCGCTGCAGCGTTATGCAAGCGCTGTTTTACAGTTAGTGAAACAGTGTTCGCATTGGCCTCCAGCTTGAAATGCTCCCACACTTTTGACATTAGGAGTGGGAACTAGAGCTGAAACGAGTACTCGGGCAACTCGAGTAACTCGAGTTTAAAAACTGATCCGAGTAATTTTATTCACCTCGAGTAATCGATTATTTTGCCAGCTCTAATCATCACGTTTTGCTCGGACTACTTTTAATGCGGGACAACGCGCTGATGTCACGTGCGTAGAGGAAGAAGCAAAAAAAAAAAAAACTTACTACAGCCGACAGCCCCTACAAACGACGCCGACGTTGCTAAATACTAGCCCGCACAATGTTACGTTGGTAACAGGTACCGTATGATGCGTCTCATAGAGATCACATGTATGTTGAACTAGATGCGAAATGACAGACTCGGCCGCGTCTGGGCAGCGTTAGTAAACATCCGCCATCTTAAAGCAGTAGAGCGCTAAGCGCTAATAAAGAGCGCTAAGCGCTAATAAATAAGATTAACGTTACTGTCGCTACTAGCTCACATAACGTTAGCCCTGCGGAGGGCTATGTTTCAATTAATTATGACCACTGTCGATGCGTGGCTAACGTGTCTTACATACAGGCTTTAACATAACATAACATAACATAACATAGCATTGTGGAGTGATGAGGGTGTAAAATAAAAACTTAAACATGCTAACTATCAATTTTAGCTCAGTAGTCATTGCTGGATTAAACACCAAGTAGCACTGGTCCCTAATGTGCTCCAATACAGCTTGTATCATACATTTATTTTGAACACTGCAAAAACTCAAAATCCTATCAGGACTTACAGTTTAGACTAACTTAAAACTTGACTAGAACTTAAAAATCGCTTGACACAAAGAGAAATTCAATTGAAACTCGTGGGAAAAAAATCCTAACTTTTAAGTGATGTGTGTTATCAAGCATAACGGCATTTTTAGGTAATATATATATATATATATATATATATTTTTTTTTTTAATAAGATCTAAAAGTTTTTTGAGTGAAAGCAGTGAATTAGTCTTTTTTATTCTAGTTACATCTGAGATGCAATTGTTGGCTGTTTTCAAGAATATACATCGAAAATAAAGACATTGATTGACTGAAAATGGTCCAAGATAAGATGAAATGTCTTTTCTCATGTATATTTATAATTGCTCTTCACCTAAAAATATATTTGTTTTATCCGATTACTCGATTAATCGATAGAATTTTCAGTCGATTACTCGATTACTAAAATATTCGATAGCTGCAGCCCTAGTGGGAACCTCAGGGCACCTCACGGTATGATACGGTTTGCGATACAAGGCTCATGATAACGATTATCTCACGATATCACGATACAGCGATTATCGATGTACTGGTCAGAAATTGGATACATGATATTCTACGATACAACTGTTGAAACGAAAAAAATATATATATTTCAAAATAGAAAAAAATACTGTTTAAGTCATTTATTGAACAATGACACAGTTTTTGTGCAACATTGCTGTAAAATAAACATCTACTGCAAATTGTACCTGCACATATAGAGGAAACACACCACAACCACTGATATCTCTTGGAGAGATCATGATGAATGGCACCCTTAATTTCTTTAAAGTTTTAAATCTTTTTGAAAATAATTAACAGAACTGTAGGTGTCTGTCAGCAGTTGAGCTTGGAGTGGGGCAATGATAAAATTGGTGGGTCTTTTCTTCGTATATGACCTTTGTTGCCAAAAGCATTGGTTTGAGCACTTCCCCAATCTGCTTCAGCATTTAAGATGTCACACTCGGTCAGTCGCATTCTTCCTCACCTTAAAAACAAAACAAAAAATATTAGCTACTTAATAGCTTTTGAGTTTAAATCCTGATTTTTTTTGTTGTGTTGGAAGTATTGAGTAAATTAAAAAAATATATGAATGTATAGAAATTAAAAATGCAATAATTACCTATTTTTAATATGTAGGCTACATTAATTATCATGCACATCTGGAGCTGAAACGAATACTCGAGCAACTCGAGTAACTCGAGTTTAAAAACTGATCCGAGTAATTTTATTCAGCTCGAGTAATCGTTTATTTTGACAGCTCTAAGCATCACGTTTTGCTCGGACTACTTTTAATGCGGGACAACGCGCTGATGTCACGTGCGGAGAGGAGGAAGGGGGGGGGGGGGGAACTTACTGCAGCCAACAACCGCTACAAACGACGCTGACGTTGCTAAATACTAGCCCGCACATGCTACGTTAGTAAATACTAGCCCGCACATGCTACGTTAGTTGCAGTTAGCGTCTGATGAGTCTCATAGAGATCACATGTATGTTGAACTAGATGCTTATTGACAGACTAGGCCGCGTCTGGGCAGCGTTAGCAAACAGCCGCCATCTTAAAGCAGTAGAGCGCTAAGTGCTAATATATAAGATTAACGTTACTGTCACTACTAGCTCATCTTACGTTAGCCCTGCGGAGGGCTAGGTTTCAATTAATTAAGACCACTTTCGATGCGTGGCTAACGTGTCTTACATTCAGGCTTTAACATAACATAGCGTTGTCGAGTGATGAGGGTGTCAAATAAAAACTCAATTATGCTAACTTTCAATTTTAGCTCAGTAGTCATTGCTGGATAAAACACCAAATAGCACTAGTCCCTAATGTGCTCCAATACAGCCTGTATCATACATTTATTTTGGACAGTGCAAAAACTAAAAATCCTATCAGGACTTACAGTTTAGACTAACTTAAAACTTAACTAGAACTTAAAAATGGCTTGACACAAATAGAAATTCAATTGAAAAACGTGGGGGAAAAATCCTAACTTTTAAGTGATGTGTGATATCAAGCGTAAAGGCATTTTTAGGTGTGTGTGTATATATTTTTTTTAAATAAGATCTAAAGGTTTTTTGAGTGAAAGCAGTGAATTAGCCTTTTTTTTTTATTCTAGTTACATCTTAGATGCAATTGTTGGCTGTTTTCAACAATATACATAAAAAATAAAGACATTGATTGACTGAAAATGATAAAATGTCTCGTTTTCTCATGTACCTGTATATCTATAATTGCTCTTCACCTAAAAATATATTTGTTTTATCCGATTACTCGATTAATCGATAGAATTTTCAGTCGATTACTCGATTACTAAAATATTCGATAGCTGCAGCCCTAGTATATTTATAATTGCTCTTCACCTAAAAATATATTTGTTTTATCCGATTACTCGATTAATCAATAGAATTTTCAGTCGATTACTCGATTACTAAAATATTCGATAGCTGCAGCCCTATGCACATCACCTTATATATCTTGGAAGCTATTCAAAACATTTTTATAGCTTATTGTATCAAAATGGTAGTAATAACAGTTTGTTTAGTAAACTTGATGGAAAGTGGTACTCAAATAATATCAAATAAATCAGTAAATTCATGTAGGCTTGTTCGATATTCCTTTTCATCCAGTTTAGGGTCCTGGTTTATTTTTTTATCATTCAACACCAAATATCATCAAAATAATACATGTAAATTAAAAAGTCAATTACATTGCAAAACTTTCTTACCTCAAGTGATGAAAGCGAAGCACACAAACTCCGGTGTCCACTACGTCACCAGCTGCCAGTGAACTTTATTTTTCTTAGACAATTCTTGCGTACAGCAAAGTCCTTGTTCACTTTACTTCCTTTCTTGTTGGTGTAAAATCTAAAGTGTGTCCACATGTGTGATTTGTAGCAATATTTTCTCTTTTTTTACTCCACCGTTCTCACGGAGCTTTTTTATTTTTTCCAACCCACTTGGAGCTTCGTCTCTTCTTCTCTAGACGACTTTTGCGCACTTTACCTTCACCACCACTCATGACCGCCCCTAGTGGGCCGCCAAGGAATTGCTCAACAAACACTGAGCAGTTTACAGCATTCATACTCCATTGTATGGACAATATGTCAACTAAAAGTATTGATACTTGGCGGGAGCATATCGATAACCAATCGGGTTGCAAAATATATCGCTGTATTGAGATATTGTCACACTCTTATTTGACATTGTCTTTTTCTTGGCGCCTTACTGTTATATTCAGGCGTGGTTGAACGTCAGGCTTTATGCTGGCAAAATTCAATGATTCCTCAATCAATTTTTAAACTCGAGTTACTAGAATTATTCGAGTGATCGTTTCAGCTCTAGTTGGAAGTTCCAAAATGACTTCATGTTTTTCCCCCATGTCATTGCAGGCAGACAAGCGAGCACATCACAATGCGCTGGAGCGCAAACGCAGGGACCACATTAAAGATAGCTTTCACGGTTTACGAGACTCTGTGCCTGCACTGCAAGGAGAAAAGGTGAGGGGAAATGTATGTCTCTGCAAAATTTATGCAGTCAATATTTTGAACCAAACTGATATTTGCACAAGCAAACAATAACAGGAAGAGCTCAAAGCCCAGACCCATGCTAAAGTCAATAGTTCAGTCTGTTCTTCCACACAAATAGCACACTTAAACCTTGACAAACGGCACACACACGACTGGTAGGTGCACACTGTACCTTCAAGGACCTTGACTTTGAAGTTCTATCTTTACTCTTGGGATTAACACCGTTCTTTCAATGTCAAAAGTTTATGATTCGCATCATTTATAAATGTAATCACTACAAGTGTAACGGTACACTAAGGACGCGTTCACACTAGCACTGTTTTGTCATTTTTAAACGTCTCAATATCTCTATACTTGGCATGAGTTTATCGATAACCTTTTGGGATGCAAAGTATCACGATACATCACCATTTCGATATGTTGTCATACCCCTAGTCTGAAAACAAAATGGCAATTTTTATTGCTAGCTTTGGTTTCCAAAAAGTGTTGTGATTGGTCAAGGATATAAGTAGAAAAGCAGGTTTATGCGAAATTGAAAGCATTTTGTTAGGCGGGTATCGCAATTTGGGCCAAAAAATTAACGATATGAAATGTTTGTTTCAAATCACCGCTAAAATATAGGTCACAATGGAGGGACAGAAGTTTTTGGAATGATTTAGCTGGGTCTCATTTTTCTGTAACACAATAGAACTGGGATTTGTATTCACAGTCCAGTACTTATGAATACTTTCTAGATGTACTCGCCACAATATATTTCAAAGGTTCTCAATTTATGATGGTACCATCTAAGCCTGTCGCGATAATAAATTTTAGTAGACGATATATTGTCTCATAAATTTTAGCCGATATATGATATTATTGTGATTTTTTTTTTTTTTTTTTTTAACCAATTCAACCACTAATGCAGTGACAATACATCCTAATAATCACCCATTCAAATGCAATAAATTGTTATTAAATAAAACAACAAACTAAATTAAAAATAATAAATATGCAAACACACCCACAATGTATAAAGTCATTTGAAAGCTAGCTAAGTACAAAATTTGAAATAGATGAGAAACCCAATGCCATTTTTGCTCTCTGCCAATTAGTCCATCAAAAGTGTATATTTTATCCAAAATGACTGTCATCTTTTCCTTCAATGTGCACATCTTAGCAAATTTAAGCCAAATTATTTATTGCAATTGGATTTTTCATCATGGCTGCCATTTTAAAGCTATTCTTAGTGTAGAATGTGATTTATGGGAGATTAACTCCAGAAATCTTTATTTACATGTTGAACATTAGGTGCTTTTATTTCGAAAGTTTCACTGGAAGTACGTTCGCTAAGCTGCTAACGGTAAGATTTACACTTCGTAAAAAAAGTGCACTTTTTTCGTCATGCATTTGGTGTCAGTAATAGATTTTTTTTCTTGTTTTCGTTTGCATTTGTTACGCTGTTAACCAGCATGTGATCCCGTGACAAACACCCCGGTTCCCCTGGAACCACTCGTAATTTTGTATTTTGATTCCAAGTTTCGATGCCCTGACCGCCGACCGGAAAAAATAGCTGCCGAACACCACGAAGAAGCCACATGAAGACTAGCGCCGTTATGAGCAAATCATATGAAGTGGCTAATTTAGCTTAGCACACAAAAGTGTTGCCTTGCTTCGCAAAAATGACAACAAAGTAAAAGAATAAACACACCGAAATTTAGATTTTGTTTTAACAAGGGTTCTCGACGATGTGTAGTGCAGGGGAGGTGTGTAGTGTCTGTACACCTCAAGGATTCTTTTCCAACTAGTGTTCTTTTTGCCTGCTGCTTCCAGTAAGTCACCACTAGGGGAAGCCAAGCGCACATAGCAAAACCACAGAAAAACTGTACTGTCCGGAGTTACATTAGTGACATCTTGTGGACGGATGAGGTCAGCCCTTCACTAACTTGTAGAAATACCACCTAAAACAAACGATGCAGTACAATAAATGCCTGCAGTGTAAGACACTCTAAAACATAGGCAAAAGAATATATGTGTAAATGTTTTCTATGTGAGCTTTTGAAAAATAAACATCTTTGTGAAAGTGCACTCCTATTGAAATGTCATCAAGTTCAAAGGCTGATATTTACATGCAAGTTAAAAATGGCCCCGTGAGAGATTCATAGCAAAGTTAATTGTACATTTATATAATTTAAAAAATATTCGAGAAGTTAACAAATTAATACAAGCTATGCAATTTTTTTGCCTGCCTATTAAAAGAATCAGAATCGAGAATCGTTTGGAACCGGAATCGAAACGTAGAATCGGAACCGTAACTGTTCAAATTCAAACGATGCCCAACCCTAGTTGGAAGTTTCACCTTTTAGCTGCAATTTTACATTTGGAGAAGACTGCCAATGATATAGAGTAGGGTAAAGTGGTTAGTATATTCTTTTTTCCATTTGCCTCAATGTAGCAGTGCTAACATTTTACAATGTTTAATATAGATGTTTCTTTATTTTGTATGTCTGAACTTTAATTCTCTGGCGTGTTGATGACCAATAAACGTCTGTGAAAGGAACTGGAGTCTCATATGCCATCAACACCCACGCGGCGATTAGAGCTGTCCCGACTAGTCGACATAGTCGACGTCATCGATGACGTAAATCCGTCGACGAGTACAACATCCCGTCGACGGTTAATGAAGGGTTAAAAAAATATATGCGTGGAAAGTTCAGAATGTCGGACGCTCAGTATGCAAGCGGGGAAAGCGGCACAAAGCCAAAAAAGCGCACCAGAGTATCCAAAACATTGACTTATTTCAAAGAAACAAAGGAGGGTACACTCTTCTGTCCTGTCTCTTCAATGCCAAGCAAGCTTGGCTGAACGTCGGCCATGAATAAACACCTCAAGCGCCGTCACCCAGTTTGTAAGTCCATCTAACTGACATGTTTTATTGAAGTTGCAAAGCTTGTCGCGATATGCACTGAGTCCATTTATCGCACGGCAAATAAAAATGAGGGCGGTAATTTTCATGGCTGCCTTTTATCGCTCCTTGCTTGCTGATGGCATATGAGACTCCAGTTCCTTTCTCTTATCAACACGCTGTAGAATTAAAGTTTAGACATACAAAATAAGAAAATACATCTATATTAAGCACTGTAACGTTAGCACTGCTACACTGAGGTGAATGGGGGGAAAAAAGGCAACCTACCGGTACGTTAGCCTGCTATGAAACATTGGCAGTCGTCTGGTGAAAGCAAACTTGCGGTTAAAAGGTGAAACTTCAAACATGAAAAATCGCTGGTTAACAGCATTTGCAAACGGAAAAAATGACAAAAAAATCTATTACTGGCACTACATGCAATGACAAAAAGTGTTTTTTTTTTTTTTGCGGAGTGTAAAGCTGAAGTTAGCGGTTTAGTGAACGTACTTCCGGTGAACATTTCAAAATAAAAGCATGTAATGTTCGTCGTATAAATAACGATTTCTGGAGTTAATCCCACATACTTGCGAATTCAGATTCTACACTAAGAATACCTTTAAAATGACACCCTTTGTGAAAAATCTGATTGGCAATGAATAATTATTATAAAACTATTATATGTAGTACTTTAGTATTAATGCTAGGTGTTTAAGAATTGTTTTGAATCATGTTAGAAAGGCAAAGTCAGTGTTCTGAATCTGTTTACATTCCATTCTTTTGCACTAGTTAATTCTATCAGCATTTGAACTCATTATTTGTGATTTATTATTATTTACATGTTTATTTGTACTTTAATAAATAATTTAAGTGTTCCAATATGTTTTTGTGTATTGATAAGCGTCAGCAAAAATTTCATTGCTAAATTAGTTTAAAAAAAAAAAAAAAAAAAAAAAAAATTTTTAATTATTAGATTAGTCGACTAATCATAAAAATGGCTGACTAATCGGGGCAAAATTAGTCGTTTGGGACAGCCCTAGCGGCGATAAATTGCAGCCGGGAAAATTACCGCCCTCATTTTTATCTACCGTGCGATAAATGGACTTATTGCATATCACGACAGGCTTTGCACCAGCATGAATGTTCTGAGATTACAAATGAGATTACAAATGGCGCCTGATAAATTACTTTGCGTAGAGACAACAAGGTCATTTTGTTTCTGACAAGTGTATAAATTCAGGTTCTGTCCCTGCCATTGGAAAGGAAATCCATCATATGCCAAGGTTGTTCTTTCACAGTTGTTGAGATCACTATTAACTTGTTAGACTTTGTGAAATGAAAGAATCTTGATGACATGTTGTTTGCTTAAGCAATTAGATCTAATTGTCAGATGAATGCACACTGTGATTGTAATTAATACTGTTTTCACTGCATCATTGCTTCATATCTCTCTGAAATTGTCTGCTGACAGAGCTCTGTTAAACAGGCTTCCCGAGCACAGATTCTTGACAAAGCCACTGAGTACATTCAGTACATGAGACGAAAAAATCACACCCACCAGCAAGACATCGACGATTTAAAGAAACAGAACGCACTGCTGGAGCAGCAGGGTATGTAAAATATGTCAAATTGAGCCCAAAATAAAAATACAGTGGAGCCTCCAGGAGTCCCAGTCCGAATATTATTTTCAAGAAAAACAGCGGGACTCACGTCCCAGTCACACGCAGTAATCTCCCGCTACATGCCTCATCTTTGGCACTGAACAATTTACATGATGGGACGAAAAGGTACGGACATAGACTTCAATATCAGTTGACGGGAAGCGGGGCCGCTCTGTAAGGGGGCCTATTTTCAAAAACCTAAAATTCAAATATTTTACCAAAACGGGCACCTCCCTTAGGCATATATGAGTCTCCATGAGCGACGGCATCAAAAAATTGAAAGTCGTTCCCTAATAAAATCCCGATTATTTTTTTATATAAGTGTAACAAAACTTAAAATGGCTGTTGATGCACAAAAAAACTCACCGAATGCAGAGATAATTACCTATATTTTTAGGATCAGTAGCAATATTTAACATATGTTTTTGCCCAAAATAGCGACTTTTTTTTTTTTTTTTTTAATTTAGTGCACTTTTGAGTTTTCAACGGCTAATAGAACACTCAATTTTCACATCAGAAATGTGATACTTCAAGAAAGCATGCAGAATTATCTTAATTCTACTCAACAAAAGCTAATTTTGCATTTTTATGCACATTTTTTTTTCCAAACCAAAAACCGGGCAAATTGCCGAAAATTACCTGATTACCGTAATTTCCCGAATATAACGCACACTTTTTTCCCCCAAAATCAACTGGTAAACTCATGGTGCGCATTATAAACGGGTACATGGATGGAGACAGAAATATATATGTATTACATATATATATATATATATATATAAACCGATTTTTTTCATTGACACGGCCACGTTGTGTTGAAGAAACGTATGCGGCCACCCGTTGCCGACCATTACGGTACGTGACGTCACCGTTTTGTTTCGGTAATACTTCACTCTAATCGGCCAAATGATTTCGTCTGTGTTAAATTCTGCTTTTTTCACTCTTCATAAAGACCAGAATTTAGTTTCTTGAACTCATTTGAGTCGACATTTATTGCAGCTCCGCAATTCGGACTATAACAAATGTAAGGACACACACTTCCTGTGTCCGTCAACTATATCGGTTCCTAGGGAAACTCAAACCCAAATAACAATAGTTCCTTTTGTTACTAGTGTCGTGCTGACAGCTATGAGCTCTCACGGATTTCCGACTTACGTTCTCACTTTCATTTTACCGTATCAATCCATGGAAGAAACATTTATTCATCATGAGGAAACGAGCAAGTTATACAGCAGCCTTTATAAGAAAAGTCACATCTGTTTTGTTTTCTCCTAGATTCTGGTAAGTTGGAGAAGTTGTCAAATCATATTATTACCGTAAATATTGTCAGTTCACGTTAATGTTTTGAACTACCAATGTGCTATGCTTGAGCCGTGTTTCACCAGTCAGTAAAATGACATCTCTGTATCTGTACACAAGCTCTGTTTTCTTGTATTCTTCAATTTATTGGTGCTAAAATTAGGGTGCGCGTTATAAACGGGTACAATAATTTTCCCTAGATTTTACAAGTAAATTTGGGGTGCGCATTATACACGGGTGCGCCTTATATTCGGGAAATTACGGTATTTAATTTTTCTAAGGTCATGTCCCCGAAATGTCCCCGAATCACCTGATATGACCAGGACACTCCTCCCAAATGTCCCCGAATGACCTGATTGGCCAGGACATGTCCCTGAATCACCTGATTTGACCAGGACACACCTCCCAAATGACCTGATATGACCAGGGCGGGCCCCACAAATGTCCCCAAATGACCTTATATGACCAGGATGGGCTCCCCAAATGACCTGATGTGACCAGGACATGGTCCCACAAATGTCCCCAAATGACTGGTATGACCAGGAGACCCCCCCCCCCCCCCCCCCATATCCTCAAGTGACCTGATCTGACCAGGATGTTTCCCCATATGACCTGATCTGACCAGGACGTTTCCCCTAAATGTCCCCAAATCAACAGGAAGTGACTTGATATGGTCCCTGAAATGTCCCCAAACTGACCTCGGCATGGCTGAATGGCTGAGATCTGAATCCCCATACAAGCAAAGCCCCTGTGTAATTTCTCCATAAATTGTAGTTTCTAGATTGAATGTAAAGTTACGCTATTGTGTATGGATACAAAATCCAACATGGCGGTCATCACAAAGCAAAAAAGGTTTTTAAGTTGAAAATTCTTGTAAATAAATGAGAAAGTCCCAGAGTTTATATAGGTACGAACGTAAAAGGGTCTAGATTCTCGGTTGAAAGCGAAAAAACGGGCCGTTATCATTTATTTTACGTAAATATTTCAAGGTAAAGCTACACATTTTTTTTCCCACAACGTTTCGAAGTCCATGCATGGTGCTATTTTATATAATAATTACCTTCAATCCTCGACCAAATCACTCTTGCGACAAGGCATGTGCCGGTATGATATTCTGACGGTATGATAACCCTAAGCTAAAATATCACGGTTTTACGGTATTGCAATTTAAGCTCTAAAATGTGTTACTTTAAGATATCTTGGTTATTTTTTTCTTTCCATTGAACAGGATTTTTATTTTTCAAAACATATTAGCAAATTGGAAAATAAGTATAATTAAAAAAAACAAAATATTCTGATTAAAATTAAAATAAATGCAGTCCTTTAGGTGAGCGTAAACCCACGGCCCAACAGTATTACTATCAGACCAAAAATAATAATTTTCCATAAAAATCACGTGTGTATGACTCGTATCATATGTACATTATAAACACTCTCAACACATTTGCCAAAGAGAGAAAAAAACCACATTTTACCACCGCTAGACACACTAAACACGCTGGAGTTCACTCTCGTAGCTGGTGGGAAACGTTCATAATAATGTTTACCAACTTTTAAGTTTGTATCCATGTGAAATCATATTGGAGGTATTGCCTCCTTGGTAGCCACCCTCCACAAACATGTTTTTAATGTCGGTTGGTTGTCGTCCTCTAAACCGCGGCAGTCTTACTTTTCTGTAGCCGAAGTATTACCATACCAGCCATTTCGCTTTTTTCTTCGATGGGGGGTAAAAGGGTTTAGGAGTTTCACCTCCTCCAGCCATCTTGTTGCACAGCACTGACACTGACCAACAACCGGTGGGGGAGGGTTGACCCTTGCAGCAGCAAGCAAGGGATTTCTCCATGCATTTTTGGGATATAAAAAATAGCTAATACCTTAGGGACGGTGTGAAGGAAAATTTTTGCGGTTTTCAAACTTTGATGTTTTCATACCACGGTAAGCCTTCAGGGTGTAACGGTACATGTAATAGTATTGAACCATTTCGGTACGTGGTAGTCGGTTCGGAACGGATGCGTACCAAACGAGTTTCTGATGTAATATAACTCTTACTTTTCGAGAGGCTGTGAGTCAATCGGGTTACAGTTTCTTTGTGTAGATTATATTTACTCCGTCTTCTCTACTATAATGAGGACCAACACGGTAGGACAGTCCAGAAACGTCAACGGCGCGACAATGTGGCCGCCGCGAGAACGCAGTGAAACGCGGCCGTTAGGCTACGTTCATACTACAGGTCTTAATGCACGAATCCGATTTTTTCGTCGCTTTCCGACTCGAGTGAGGCATTAACTTGACGGTCTGAACGTGACAAGTCGCATAGAACTGGACC
The DNA here is from genome assembly GCF_030265065.1 of Corythoichthys intestinalis. NCBI lineage: Eukaryota > Metazoa > Chordata > Actinopteri > Syngnathiformes > Syngnathidae > Corythoichthys > Corythoichthys intestinalis. Next base: position 48,360,868 of record NC_080409.1, read on the forward strand.
ATTTCAAATCCGATCCGGGTCACTTTCGTATGTGGTTCAAATCCGATCTGGGCCACATTTTTCCAGACTGTCGCGGCGGTCTGTACTGTCCACTCTCCCAAATCGGATTTCATGCAGCAATTACGTCATCAAATAGCGAGAGAGACGCTTACCGTAGCGGTGCCGCTGTGCGTTATTAGCGCCTAGCTTGCAGTGAACACGGCTTTTGGGGAAGGGCTGCGCTTGACAACAGTCATAAAAAATAAAAATGGGTCGAGGATAAGCCTGAGAATGCTCAGTTTTCTCTCCGCTCCAAGTGAGCAATATTTCAACATTGCCTACATGGCCGAGAGTCCGGGCAAACTGCCCGTATGTGTGTGTGACGTGCACGGACCGCGCGTGCATGCTATCGATCCATATAAACTTTGAATATAAGCCTAAACGGGGATTATTTACGTCTGTTATTTGTGTCCTCCTTTTGGAAAGCAAAATATGATATCCCTGGAATGACGGAAGACGTGTGTCATTTGTTTTGATGCTTCTGCGCATGCGGGTCGTCTTGCTCAGCGCGTGTCGGACTGCGAATTAGTGCGCATGCGTAATACTTGAACGGTCTCAATGGACAAAGTCAGTCTGAACGGGCACACCAAAAAAACGGATATGACAAAAAATCGGATTCGTGCATTAAGACCTGTAGTATGAACGTAGCCTTAGAGTCAATCAGCCAATGCACACCAGTCGCAGTGCGGCCGCGTGTTAGATGCGTCCCAGAAGCGGCTCAACGCGACGCACGCAAAAAGAACGGCAACCTACTTTTTGAGTCCATCAGATCTCTTGAGTGGTAGATTGTGGCACAGTTGACTTGTCTTTGTTGATTTACTGCTGTCTTCTCTGCTATAATAATAACAAACATGGCCCCGTGGGCAATACAAAACCCTCCTACCACAACAAAACAAGTAGGAACTAATATTCACATAGGAACTAAAGTTATACAACATAAAATATACAATATAAATGAATACTACATCACATTTGTAAAATATAAACACATAATAATATAAATAATAGCCCATTTAAATAAAATGAAATGAGCTAAAACTTAATAGGGCTGCAGCTATCGAATATTTTAGTAATCGAGTAATTGTTCAGTCGATTAATCGAGTAATCGGATAAAATATACATGAGAAAAAAAGACATTTCATTTAATAGTGAACCATTTTCAGTCAATGAATGTCTTTATTTTTTATGTACATTGTTGAAAACAGCCAACAATTGCATCTCAGATATGACTTGGAAAAAAAAAATCACTGCTTTCACTCAAAAAACTTCTAGATTTTATTTTTTTAAAAAGACATATTTCCTATCTAAAAATGTAATTACGCTTGATAATACACAGCACTTAAGAGCTTGGTGTTTTTTCCCCACGTTTCAATTGAATTTCCATTTGTGTCAAGCTATTCCTAACTTCTATTTAAGTTTTGAGTTAGTCTAAACTGTAAGTCCTGATAGGATTTTGAGTTTTTGCAGTGTTCAAAATAAATGCATGATACCTGCTGTATTGGAGCACATTAGGGACCAGTGCTACTTGGTGTTTTATCCTGCAATGACTACTGAGCTAAAATTGACAGTTAGCATTTTTATTTTACACCCCCATCACTCTACAGCACTATGTTTTCACAGATTAAATAAAGCCAGTATGTAAGACACGATAGCCACGCATCGGCAGTGGTCATAATTAATAGGAACGAAGCCTTTCTCAGGGCTAACGATACGTGATCGAGTGACAGTCACGTTATATTTATTAGCGCTAAGAAATCTACTGCTTTAAGATGGCGGTTGTTTACTAACGCCACCCAGACGCGGCCGAGTCTGTCATTCGCATCTAGTTCTATGTACATGCGATATCTATGAGATGCATCAGACGCTACCTGCTACCATCGTAGCATCATACATGCGGGCATAGTTTTTAGCAACGTCGGCGTAGTTTGTGGTGGCTGTGGGCTGCGGTAAGTTTAAAAAAAAAAAAATTATTGCTTCTTCCTCTATGCACGTGACGTCAGCGCGTTGTCCCGCGTTAAAAGTAGTCCGGGCAAAACGTGATGCTTAGTGCAGGCAAGATTAAACAATTCCTCGAGGTGAATAAAATTACTCGGATCAGTTTTTAAACTCGAGTTACTCGAGTTGCTCGAGTATTCGTTTCTGCTCTAACCTGTAATTAAATAATAAGAATAATGCACACATCCTGCTTACACAATTCAATTGATTAATTTCTGTGTGGCGCTTTAACTTTAGAAAATCCAACAATAAAGCTTTTGAAAACCGTTCATAAGAAAAAAAAAAATGAGGCATTCCATTTGTAAAATACATGTTAAAATCTTTGTCATAGGGATTGTTTTTCTCTTCAGCAAAGGACTTTTTTTCTTTCAGAAAGAAAGCTTTGGATGTTGGATTGTCTTTAAATACCCGCTACTTTTTGAGCAGAATTCTAGCTTTGTATAGACCCTACCCACCGACGTCACAAAATCACGTGCTCGCTGTATGGTTCCGCCCACTTGTCCGTCATTTTGTGTCTGTATTATCAATGGTCTCAATTGATCGAGCAATTTATAATGCATTTCATGGAAGACCCGGTGCTTTCGGATGCCGTAAACTCACTTGATGCGTTGCGTAACAGGCGTTATGTGGAAAAGCTCCAGTTTATCCATTCGCCAGATCCATATTTGATGCCTAAATCGATGTTTTTCGACCCGCTGTCTCCGCCATATTTGCCTGACATCTGCTAGCTACCCTGAACTGTACAACTATCTTGTCCACACAAAATCAGCCTATTCTCACGAAAGTTTGAAAAACTTTAAGAGCTTGGAGGCTTATAAATACTTCGTTGCTGGTTGGGTAAGGGTAAAACAGGTCCTCGTCCACGAAAATTCGGCAGGAATCTATCTTGTGCTTGGAAAGGTGAGTTACGAAATTTTCAATTCAAAATCTTTTGTTATTGCTAACATCCACTGTCAAGTCTAATGTATTTCATGTCGTTTGTCAATGGAGTTAGGGCTTTTAATGTTTATATGGTTTAGCGATAGCACTCTCACTACATACATACGTGTATGTTGTCGGCGATTAGCCTAGCAATGATCTTAATTGTGGTTGTCAGCCCAAAACCCTCTAAATATATATTAAATGCATCTTACCAGATATAAAATGACTACTACATAATCTGTGGTAATCGTTTGGAGCCCAGTTTCCTCGTCGAATTGCAGCAGCCCATCTCGCTCTCTCCTCTCCGGGTCTCTCGGAATCCGGTACAAACTTCAAGTCTCTCCGTCTATCTTCTCTGTTATTACAACCGACCGCCACACACGCCTTCGCCATTTTGATTAATAATGTCAACGAGCAGAAAAACACGCCGTAAATAGGAGGAATGTACGTAGCCGTAACAGGAAAACATGATGTGTTGACGGACAATTGGGCGGCACCAGTCAGGAGGAAGGAGTTGTGACGTCACGTGGGTCTATAGGCTAATGTTCCTATTGTTGAAAGCACAAAAGTGTGTGCACATTTATATTTTGCATTTTGTTTTTTTACTGTACCGAAAATGAACCGGATCGTGACCTCAAAACCGAGGTACGTACCGAACCGAGATTTTTGTATACCGTTACACCCCTAGTAAGCCTTGAAACCGGTAATCGGTACATGTCTACTTGAGACACTCCTGCCTGCTTGTATGCACGAAAACCTTCGTCCTGTTTCCACCTAAATCCGGCGTTAGAACGCAGCGTTTGAGTTTATCGCAGTGAAAGCTTCCACAACGCACTGCCTGGCCCGGCTATGGGAAGCCGTTGCGCAATGTCTGTAGGAGCTGTCTCGTCAACTGATGGTGAAGTCTATGGTACAGAGTTCCCTAAATTTTTCTAACAAGAGTCACTTTGCATTGATTTTGGAGGTTCCACTGTTGGGCTCATCGACTCGTATTTCCTTCTGCAGTGTTGTTTATGCCACGCCTCATTTACCAAGCCTTTTGATTCCAGTGCGTGCTCTGGAGAAGGCCAAAGGCAACAATCAGCTGCAGAACAACTACTCCTCTGACAGCAGCCTGTACACAAACCGCAAAGGGAGCGCGGTGTCGGCCTTCGACGGCGGCTCCGACTCCAGTTCGGAATCTGAGCCCGAGGAGCCTCCGACCAGAAAGAGGCTGCGCGTGGAGCCCAGCTAGACTCTCCCACTGACTATTTTTCTCCCTTTCTTGTTGTTGTTTTTGTTTTCTGTTGCCCACCAGCCTGAAACTCCTCTTAGCTGTGTGCACTCAGCCCTGCCTTCTTTTACTTCAGTCAGTCTGGAGGCTGCGTGAGGGAGGTGCTATGTATTGTGTATAAAATGCTTCTACTTTCCTAAGCATCCCTTCACTTCACATGTCCCAGCGTGACCCTCCCACTCCCCTCTACTCCTCCCAAAGTGAGGCAGCTCTGCAGTTTTGAAGGACTTGACGCTTTTCAATCCTCACACTGACCTTAATGAAAGGAATGTGGAGATGACTAGGTATGAGGCGTTAGGTCGCACATCCTCTGCAATTGTTGGGAGGAGTCGCTTTGACAAAAATGTCGATTGGGAATGGTTTACCTTTTTAAATTTACTTTTTTTTTTTCCAGAAGAATGTGATGTTATGCAAAATCTACTTATACAGTGTAGATGCCTGAAATTTTGTGTTTTGAAAGTGTTTTGTGGAATTTAAAAAATCCCTCTTATTTATATAGTGACCTTCCACAATTGATGTCATTTATGTTTAGCTTAAAAAGGATACACTTTTTTTAATGGCTTTACCACAAACATGGGTTTAGCTATTTATTTTCCCCCTATTTTTGTTACTATCAGACAAAAAAAAACACCTAATCGATACTGAATGTTACACAATGCAGTTAAACTTTATTTTTTAGAACAAACTATTGGTTCAATGTGTAGAATATATCCCTACCCTAAATGGTTTCACTTCTGCAAAGAAAAAAAATACTTCCCTGAAAATATTTTGCCTGTGCTGGGAACGTTTCTCTATTTTCCCTTTTTCTCAGAGGTAAACAAGTGTGTATGTAATCAATATTTGTTTGTTCCATTCCATGGAAATTACAGGTATGTTGTACATACTGCCAATGGGTGTCTTGCAAGTTAAGACATACCTTGAATAAAACTTATCCTTATCGGATGTAATTCTGACTCGATGTGTTTTTTTTTTTTTTTATGTGTGTGTGGTTTACATGTAATTGACCCTCATGAGGAGGATAACTGGTAGTACAGTGATCCCTCGCTACTTCACGCTTCAAACTTAGCGCCATCAGTCCATCGCAGCTGTCCTGAGCCGATCTCACCCTCCTCTCCCTGCTCTTTGTTGATCAGGCAGTGCACTGGAGCTGCTTATTAAAAGTTAATAATTGGCAGATGTTTAATGTTTGATCTTGTCAGAGAAAACTTCAAAGCGCCACATGAGTCGATCATCGTTTAACTTGTTAAACAGTTGCTGTGGCAACTCATTGTAAGTGAGCAGCTTGAGCGGATTTGAGTGGACTCGGTGAAGCATTTATTAAAGCCAAGCATTTTTGTTTTTTTTTTTCTTGTTTGAAAATAATTCGATGGGACAGTAACATGTTTAAAACTTATTAATTTGTAGTGCTTAAAAAGCTTTTATTAAAAAATATATATATATGGCGGAAAACAGACAAGTCAAGAAAAGCAGTTTCTGCTCTTGCACCTGTCTTTAAAATGAACTGCCATATTTTAAGCCTAAAGAACTGTTGTGTTTGATAGAAAAGTATGTCTATGTGCTGCCATAGCAGTTTCATGCCCCCAAACTATTTTTAATTTGTCCGTTTTGCCCTGTAGAGCCCCTGTTTACAAACATCGCGCAACTGCTTCTGTTTTAACCTAGCCGTAAAAAGATAATTATTATTATAAATTATATTTAATATTCGAAATATATCATTTTTAGCCTCGAATCATTAATTGATGTCTAATATTTAGTTAACAAGCAACACATGACAAATTAACTAGGGCTGTCAAAAATATCGCGTTAACGGGCGGTAATTTTTTTAATCACGTTAAGATATTTGATGCAATTCACGCACATGCCCCGCCCAAGCAGATTAAAATGACAGTACAGTATAATGTCTGCTTTTTACTTGGTTTTTGGTGTTTGGCGCCCTCTGCTGGCGCTTTGGTCCAACTGATTTTATGGGTTAGTACCATGAGTGAGCATGGTATAAATATTGACATCAACAATGGCGAGCTACTAGTTTATTTTTTGATTGAAAATGTTATTAAAACGAAAACATTAAGAGGGGTGTAATATAAAATTTCTATAACTTGTACTAACATTTATCTTTTAAGAACTACAAGTCTTTCTATCCATGGATCGCTTTAAGAGAATGTTAATAATGTTAATGCCATCTTGTTGATTTATTGTTATAATAAACAAATACAGTACTTATGTACCGTATGTTGAATTTATATATCCGTCTTGTGTCTTATCTTTCCATTCCAACAATAATTTAAAGAAAAATATGGCATGTTTTGTAGATGGTTTAAATTGCGAATAATTACGATTAATTGATTTTTAAGCTGTAATTAACTGGATTAAAAATTTTAATCGTTTGACAGCCCTAAAAAAATAGGGTAAATATTTGAAAAAAAACAAAACAAAAAACTCAACCATCCCTCTATGTCTGAGATTTCTGCATTGCGGCCCTTATTATATTACCGTGTTTCACCCATAAAATCTCCCAAAAGTCCGGCTGTGGCCATTCATAGCTGTGTCTTGACACTCGGTGAGACATGCTACATGGAGTTTTTGGATGGAAACAAGGTAAGTACGTGATAATTTCTCGTTAAAATCATGGTGTCTTTAATTATGCTCTCACCTCGAGTGTAGGGTTTAGCAGTTTCATTTTTTTTTTCCTTCTTCACAAATACCATTCTGTTAAAAAAAATTTCTTCCCCCAGAAAATTGAGATTTTAAGCTTTCCAATGATGTATCACACATGCCACAGTTATGAAATATGGCCAAATATGGGGTCTCAGAGCGGAACTCCAAGTCACCTGTGTCAAACAAGTCATATGTATCTCTTTCCTATGCTTAATCTGAATAAATACATTGAAGACACACGGGGGCGCTACTTCGCGGTTTTTCACGTATCGCGGCGGGTTCTGGTCCCCATTAACCGCGAAAAACGAAGGATCACTATGAAAAATGAACGGGCCACTGCTGAAAAAAGACTTTCAAAACGAATTCGTATTTAAAATACAGTGCCGTATATATATAACAACAACGATTTAAGTCATTTGAGGGAAATTATTCGATTTAAAAAGATGTGCATAATAGGTACAATGATATGAAAATTAGTCACCTGAGCAAGAAAGTGACATGTGACAGGTGGTGACGTTCATTACACATTTGGAGCGTGGGATTTTTGCATATCATGTTTATTTCTATCTTTATATGTGTATATATATACATATTTATGTATAATAGCACATTGTTAAATAAAAGCATGTTGATACTGATAGTGCAATGATACAAAGTGGTTCTCGGCCTAGAGTAAAACTAAAAGCTTCCCAAAGTAGTCCCTCATTAAGGATGCGGCTTGTTTGCTTTGTTAGGTTCAATGAACATGGGATTTCCTATTAGAATAGAGGTTATTTTTCTTCTTGAAGGGTCCCAGTATTTGAATCAGTAACTTGTTTGATGGTCTCCACATGAAACACGGATGGATTCAACGAACGTGCATTTGCACGATTTAATTCGAAGCCAAAAAAGGTCACATATTTTAGCACCTAACATTGATCGTTCAACGTCACTGTTATAGATATCATGTATTTAAAAGTAGACGTCTGACCCAATTTGTGCGCTAACGAGCATAGTGTCGTCGCTCGTCGGCCAATTTGGGTCGGAGTCGTTGCCTAAATATACTGTAAAATCTGGAGCGTCTACCATGAAATAGCTAGAAATTGCGCAAATTTTCCTGAGTTTTTCCTGAACGTGATATATGTATTAAATTATCTTTTTCAACTTCAAACACAGACACGTTACAACAGCTTGTTATAAATCGAACCGTTTCTAAATCCTTGACAAATTCAACGAGCGAAAATTGTTTCACCTGAAGTCTTCCGTTGCAAGATGGCCACCGATTGTTTTCGCCGCCGACTCCGCATTTAGACATCTTGCCTTTTATATATGATATCTATCGTTACCGGCACTTTATGAAGAAGCAGAATTTCCGAGGGAACCTGAATCTGACAAGTGTCAGCAGCGTAATTAGTGAAGACGTCAGGTGAATGCCAAACATGGAAGAGTCATTTCTAGTAAATTAAATTGATAAGATTTTTAAAAGTTAGTCATGGCTAAACAGTACGACATTTTATTCCGAATTCTCCTTCTGGGAGATTCGGGGGTCGGCAAGACGTGTATGCTGCGTCGCTTCACGGATAAAGAGTTTGATACTGGACATATCTCAACTATTGGTAAGCATTAATCGACTTTTTTTACGCTTCTACCACAAACTCACGTATATGAGACACCTGCTGAACTGACACGTATTAATGTCACTAGTTTATGAACTCAGAATGTCAGCCGTTTTAAGTATTTTTTTCGCATGAAGCCATGTTTACTTTTGTGGAGTGGGAAAAAAGTAGCTCTACTTGTTGGCCCGGCAGGTTTGGTCATGACCGCCCCGGGTGTCTATTAGGGTGTGTGTTGGGTTAATATTAGACTACCTTCTATGTGGCATCTCCTTTTCAGGCCAATATCGATAAAAAAAATAAAAAAAAATCCGTGAAACAATTACGCAGAGGGACCATAAGGGATCGTGATTGCCATTCGAGAAATTCTACAAACATTTGTCATGGCAGTCATGTGAAACCTAGCCTAAGGGTTAAGACTTGGTAGACAACACCTTTTATCATGTGCATCCCAGCAGAACGAATTTTGTTAAATAAATGAAAACCAGAATATAAATGTTCTCATGTGTAACAGTGGAGAAAAACGTAAATAAAAGCTAAAAGCTGTTATTTTCAAGAGCTCTGCGCTCTTAGTGCGGGCAGATTTTTTGTCGACTAGTTTATTTAGCACGGCTTGCCTGCACTTCATCATGACGTCAGTAATACCCATTATACTCTACACCTGTGTGTGGGTATAACTAATGTCGCAGTCGTTATAAAAATGGCTGCACTCATAAGGGATGACATTTTTTGTTTTTAAACATTATTTTCTCTTTTAACATTTATTTTCTCTCCATTTATTTATTCATTCATTCATTCATTCATTTACATTGTCATTGATGAACATCTATTAAACACATCTAAAAGACGTAAATATGCCAGATAATAGCAAAAAATGCTTTTAACGCACATGTCCCGCTCAAACAGATTAAAATGACAGCACAGTGTCATGTGCACTTGTTACTTTTTTTTTTTTTTTTTTTTTTGGTGCTTTTTCGCCCTCTGCTGGCGCTTGGGTGCGACTGATTTTATGGGTTTAAGCACTCTGAGCGTTGTGTAATTATTGAGATCAACGATGGCGAGCTACTAGTTTATTTTTTGATTGAAAATTTTACAAATTTTATTAAAACGAAAACATTAAGAGGGGTTTTAATATAAAATTTCTATAACTTGTACTAACATTTATCTTTTAAGAACTACAAGTCTTTCGATCCATGAATCACTTTAACAGAATGTTAATGCCATCTTGTTGATTTATTGTTATAATAAACAAATACAGTATTTATGTACAGTATGTTGAATGTATATATCCGTCTTGTGTCTTATCTTTCCATTCCAACAATAATTTACAGAAAAATATGGCATATTTTATAGATGGTTTGAATTGCGATTAATTACGATTAATTAATTTTTAAGCTGTGATTAACTCGATTAAAATTTTCAATCGTTTGACCGCCCTACTTTTTATAAAATTTGTAAAATTAGTTTACCTATTATGTTTAGGGCTGCAGCTATCGAATATTTTAGTAATCGAGTAATCGACTGAAAATTCTATCGATTAATCGAGTAATCGGATAAAACAAATATATTTTTAGGTGAAGAGCAATTATACATATACATGAGAAAACAAGACATTTCATCTAATCTTGAACCATTTTCAGTCAATCAATGTCTTTATTTTCGATGTATATTGTTGAAAACAGCCAACAATTGCATCTCAGGTGTAACTAGAATTTAAAAAAAAAAGACTAATTCACTGCTTTCACTCAAAAAACTTTTAGATCTTATTAATATATATATATATCTTACCTAAAAATGCCGTTACGCTTGATAACACACATCACTTAAAAGTTAGGATTTTTCCCCCACGTGTTTCAGTTGAATTTCTCTTTGTGTCAAGCCATTTTTAAGTTCTAGTTAAGTTTTAAGTTAGTTTAAACTGTAAGTCCTGATAGGATTTTGAGTTTTTGCAGTGTTCAAAATAAATGTATGATACAGGCTGTATTGGAGCACATTAGGGACCAGTGCTACTTGGTGTTTTATCCAGCAATGACTACTGAGCTAAAATTGATAGTTAGCATGATTAAGTTTTTATTTTACACCCTCATCACTCCACAATGCTATGTTATGTTAAAGCCTGTATGTAAGACACGTTAGCCACGCATCGACAGCGGTCATAATTAATTGAAACCTAGCCCTCCGCAGGGCTAACGTTCCGTGAGCTAGTAGCGACAGTAACGTTAATCTTATTTATTAGCGCTTAGCGCTCTTTATTAGCGCTCTTTATTAGCGCTTAGCGCTGTACTGCTTTAAGATGGCGGCTGTTTACAAACGCTGCCCAGACGCGGCCGAGTCTGTCATGCGCATCTAGTTCAACATACATGTGATCTCTATGAGACGCGCCAGACGCTGCCTGTTACCAATGTAGCATTGTGCGGGCTAGTATTTAGCAACGTCGACGTCGTTTGTGGCGGCTGTCGGCTGCGGTAAGTTTTTTTTTTTTTTCCCCTTCTTCCTCTCCGCACGTGACAGCGCGTTGTCCCGCATTAAAAGTAGTCCTAGCAAAACGTGATGCTTAGAGCTGTCAAAATAAACGATTACTCGAGGTGAATAAAATTACTCGGATCAGTTTTTAAACTCGAGTTACTCGAGTTGCTCGAGTACTCGTTTCAGCTCTAATTATGTTGGCATTGTTGTTGACGTCGCAGGGCGGTTATGCTGCCGGGCTTCCAGAGTGTGACTCTAGCGACATAAACACGTCATCTCTTCAGCCCTTTCAATTTGAACCTGAGAGGAACATTAATGAGCATGACAGCACGGTCGATATTTCGCAAAACGAGCAGCAAAAGCAAAATGAACAGGAAAAACTGGATGAGAGGAGACGAGAGTAGGACAAAACTGGTGTTCTGCCAAAATGTGCTACACCGACGAAGTGTCTACAAGAGGCGAAATTGACACCCAAAGTACTACCGTGTGCTTTCAGCTTCTTTTATTTAGATGCATACAGACAGAACATACTCAGTGGCGGACTTGGCAATTTTGGGGCCTAAGGTGAACTTATCCAGGGGCCCTCTTCATGGGTCAGGGGTTAAAAAGGTGAGAAGGGTGTGGAGGAAATATGTTCCGGAACACTAGGGCTGTCCTAAACGACAAATTTTCTCCTGATTAGTCAGCCGACTAGTTTTACGATTAGTCTACTAATCTAATCATTTTTAAAAAATTATTTTTTTTTACTAATTTAGCAATGAAATTTTCGTTGACACTTATTAATTCACAAAACCATTTCGGAACACTTAATTTTTTTATTAAAGTACAAATAATCATGTAAATAACAATAATTAAACACAAATAAACAATGAGGTTAAATGCTGATAGCATTTAATCGTGCAAAAGAATGGAAAGTTAACAGATGCAGAACACTGACTTTGCCTTTCCAACATTATTCAAAACAATTCTTAAAAAACATTCTAGCATTATTATTATAGTATACTACTCTTTATAATAGTAGTATAATAATTATAATAATTATTCATTTCCAATTTGTCATAAAGAGTGTCATTTGAAAGCTATTCTTAGTGTAGAATCTGTATTCTGTAGTATTTACTCTACATATTATAATATTAATTCTGAGGTATGTGGGATTAACTCCAGAAATCGTTATTTACATGACGAACATTACGTGCTTTTATTTTGAAATGTTCACCGGAGGTACATTCGCTAAACCGCTAACCGAAAGCTTTACGCTCCGTAAAAAAACATTCTTCGTCATTGCTTGTGGTGTCACCAATAGATTTTTTTTTTTCGTTAGCAAATGCTGTTAACCAGCTGTTGAGTGTTATTGCATGACTGATTGGAACTGTACTGCATTGTTTCGCCACAGGGTGTGCTGTCGTGTATTTTATGTTCATTGTGAAGAAGAAGAAAGTTAAAAGAGACATTTGCGGCCTGTTCTCAACTTCTCCCTTGCTCACCTCACTTTGGCTCTCATGGAGAGCACGTTCGCTCATGTGTTTGAAATAAACGATTGCCGACGTGCAAAGTAGCAAGCATGCTGTAAAAATAGCGAGCTTATGGTGGCATGAAAAACGCGGGTGAGCTAAGTGAGGCTAACGAACAGCTAAGCGGAGCTAAGCGAAGCTAAACGGCGCTAAATGAAGCTAAGCGACTGATACTCAGTCCGTCGTCGTAGAACAGTCCATCGTAGTGCGTGTGTGGGGGAGAGAGATAATATAAATGCAGCATTCAAATGGCTTTCTTTTTTTGTTTTGTTATTTGTTTGTTTGGTATGCTGACATAATTATACATGACAAATAGTTGGGGGTGCTGCTGGCTACGGTGGCCCAAACCCTTGCTCGTTGGGGCAAGGGCAGCTGGTTGGGGGCCCCCTACTGGTTGGGGGCCTAAGGCAATCGCCTACTTTGCCTGAATAGTAGATCCGCCTATGAACATACTAAAGATGTCATAAGAAAATACTTAAACATAGTAATATCAAATAAAGGTGGTTTAAATATGCTACGTGACTAATGTGGTCAACAGATCAACAATCTGCTTTAAAGCTACCACAAGAAAACACAACGCTTAAAAGTATGAGAGGGAAACACATGCAAAAAGTATTTTGAGGCAATGAAAAGGTAATAAAAGACTCAATAAAAACACACAGTAAGTACTCGCAGCTTTTAACCGATGTGTCGGACATCTCGCCACGTATGAAGGAATTGCTGAACACCGGTAATATTTATCTAGTGACAGTGACAAACTACGTCATCACCCCGAGCGTCCAGTGCACTCATAAAACATGGCACCCTACATAGGTCAAAACATGTACTAAATATTTTAGATTTTTAAATCAATGGCAATATCATACTACTATGTGTTTCTAATAACATATTTCAGTAAAAAAGAACAATGGCGTACCGCAAGCAACACGTCACTTCCGCTCATTAATATTCATGACATTAGTTCGAGTGACTTGAAGTTCCGCTTTGAGACCCCCAATTTAGCCAACTTTCAAAATTGTCCGATATGCATGTGTGATACATCATTGGAAAGCTTAAAATCTCAATTTTCTGGGGGAACGAAAATTTTGAACAGGAAGTCATTTAAAAAAAAAATAAAAAATTAAACAGCAAAACCCTAATTGGAGGCGAGAGCAGAAATAAAGACGCCATGATTTTAACGATATATTATCGTGCACTTACCTTGTTTCGATCCAAAAACTCCATGTAGCGTGCATCACCGAGTGTCAAGGCACAGCTGTGAATGGCCACAGCCAGATTTTTTTTTTTAAATTTTATGGGTGAAACCTGGTGATATAACACGAGTCGCGATTCAGAAATCGCAGACAACAAGGAGTGGTTGAGATTTTCTTTTTCATATAGTTACCCCTTTAAACGTTATTTTTCCATTTTTTTTTTGTTTGGATCAATTATTTCTCATCTAACATATCAGGGAAAATGCGACAGTAAAAAACAAAAAAAATACAATTAAGCGATCGTTATGAGGTAGATATCCGGGACTTTTTTACAGACGCCAATTTTTTCATTGTGACGTAATTCGTTTAAAAGTTTAAAATATGCGAGTGAATAATTTTTTAAAGTCATTTTGTTTTTTTTAAACTAAAATGTAGACATCAATGGCGTACCACAAGCAACACGTCACTTCCGCTCAGTAATATTCATGACATTAGCTACTGTTGCTAAGTAGGGACAAGGCACCGTTTGTCCCTAATAGGAAATGAAAAGAAATCGTGTACGAAGGAGATGTTTACAGAGCTAAACCTATCAATTCTCTCCGAAAATGATGTGCCTGGTGCCAAATTGATTGGCAAAGATGTGGAAGAACATAAAAATGTTCAGTTAAAGAGATGGCTTTAGTGTCCAAGGCTGAAAAAAAACGGAAAAAAAACGAGCCGACCTAAGCATAGCTTTAGCTTTTTTATCGACGCGACTGACAATGACATTCTCCTGTTTCAACAAGCTATCCTTTACCATCAGCCCTGTCTTTCTTATATATCCTCTGGTTGTCCTAAGTCTCTTACCGTTCTTGGGGGTAATTTCGTTAGCTTTGTGTAGCGATCGCAAATGCTACTCAGTGACAGCCAACGAACACTTTTAATTTTTTCATTGATAACACATCTTAATTCTATAATTTATTTACACTTCCCCCTTACTAAAGTTTTTTTTTTTAATGTATATATATATAACAGAAACAGTAACAGTGACAGTCAGATACCATTGTAATTCTTTTCAGGTCATTCATTGTCAGACAGAAGCAGTACGGCACATCGTTACCCTAAAAAAAATAAAAATATAAAAATGGCTTACCTCTTTGTCCTCTGAAAGACCATGCCAACCCAACATAATGTTGACTGCATATGAAATGTGAATGGATTCACCGAGCTGGTGTTAAAGTCCGCACAAGTTGATTCGGTCGTCACATTTTTTCCTCCCGAGTTTTTGCAACATCCTTCATGTGTCGTAATGTCTAGAGTCGTTTCTACAAGTTCCAAAAAAAGCAATGCGTGATCGGCATGTTCGTTTTTGAAAGATTACCGGAGAAAAGGAGCACAAATTACGTTGTGTCTATGCAAGGGCGGGTCTGTAATGTCCCACTTCGGCTTTACTTCCACTTTACGATGCGACGTCACGGTCTAAAAATAGCCTGCGTGCGGTACGCCATTAATGATTCTAAGCTAAAAATGACAGACATTTTGAATAATAAATATAATTACTTACCTTCTTTTTATGGCTAAGTTGAAACAAAAGCGGTTGCGCGACATTTGTAAACGGGGGTTTTCAAGGGTTGCAAGAGCAGAAACTGCTTTTTCAGCCTTGTCTGTTTTCCGCCATATACATAAATACCGTATTGGCCCGAATATAAGACGGTGTTTTTTGCATTAAAGTAAGAATGAAAACCTGGGGGACGTCTTATAACTGCGGCCTAAAAAAATAAAAAATAAAAAAAATAAAACTGCAGCCTAGACATATAGACCCTATCCACCGACGTCATAAAACCACGTGCTCGCTGTATGGTTCCGCCCACTTGTCCGTCATTTTGTCTCTGTATTAGCATTGGTTTCAATTGATCGAGGAATTTAAAATGCATTTCATGGAAGACCCGGTGCTTTCTGATGCCGTAAACTCACTGGATGTGTTGCATAAAAGGCGTTATGTGGAAAAGCTTCGTTCTATACAGTCGCCAGATCCATATTTGATGCCCAAATCGATGTTTTTCGACCCACTGTCTTCGCCCTGTCTGCCTGACATCTGCTACGCTGATATTTACAATTACCTTGTCCACACAAAATCAGCCTATTCTCACGAAAATTTGAAAAACACTTTAAGAGCTTGGAGGCTTATAAATACTTCGTTGCTGGTTGGGTGAAACATGTCCTCGTCCACGAAAATTCGGCAGGAATCTACCTTGTGCTTGGAAAGGTGAGTTAAGAAATTTTCAATTCAAAATCTTTTGTTATTGCTAACATCCACTGTCAAGTCTAATGTATTTCATGTCATTTGTCAATGGAGTTAAGGCTTTTAATGTTTATATGGTTTAGCGATAGCACTCTCACTACATACATACGTGTATGTTGTCGGCGATTAGCCTCGCAATGATCTTAATTGTGGTTATTTGTCAGCCCAAAACCCTCTAGGTATATCTTAAATGCATCTTACCGGATATAAAATGACTATTACATAGTCTGTGGTGATTTTTTGGTGCCCAGTTTTCACGTTGAATTGCAGCCGTCCATTTCGCTCTCCTCTTTGGATCCCTCGGAATACGGTAAAACTTCAAGTCTCTCCTTCCATCTTCTCTGTTAGTGCAACCAACAGCCACACACGCCTTCACCATTTTGATTATTAATGTTAAGGAGCAGAAAAACACGCCGTGAATAGGAGGAATGTACGTAGCCGTAACAGGTTAACACTATGTTTTGACGGACAATTGGGCGGTACCATTCAGGAGAGCGGAGTTGTGACGTCACGTGGGTAGGGTATATACCCATTCACGACGCTGGATGGCGCCAGTCATCAATTAATCGAATGCTGAACGCGACTCCGGCGGCCAAAGCGAACCCCTGACACGAAGAAGAAAGTGGTAAGAAGGAAAAGAGAAGAAAATACCGGTAATAGAAGAGATAACCGAAAATGGAGAAACTTCGCGAAAATTTGGATTAGAAGATTAGAATTTGGATTGGACAATTAGTGAGGACAGTGACACGGAGCATAGCGAGGCAGAGGATGTTTGTGAGGAGTAATGTTCTGTCATGACTGTTTGCATTATTTTATTGCAGTGTTTTTCCTTCTTCCGATGTGTTTCAAGACTTCAGTTACAGTTAGACTTCACTTTGATAATTAATGCAGTTATTGCAGTTTTGTTTTATCACAATATTTTTTTCTTATTTATATTTCAAAAACCAGAAGCCATTCATTTATGAATTTGATTGCACTTTAGTTTACATATTTAAATGTTAAATGTTTAAATGTTCAGATATTAAGTTTTGAATGCGAAATTAAATGCCTTTTCTCTCAAATATATTGTTATAATCATTTGTTTCAGATGTATTGTAATTATTTTCTGTATAAAAATTAATTTGGTGTTTAGTCTTTTTTCAAACTTGAGTCTTGAAAAAGAGGGGGTCGTCTTATAATCGGGGTCGTCTTATATTCGGGCCAATACGGTATATTTATTTATTTATTATAGTGGCAAAATTGAAATATGTCTGGCAACGCCCATGAATTACAGTATGAATGACCTACAGCATGCAACCCCGCTGGCTGGATTGGACCCCTTGGCGGGTCACTTATAGCCTGCGAGCTGTACATTTGACTTAGATTCTGCATTTGTTACTGCTTTGTTCTCATCAGAAAGGCTTGATACTTTTTTTTTCTATTTAGCATTTTATAGATGGATGGATACTTTTCCAATCTGTAATTTCTGACCTCACTTTCTTCCTTTCAGAGTAATTGCAGTTAGTTATTGGCAAAACCTTTCACTGAAGTTTACACTTGTTTGTGATGAGGGATGGGCCTTTTCAAGTTGTCGTGTCATTGAATCAAGTGAAGATGGGAAGTAATCAGGTTTAACTAAACATGGCAGCGATCCTAACATTAGCAGTCAAATTTGCTGCTTGTCTTAAGGAGGGTCAGATGAAATTCCTTTCCCTTGCTCACTCTCCGTCGACATACTGTTTTCTAAAGAGGGAATTACACGCGACTGCTGTTCCCATGGCTTCTAGAAACAGAGTGCACTTTTGAAGCTGATTAGTAGTAATCACATCAGGGATTTTGTTTTATTTCTAAAATATTAACTGCTTAAGCCCCTTGAAATCGCTCTAGGGACTTTCCTTGTGCAATCCTGTTCTTACATGCGCAAACAAGCGTTTAATAAATCCTCAACTATTCGTAAACTTGCCTATTGACTTTTTTTCCCTGCGTAACCTCTGTAATTACGGTTTTTCCTTTGCTTTTTTTAATTCAAAAATGTAACAATAGAAATAATAATAAACATTTAAAAAATTGAAAATGTTTACAGTTAACTCTTTAGATGTCATTAGGCGGCACTATATGGGATTGCTGCCATAATCTACTAGTCAAAATGGATTGGACGTCTCACACCGTCGGTGGCAGCCAATGAGTTAAACAAGTGCCCTATACAGATAGTCCCTGGGTTACAAATGATTTCCTTTCCTATACTGGCGACGTAACCCGAATTTACGTGCAGGTCGGAATAAAATCCTTAAGTACCCCTAAATCTCGAAATAACTATCCAAAAAGTCCAAAAGTATTGTATTTTGTCTAATGATGGAGGATATACAGCCCTCTGGTGGAAGCGTTGGGTCTGGCTGGACTGTTGACTTGTATGACTGAGAAGCAGACTCGGACGTCTGACATGGATAAAGGATAGCTGCGCTGTGATTTGGCCCACATTCGGCTGTAAGTTGCTTCAGCTAATATATGTTTGTGTCTGCATTTGTAATTAAGTTTACAGCTACAGTTTGTGGAGTTACGTGTGCGCGATTTGCTATGAGAATTGTAAATATGTCAGCATTCGTAGCATTTAAACTAGCGGACTTTTGTGAAGCAAATTAGGCAAATCTACTAAATTTACATATTGCTCAGACTAGATGGACGTTTGAACACCAGTTGTTTTGTTTCAAGTGTTGTTAAAATGTGTGTCGTTTTGAACATGAGTGTACATTTGTGTTACTGCTTTACAAATTGTCAAAAGTGAAGGAAGTAAAAAGCACAATTGCATTGTTTGCCATCTGTCAAGCTGAAAAACTTCACGTTTAGTGAGGACAGAACACGTCATATTTATGAAGTAAAAAATAGGATACTGTGAGGTACAATAAGATACTGTTTATGTGACTTAAAGTGATCCTCTAACTGAAATACATGTAGGTTCTAATAAACCACAATTTTTCTCTTGTACTAAAACATGTTGTTAGAAACACATAACATGTTAAATCAATGGCAATATTTTATCATTTTTAGTCCATATTTTGACCGTTAGTTGGCGCCATGGTTTGCGGGCTCATGACGCAGTGATGACGTCATTGGCATCTTTCGTGTTCAACAATTGCATATTGCTGCCTAAACTCGCGAAGTAAAATGCCACGATGTGCTCCTTTTGGATGCAATTGCCAGTCAAATGGAAACAAGGGGAGTGAAGTGAGTGGTCAAGGTGGAATTATTATTTTTAGTCAATAAATGTGCATAAGTGGAAGCTTCTCCCCCTTTTTGGTACTTTTATACACGTATCCTAGCTACCACGCGTTACAACGTACAAGACATGGATTACACAAGGTGTGCTCTTTGGCCTGTACTGTAAGCACACGAAAGCTCTGGATGCTAACAATCAACATAATTATATTGGGATAAGTTTGAAGAGGCAATATGCTTACCTTGAATATCTGCTAATAAAACCGGACAGCATACACTCTCGCTCCCAACCGGAGTTCCCAACAGGACTCTCGCAACACCAGTTTTGCCCAACTTTTGTCTTATCAGGTATTTGCTGCACGCATTTTTCCCTGAAGCTCGTCTTGTGAACGACCGACAGTGCTGTCCTGCTCTTTAATTTTCAGATCTGGTTCAAATAGGAAGGGTAGAACTGACGACATGTTGGCAAAGCTAACGAGCGACACGCTGGAATTTTCGGCAACGGGGCCAGTGACGTCACGCACTGCGACGTAACAAGAATGGCGACCTATCACTTAAAATAATTTTACAAACTTTATTAAGACAAAAACATTAAGAGGGGTTTTAATATCAAATTATTATAACTCATACTAACATGTATCTTTTAAGAATTACTTGTCTTAAAAACAGAGGATCCCTTTAAAAAAAAAAAAAAAAAGGATCAAGACAAAATGGCGGATGAGCCTCGCGTAAGTTGAGTACATCTTAACCCGGGACACTACCTGCCAAGAACTCAAAAAACTGCAAAAAAAACCAACAACATAACCCTAACCTCCAAATTAAAACCCATAAAAATTGATTTTTTAAAAATTGCACTAAAGTGGAGGAAGTGTTAAGGTGATGTGTGAGATTTTTGCTACTTTCTGGTGTTTTTGTTATTTATTTATTTTTTCTGCCTTCGGCCTCAGCCTTACCACCACGCAGAAGAAAACGCACAACTGCAATTCCTCTGTCCATGAAATGTCTGGATGATTTAAAGAAAGTCTCCCATAAAACTGTCTCGCAGTGCCCATAAAATGCTTGCCAACTCGGTAGCGCATGTGCTATTCAAAGCAGGGTTTCCTAGCCACACTGCGAGCACTATTACATCATCTGTTTCCTTTCGTCCGGACTAATTTGTCAACTTTCTTTTTCTTTTTCCAGGTGTGGATTTTAAAATGAAAACACTAGAAATAGATGGAATCAAGGTGCGAGTACAAATATGGTGAGTTTTTTTTTTTTACATTATTTTTTGGCTTTTCTTATTTTTCGGGCTATAAGTCACACCAGCCAAAAAATGTGAAATGAAGACGAAAAAAACATCAGTCGCAACGGAGTATAAGTCACGTTTTTGGCGGAAATTTGATCAAATCCAACACCAAGAACAGATATTTTAATTTGAAAGGCTGGAATAAAGGACAACAGAGTACCGTAATTTTCGCACCAAAAGGCGCACCTGACTATAAGCCGCCACCCACCAAATTTGATACGAAAACGGCATTTGTTCATAGATAAGCCACACTGGACTATAGGCCGCAGCTGTCCCAGCTGTATTATGGGATATTTACACCAAAAGATATCAACCGGTAACACTTTATTTGACAGCGGCATCATGAGACTGTCATAAGACAAAATGAACCACCATAAAGTTTTAAACCAATTGCCTGCAAAGTTTCATTGCCTCAAAAAGCTTCATTTGGCCATCACTGTTGGGGGAGACAGTAAACCTCTGCTGCCACCTGCTGTCAACGCTGTTGTCATCCAACATGCCTCCTTGCATGCATTGCAGCGCTAGAGATGTAAATAAATCAAAATTCATGATCTGTGCAAATTATTTTTGCAGTTACTGTTCTAGTTGTTTCATTAATTGCTAGTTATGGAATTTGCCAACATCTTATTTGACTTTATATTATTGTGGTGCCATGAGATTGTCATAAGACATCATAATTATAACATGACACTGCCATGGGCATTTATGAATGCATATGACAGATGTCATTTTTAGAGATGTCGGGATGCCGATTGATCGGGTCCGATCACGTCATTTTCAAAGTATCGGAATCGGCAAAAAAATATCGGACATGCCTTTTTTAAATATATATATATATATGTATATATATATTTTTTAATTAAATCGTTTTCTAATTGTATTTAACGTTACAGACATAATATGTTACACTCATCCAGAGTCTTTAGTTTTGGCTTAAGGTAGGATTATCAAATTTATCCCGATAATGGAGGTAATTAATTTTTTAAAAAATGTATCACTTTAAAATATTTAATGCAATTAATGCATGCGCTGCACGACCCACTCACGCATTGTCGCGCTCAATCTGTAATGGCGCCGTTTTACCTATATAGAGAGCTAAAAGGCAGCATTAAATGAGTAGAGTGAATTTTGGAAGCCTTTGGAGCCTTTTTTTTTTTTTTTTAAAATTTCCCAACGCAGAGAAGATATATCAATTGGTAGCACTACGCAGTCATGGTTCCACTTCCCATCATGCATTTGGGCATGGCTACAGTATCATTTACTGAAAGCTCAACAAATACACTAGATGGCAATATTTAGTCACAATATACAAATTTAAGAATTACAAGTCTTTCTATCTGTGGATCCCTCTCACAGAAAGAATGTTAATAATGTAAATGCCATCTTGAGGATTTATTGTCATAATAAACAAATAAAGTACTTATGTACTGTATGTTGAATGTATACATTCGTCCAAGTTCTATTCATTTCTTTCTTAATGCATTGCCAAAATGTATATGATCGGGAAAAATTATCGGGAATGATTGGAATTGAATCGGGAGCAAAAAAAAAACAAAAAAAAAAAGCAATCGGATCGGGAAATATCAGGATTGGCAGATACTCAAACTAAAACGATCGGGACCGGATCGGGATCAAAAAAACATGATCGGAACAACCCTAGACTCATTTTGTGTCATCCGGCAAATTATCTGCCTTTTAAATGGATGTAAAAGATCCAAGCTGGACATAAATGGGAGTTAATGACATAATTAGCCGGATGACACTTAATCACATCTGTCAGAAGCATTCATTAATGCCCAAGATAATATCATTTCATAATTATCACAGTCTTATGGCAGTCTTAGGACGCCTTTTTCAAATACAGTGTTACTTATTAACCCAAATTAATCAACAAATAAGCCGCACTAAGACTATAAGATTCAAAATGAGGGGAAAAAAGTAGCGGCTTATTGTACGGAAATTACGGTAACCTCCGCATTTTGCCAGTCCCTTACAAGTTTCTTGCTAACTCCAAACTTTCTTTCTGCTGCTCGATTACCATTTTCGGCTGCATATTTCACTACTTGCAGCTTGTAATCTGCAGAATATCATTTTCTTTTCGGTGCCATTTTGTTCAGCCCTTCTCAGTTGTTTTTATAAGTTGCCGACAATGTTGAAACGGAAACCTTGAGCGCCCTCTTGCGGTTTAGTGTAAAAATAACATGTGAAATGATATAATAATGTGTTAATAGTTATACACATTAGCTCCAGAGTATAAGTCGCAAACCTGACCATACCATTTAAAAAAAAAAAAAACTGTGACCTATAGTCTGAAAAATATAATATTTTGTTAGCACATCTTGTGTCAGCCTCCTGTGCTTGTTTTCAGGGATACCGCCGGTCAGGAGCGCTATCAGACCATTACCAAACAGTACTACAGGCGTGCACAGGTGACTCCAACAAATTGACATGAATTATTAATATCTCCTTTGGCAAAGTTTATGAGAAAAGGCACTCAATGGAGATTGGTTATGGAGCAGAGACTGTGGTCTGCAAAAAACTAAATAAATAAAACATTTCATTAAAAGTATCTGAGTAATGTATCAATGAAGTTGCTGTATTTTATGCTTTATTTGTTTTTCCTCCAGGGTATCATCTTTGTTTATGACATCACAAGTGTGTCCTCCTTTCAGCACATAGTCAAGTGGGCAACTGACGTCGATGAGGTATTTTTTTAGGGCTGTCAAAATTATTGTGTTAACGGGTGGTAATTTTTTTTTTTTTTAATTAATCACGTTAAAATATTTGACACAATTAAACCACCAATGCCCCGCTCAAACAGATTAAAATGACAGCACAGTGAAATGTGTACTTGTTGTGTTTTGTGTGAGTTTTGTCGCCCTCTGCTGGCGCTTGGGTGCGACTGATTTTATAGGCTTCAGCACTAGAGATGTCCCGATCGATCGGAATCACGTCATTTTCAAAGTATCGGAATCGGCAAAAAAAATATCGGCCATGCCTTTTTTTTAATATATACAGTGGGGAGAACAAGTATTTGATACACTGCCTATATATTTTTTAAATAAATCGTTTTCTAATTGTATTTAACGTTACAGACATAATATGTTACACTCATCCAGAGTCTTTAGTTTAGGCTTAAGGTAGGGTTATCAAGTTTATCCCGATAACGGCAGTAATTAATTAAAAAAAAAAAAAAGTATCATGTTCAAATATTTAACGCAATTAATGCATGCGCTGCACGACCCACTCACGCATTGTCGCGCTTAATCTGTAATGGTGCCGTTTTACCTATATAGAGAGATAAAAGGCAGCGTTAGATGAGTAGAGTGAATTTTGGCAGCCTTTGGAGCCTTTTTTTAATTGGCTAAAGCCTTACAATCCCTCTCTCTACGATTAGAAATATCATGGGAAGCAATGTGGAGAAGCAAGGTAGCAATTGATCTTTTTCTTAACACTTTATTTCCCAACGCAGAGAAGATATATCAATTGGTAGCACTACGCACAGTCATGGTTCCACTTCCCATCATGCATTTGGGCATGGCTACAGTTTCATTTACTGAAAGTTCAACAAATACACTCGATGGCAATATTTAGTCACAATATACAAAGTCACAAGTCTTTCGATCCGTGGATCCCTCTCACAGAAAGAATGTTAATAATGTAAATGCCATCTTGATGATTTATTGTCATAATAAACAAATACAGTACTTATGTACTGTATGTTGAACGTACATATTCGTCCGAGCTTTATTCATTTTTTTCTTAATATATTGCCAAAATGTATATGATCGGGAAAAATTATCGGGAATGATTGGAATTGAATCGGGAGCAAAAAAAAGTAATCGGATCGGGAATTTAGGATCGGCAGATACTCAAACTAAAACGATCGGATCGGGAGCAAAAAAACATGATCGGAACAACCCTATTCAGCACCCATGAGCGTTGTGAAAGTAATCATTGACATCAACAATGGCGGGCTACTAGATTATTTTTTGATTGAACATTTTACAAATTTGTACCGTATGTTGAATGTATATATCCATCTTGTGTCTTACCTTTCCATTCCAACATTAATTTACAGAAAAATATGGCATATTATATAGGTGGTTTGAATTGCGATTAATTGCGATTAATTACGATGAATTAATCTTTAAGCTGTAATTAACGCGATTAAAATTTTTAATCGTTTGACACCCCCAATTTTTTTTATATGAAATTTTAATGCGGAAACTCAGTCGCCACAACCATTGACGCTTTGTCGTCTTTGTTGTCGTTTGACAGTACGCACCAGAAAAAGTGCAGAGGATTTTGGTAGGAAACAAATCGGATGAGGAGCCAAGAAGGCGAGTGACGATGGAAGAAGGAAGCAAGGTTTGACCCAAAGTTTTCTTCATTGGAATTATTCCATGATCTGATGGTTTTTATTAAAGGGATAGTCGACACCTTTATCATGTGAGGTCAGAAATGTGTTCAGGACGTCATTTTTCGGCTGTAGAACAGTGGAGAAAAATCTCTATAAAAAACAATACCTCCATTAAGAGGTTGCCCCGACATGGAGGCATTTAATTATCGCTGGTAAAATTTTAGCCAATCAATTACAAGTATCCCCAGATTGCCGGCCCTTCCTTGTAATATTTTAATCATTTTCACATGCACTGGTGTTGCATATCCCTTAAAGCAGTAAAATGGCTTTTTATTTTACATGAAGTAATAGCATTAAAACATCATAGAAAACACACTTTTTTTAACCAGTTATGTATTCTTTATACAGCTTAACCATTACAATGCAGTGTCAATTTCTTGCACTTGTTTCAACGGTTTCAACCATCCATTAACATAGAGTTACCACTGTAAATCAACGGACACGTTTTAAGATGTAGGGCCAAAATTGAGCTTCTCCTTGAACGACCAGCATATGCCACTGAAATGTATTTGCCTTTTCATTTCATAAGATAATTGCTTTCTACAGTGGGGCAAATAAGTATTTAGTCAACCACTAATTGTGCAAGTTCTCCCACTTGAAAATATTAAAGAGGCCTGTAATTGTCAACATGGTTAAACCTCAACCATGAGAAACAGAATGTGGAAAAAAAAAACGGAAAATCACATTGTTTGATTTTTAAATAATTTTTTTGCAAATCATGATGGAAAATAAGTATTTGGTCAATACCAAAAGTTCATCTCAGTACTTTGGTATGCAGCCTTTGTTGGCAATAACGGAGGCCAAACATTTAGTGTAACTCTTCACAAGCTTTTCACACACCGTTGCCGGTATCTTGGCCCATTCCTCCATGCAGCTCTCCTCTAGAGCAGTGATGTTTTGGGGCTGTCGTTGGGCAACACGGACTTTCAACTCCCTCCACAGATTTTCTATGGGGTTGAGATCTGGAGACTGGCTAGGCCACTCCAAGACCTTGAAATGCTTCTTACGAAGCCACTCCTTTGTTGCCCTGGCTGTGTGTTTGGGATCATTGTCATGCTGAAAGACCCAGCCACGTCTCATCTTCAATGCCCATGCTGATGGAAGGAGATTTTCACTCAAAATCTCTCGATACATGGCCCCATTCATTCTTTCCTTTACACAGATCAGTCGTCCTGGTCCCTTTGCAGGAAAAACCGCCCCAAAGCATGTTTCCACCCCCAAGCTTCACAGTGGGTATGGTGCAATTCAGTATTCTTTTTTCCTCCAAACAAGAGAACCTGTGTTTCTACCAAAAAGTTCTATTTTAGTTTCGTCTGACCCTAACACATTCTCCCAGTCCTCTTCTGGATCATCCAAATGCTCTCTAGCGAACCGCCTGGACGTGTACTTTCTTCAGCAGGGGGACACGTCTGGCAGTGCAGGATTTGAGTCCCTGGTGGCGCATTGTGTTACTGATAGTAGCCTTTGTTACTGTGGTCCCAGCTCTCTGTAGGTCATTCACTAGGTCCCCCCGTGTGGTTGTGGGATTTTTGCTACCCGTTCTTGTTATCATTTTGACACCACGGGGTGAGGAGGGAGTTGAAAGTCCGTGTTGCCCAACGACCAGTGTTGTTAATAACGGCGTTACAATATAACGGCGTTACTAACGGCGTTATTTTTTTCAGTAATGAGTAATCTAATTAATTACTTTTCTCATCTTGGCAACGCCGTTACCGTTACTGAGGCGGGAAAGGCGTGCGTTACTATGCGTTACTAAGTTGGTTAAATAAAAAAAAGTCTGAGAGAAACGGACTCACGGGGACGAGAGCAGAGCAGGAGTGGGGAAGACGCCGTTGCAACCGCGATGCTAGATGGCTCCAATAATACCTGACTGCAGCCATAGCCGACAAACTACGCCCACATGACACGGTAGATATCATATTATAGAATTAGATGCAAATGACAGACACTGCTGCATTGCCAACATGTTTTAAGGACTACATGCGTTTGTAAACAGCCGCCATCTTAAAGCAGTAGACCTCTCAGGAAGGCCCTGATGTAGAGATCCTTCCTAGCGAACCTAAGTAATTTTTTTAAATCTAAAATGCTCCTAAATCGGCAAAATCTTAACTTAAATCTATCTTTAAATGATGAAACAGTTTTAAAACTTACACATGTTTAAAGTAGACAGAAGGGAACTAATGTAATAACGGGAGAAATTTTAACAACTTTAACGATTGATTTACAACTTTAAATGACTTCCACACATAGCAAAGGTTACTAGCTAGTTATCGCAATACCCTTGTGTCTAGTTAAGTGGAGGGTAAAGAATTGGGCTTGGGCCAATTGTCCCCCAAACCCTTTAAGCTTCACATTGTGTGACCTGTTTTTTTTTTTTTTTGTTTGTTTTTTTTTTTGAGGAAAAAAAAAAATATCACTAGTTACTTTGCCAAGTAACTAATTACTCTTACATTCAGGTAACTGAGTTACTAACGCAATTACTTTTTGGGAGAAGTAATTTGTAACTGTAATTAATTACTTTTTTAAAGTAAAATTAACAACACTGCATGGCACTAAATGCGTTAGTAGACAGCCGCCATCTTAAAGCAGTAGACTTTTTAGGACGGCTCTGTTGTAGAGAACCTTCCTAGCGAACCTAAGTAACTTTTTATCTAAAATACTTCTAAATCGGCAAAATCTTGACTTGAATCTATCTTTAAATGATGAAACAGTTTTAAAACTTTCATATGTCGAAAGTAGAGAGAAGGGAACAAATGCAATAATGGGAGCAATTTTAACAACTTTTAACAGTTGATTCAGGGTAAAGGGTGAATTAGGGTAAAGAATTGGGCTCGGGCCAATTGTACCAAAAACCTTCACATAGTGTGGCCAATGTTTTTTTTTTTTTTTTTTTTTTTTTTTTTTTTGAGGGGAAAAAAAAAAGTAATTATCACCAATTACTTTGCCAAGTAGCTAATTACTCTTACATTCAGGTAATTGAGTTACTAACGCAATTACTTTTTGGGAGAAGTAATTTGTAACTATAATTAATTACTTTTTTTCAGTAAGATTAACAACACTGCCAACGACAGCCCCAAAACATCACTGCTCTAGAGGAGATATTCATGGAGGAATGGGCCAAAATACCGGCAACAGTGTGTGAAAAGCTTGTGAAGAGTTACAGAAAACGCTTGGCCTCCGTTATTGCCAACAAAGGGTACATAACAAAGTATTGCGATGAACTTTTGGTATTGACAAATACTTATTTTCCACCATGATTTGCAAATAAATTCTTTAAAAATCAAACAATGTGATTTTCTGTTTTTTTTTTTTTTTCACATTCTGTCTCTCATGGTTGAGGTTTAACCATGTTGACAATTACAGGCCTCTTTAATATTGTCAAGTGGGAGAACTTGCACAATTAGTGGTTGACTAAATACTTATTTGCCCCACTGTATATAAACAGTACTAAAAAAATCCAACTTTATGTTGCAGCTAGCAGAAAGGTATGGTATGGATTTCTTTGAGACCAGTGCGTCCACGAGCAACAACATTGACAAGGTAGTGCATCATCAACTCCCATTCCGAAAAATAAACGTGTTCTTTATCCTGAATGTGTTCATATTATCTTTCAGTCTTTCACTCGTGTGACAGAACTGGTGCTGCAGGCTCATAAGAGAGATGTGGACAACCTGCTGGGATCTCTGGATGACTATTTAAACAAAGCCGGTCTGGATGAAAACGGGGAAGATAAATTGGGCAACATTCGGAGAGACTGTGCCTGTGCCAGAATCCTTTGAAACGGCAGCATCTTACTCTCGAATATCATTCAGTCCCTTTTTACAGGGGGGGGAAGAAATGCTGTTTTTGTCGGTGACTGCGTCGACATGTGCCAGCAGAAGCTCCGTAATATGCCACGTCTACTTTCAGCACTTCTTAATCCTGTTGCTTTCTAATCTAATTTATAGTCTGTTAATTTATAATAGGGTGTAAAATGAGAGGACCGTGAATTATTTAAATTTGAAACGTGAGGCTTAACTCAAACACGGTCAATGTGAGTCTGCTGTATGTTGATTCTCTTTCTGAATGTGGTACAGTGAGCACCGAGCTCTTGTGCAAATAGCATAAATACACTCCCAAGGTGCAATTTAAATGATTTCCCTTATTTTGCAAGGCTCTCGCTTGACTGGACAACTTTCCCCCGTTTCAATGAAGGTTCTCGTCGTCTGTTCCACAAGGTGGCGCCAAAGCATGTTGGCAAGTAATAATCTAATGAGTTTCCTGAGTTTATGACTAATTTCAAAGTCAACAGAACTTTTGCCACGGATGTTATTTTAACTAAATGCTTATGGTTTTAACAACTGCCCTGCAAAATATTCACGAATTTAAATAAATGTTCAAAAAGTCATTTACATTGTGTCATTGAAATGCAATGGAGAGTGAGTTCAGGTTTCACAGGGAGGTCATTTGTCATCACGAGCAGTGAAAAAGAGTCATTTGACCCGAACTACTCAATTGAGTCATGTGACAACCGGTCCTATTCGGTGGTCCGACTTCGCTCCAGTGCAAACCCTGTGCTGCTGAGGATGGCGTTCATAGCCAAGACCTTCTATGACCTGAGGGCCACAACGCTGGACGGCGACCCGGTGGACTTCAACGTGTACCGCGGGCGGGTGGTTCTGATAGAGAACGTAGCCTCGCTCTGAGGTACCACCAGCCAGGACTTCAATCAGCTCAAGCTGCTTCAGAGCAAGTATCCGCATCGATTGGTGGTCCTGGCCTTCCCTTGTAACCAGTTTGGGTATCAGGTTAGTTGAGCGGCTTAATCAAGTCTTGTGCTGTGTTTCCTCTTGAATTCCTCCACAATTGATTTGAACACCAAAGTAAAGCCATTTTTAGACTGAATAGTTAAAAAAGCATGCTCATAGACTTCACGATCAGTTGACAGGACTCAGGGCCAATCCGTAGCGGGCCTATTTTTTGAAAATATTTTCAAAACCAAAAGTGCTAGTGACTTTAAACCAAAACAGGCACCTCCCTTGGGCATATAGGAGTCTATATTAGTCTCCATGAGCAGTGACATAAAAAAAAAAAAAAAAAATCAAACTCGTTTCCCAGTAAAATCACGAGTTTTTTAAATTTTATTTATTTTTTAATACAAGTAAAACAAAACAAAATGGCAAAAAAAAAAATTCTCAAATTTTACGCTAGATGCACAAAAATCACAAAATGCAGAGATCATCAGCTATATTTTTCAAGGATTAATAGCAATATCTAACATCAATATAAGTTTTTGCCCAAAATAGCAACTGAGTTTTTTCAACTGAAGTTTTCAACCGCTAATCACTCAGTTTTCACATCAGAAACTTGATACATGAGGAACGAATGCAGAATCACCTTAATTTTATTCAACAAAAGCTAAATTGGTTTTTTAAAAATCTATATAATCTAGGGCTGTCAAAATTATCGCGTAAACGGGCGGTAATTAATGATTTTTAATTAATCACGTTAAGATATTTACGCAATTAACGCACATGCCCGCTCAGATTAAAATGACAGCAGTGTAATGTCCACTTGTTACCTGTTTTTTGTTGTTTGGCGCCCTCTGCTGGCGCTTGGGTCCAAATGATTTTATGGGTTTGGGGAGTGAGCATGGTGTAATGCAGTACTTCTCAAATAGTGGGGCGCGCCCCCCTGGGGGGGCGCAGAGCGATGCCAGGGGGGGCGCGTGTGACCTCGGGGAACATGCTTTTTTTTTTTTTTTCTGCCGTACTGGAATAAAGTGTACTTGCGCATCCACTCAGTGGGTGGCAGTGGCGCTCTCATTTTCAGAGTGCGTGCAGTATTTTTGAACTAAGGAAGAGCACTCATCACACAGAAAACAAATATGAAGAGCAGTGCGCCGCCGCCATTTTCAAAAGCCGTTTTCCGACCGGACTCACTCACGCAGCGACCCACTGTCTTGTCCGGTTCTCACGCCGCCGCCCTATAAGTGCCATTTTCGGCTTGGGATCGTCACGACGACTGCCCTCACCTACGGTTCTACCTCGGCCGCCGAGAATGCGCTTTGTTCGTGCCGTTTGCCTTTTAGCTTTGACTTTTAATACTGTGGGTGATGAGGAAAGACTGTTTACTGTGTCTAAAAATAATTATAGCGGACCGCCAGAAGCCAAATCAATTAAGACGCCACTTAAAGACATTCGACCCCAATCTCATTGATAAGCCGCTTGATTGTTTTTCAGCGAAAACGTGCCGAATATTGCCAACAATTGTCCTGCTTTGTCAGTGTTATATCAGTAAACCAGTGAGCATTGTTAGCATGTTCATTGCAAAATGACTCCACACCATTGCAAAGGAGGTAATACTGAGTGTGAGCAGCAAAAATAAAAACTGTCCTTCTGTCCAAGGACACTCTTTTTTTCCTTTATTCATTTTTGTTTTTTCGGTCAAATTTTTTGGCATATTGTCCTCATGAGTGAATGTTTCTAATCAATTTGAATTTGTTATTATTTACTGATTTTATTACATTTTATTTTTCTGTATCAAATGGTCAAAAATGTACCTTGAGTGTATTTTTACAGTTTGAATGTGACTTTTTTTTTTTTTTAACTCAGGCAAATTGATGCACGTCAAGTCTTCTCTGTTACAAACAAAACAATGTTAATAAAGTTATACTTTATTATAATTTGATCTATGTTACTTTTTTTCTTTATTAGAAAAAAAGGACACAATATTAGGCAGATGTGTATTTATAATAGTAATTTTATAGACTAATAATACTATTTACAGTGGCGGCAGAGAGTTTGGGGGGGCGCGAAACATTTACGTCTTGCTTGGGGGGGCATAGCAGAAAATAATTGAGAAGCACTGGTGTAATGACATCAACAATGGCGAGCTACTAGTTTATTTTTTGATTAAAAATTTTAATAAAACGAAAACATTAAGAGGGGTTTTAATATAAAATTTTTCTAATACATTCTTGTTTGAAAATAATTTGGTGGGACAGTAACATGTTTAAAACTTATCATAATTATTACATTTGAAGTGCTTGAAAACATCTATTAAAATAGATGTATATACATTAGGGCTTTTACTAGTCGATTAATCGATGAACTAGTTCGTTCGAATAATCGAGTAATCCAATAAGGAACATAAAAGAATTAAAATACTTGAGCTGAGCCTTAAACGGTATAAAAAAACAAATATATGAGGATCAAAGTACAACAAAAGGACAACTGGCTAACTTACGTATATAGCAAAAGTCCGCTAGCATAAATGCTATAAAATGCTAACTTTTTTTTTTTTTTTTTTTTTTTTTTTTTTTTTACAATTTTCTTAACAAATGGTCAAAATTATGCTCCCACAAAAACGGATAAATATTAGGGCTGTCAAAATGATCGCGTTTACGGGCGGTAATTAATTTTTTTAATTAATCATGTTAAAATATTTGACTCAACTAACGCACATGCCTCGCTCAAACAGATTAAAATGACAGTACAGTGTAATGCCCGCTTGTTACTTGTTTTTTTATGTTTGGCGCCCTCTGCTGGCGCTTGGGTCCAACTGATTTTATGGGTTAGTACCATGAGTGAGCATGGTGTAATTATTGACATCAACAATGGCGAGCTACTAGTTTATTTTTTGATCGAAAATTTTACAAATTTTAATAAAACGAAAACATGAAGAGGGGTTTTAATATAAAATTTCTATAACTTGTACTAACATTTATCTTTTAAGAACTACAAGTTTTTCTATCCATGGATCGCTTTAATAATGCTAATGGCATATTGTTGATTTATTGTTATAATAAACAAATACAGTACTTATGTACCGTATGTTGAATGTATATATCCGTCTTGTGTCTTATCTTTTCCTTCCAACAATAATTTACAGAAAAATATGGCATATTTTACAGATGGTTTAAATTGCGATTAATTACGATTAATTAATTTTTAACCTGTAATTAACTCGATTAAAAATTTTAATCGTTTGACAGCCGTAAAATAATCACAATTTATTTAGGTTGTGTTCCGCTATTGTGTAGAGATACAAATCATTACCCAAAAAGTTGAAACCGCTTATAAATAAGTGCTTAAAACACGCGATTCCTATAGATTTGAACGTAAAACAGTCTAGATTCTTAGTTAAAAGCGAAAAACAGGCATTAATCGTACATTTTACGTAAATATTTCAAGCAGAAGTTTCGGTACCGTGTAATCCAACATGGCGGCCGTCATGAAACGGAGCTTTTTAAGTTGAAAATTCTTGTAAATAAATGCTTAAATTGCAGAATTTCTCAAATATGAATGTAAAACAGTCAAAATTCTTGGTTAAAAGCAAAAAGGGGCATTATTCTTTCATTTTACGTAAATATTTCAAGAAAAAGTTTCGGTACCGTGTAATCTAACTTGGCGGCCGTCATGAAACAGAGCTTTCTAAGTTGAAAATTCTTGTAAATAAATGCTTAAATCGCAGAATTTCTACAGATATGAACGTAAAACAGTCAAAATTCTTGGTTAAAAGCAAAAAGGGGCATTATTCTTTCATTTTACGTAAATATTTCAAGCAAAAGTTACGGTACCGTGTAATCCAACATGGCGGCAGTCACGAAACAGCTTTTTAAGTGGAAAATTCTTGTAAATGCTTAAATCGCGGACTTTCTATACATATAAACGTAAAACAGTCGGGATTCTTGGCTAAAAGCAAAAAATGGGCAGTTATCGTTCATTTTACGTAAATATATAAAGGCAGAGTTGCACTAATTTTATCCTTTTTTTTTTTTTTTTCCCCACGTTTCAAATTGCGTGTGTGCATGCATGGTGCTATTTAATATAATAATTCCCTTGAATCCTCAACCAAATCACTCTTGAGACACTCCTGCCTTCTTGTATGCAGTAAAACCTTCGTCCTATTTCCACCTAAATCCGGCGTTAGAACACAGCGTGTGTTTGAGCTTATCACAGTGAAAGCCAACTCAACCTTCTGCCTGGGTTGGCCCCCAACGGGAAGGCGTGGCGCAATCTCTGTGGCAGCTGTCTTTTCAACTGATGGTGGAGTCTATGGCATGCTCTAATGGGTTTGGATCAGAACATGTCTCCAAGACAAATGAAGCAGATGATAGGACAGTGTTGGGTCTAAAACACCTTCTTCAATTTAGCTGTTGACCCAGAGCGAGGTGACAAAGGCAGGACAC
Source organism: Corythoichthys intestinalis (assembly GCF_030265065.1). Classification (NCBI taxonomy): domain Eukaryota; kingdom Metazoa; phylum Chordata; class Actinopteri; order Syngnathiformes; family Syngnathidae; genus Corythoichthys; species Corythoichthys intestinalis. The sequence continues at coordinate 48,394,869 of NC_080409.1, forward strand.
AAGGAGGCAGGAGTCAGAGAGTAGACTTTTACCAAGCTGCAGTTTGGGGAGAGGTCTGAGATCGGGCAACGTGACTAAGAGCGTCTCATCGAAGTCTCTCTCAGAGCTCCCCGCGCTGCTGACTTTTATTTAGGGCTTGTTGCTGGGCAGAATATAGTTACAACACTGTTGTCCAACGTGGCAGTTTCGATCGGGCAAGTTCCTTATTCTAGTCATTGATTAAATTAACAGTCACACTCTTGAGCGAGCAAGATAACTTTGTTTTGAACACACATTTGCACTCGAAGTAGCTTGGTGGAAAAGTACTGAGACGTTGTGTGATGAATCAACATGTGTATGTATCTATTTATCAGTAGAATGTGAGCAATTGCCGGTAATAAAAATGTAAGCACATGATTATGGGCTAAAACTGTATTCTTCATAATAGCTGTGGGAGAGCAAACTTGTATAACCCGCAGAGTATAATGGTCATACAATCAAGCATATCTTACAGACAGGAAATCCAAATTACATTTCGTCTTGCTTATGTGCTTCCAGGAGAATTGTAGCAATGGTGAGATCCTAAATTCCCTGAAGCACGTACGTCCAGGTGGAGGATTTCAGCCCAACTTCACCATCTTTGAGAAATGTGACGTCAATGGTGCAAATACACATCCCGTCTTTGCCTATCTCAAAGAAAAACTCCCCTTTCCCGGTGATGACCCTAACCACCTCATGCAGGATCCCAAATTCCTGGTTTGGAGTCCCGTCAGCAGGACGGACGTATCTTGGAACTTTGAGAAATTCCTCATAGCGCCCGAGGGAGAGCCGTTTAAAAGATACAGCAGAAAATTCCCCACCATTGATATTGAGCCTGACATTCAACGATTGCTAAAATTAACAAAAACCTAAGAGTATATTTTTAACACTACATGTTTAAGTCTTATTGAATGAAGGTGATATTATGAAATGTAACGGTAATATCAACTGAAGATTTATAAGTTCTTAAATTAAGTGTTTATTCTTATTTTTTTGTCAAATGAACGGTATGTTTTCGATGGTAGAACTCGAGTTAGTGATGAACTACACACCATTGTGATTTTCATACAAACACTAAAGCAGTAGTAAAGTCATTGACGTAAATGTTTGGATGGAAATCAGGAAATAAAAACATGAATGGAAAACTTTCCTTGTCATATTGTTATAACTTTTAAGTATCATGATCAAGAAAAAAATATTTTCCCTTTAAAAAAGAAATATACTTGCATTGATATTCTTTTTAGATGTATTTTTTTTCATGCTGTACGTTTCAGTAGAAAAATAATTGGGGGACAAAAAACTTTTATTCATCAGAATTTTATAACATTTTAATGTAGAGTAACCTGAATTTCTTAAATATCACGAAACTAAAGTGACAATACAAACTTTATGTCGCTGTTTTATCAACAAATCTCACTAGAGACGAACATATCTCTTTGTGTAAAATTACTACTTTGCTTTTATAAAATGACATTTTGGACGCAGAATTCTTAATGTCCGTTCTCTGGTATACCATACAACCCTTCATCCATTCATCGATGTAAATCTCACTGGAGCAGCACCAAACCAAAGTTCCAGCATCATCACCTTGTCGAGAATCAGCATTGGACAAGGTGTGAGGAGTCAATAATCTGCATTGGACAAGGTGATGATGCTGGAACTTTTGTTTGGTGCTGTTCCAGTGAGATTTACAAAGATAACTGCCTGAAGAAAACATCAAAATTCCCTCAGTCCTTGATGCTATGGAGCAAAGGGAGTGCGGAGATGGCTGTGGTTAAATCTTCAATAAATGCACAAGTTTACATTGAAATTTTAGACAACTTTCTTATCCCTTCAATTAAAAATATGTCATTTTCCAAGATGACAATGCATCATGTCACAGAGCTAAAACTGTTAAATCATTCCTTGGAGAAAGACTCATCCAGTCAAGTCATGGCCTGCAAATAACCCAGATCTCAACCCTATTGAAAACCTATGGTGGAAATTGAAAAAAAATGGTCCACAGCAAGCCTCCGACCTGCAAGGATGATCTGGCAACTGCAATCAAAGAGTGTTGGCATCAAATTAATGAAGAATACTCATGAAGTCCATGCCGCAGAGACTACAAGCTGTCATAAAAGCCAGAGGTGGTGCTACCAAATACTAGAGATGTGTTTTGATTGTTATTTCTTTGTTTGTTTCTCATGATTCCATATTTTTTCCTCAGAATGGAGTGATTCAATTTATATTTCCCTGCACTTGCTGACCACCACAATGTTTTTAGTCATTTCTTTTAGTGTTTCTGAATGCTAAAGAGTTGCACTTTTGAACTATTTCATTATTTTTTCAATCTTTTTATCTGAGTTTATTCTACATGATAAAATGTCTGAGTTAGTGCTCGTCCGAGACTGGTGATTCACTGGTGACATTTTGCTATGGGTTGTATATCTAGCATTATCCTGCCTTTGACCAGCAGATGGTGCTATATGCTCGATTTAACGGCAAGAACAAATTCTGGACACCTATGAATTAACATTCACCTCACATATACACTTACAAAACGAATGCTGATTGGAATAACGTTTTCAAAGCCTGTTTCACAGTGGTATAACATCCTTATTAGAGCATATTTTGTGACCAAGTAGTAGTACATTAACTTGTCACAAAATGAGGTGCAATGACAACCATCCATAACACCACTCAGGGAATTAAAGAAATTATGGCAGATATTGGCAATCTGATTTTTGGGAGGTCGGTCTTGCGCGTTTCATTTACGGGGTTCGAACCACTCTCTGACCCCTTTATACCTTCTGTTCCTTATATTTAGATGCACATTTCTATGGCAATGTGTGCGAATATAGTGGCAACACATACTGATGGTGAACTGTGCTAATTGGCCCATTAAAAAACCTCGTTATACCTTGTTTTGGACTCTTTTACCATTTTGCATTTTCTACTCTGTGCTTGCTTCAGCTTTTTTTGTGGTAATCCTGACATAATTTATGTGACATGGTAAATTCAATGTTTACCACAGAGTGAAGTTCAACTCTACTATTACAAGTGCTGTGACACGTCCGCATCTAAATCATCATCTCATCACACAAGGGAACCTACGGCGCCCCTAAAGCGACATCGACAGAAATGAAATAAATTTAAACAATCTGGTGCGCACCAGATAGTATGTGGTGCGTACTAGAAACTATCTGGTGCGGACCAAATAGTTTGTGGTGCGCACTAGAAACTATCTGGTGCGCACCAGATAGTATGTGGTGAGTACTAGAAACTATCTGGTGCGCACCAGATTGTATGTGGTGCGTACTAGAAACAATCTGATGCGCACCAGATAGTATGTGGTGCATACAAGAAACTATCTGGTGTGCACTAGATCGTATGTGGTTCCCACTAAAAACTATCTGTTGTGCACAAGATAGTATGTGGTGCGCACTAGAATCTATCTGGTGTGCACCAGGTAGTATGTGGCGTACTACAAACAATCACAAACCCCAAAACTGAACTCGTCAGCGGTGATGAATTCGGGTAGGGTGATGAGGTTAGCCACACGGTTGCTAACCGTCATATGCTAATGTTTAGCCACAATTGGATTCATTACCTGATTACTATTCATCCTTCACACAGCCACTGGAAACAGAAATGTTGTTTTGTCCATCTGCAGGCGACCGGGAGATTGATTGATGATTTTACGACACTGTGCGGGTGTGCGCTGGTCCTCATGGGAAACGCAGTCTTCCTTCAGGCAAAACAGTACCGCATTTGTCCACTGCTGTCGCTAAAATCGACCAAAACTGAAAAATTACCAAGTGTTTCTTTAAAGCAACACTTGGTTACTTTTCAATTTTGCTCGATTTTAGCGACGCCGGTGGACGAAAGCGGTAGTGTTTTTCCTTAAGGAAAGTTGGTCTTGTTTCCCATCAAGACCAACGCTGTATTTCACATGAGGACCAGCGCACACCCACATAGTATAAGGCAGTTAAGGCAAAACACTACCGAGTTTGTCCATCAGCATTGCATTTTTTTTTTTTTTTTGTATGGCAGGGTTCCTGCCACCCTCCTCAAAGTTAATGAGTGCCGGTGAAAGCGATACAGACCCACTCAAGATATAAAAGAGGTGTCATTCAACTAGTTGTCAGTCGACATATTATCACAAATGTTATGAAAATATTTTATAAAGGTTGAAAAGTTACATAGTGTTGCTTTAAATGTGCAAACTAAATCTGCATGAACTTAAATGACATGCAAAATATATAAAAACCTGTTCTTAATAGAACTTTTATGTTACCATTTAAAAAATATATTTTTATTGTAAATAAGCTCTGCCTTCGCGGATTTTCGTGGGTTGGGGGGGTTGTCCCCATTAACCGCGAAAAACGAGGGATTACTTGTATCAATATAAGTTGGTGTAAAGTTGTAAAGACAGTCAAATGGAAGACGTCATAACTTCCAATTGTTGTTAAAACGTCAGAGTGAGTCCTCTTCGTTTCTCATATACCTTTGCTCCCCCTCACACACCACAGGTGAGCCCCTGTTACCACGGGAACGTTTCGCTTTGCGCCCCTTCTCGCGAGACTTGGCCAATTGGCAGACGACAGGCAAGAGAGAGGCACAACGAATGAGCTCATCCTTCTAGCAGCAGCTGCATAGCGCAGCAAGGCAAAGCCTCAACTTTTTTCTATCAAACTTCCAAGTTGCGCCTCGGCCGGAATTGAAGGGAAAAGAGCCGTGTTGACGCGCCGCGTTCGAAGGTTAAAAAAAAAAAAAAACGAGGCAAGAGTAGGGCGTGAGAGGTCGCGTGTTGCTGTTTTATGTCAAGGACTTGTGGGAGCCGAATTGAACAAAAGGAAAGGCTTCGTATTGTGTTTTCATCACGCAAGAAGGAGAGAGAAAAAGCCCCGCGGAGACGCTAACCAGAGAAGGTGAGTGAGGAGAAATTGGTGCATTTTGGTGGCCACACTCACGTAGACATTTGCCACCGCGGACGACTTAAACGAAATAAGGTGCAACGATGAGTCAGTGTGGGAACCCTACCCGTGTTTATTCCCCCAATTATTATTTTTTTTAAACTCTGACGAGGTTCCAGGGGTTCGGCAGGGATCCAAGCCCTTAATCTCTCTTCTACAGCTACTGTTGCTGTCAGAAATCCGCATTGTATCCACTGGTGCTCCCGAAGCTCATTTACAGGTGGTACCGTGAACGTAACACAGCTGGAGATTGACTACACGTTAGTTTCCATGCTACTTGAAAACATCTGTATTTTCCAGACAGTGAAGTCATCGCAGTTAGCATTTCTTTCAGAGTGCCGTTATGTTTGGGGAAATCCTAAATGCATAGTCATGTCATGATATTTTAACGTTTAGACCTTAACCTTGTGAGTCAAAGTCATATTGACGGCGCTAGACGTCCAATCCGTTTTGATTGGGAGTTTTATCTATGGCACTTGACACATGAGCATTGACAGCCATCCTTCCAGTTTACATTACCGTATTTTTCGGACTATAAGTCGCACCTGAGTATAAGTCGCACCAGCCATAAACAGTGGCGCCTCCAGAAATTTTTCATAGGGGTGGCCAGATGGGCCCACTTAAAATCTTGGGATGGCCAAAACTAAAAGCCATAATTTCAGGTTTTTATTATATTATTGCAGTAAAAAGGTCAGGGGAAAACTATCAGAAAGACTTAAGGACACGGCGACTGATAAACTTTGGTGTATTGTGTAATATTTGATGTTACTAATGATTTAATGTGCATAGTCCATAACTGTCCAGTCAACATTTTGAGTTCCACAACAATTCTGTTTTATTGTGTTATGTATATATTAGGCATAAAGTGTACATTTAACTAGGGCTGTCAAACAATTAAAATTTTTAATCGAGTTGATCACAGCTTAAATATTAATTAATCGTAATTAACCGTAATTCAAACCATCTCTAAAATATGCCATATTTTTCCGTAAATTATTGTTGGAATGGAAACATAAGATGGATATATACATTCAACATACTGTACATAAGTACTGTATTTGTTTATTATAGGGTTGTTCTGATCACGCTTTTTGCTCCGGATTCCGATCCCGATCGTTTTAGTTTGAGTATCTGCCGTTCCCGATATTTCCCGATCCGATTGCTTTTTTTTTTTGCTCCCGATTCAATTCCAATCATTCCTGATAATTTTTCCCGATCATATACATTTTGGCAATGCATTAAGAAAAAAATGAATAAAACTCGGACGAATATATACATTCAACATACAGTACATAAGTACTGTATTTGTTTATTATGACAATAAATCCTCAAGGTGGCATTTACATTGTTAACATTCTTTCTGTGAGAGGGATAAATGTGACTTTGTATATTGTGACTAAATATTGCCATCTAGTGTATTTGTTGAGCTTTCAGTAAATGATACTGTAGCCATTTAACTTCTGCCCAAATGCATGATGGGAAGTTCAACCATGACTGTGTGTCGTGGTACCAATTGATATATCTTCTTTGTGTTGGTTATTAACATAGGGTGTCAAGAAAAAGATCAACTACTACCTTTCTTCCCCACAGTGCTTCCCACGATTATTCTAATTGTTGGGGGAGGGATTGTAAGGCTTTAGCCATTTAAAAAAAAGGCTCCAAAGGCTGCCAAAATTCACTCTACTCATTTTACGCTGCCTTTTAGCTCTATATACTGTATGGGTAAAACGGTGCCATTATAGATTGAATGTGACAATGCGTGAGTGGGTCGTGCAGCGCGAGCGTAAATTGCGTAAAATATTTGTAATGTGATAAATGTAAAAAATATAACTTCTCACCGTTAACGCGATAATTTTGATAACCCTACCTTAAGCTTAAACTAAAGACTCTGGAAGAGTGTAACACATTATGTCTGTAACGTTAAATACAATTAGAAAACGATTTAATTAAAAAATATATACATATTAAAAAAAGGCATGTCCGATATTTTTTTGCTGATTCCGATACTTTGAAAATGACGTGATCGGACCCAATTGATCGGGATGCCGATCGATCGGGACATCTCTAGTTTATTATAACAATAAATCCACAAGATGGCATTAACTTTATTAACATTCTTTCTGTGAAAGGGATCCACGGATAGAAAGACTTGTAATTCTTAAAGGATAAATGTGAGTTTGTATATTGTGACTAAATATTGCCATGTAGTGTATTTGTTGAGCTTTCACTAAATGATACTGTAGCGACTTAACTGTTCTGCCCAAATGCATGATAGGAAGTGGTGCAACCATGACTGTGTGTGGTGGCTGCGTTGGGTACACTACAGGGTGTTAAGAAAAACATCAAGTCCTGTCATTCTTCCCCACGTCGCTTCCCACAATATTTCTAGTTACTGTGGGAGAGAGGAGAAAGCTTTTGCCAATTAAAAGCACGGCTCCAATGAATACTTGTATCTACTCCACTCTGCCTCTTCTCTCTGTATATAAGTAAAACGGCGCCATTGTAGGCTGTTTGCTGCAATGTGTGAATGAGTCGTACTGCGAATGCGTTAATTGCGATAAATATTTTCACGTGATTAATTTTAAAAAATTAATTACCGCCCATTAACGTGATAAATTTGACAGCCCTACATTTAACAATACAAAATAAATGCATTCATTTGGGATGAAATGCATAACTGATGCTACAACAATTTAACGATATACTGGCAAGTGGGGTGGCCAGTGGGGTGGCCAACCAATTTATAGGGGTGGCCGTGGCCACCCCTGGCCACGCCCTGGTGGTGCCACTGGCAATAAAATGCCTAACAAAGAGGAAAAACACACATATGAGTCACACTGGAGTATAAGTCGCATTTTGGGGGGAAATTTACTTGATAAAATCCAACACATAGAACAGAAATGTCATCTTGAAAGGCAATTTATATTTAAATTAGTGCTGCAACGATTAATCGATCAACTCGAGTATTCGATTAGAAATATTCGAATTAAATGTTATTGCTTCGGGTATTGGTTTAACTAAAGTGGCTTTGTAATGATTTATTTTGAAAATGTTTGCATTTAGTTTTATTGATTAGGGTGAATACACTGCCCTCTGGTCTGCCTCATTTCACATGGCTGAATCCAACTGCTCCCTGTTAAGACCAATGTAAGTTCTTGTTTGAGCTAATGTTTTTTTATGCATTCATAATTAAGTTTATCGGCATATTTAGCCAGTTTTTTTGTGGGAATGTGTGTCTGAACCATTTGTTAAGAGCATTGTCGGGGAAAAAAAAAGTTTGTTTCTTAATAGCGTTTAAGCTAGCGGACTTTTACTATGTAAGTTAGCCAAATGTTCTTTTGTTGTACATAGATCCTCATTTATATATTTTTTGTACCGTTTGAGGCTCAGCCCAGATATTTTAAATTTTTATGTTCCTTTAAAAAATTTTTCTTTTTTTTTTTTTTTTTTTATGTTCCTTATCTGATTACTCGATTATTCATACTAACTAGTTCATCAATTAATCGACTACAAAAATCATTGATAGCTGCAGCCCTAATGTATTCGTAATTTAGTTTATAGGAGTATTTAGCTGTTTTTTGTGGAAATAACTGTTTGAACCATTTGTTAAGAGCATTGTAAAAAAAAATAAATAAATAAAAGTTAGCATTTTATAGCATTTAAGCTAGCGGACTTTTGCTATGTAAGTTAGCCAAATGTTCTTCGTTGTACATAGATCCTGATTTATATATTTTTTATACCGTTTGAGGCTCAGCCCAGGTATTTTAAATTTTTATGTTCCTTATCTGATTACTCGATTATTCATACTAACTAGTTCATCAATTAATCGACTACAAAAATCATTGATAGCTGCAGCCCTAATGTATTCGTAATTTAGTTTATAGGAGTACTTAGCTGTTTTTTGTGGAAATAACTGTTTGAACCATTTGTTAAGAGCATTGTAAAAAAATAAATAAATAAAAGTTAGCATTTTATAGCATTTAAGCTAGCGGACTTTTGCTATGTAAGTTAGCCAAATGTTCTTCGTTGTACATAGATCCTGATTTATATATATTTTTATACCGTTTGAGGCTCAGCCCAGGTATTTTAAATTTTTATGTTCCTTATCTGATTACTCGATTATTCAAACTAACTAGTTCATCGATTAATCGACTGCAAAAATCATTGATAGCTGCAGCCCTAATGTATTCGTAATTTAGTTTATAGGTGTATTTAGCTGTTTTTTGTGGAAATAAGTGTTTGAACCATTTGTTAGGAGCATTGAAAAACAAACAACAACAAAAAAAGTTAGCATTTTATAGCATTTAAGCTAGCGGACTTTTGCTATGTAAGTTAGCCAAATGTTCTTCTATTGTACATAGATCCTCATTTATATATTTTTTTATACCGTTTGAGGCTCAGCCCAGGTATTTTAAATTTTTATGCTCCTTAAATGATTACTCTATTATTCAAACTAACTACTTCATCAAGTAATCGACTACAAAAATCATTGATAGCTGCAGCCCTAATGTATTCGTAATTTAGTTTATAGGTGTATTTAGCTGTTTTTTGTGGAAATAAGTGTTTGAACCATTTATTAAGAGCATTGTAAAAAAACAAAAAACAAAACAAAAAAAACAGCATTTTATAGCATTTAAGCTAGCGGACTTTTGCAACTTGCTATGTAAGTTAGTCAAATCTTCTTTTGTTCTACATAGATCCTAATTCATATATTTTTTATACCGTTTGAGGCTCAGCCCAGGTATTTTAAATTTTTATGTTCCTTATCTGATTACTCGATGATTCAAACTAACTAGTTAATCGATTAATTCACTACTAAAATAATTGATAGCTGCAGCCCTACAGTGGTCACATGTCTAATAGAGCTGCATAGATGTAGCAATCCAGCACCACACAGCAAACAAAGCTTTTGTTTAGTTAGTTCCAACCATTCCACAGTGACAACCTGTTCGGCCCCTCTTGCTTAAAAGCACCCCTTTTAAACTTATGTAACCCAGCCAATCTAATAAAAAACAATTTCCCCTCTTCCACTTGAATCAAAGTCCCTGCGACTGTCAAACAAGGGGCAACTTTAGAGTTCAGCCCTGGACAAGGATAAAGAATTTTTGGCATTCTTTGAAGGCTTAGCTTGAGCCACAGTGGCACGATTTATTACACTGTCATCTTCACTTGCGAGTCTAATCTCTGCTTTGTCTGCTTTAATTGTAACTTCATCCACATGGTGTTTCTTTCTTGCTGTTTTGGCTGCTTGAAGAATTGTAAGCAGCTGCTGCGTATCGCCGCAAAGGAAAATATGCACGCAGTATTTTAATATACCACTTTAGTGCTAGGCTTTCCAGTCAAGGTTAGGAAAATACAGCATTGTTCCGGCCGTTAAAATCATGTTGAGACTAGTCTGCACTCATATCACTCCAAAGCGATTGTAGTGAGTAAATTCTGGCGTCTCCGCGAGTCATGTTACCGCACATTTTGTAGATATCTTTCAAGTTTTATAGGAAATGGATAAATCATTAATGAGTTGAGGTTAGCTGCCAAGCCACACACATGATAAGACATTTTTGTCAATGAAGGCCGTGGTTGTTGTCCAGTGAAGTCAACTATTGAGCGTGATAAAACATTTCCCCACTTGACTGTAATTTTATGGTTCAAATATTGTTGCTTGAGGTTACTGAGTGAGAATTGTGTGAGAAAGTTGTTTGGGCCTATTAATTTTGTTGCTATTGATCTTAATAGATGTCTGAAGCCAGGCATCGCAGTTAAAATGGCAGCCAATAAGTTTAACGTTTACCCGATTTAGGTTTACTAATTGTAGCCTCACTTGGCTAACCTGGCCAGGTGCACTGGAAGTCACTCACAGCAGGGGGTGCTGAGGATTTTATATTTTTATATTTTTGCTGAAGGTTATCATACCGTCTGAATCGCACACTTTGGGGATTAAATATATTTGTAGATTTTTGTTTTGTTTTGTTTGAGTAACACCACCTGACACCTTACTTGCTACCGGGTCAAGTTGAATATTGGAACGGAAAAGTAAACTGCTGACAGCGGAGGCGTTTAGCATGGAACAAAAACAAATTAGTGATTTTTTTCTTTACCAAAACAGCGAAATTTTATAAAATTCAATTCAAGGTCGAAAATGAAGATGATTGTCTTTTTGTGTCTTCATATTGGTAAGACATGCTTTCACTCTAGCCATATTTTTGTTTGTTGTTGCTGTTGAGCTTCCACCGTGCTGTTGGATATTCATGTACAATTTATTTTAGTGTTGTGAAATGGGGATGTTAACCCGATGCTTATAGGTTCCGTTGCATGCTGTAGTGTTATGCAAGTGCTGTTTTACACTGAATACCTGAAAAAGTGTTCACCTTGGTGTCCAGCTTGAAATGCTCCCACACTTTTGACATTTTCTGCTTTTTCTTGGTGCCTCTCTCTTCGCTTTCGTCAGCTTCTTCGTCGTTAGTTCTATATTCATGCAAGGTTGAAATCAAATACAGTGGGGCAAATAAGTATTTAGTCAAGCACTAATTGTGCAAGTTCTCCTACTTGAAAATATTAGAGAGGCCTGTAATTGTCAACCTGGGTAAACCTCAACCATGAGAGACAGAATGTGGGGAAAAAAAACAGAAATTCACATTGTTTGATTTTTAAAGAATTTATTTGCAAATCATGGTGGAAAATAAATATTTGGTCAATACCAAAAGTTCATCTCAATTAGGGCTGCAGCTATCGAATATTTTAGTAATCGAGTAACACAATGCGCCGCCAGGGACTCAAATCCTGCACTGCCAGACGTGTCCCCCTGCTGAAGAAAGTACACGTCCAGGCCCGTCTGCGGCTCGCTAGAGAGCATTTGGATGATCCAGAAGAGGACTGGGAGAATGTGTTATGGTCAGATGAAACCAAAATAGAACTTTTTGGTAGAAACACAGGTTCTCATGTTTGGAGGAAAAAGAATACTGAATTGCACCATGCCCACTGTGAAGCATGGGGGTGGAAACATCACGCTTTGGGGCTGTTTTTCTGCAAAGAGACCAGGACGACTGATCTGTGTAAAGGAAAGAATGAATGGGGCCATGTATCGAGAGATTTTTAGTGAAAATCTCCTTCCATCAGCAAGGGCATTGAAGATGAGATGTGGCGGGGTCTTTCAGCATGACAATGATCCCAAACACACAGCCAGGGCAACAAAGGAGTGGCTTCGTAAGAAGCATTTCAAGGTCCTGGAGTGGCCTAGCCAGTCTCCAGATCTCAACCCCATAGAAAATCTGGGGAGGGAGTTGAAAGTCTGTGTTGCCCAACGACAGCCCCAAAACATCACTGCTCTACAGGAGATCTGCATGGAGGAATGGGCCAAAATACCAGCAACAGTGTGTGAAAAGCTTGTGAAGAGTTACAGAAAACGTTTGGCCTCCGTTATTGCCAACAAAAGGCTACATAACAAAGTATTGAGATGAACTTTTGGTATTGACCAAATACTTATTTTCCACCATGATTTGCAAATAGATTCTTTAAAAATCAAACAATGTGATTTTCTGTTTTTTTTCCACATTCTGTCTCTCATTGTTGAGGTTTAACCATGTTGACAATTACAGGCCTTTCTAATATTTTCAAGTGGGAGAACTTGCACAATTAGTGGTTGACTAAATACTTATTTGCCCCACTGTATATCCGCCGCATCAGTCTTTTTCCTTTACGTACGTGACGTCAGCGCGTTGTGCCGCATTAAAAGTAGTCTGAGCAAAACGTCTTGCTTAGAGCTGACAAAATTAAATGTTTCCTCGAGGCGGAGAGAATTCCTTGATCAATTTTTAAAAACGAGTTACTCGAATTATTCGAGTAATCATTTCAGCTCTACATTACTGTATGATGAATCAATGAATCAGGACGTACCGTCTTGCTTGAGAGGCTATCACTTGGCAACAATACACTAAAACGGTACAGTTTGCATGGTGGTCATAATTAAAACTTGTAAACTTGTTTGATAACATCAGTCGATCGCTGCTCGTACTTTGGCAAAAAAATAAAAAAGGGCCATTAACTCTCATATTTTCGATCAAAACAAACACTCTACTGCCAGGCTTAATTCCTGAAGGAGAGTGTTTCTATTTTGATTCTTTGAATTTCAAGTTCTCGCACAACAAGAAACAGTTGTTTTGTTTCATATGCGGTTTCATCACGATCCGGAGAGGGATGTTTCTGATGCTAACTTAGGCTGATGTTTCCATTGTCTCTTGAGAGGAAACAGCAAGAGCAAAGTTACATGACAACAACAAGAGGAGCTTTGTGCCGCGTTACAAGTGGCCACTCAGGAATGTGTGGGATGCAATTTTCCTAAGAGGCCATTCCGAAATGCTTAAATTAAATGTTTACCTTCTATAATGAACGATGTGATTGCTTTTGTCGTTATTAAGTAAGTTGGTAGAGCATTAGACACTTTAGGGTTTGGTGTTGGATTCCTAGTAGTTTTCACGGAGTAGTTCATCGTCTTGAGTGATTCTTGAAATACAGTAGGTCTTTACTAGTTGATCGCAATGCCTTCTGTCTGGCTTGTTGACCCCAGTTTCTATGGAATTTTGCGAGCAACACGTGCTGTAATTACCAATAGGGATGTCCCGATGTTTTTTTTGTTTTTGTTTTTTTGTTTTTTTACTTCTGATCTGATTTTTTTTTCAAGACATGTTTTGCCGATCAGTGTTGTTAATCTTACTGAAAAAAAGTAATTAATCATAGTTACAAATTACTTGTCCCAAAAAGTAATGCGTTAGTAACTCAATTACCTGAATGTAAGAGTAATTAGTTACTTGGCAAAGTAATTGGTGATAATTACTTTTTTTTTTTTTTCCTCAAAAAAAAAACAAAAACAAAAAAAAAACATTGGCCACACTATGTGAAGTTTTTTGTGAAGGTTTTTGGTACAATTGGCCCGAGCCCAATTATTTACCCTAATTTAACATTTAAAAGTTGATAAAATTGCTCCCATTATTGCATTAGTTCCCTTCTCTCTACTTTCGACATATGAAAGTTTTAAAACTGTTTCATCATTTAAAGATAGATTCAAGTCTAGACTTTGCCGTTTTAGAAGTATTTTAGATAAAAAGTTACTTAGGTTTGCTAGGAAGGTTCTCTACGACAGAGCCGTCCTAAAAAGTCTACTGCTTTAAGATGGCGGCTGTCTACTAACGCATTTAGTGCCATGTCTGTCATTTTGCATCTAGTTATATTTATATACTGTACATGTGATATCTACCATGTCTACCATATCTACCATAACATGCTGGCGTAGTTTGTAGGCTATTGGCTACAACATGTATTATTGGAGCTACCTAGCATCGCGTTTGCTCGGCGTCACAACTTTCTTGCCTCCTCCCAACTCCTGCTCTGCTCTGTCGTCTCGGTGAGTCCGTCTCCCTCAGACTTTTTGACCAATATAGTAACGCATAGTAACGCATGCCTTTCCGTCCTCAGTAACGGTAACGGCGTTGCCAAGATGAGAAAAGTAATTAATTAGATTACCCACTACTGAAAAAAATAACACTGTTAGTAACGCCGTTATATTGTAACGCCGTTATTAACAACACTGTTGCCGATACGGATAATCATCTGATACCCATATTTTTAGACCAATAAAAGTTACGGCTGTCAAACGATTAAAATTTCTAATCGAGTTAATCACAGCGTAAAAATTAATTAATCGTAATTAATCGCAATTCAAACCATCTCTAAAATATGCCATATTTTTCTTTAAATTATTGTTGAAATGGAAAGATAAGACCGACATATACATTCAACATACTGTACATAAGTACTGTATTTGTTTATTATAACAATAAATCCACAAGACTGCATTAACATTCTTTCTGTGAAAGGGATCAACAGATAAAGACTTGTGAGTACTAGTTATAGTAATTTTGATAGTTTGTAGGGATGTCCCGTTTCAGGTTTTAGCACTTCCAATCCGATACCGATATTGTTTTGCACTTCCGATCCGATACAGATACTGGCCGATACCGATACCGACCTATCTGAGCATGTGTTAAAGTTTAAAGTTATTTAGCCTCCTTACTTAGTTGTCAGACTCATGTTGAAAAAGGTTTTAGTACTCTTGATAACAACTAGCCAGCTGAATTAGGTGAGTTTGAGTAACACACAAAGGTTGGTAACAAGAAACTGACCTGTTTATTCAGTGACAAACACAAAAAAAATAACAAACAGAAATGGCATAGTCAGTCAGTAAAACGTGCAACTAATATTGTAAACTGTCTTAAAAAAGCAAAACACACCAACAACCTCAGTGGAAAATCCCCCAAATCCCCCAAGCTATTTGATGCTTTTAATGTTTTGTGCATTAGTTACAAAAATTGTATAAAAAGCCTCTCAGGTTTAAATAAACGACTATTTCAGTATCAAGTTAACATTCTAAAACAGTAAATAAAATACTCAAGTCCCCATTCTGTATCAGCAGCTTTAAACTACATTCAATTCATTTAATTTTGCGAATCAAATAAAGTTGTTAAAATTGCTCCCATTATTCCATTAAGTTGTTAAAATTGCTCCCGTTATTCCATAATTTCCCTTCTGTCTACTTTCAACATGTGAAAGTTTGAAAACTGTTTTGAAGATAGATTCAAGTCAAGATTTTGCCAATTTAGGAGTATTTTAGATAAAAAGTTAATTAGGTTCGCTTAGAAGGTTCACAACAGCCTACTAGGGAAGTCTTCTGCTTTAAGATGGCGGCTGTTTACTAACGCATCTGGTTTTCAATACTTCAATGTTGCTAACGCAGTTGAGTCTTTCGTTTGCATCTAGTTCTATATACATATGATATCTATTATCTCCAGTAAAACGACGTTGATGTAGTTTGTAGTGGCTGTCAGCAGCAGTCAGGTATTCTTGTGTTTTTTATCCAGCGGCATGAGTTGAGCTAAAGCCGTGAGTTGAGCATTGGCATTACCCGGGTCTATGACAAGCATTATGTTTACTTTCGGGACGCAATGCGGTCAGTTTCTCATTGCGTCCCGAAGACCGCGCTGTGTATTAGTTCCGCTTTACTTGACATATTTCAATAGTCGGAATTTGGATGTTTGTGAATTGTTCTCGAATCTTCAGCGGCCGAATCGCGTGTTGGATGGTGCGTCTTTACTCACGTGAGATAATGGCTCGTCATCCAGAATGAATTCTTCGGCAATGACTCTTGTTATTCCCTGGGCTTTGGGACTGTCGAGTGCCAGTTTGTCCCGCATAGCAAAAGTTTCTGCCAGTGTTAGTTGCGTAGGACCTTTCTTTTTGTCTTCGGTTTTCTTAACATACTCCTCATATTGTTTGTGGTGGTATTTCGCGAAATGCTTGATTAGGTTGGTTGCATTAAAACTTCTTACAGCTTTACCACTACGCTTGACTTTATTGTGGCATATGTTGCTCCCTGCCTCTTCGTCTTTGTCGTCCTTTAAGGTGAAATGATCCCACACAGCTGACATTTTTACTGATAAAGTCTCTCGGTAAATTGGGAGACGGTAATGTAAATGTAGTGTGTTGAAGGTGTGCCGTAAAATGCGGACTGGATTTTAGGGAAACCAAAGCAAAAACTGGAATGGATTATGTAAATCGGTGCGCTGGAAAACCCGGACCGGACTTAAAAAAAAAACTGGATCAGAAGTCTGGATCGGAATTTTTCCGTGTTCCGATCCGATACCGATGCACATTTTTTTGCCCATATATGCGTCCGATCTGATCCACATATCGGATCGGGACATCTCTAATAGTTTGTATATTGTGACTAAATATTGCCATCTAGTGTATTTGTTGAGCTAAACTTCATGTTTGAATAGAGTATTATTATTAGCATAGCTATTTTGATTGGGAATGCTAGATCTCTTTGCATTGAGCGGTTTTCTTTTTGTAAACATTATTTTATTTTTGAGAGATAGGAATATTATTTTTGTTGTGCTTTCACTAAATGATACTGTAGCAACTTAAATGTTCTTAACTGCCCAAATGCATGATGGGAATTTGAGCAACCATGAGTCACATTGGTTGCTGCAAATGGTATAACTTCTCTGCGTTGAGTACAATAGACCCTACCCACCGACGTCACAAAATCACGTGATCGCTGTATTGTTCCGCCCCCTTGTCCGTCATTTTGTGTCTGTATTATCAATGGTCTCAATTGATCGAGCAATTTATAATGCATTTCATGGAAGACCCGGTACTTTCGGATGCCGTAAACTCACTTGATGCGTTGCATAAAAGGCGTTATGTGGAAAAGCTTCAGTTTATCCATTCGCCAGATCCATATTTGATGCCTAAGTCGATGTTTTTCGACCCGCTGTGTCTGCTAGCTACCCTGATATTTACAACTATCTTGTCCACACAAAATCAGCCTATTCTCACGAAAGTTTGAAAAACTTTAAGAGCTTGGAGGCTAATAAATACTTTGTTGCTGGTTGGGTGAAACAGTTCCTCGTCCACGAAAATTCGGCAGGAATCTATCTTGTGCTTGGAAAGGTGAGTTACGAAATTTTCAATTCAAAATCTTTTGTTCTTGCTAATATCCACTGTCAAGTCTAATGTATTTCATGTCATTTGTCAATGGAGCTAGGGCTTTTAATGTTTATATGGTTTAGCGTTAGCACTCTCACTACATACATACGTGTATGTTGTCGGCAATTAGCCTAGCAATGATCTTAATTGTGGTTGTCAGCCCAAAACCCTCTAAATATATATTAAATGCATCTTACCAGATATAAAATGACTACTACATAATCTGCGGTAATCGTTTGGAGCCCAGTTTCCTCGTCGAATTGCAGCAGCCCATCTCGCTCTCTCCTCTCCGGGTCTCTCGGAATCCGGTAGAACTTCAAGTCTCTCCGTCTATCTTCTCTGTTATTACAACCGACCGCCACACACGCCTTCGCCATTTTGATTATTAATGTTAACGAGCAGAAAAACACGCCGTAAATAGGAGGAATGTACGTAGCCGTAACAGGTAAACACGATGCGTTGACGGACAATTGGGCGGCACCAGTCAGGAGGGCGGAGTTGTGACGTCACGTGGGTAGGGTCTATACATGGTGTTAAGAAAAAGATCATCTCTAGTTATTCTTCCCCATGTCGCTTGTCACAATAGTTATAACTAGAGATGTCCCGATCGATCGAGTCCGATCACATCATTTTCAAAGTATCGGAATTGGCAAAAAAATATCGGCCATGCCTTTTTTAAATATATATATATTTTTTAATTAAATCGTTTTCTAATCGTGTTTAACGTTACAGACATAATATGTTACACTCAGCCAGAGTCTTGAGTTTAGGCTTAAGGTAGGGTTATCAAATTTATCCCGATAACGGCGGTAATGGTGGTTGACTAAATGCTTATTTGCCCCATTGTACATTGAAACCGGTAATCTGCACATGTTATGCTACAAAAAAAAACAAAAAACGACAGGAGACAAAATGGCGGACGAGACTCTGGCGTCGTGAAGTCGAAATCACGCAAGTCGAGTACCTTGGCAGTTGGTACCCGGGGACTACCTGTATTTGGCCATTTCGATACGCATAATGTTACAGGATTACTGTACATTGAATATTTTTGACGAAGCTATTACTTGATTCATTTGCCCCCATCAATGGCGATAATGCCAAATCCATTTGAACTGGGAATTTGAATTTGTCGTTAATATTCTGAGTTAATGCTACTGTACTAAAATTACACCAAAAAATCTGAAATAGCAATAGTTTTGCTGATTGCTTGTATAATTTCTGTCATTTTGTGTTCTGTGGCGCTGCTTTCCGAATCATATGTCTTGTGGTGTGTATTTCAATTGTATTTTGGAACCTCTTTCTACTCTTGCGTAAAAGAAAAAAATAACATTCTGACAAGATCAAGCATCTGATGATTATGAGTCAGCCCGTCGGTAAAAATGTCAAATGACTCCATGATGACCTCAGTTGGCTGCTAGCTGGTGACAAAAAAGGTTGATGGCTTTGACCGTAATGAGGTGTGACTACGGCTTTCCTGCTTGCCTCACGGTCGGAATGCTACGCTTTTGTCCTCGTCGGAACTGTCCTCCGCACACCGGCCGAGAGATGAAAATGCGCGGCTCCGGTCCACAATAGCGGTGATGTCATCCCTTTCATTGCACTGTCACAGAGTAAATGCAGGCAATACATTGGGGAAGTTTGACCCAGCAGAAATGTGGATGGATTCAATCGTGTTTTGCAGGTGCAGCAGGATTTAATTGGCCTCCAAAATTTGTCACTTAACTTTTTTGAAGTGAAAAATGTCATGCTGACTTGTTCCAGTCAACTTTAAAGTGACGGCAGAAACCCCACTGTAATTTCCCCCGGTATCTGCTCCCATCAGACCATGTACAGTGGGGCAAATAAGTATTTAGTCAAACACTAATTGTGCAAGTTCTCCCACTTGAAAATATTAGAGAGGCCTGTAATTGTCAACATGGGTAAACCTCAACCATGACAGACAGAATGTGGAGAAAAAAAAAAAACAGAAAATCACATTGTTTGATTTTTAAAGAATTTATTTGCAAATCATGGTGGAAAATAAGTCTTTGGTCAATACCAAAAGTTCATCTCAATACTTTGTTATGTACCCTTTGTTGGCAATAACGGAGGCCAAACGTTTTCTGTAACTCTTCACAAGCTTTTCACACACTGTTGCTGGTATTTTGGCCCATTCCTCCATGCAGATCTCCTCCAGAGCAATGACGTTTTGGGGCTTTCGTTGGGCAACACGGACTTTCAACTCCCTCCACAGATTTTCTATGGGGTTGAGATCTAGAGACTGGCTAGGCCACCCCAGGACCTTGAAATCCTTCTTACGAAGCCACTCCTTTGTTGCCCTGGCTGTGTATTTGGGATCATTGTCATGCTGAAAGACCCAGCCACGTCTCATCTTCAATGCCCTTGCTGATGGAAGGAGATTTCACTGAAAATCTCTCGATACATGGCCCCATTCATTCTTTCCTTTACACAGATCAGTCGTCCTGGTCCCTTTGCAGAAAAAAAGCCTCAAAGCATGATGTTTCCACCCCCATGCTTCACAGTGGGTATGGTGCAATTCATTATTCTTTTTCCTCCAAACATGAGAACCTGTGTTTCTACCAAAAAGTTCTATTTTGGTTAGTGATGCACGATAATACATTTTTCAACCGATATCGATAACCGATAATTTCCTGCCCCTTCCACCCGATAACCGATAATGTCACGCCGATAATTCTATTCAAATATGTATGTAAAATGTTAAAATATACAAAGATCAAATGTTACTGTGCAAAAATGTAATTTAGTGCTATTTTTTTCCACATCAAATGTGAACAAGTAGTAAATTCCAACATCTAAACAATGGCAATGAAATTGTGTAATGGTAAGCTTTTGGCAACAATTACTTAGAGAGTAAACACCCAAGTTGCACAGAAATGCCTTTAAAAGTAAGCCATTCCTAACATATATCACATTACTACACTGCAAAAACACCTGCTTAAAACTAGCAGAATTGGACAAAACTGTTGATTGTGCACATTTGGAGGCTAAATCAAGTATATAATTATCGGATTGCATTATCGGTTGAATTTCGTTTTATCTGGATTATCTGTGTGACGTCATAATTGTCATTATCAGCCGATAATTATCAGTGACCGATATTATCGTGCATCTCTAATTTTGGTTTCATCTGACCAGAACACATTCTCCCAGTCCTCTTCTGGATCATCCAAATGCCCTCTAGCGAACCGCAGACGGGCCTGGACGTGTACTTTCTTCAGCAGGGGGACACGTCTGGCAGTGCAGGATTTGAGTCCCTGGCGGCGCATTGTGTTACTGATAGTAGCCTGTGTTACTGTGGTCCCAGCTCTCTGTAGGTCATTCACTAGGCCCCCCCGTGTGGTTCTGGGATTTTTGCTCACCGTTCTTGTTATCATTTTGATGCCACGGGGTGAGGAGGGAATTGAAAGTCCGTGTTGCCCAACGACAGCCCCAAAACATTAGAGGCAGGCGAAATTTCTGATTTATAGATTATTCACGATTCGGCCGTGGAAGATTCGAGAACAATTCATAAATATCCAAATTCCGATTATTGAATTATACCAGGTAAAGCGGAAATAAAACACAGTCAGCGCGGTCTTCGGGACGCAATGAGGAACCGACCGAGAGTAAATATCTTGTTCAACTCATGCCGCTGTATAAAAAAAACAAAAACAAAAAAACAATCTTACCTGGCTGCGGCCGACAGCCGCCACAAACAGCGACCGGTTGCTAGTTGCTACAAACTTACGGCAACATATTGCTATGGTAGATATTAGAGCTGTCCCTACTAGTCGACATTGTCGACGTCATCGATGACGTAAATCCGTCGACGAGCACAACATCCCGTCGACGGTTAATGAAGGGTTAAAAAAATATATGCGTGGAAAGTTCAGAATGTCGGACGCTTGGTATGCAAGCGGGGAAATCAGCACAAAGCCAAAAAAGCGCACCAGAGAGTCCAAAACATTGACTTATTTTTAAAGAACGAAAGGAGGGTACACTATTGTGTCCTGTCTCTTCAATGCCAAGCTTGGCTGCACGTCGGCCGTGAATGATAACGACAGGAGATTGTAAGTCCATCTAACTAACTAATGACATGTTTATTGAAGTTGCTAAGCCTGTCGCGATATGCAATGATTCCATTTATCGCATGGTAAATAAAAATGAGGGCGGTCATTTTCACGGCTGCGTTTTATTGCTGTGCCCGCGTGCTTGCGTACATTTGTGCGTGCGTGCTGATGGCATATTAAACTCCAGTTCTTTTCTGTCATCAACACGCTGTAGAATTAAAGTTCAGACATACAAAATAAGAAAACACATCTATATTAAACACTATATACGTCAGCATTGCTACATTGAAGTGAATGGGAAAAAAGACGACCTACTTTAGCCGGCTATAAAACAGGCAGCCTTGTCCGAAACTTGAAGTTAAAAGGTGACACTTCAAACATGAAAAATCGCTGGTTAACAGCATTTGCAAAAGGACAAAAAAATCTATTACTGACACCACATGCAATGACAAATAGTGATTTTTTTGTGGACTGTAAAGCATAAATTAGCGGTTTAGCGAGCGTACTTCCGGTGAACATTTCAAAATAAAAGCATGTCATGTTCGTCATATAATAACGATTTCTGGAGTTAATCCCACATAATTCAGATGCTATACTAAGAATACCTTTAAAATGACACCCTTTATGAAAAATCTGGCAATGAATAATTACTATAATACGATTATATATAGTACTACAGTATACTATAATATTAATGCTAGGTATTTTTTTAAGAATTGTTTTGAATCATGTTGGAAAGGTGAAGTCAGTGTTCTGAATCTGTTTACATTCCATTCTTTTGCACAAGTTAATTCTATCAGCATTTGAACTCATTGTTTGTGATTTATTATTGTTATTTATCTGTTTATTTGTACTTTAATAAAGAATTTAAGTGTTCCAAAATGTTTTAGTGAATTGATAAGCGTCAACAAAAATTTCATTGCTAAATTAGTAAAAAAAAAAAAAAAAAAAAGTTTTTGTGAATTGATAAGCGTCTCAAAAATGTCATTGCTAAATTAGTAAAAAAAAAAAAATATATATATATATTTTTCTAAAAGATTAGTCGACTAATCGTAAAAATAGTCGGCTGATTAATCGGGAGAAAATTAGTCGTTTGGGACAGCCCTAGTAGATATCACATATTGTAGAACTAGATGTGAAACGACAGTAACGACAGTGTTGGAACATATACAAAGAACTAGATGCGAAATGACAGACTTGCCGCCATCTTAAAGCAGTAGACTTCTCTAGAAGGCTCTGTTCTAGCGAACCTAATTACTTTTTATCTAAAATATCCCTAAATTGGCAAAATCTTGACTTTAATCTATCTTTAAATGATGAACCAGTTTTAAAACTTTGACATGTTAGAAGTAGACAGATGGGAAATTATGGAATAATGGGAACAATTTTAACAACTTTAACGGTTGATTCACAACATTAAATTAATTGAACGTAGTTTAAAGCTTTTGATACAGAATGGGGACTTGAGTATTTTATTTACTGTTGTTAACTGTTAACTTGATACTAAAATAGTTTGGTTTAGCCTGAGAGGATTTTTGAACAATTTTGGAACTAGTGTACAAAACATTAGAAGTGTGGTGGGGTGCATCAATAATCGATTTATAATCGAATCGGAGCCTCTGAATCGTAATCGACTCGTTGGGTGCTCAAAGATTCCCAGCTCTACAAAACATCACGGCTGTAGAGGAGATCTGCATGGAGGAATGGGCCAAAATACCAGCAAAAGTGTGTGAAAAGCTTGTGAAGAGTTACAGAAAACGTTTGCCTCCGTTTTTGCCAACAAAGGGTACATAACAAAGTATTGAGATGAACTTTTGGTATTGACCAAATACTTATTTTCCACCATGATTTGCGAATAAATTCTTTAAAAATCAAACAATGTGTTTTTCTGTTGTTTTTTTCCCCACATTCTGTCTCTCATGGTTGAGGTTTACCCATGTTGACAATTACAGGCATCTCTAATATTTTCAAGTGGGAGAACTTGCACAATTAGTGGTTGACTAAATACTTATTTGCCCACTGTAGATGCTGAAAATAGATGATAGAGGAAGCCGATGGAGCAAAGAAGCACTTAAAAGAATGTAAAGTAAGACAAACATAAGGAAGAAAACTTTCCAGAGTGCAATCTGGCATTTTGGATGCTGATGATAAGCCGCCGCCGGCAAGCTTTCAGTGCCACACAACGCTGACGTGCTGGTTATTGCCTGGACATGTCTGCCAGTTGCTACTCTGCTAGTTTGGTCTGTGCACTCTCCCTCTCTGGAACACATTGCACACTTCTGAGGGGAATCCAAACACGCAGAAGCAGAGTCGCAGGCCTGCGTCCCATTTCAAGCTCATGTGGGCTGCTGTGGAAAATAATTTAGCTGAAAAAAAAAAAAAAAGAAACCACAGAGGTTTTTCTGTTGTTCCCGCAGTGAGCTGAATTCTGAGAGTGAGACAGGAATGCGCGAGGGCTCGTTCATGACTGAGCTTGAAGCAGATCCCAATATATAGACAGGCCGGTTCAGCTTGCCCTCATTCCGACTCGGTTTTTTTGCGTTCAGGTGCGACATGTGATGTTGTTGTGTAGTATCACAGGAATGTTGGCACATGGCTGCTTGTTCAAATACTACATTCACGATTGAGACAGAGTACATTCATGCCTCAGGTGGTGTTCCCAATTCCACATCCTTCTGCCTTGCGCCCATCCTTTTACGTACTGCTTTATTCAAATGGTTGAAAGAGAAGAATAAGACCACTTTAATTGAAAGGTTTCCATTTCTGGAGTCAAATTACTTTTCATACGGTCTCAGGTAGACTCAGGAAAACGTCACAAAGACTGGAGCAGTGTTTTTCAACCTTTTATTAGTCACGGCACGGTTTTTCATTGAAAAACTCGCGGCACAGCGCAGACCAAAAATCTAAAATTATTTTTTCTGTACAGCATATTTAATCATAAAATAATTTCTCAGTATTTATACTTAGTGTGAAACCCGCTCTGTTCTATCCCAGGAAGCTGTGACATAATCAGACAACTCGAGTTTCAATCAACCAAACTGTAATAACCCGCCCCTTCACATCCTCAGTAATGGTAATGGCATAGCAAAGATGGGAAAACTAATCAACTCATTCACTCCCTATACCTATAGCCCCCAACAAAATGTTTCCTGCATATGAAATGTAAATGGCTTCACTTTGCAGGCGTTAAACTGGTCTTTTGGACGCCCATGCAAGTTGATCCATTCTTCACATTTTTTCCTCCGAGTTTTTGGTTTCGGAAAACGTATGAAGAAAACATCCTTCATATGTCGTAATGTCTACAGTCGTTTCTACAAGTTCCAGAGCAGCAGTGTTTGATCGGCATGTTCTTTTTTTGAAAGATTACCAGAGAAAAAGTAGAAATAACATGGATTTTATGCGAGGGCATGTCTATAATGTCCCACTTCCACGTTACAATGGCGACATCATGGCTTAAAAATAGCATTCGTGTGGTACGCTATTCAGATGGATTGGAGGTCTATTGCCATCGATGGCAGCCAACGATTACTTTATTCAAGAAATTAGGTATTACCGATTTCCCGATCATGTGATTGGAACAGAGACAACCCTAATCATTATACCGCCTGGATTATTTTGTTGCTTGTAACTTATTCACTGACATTGACAATGATAGACGTTAAATTTATTTTAACTGGGAAGGTTGGCATTGAGTAACTGCGTTTTACTGCCATTGACGGCGATAGACGTCCAATCCATTTTGACTGTGATGGATGGCAGTGCTCTACCTCCATCAAAGACAGCCATTAAATTAAATATTTAAAAATAAAAATTAGGGCTGTCAAACGATTAAAATTTTTAATGGAGTTAATTACAGCTTAAAAATTAATTAATCGTAATTAATCACAATCCAAACCATCTATAAAATGTGCCATATTTTTCTGTAAATTATTGTTGGAATGAAAAGATAAGACACAAGACGGATATATACATTCAACATATGGTACATCAGTACTGTTTTTGTTTATTATAACAATAAATCAACAAGATGGCTTTAACATTATTAACATTCTCTTAAAGCGATACATGGATAGAAATGTTATAGTAAAACCCCTCTTATTGTTTTCATTTTATTAAAATTTGTAAAATTTTCAATCAAAAAATAAACTAGTAGCTCGCCATAGTTGATGTCAATAATTACACCATGCGCACTCATTGTGCTGAAATCCTAGTAGCTCGCCATAGTTGATGTCAATAATTACACCATGCGCACTCATTGTGCTGAAATCCATAAAATCATTTGGACCCAAGCGCCAGCAGAGGGCACCAAACACAAAAAAAAACAAGTAACAAGCGGACGTTACACTGCTGTAGAGCAGGGCGGTAAACCGAAAATTTACCGTTACCGAAATTCTTCACGATGACCGACGTAATTTTGACCATGTCGGTAAATTCGGTAATTTAATAAAAGAAGAAAATATAGTCTTTTCATCCCGCTTTGACTCTGTGTTGTTCGGCTATGTTCATTTCCCTTTAAGAAAGCAGAAAGTGTGCTTACGTTTGGAGTCACATGGTTTTCAGGAAGCCAATCAAACAGAAGCCCGGTAGGCTAACGCTAGCTGCTAACGCTAGCGGCTAACGCTACAAGTAAACGGGATGAAGTCGGGCTTACGTTAGCTTCGCCAAACTTTCACCCGAAATTAGGTAAACTCTTGACAGTTTCCAGATAGGGATGGAAAAACCGAGGCTTTCTGAAACAATGAACCACTTTTAAGACAATTGCCCTAAATTGAATCACTGTTTGACACACTGCAAGAGCCCCATCTACTGGATAAACAGTGCACGTTTCTTTTTAAAAGTAAAGTTGACAAATTGCCTCAGCATTACATACAGTATCTTCAATAGAATTAAGTGGATGTCGTCTATTTCAACCAGGAGATCGTGTCGTCATTAAGTGTGATTTACACAATTAAAGTTGACCTCTTTAAGCCTGTGTCATTGCTTTTGTCTGTGAAGATGTGTTCAAAGCAGTATTTGTAATACACGACAGTGCTAATCTTGTAAGTGGCTAGTCCTAGATGACGGGGACTAACTATGTATTGTTTATTTTTTTGGAAAAATTACAGTACAGTAAGCACAGTGCTTGGGAACAGGAATATTATTTATTGAATACTGTAAGGATTTCCAAAATCATAAGATGTAAATAATTGAGCCGAATAAAAGAAAGGTTTGTGAAACATTTTATTTTTTAATTAAGTATCATTTCTGGGGGGCGGGTGGATGTGTCGTATTTGTATCTATTCTAAATATCTAAACGTATGCCACTATCTAGTGTATAACAATGCGGAATGAATTTAATGAAATTCAAGTGATGATATTTTTCAAGTCATACAAGCTGTTATAAATGTTCACACAAGAATTCTTATTGTTTTCCAAGATTTTTTTTAATACTTAATGTTTAGACTGCATGTGCAATTGTTAAATTGAAAGCTGGTAAATAAATTTAACGAGAAACTGTTAATTTGTATTCCATGCATTGATTCAAATTTTCAAATTATATAACAGTTTGCTTGGGCGAATTTATCGTCATTTATCGTTATCGAGGTAAATCTGCTCAATTTATCGTGATACGTACTTAAGGCCATATCGCCCAGCCCTACACTGCTGTCATTTTAATCTGTTTGAGCGGGGCATGTGGGTTGATTGTAGAGGTGTGCGAAATTTCCGATTCTTAGATTATTCGCGATTCGGCCGTGGAAGATTCGAGAACGATTCACAAACATCCAAATTCTGATGATTGAAATATGTCAAGTAAAGCGGAAGTAAAACACACTCAGCGCGCCGTGCGGTCTTCGGGACGCAATGAGGAACAGAGCGAAAGTAGCTAAACATCATGCTTGTCATTACCCCGCCCCTCGGGTAATGCAAATGCTCAACTCACGGCTGTAGCTCAACTCATGCCGCGAGATAAAAAAAAAAACAACAACATACCTGACTGCTGCCGAAAGCTGCTACAAATTACGTCCACAATACATAATGTTAAGGTAGATATCATATTTATATAGGACTAGATGTAAAATAGACTGGGTGGCGATAGCAGCACATGTAGAGAAAGCTAGATGCGGGCCATCTTAAAGCAGTAGACTTCCCTGCAAGGCTGTTGTAGCGAACCTTCCAAGCAAACCTAATTAACTTTTTATCTAAAATACTCCTAAATCGGTAAAATATTGACTTGAATCTATCTTTAAAATAGTTTTAAAACTTTCACATGTCGAAAGTAGACAAAAGGGAAATTATGGAATAACAGGTACAATTTTAACAACTTTAACGGTTGATTGACAACATTAAATTAATTGAATGTAGTTTAAAGCTGCTGATACAGAATGGGGATTTGAGTATATTATTTATTGTTTTTAACGGTTAACTTGATACTGAAATAGTCGTTTATTTAAGCCAGCGAGGCTTCTTCTTTTTTTTTTTTTTCTTTTTAGTTTTTGTAAGTAATATACAAAACATTAGCAGCTAATAGCGGGGGAGAGGGGCGGTGTCATCAATAATCGATTTATAATCGAATCGTAGCCTCTGAATCGTAATCGAATCGTTAGGTGCCCAAAGATTCCCACCTCTAGTTAATTGCGTCAAATATTTTAACGCGATTAATTAAAAAAAATAATTGCCGCCCGTTAACGCGATAATTTTGACAGCCCTAATAAAAACACATTCTAAAAACCTCATTCCGATCTAGAAACGAACCGATTCGGCCCGATTTCCGATTACATGATCGGATCAGTGACACACCATTTTTAGGTCAGGGGAAAACATCAGGGTTTTAAGATACTTTTTACAGATACCTTAATAATCTGTTTAAGCCCGTCTTACCACTGATCCAAAAAAGCCTCTCAATGAGCTCTTTAACCATGTTGTTCCAGGTGCATAGGTCAGATAGGGCTCGTTCATAACAAACATGGCTGCTTTCCCACAGTCTTTCCTCTGTGGCTGCCTGTTTCCTGCACATTTCATTGATGT
This sequence comes from Corythoichthys intestinalis, assembly GCF_030265065.1. NCBI lineage: Eukaryota > Metazoa > Chordata > Actinopteri > Syngnathiformes > Syngnathidae > Corythoichthys > Corythoichthys intestinalis. The sequence goes on from NC_080409.1 coordinate 48,423,454, forward strand.
GTTCCTGGATACGCGCTAACATAACAGTGAAAGTTGGGCGGTAGGTATGTGTGAAACGTGGCGCTCAGGCGAGCATTTGAGGCGCAGGCCGCGACCGTTCACCCCCTTCAGGGCTTTCGATGCTTGAAGTTGCATGTCTTCTGCACAAGTGGCACTTTGCTGCCATCACCGAGGAGGAGGAGGAGGTGAGGTGAGATGTTGCTACGTCTCCGTTGATGCGATACTTGCTCTGAATTCTAATGAGATGCTAGTTGCCCATGGCTGTTTCGCTTCTAGAAAAGAGATAGCAAGCATCTCTTATGTGTTGTTTACTCATCTGTGAGGTTGCGAAGTCCGATTAGCGTCAGGCGCGTGTATGATTTAGACAAAATATGAATATTTTGGTGGGTCTATAATCTTTGATATACACCAGAAGGAAAACATGTTTTTTTTTAAACATTGGCTGCTCCTCCATGAGCTACTTTGTTGATTTTGTTCCGGGTTTGCTGTGGGTTGAACTGTCAATCTGGAGAGTGAAGCAAATGGCTGATGTCATAGAAAGGTGACTGTTTTTGTGTTGCAATTTCGGATATTACATGAATGTAGCAAGAGAGCTAACACAGTTCAGCAGACGTCAAAATAATGAAATGCATTACAGTTATCCCTCGCTACTTCACACTTCAAACTTTGTGCCTTCAGTCCATTGTGGAGTTTTTTTCCAATTAAAAAAATGGATAAATAAATGCAGTATTTTATAGCGCTGTCCCGATCCAATCACGTAGTAATCACTTTCCCTCCTACTGCTTTTCTTGGTCATGCCGTGCACTGTAGTTGCTTGTTAAAGTTAACGATGATTGACAGGCGTTAAGGTTTGATCTTGCCAGAGAAGCTTGAAAGTCGAAACTTCAAGGCACCGCCTATGTCAATCATCATTTAGCTTGTTAAACATTTGCTGTGGCAACTCATTGTGTGTAATTGAGCAGCGTGAGCGGATTTGAGTGGACTCACTCAATGAAGCATTTAGTAAAGACAAGAATTTTTCAATGTTATATTTGTAACCCTATATGGCCAAATTTATCACATTTGATACACCTAAAATTTCATGATTTTGAGACAGAAATTTCTTTTTGGAAAAATGATGGATGCAAATCAACACATGCATCTGCATGTTCCATGAGAAAAAGTAACAGGATTTAGCAAGGGTTATAGATATTAGAGCGCTTATTACACATATTCATTTTGACTTTTCTTTTTACAAATTTGAAAAAAAGGTTTCATTAAGACCTTATTTTTCAAATTTTGTGATTCTCTGACAATTGCTTCATATTGCAGTCATTAAAGGGTTAAAAATAATTTGGTTGGACAGTAAAGTGTTTAAAACTTATCACAAGGAAAAAAAATGCCTTTTTTTAATTTTATTATTATTTTTTTTTACAATGCTGTTAAAAATGGTTCAGACACATATTCCCACAAAAAACTGCTAGATATGCCTATAAACTAAATTGTGAATGCATAAAAAACATTAGCTCAAACAAAAACTTAGCTTATGTTTGTCTTAACAGGGAGCAGCTGAATTCAGCCATTGTAATGGAGCAACTAGAGGGCAGTGGATGCACCCAAATTAATAAAATTAAATGCAAACACTTTCAAAACAAACCGTTACAACACCACTTTAATTAAACGAATACTCGAAGCAGCAAAATTTAATTTGAATCTTTTTTTCTAATCGAATACTCGAAGTTAATTGAATGATCGTTGCAGCACTAGTTCCTTTAAAAAAAATTTTTTTTTCTTTTTAAACATTGACAACTTTTTTAAAATGATATCTCGATTCTTGGCATTAGAATGTCGATAACCCTTCTGGATGCAAATTATCACGGTATATCACCATTTCGATATTTTGTCACACCCCTAGTATATAATACAGCACAATACACTTATTTGCGACATAAGTTGAATCGACAGTAGCAGTGCAACGGTTCGCGGTTCAAAACCGAACCGAACGGTTCGCCCTGTTCGGTTCAATACGCCTTTATGAACCGCGCCTTTTTGGTTTTGCAATTACAGTAATTTATTCCGAACGCTTGTGGAATGAATTGGTCAAACTCTGTGTGCGACGTGAAGCGCAGCTGTGGAGAAATTCCCGCCCCACAAGTAAATGTCCAATCGCTGTCAAGCACCTGTGTAATAGGAGCCGAGTAACGCCCTCTCTCGCTTACGAGCGAGGTGAAAGTGAAACAAGAAAGAAAACAAAAAAAGTTATGGCGAGCGGAGGAGTCGACAGACCGAATTTTGAGGAAGCACCGTCTTCTTTCAAATCTGCGGTGTGGCAACATTTCGGTTTCCCCGTGGACTACAATGCAGACGGGGAGAAAATATTGAAAAAAAATAATAAAACAATTTGCAAGCATTGCTCAGCGCTTGTTCCCTATGCTAACGGCAACACTTCTAACATGACTCAGCACCTCAGCCGGCATCACCCACAGAAATCGCTTTCTCAGAGCAGGACAACCCCGAAGATGACACCAGTGAAAACACACTGGTCTATAGAAGACGCGTTCCAAAAGCCTTACAATATCAGGTCAGAAAAACACAAGAAAATAACCCACGCAGTGGGGATTTGCATTGCAAAAGACATGAAACCATATTCCGTGGTTGAAGATGCGGGCTTCGTTAATTTAATTGCAACGCTTGACCCGCGTTATATTGTTCCCTCGCGGACATATTTCGCTCACAACATAATCCCCGACATTTAAGAAATGGCACGCAAAGCCATCGAAGATGATTTCACGAAAGCACATAGTTTCGCCCTGACCGCTGATAGTTGGACGTCCCGTGCTACAGAGTGCTACTACCTAACTGTGACGGTCCACTATAATTCATACCTGTCAAGTTGTACGGTCTCATCGTAATTTGTACACGTGAGCACTGGTTTTTAAATGTGTACGCCGTCCGTTACGTTCAAAATCTGCACGTTTTTCGTGCATTACGTTTTTGTTTTTTTTCAACCGTTCGGATTTGGTCACCGTTTCTGCAAGGAGCCAATGTTCGTTAATACTTGAATGACACGAGAAAAGTCAGACACGGAGAGGGAAGAGTGTTTGTTGAGACGCTGTAGCAAACTCGATGCTAGGCTAGGTGGCTCCAATTTCCTGACCGTGGCCGACATCATACAGTCTACGCCTAGATATCTCATGCATATAGAACTACAAGCGAAATGACACTCGGTAGCGTTAGTAAACAGCCGCCATTTTAGAGCAGTATACTTCTCAGAAAGGCTCTGTTGTAGTAAACCTTCCGAGTGAACCTAAGCAATTTTTTAATCCAAAATACTCCTAAATCGGCAAAATCTTGACTTGAGTCTATCTTTAAAGGATGAAACCGTTATAAAATTTTCACATGTCGAAAGTAGACGGAAGGGAACTAAGGCAAAATTGGGAGCAATTTTATCAACTTTATCGGTTGATTTACAACATTAAATGACCTCCAAACATAGCAAAGGTTACTATGTTTTTTTTTTTTTTTTTTTTTTTTTTTAATGAAAAAAAAAACATGAAAGGTATCACAAGTTACTTTGCCAAGTAACTTTTTTACTACTGTGTGTGTATTTCAGTAGTCAGTCACTACACTTGCCAAAGAGCTAAGAGGCATTTTAACAGTCTAAAATGTTTACATTTTAAGTGTTTATTTCATTTTTTAAAAAGCAAAATAAAGGCAGTTTAAAATAAAAAAAATAATTTAAAAAATGCAAAACCGAAACCGAACCGAAACCGTGATCCCAAAACCGAGGTTCAAACCGAACCGTGGGCTAACTGAACCGTTGCACCCCTAATCGACAGGCAGTATTGTCTGGCAAGCAATTATCAGTTATTCCTTGAAATTGAATGACTACAAACTGGTTTTGAAAAAGAACCGGTTTTAGATTCCCATCTCTCACCGCAGTACTATCAGTACGGTTTGCGAAACATCCTGATAACATCGTATTGTAAGTTGGTCTCTGTTTACTATCTCAAGAATTGAGTGCGAGACGGGACCAAAACAAAACCAAGCGTTCCAGGGATAGCTCCGATTTTGCTGCTCTTGCATAATCCAACATTAGTAGGATTTGCGTATGTTTCGTGAAAGCAAAAATTGTGCAAACGCTGCATCCCAGGGTTGCTGCTTGAAATGTCATGCGGCTAGCGTTGGAACAAGCTCGTGACCACGATAAACCGCAGTGGCAGAGTTTGGATGTGCCAGTGAAGTGGAGAGCAGCAAGGGCAGTAGCAGGCATCGGCTTTGTGACTTTCTCCAGCGCAGAACGCAGTTTAGTAGAGCGCCACAGTTACACAACACTTACTGATGTCTTGCAGTCCAATTTACCGGCTGCATGTGAATTGATGAGCTCTGCGGCCTGTCTCGACAGGAGTGAAAGTGCAGGAGTCGGACAAGTGCCAAATGCGGTGACTTCCTGGGGAGTCAGGTGGAGGCTGTTGTGTCCTCATCAAGAGCTAGCTCATTAGGAAAGATCAGATCTAGAGAGCCAATCTGCCAATTGACTGATTGATCCTTGGCTGGGATAAGGATGCACGAAAAATTGTGAAGGAAAATGTACTTTTAAGTAGGGATTGGCCTTAGGTAATTACAGTATCACGGTAAATTGAGCAGATTTACCTCGATAACTATAAATGACGATAAATTTGCCCAAGCAGACTGTTATATAATTTGAAAATCTGAATTAATGCTGGAAATACAAATGAACCATTTCGTTGATTTATTCACCAGCTTTTAATTTAACATACCGTAATTTTCGGGCTATAAGCCTCTACATTTTTTCCCTCATTTTGAATCCTGCAGCTTATAGTTCAGTGCGGCTTATTTGTTAATTTATTTGGGTTAAAAAGATGTCAAAAGACTGTCGTAAGACCGTCATAATTTTGACATGACACTATCATTGGCATTACTGAATGCTTGTGACAGATGTAATTAAGTGTCATCCGGCAAATTATGTCACTAACTTCATTTATGTCCAGCTTGGATCTTTTATATCCATTGAAAAGTGAGAAATCTTGCCTGACAACACTAAATGACATCTGCTATAAGCATTCATTAATGCTCATGGCAGTGTCATGTAATCATCATGATGGTCTTATGACAGTCTTATAGTGCCACTGTCAAATAAATTGTTACCAGATACTGTAACAACCAATCAATGAAACAACTGGAACAGTAACTGAAGAAATAATTAGCACAGAACATGAATTTGGTTGTTATTTACATCTGTAGCACTGCAATGCATGCTAGGAGGCATGTTAGACAAAAACAGTGTTGACAACAGTTGGAATCAGGGGTTGATTGTCTTACCCAAGGGAGCAGTGATAGCTAAATGAAGTCTTGAAGCAACAAAGGCTTTGCAGTCAGTTGGTTCAAAGCTTCATGGTTATTCGTTTGGTCTTATGACAGCCTTATGATGCCGCTGTCAAATAAATTGTTACCAGTTAATATTTTTTGGTGTAAATATCCCATAATACAGTGAGGACAGCTGCGGATTATCTATGAACAAATGCTGTTTTTGTGTCAAAATTTCGTGGTTGGCGGCTTATAGGTGCGCCTTATCGTCCAAAAATTACGGTCTTTAACAATTGTACATGCCGCGTAAACATTAAGTATTTAAGAATTTCTTGTAAACAGTAAGTGTGAATATTTATAACAGCTTGTATGACTGAACAATGTACAACATTATAAATAACAATATGCCTACTGTACAAAAATGTCATAGTAACACAAATGACTTGCAGCGAGAGGAGCTTGAACAGTACTCTTCAAACAGAGGACTGAGTATCAGACAACTTATTGTTAATGGCTGCTGTGACATGATTACTCAACCTGAAAACTTTAAGTAAAAACTTATTTTTTTTTCAAGAGCATACACGCGCACACACATGCACCCCCCCCCTCCACACACACACATTAAGCTATACTGCTCTAACGCTTATGCCAATGACACATTTAAGACTATGATGGCAGTAATGACACAGACTAAAGCCAGCACATACAGAAAAATAGCTGTGGTCATTAAACAGTCATATTATAGGCTACACTGTTGGATTATTCTTTATGGTGAACACTGTACCATCATAAAAACTATCAGAGAAATCCCAAACACACAGATATACAAAACTGTGACATACTGATTGCTAGATGCTTCCGAGCCCAGTCCGCTCATTAAGTTCAGCCGCTTCGACAAGGTTAGAGCCACTGTCACAGGTAGTGATAGCGACAATGTCCTTCTCGAATCCAAAATTTTTCCAGACATCCAACGCCGAGTTTTTTTCTTTGCAACAACACCACACTATGAGCATCAACTAACGCTATAGACCCTACTCATGTGACGTCACAGCCACGCCCCCGCGCCATGTTGTCCGTCTACTCGTCATGTTAACGCATTGCCGCTTCGTCAATTCCTCCTATTCTGGCGTGTTTTTCTGCTCGTTAACATTAATAATCAAAATGGTGAAGGCGTGTGTGGCGGTTGGTTGCAAAAACAGAGAAGATAGACGGAGAGACTTGGAAGTTTTACCGTATTCCGAGAGACCCGGAGAGGAGAGCGAGATGGACTGCTGCAATTCGACGAGAAAACTGGGCTCCAAACGACTACCACAGATTATGTAGTAGTCATTTTATATCTGGTAAAATGCATTTAATCTATATTTAGAGGGTTTGGGGCTGATAACCACAATTAAGATCATTGCTAGGCTAATCGCCGACAACATACCGTTTCAAATTCAAGATGCTTATTTGTTCCACCATCTTTATTTTTTGAATAATATTTAGTTGGTAACAAGTGAAAGAAGCTTGCCTCGTCTACGGATCATCGGTTAAACAGGGGTGTCCAAACTTTCTGCAAAGGGGGCCTGATTTGGTGTGGTAAAAATGTGGGGGGCTACCTGGGCTGATTTACGTAGAACAATACATTTAAAGAAATGTTAGCAAGCCTTTCTGTGTGTCACATTTGCCTTATTATTATTTTTTTAAATACATAATTTCAACAGTCTCGTCTTTGTGGCGTTCTCTTTCGACACTCGGGCTCTTGCGAAATACTGCTGCTGTGCTAGCTTCAAGTTGCTATAATTTCTCGCTGCGTATCTTTCCTGTAATGTTGTCGTACATGTCAGCGTGTCTTGTTATTAACGCGCACATCGAACTCTTTGAAAACAGCGACTGTCTCTTTGCAAATGAGGCAGATACAGTTGTTGCGTGTTTTTTTGAAGAAATAGTCCAACATCCACCTATCCTTGAAGCGTCGGCCATCGCAGTCAACTTTTTTCTTTTTTTGATTGTCGCCATTTTAGAAATCAAACAGGGTAATGTTGCTTAGAGTGCTGCTCTTAATGTTTTTCAAAGTTTCGTGAGAATAGGCCGAGTTTCTGTGGAAAAGATAGTTGTAGATATCAGGCTAGCAGATGTCAGGCAGAGAGGGCGAAGACAGCGGGTCGAAAAATATCGATTTAGGCATCAAATATGGAGCTGGCGAATGGATAGACTGAAGCTTTTCCACATAACGCCTTTTATGCAACGCATCCAATGAGTTTACAGCGTCAGATAACACCGGGGCTTCCATGAATTGCTCTATAACTTGCACGACTAATTGAAAACAATGAGAATAGGTCTAAAAAATGATGGACAATATGGCGGCCGGATACAGCGACACGTCATTTTGTGACGTAGGTTGAGTAGGGTCTATACTCGAAATGCCTGCGGCCTGGCTACCAGTAGCTGGTTTACTATTATCCGACTCCATCACGTTCACTTGAAACGTTAGCCGCTAGCTTTAGCCTACCAAGCTTCTGTTTGATTTCATGATAGCCACCTGACTTCACACGTAAGCACACTGGCTCCTTTTATTAAAGGGGAAAGAGCTTACCCGAACAACACATAGTCAAAGTTGGCTGAAAGGACTTAATTTTTCTGTTTCATTAAAAAAACTGAACCATCTCGGTTAGAGGTGTGCAAAATTTCCGATTCTTAGATTATTCGCGATTCGGCCGTGGAAGATTCGAAAACGATTCACAAACATCCAAATTCCGATTATTGAAATATGCCAAGTAAAGCAGAAGTACGACACACTCAGCGCGCCGCGCGGTCTTCGGTACGCAATTAGGGACGGAGCGAGAGTATCTAAACATCATGCTTCTCATTACCCGGCCCCTCGGGTAACGCCAATGCTCAACTCACGGCTCTAGCTCAACTCATGCCACGAGATAAAAAAAAAAAAAAAAACATACCTGGCTGCTGCCGAAAAGCTGCTACAAGCCACATTATGTTACGGTAGATATCATTTATATAGGACTAGATGCATTTTAGCTTCGGTATCGTTACAGCACATCTACAAAAAACTAGATGCGGGCGTTAGTAACGGCCGCCATCTTAAAGCAGTACACTTCCCTGCAAGGCTGTTGTTGCGAACCTTCCAAGCGAACCTAATTAACTTTTTATCTAAAATACTCCTAAATCGGTAAAATATTGACTTGAATCTATCTTTAAAATAGTTTTAAAACTTTCACATGTCAAGAGTAGACAAAAGGGAAATTATGGAATAACGGGAGCAATTTTAACAACTTTAACGGTTGATTCACAACATTAAATTAATTGAAAGTAGTTTAAAGCTGCTGATATAGAATGGGGACTGGAGTTTTTTTATTTACTGTTATTTTTGTATATTTGTTTACTGCTATATGTTAACTTGATACTGAAATAGTAGTTTGGTTTAGCCTGAGAGGATTTTTGAACAATTTTGGAACTAATGTACAAAAAAAAAAAAAAAAAAAAAAAAAAGGAGTGGGGTGCATCAATAATCGTTTTATAATCGAATCGGAGCCTCTGAATCGTAATTGTAATCGAATCGTTAGGTGCCCCAAGATTCCCAGCTCTAATCTCGGTAACGGTAAATTTTCGGTAAACCGCCCGGCTCTGCCTACAAGTGTAGTTTTATGAAGTGAACAACTCAGATTGTATGAGTGAATTCAAATTAGCTGTAATTTTTTGAGTTTTTTGCGAATACAATGTAAATTTTGATTTTTTTTTTGGGGGGGGGGTGCTTGTTTCACTGGAAATTAAAATACATGTCTTTATTAACGCATCATCACAAGGATTACCCACTCCAACTCTTGATCACAGCTTCTCTCACCTCATCATCTTTTACCATTTGGCGAGCACGAGGGGATATAAATCAAAGTGTCATCTTGACTTGCACCTGCCTGAATAGCTTGCTTTGTTTTCCTGCTCTCTCAGCAAATCAGCATCTCTTCTATGAAGAGTCTTAACACCATTAAAAAGCATTACGGCTCAACCTTAATTCATCTGCATGGTTAAATTAGATTTATGGCCTCTTTACCCTGATTGCCCAGCAACTGTTGATCGATGGGCAGATCTCTCTGATTGCAGGGAACTCCAAAGGGCATCTTCAGTGAGATGTGATTTCATTGTCTGGGAAGGCTGCTGCTCGCGTACTGTATGTCGCCACTGGCCTGAAGCTTCATGACCTTTGCCAAGCAGACTAATCAAACATCGCAAGCTTCTCCACTTTCGCAATGTTGCCACGTTAAAACCTGCCCAGACAGACCTGACATGTCAGAGAACCAGATAACACCATGTGGCTGAAGAATTTTCCATTAAGAATGTTCTTTTCTTGTCAAGATCTATATTAAAGGGCAAAATACAAAGCATTCTTTTTCACAACTAGTTTGCATTACCTTTAAGATTTTTTATGCATTGACATGACTTTTAAGATACATTTATGTCATTTCCTCCTTGTGTAATCAGGCAAAGGATGTGAAGATCTGGGCTAATAGATGCATCCTAAACATCACAGGGTTTTGTCATATTGACACCTCTGCTGTGAGAATGTGTCAAGTTACTGTCGACTGACCTCGTCGCTCAACAGCAGTTGTATGCTGAGTAGCTAGCTAACCCAGTCCTTATTTAACACTTAAAGTGCATGTGACACGAAAAAGCATGTTTATTTCATAATACACGCGGTATTTTATACTCCTGAATGATATGGACCGCTTGGATGTGTGTGGAAGCGATCGCTATATTTATTTAGTGTTTTTTAATCCCGCGCCATGAAAATGAGTGACTTCCGGCTTCCGTCTTACATTGAGGAGGAGGGCGCTGTGACGTGTACGGGAGAAGGACTCCTCTTCACTATACAGCCTACTGTTGTGTATGAGGACGAAGGATTCAGCTGATTTTGCGGATTAATACGTTTATTTTTCGCATCACGCCAGCCAAACGGCTGCAGAAAAATCATTCTGTATGAGGGAGAGGCGTATGCGCCTTTTTGGAGTTTCAAAAGGTTCCCATTCACCGTGGATATTTACTGTGGGACCATTGGACTTAGGAGGAAGTGAGTAAACATGTTGTTTTGTATTATGTCAAATACGAATACAGCGATTACAAAGTAAACACTACAAACTTTCTATAAATAAAGGCTTACTTACGTTTGATTATTGATAGGCACGTAAAAAGCTCTCCTCATGCACATAAGCTGCATGTTAGCTGCACAACAACTGCAGCCGCCCTCCTCTGGGGAACGAGCTGTAAATTGCTCTCCGCCGGGCGGTTTGCCGATCCGCGAAGACAATCGACAACCGGGTCGTCATGTCAAATAATCCAGGCTAGTTATGTGCGATTTTCCGCTTCAAAGACTTTGAAACATCACTCGGTTCGGGTTAGCATGTCGGCTAGCTGTCACGCCGCATGTCGGCTAGCTGTCACGCCTTCTGGTTTGTTTACATTCTCCGAAGCCGGGGAAGGGAAATGACATATGTCCGATTTAGGTGCCATAAAATATCGTTCGGGAGGTGCGACAGTAAAGGTGAAGTCGACAGTTTTGACCATTATGGAGTAATTTTGCCATGTCGTCCTGAATAAATGCATTTTTATTATTTCATATTCCATTCAGCACAAGACTGTTATTTGTCATGACCATGCCATTTATTTAGCAGTTGGGGAAAATACTTGGATAAAAAGAATATCCTGTAAAAATATTGAAGAGACAGAAACAATGACATTTTGCCGCTCTCTTCGTCGCGTTTTCCTCGTTGTGAATAGTTCCCCCTCGACGGGCTGACTGGTCCTTCTCAAGCCATTTATATAGCTATTGGGGAAAAATACTTGGATAAAAAGAATATCCTGTAAAAATATTGGAGTAGAGAGACTGAAACAATGACATTTTGCGGCTCTCTTCGTCGCGTTTTCCTCGTTGTGAATAATTCCCCCTCAATGGGCTGAATAGTAAAACCGATGAGCCCAGTCTACCGCTGACGTCATCCACCTGTTGGGGACCCTAAAGCCCTATAATGGTAGGCGTGGCTAACCGGCAGATTAAAAGACTAATTTCTCGTCATCTGCGCTTTGTTAAATTGTTGTATATAGACGAATCGTCTCAAAATATGATTCTAATTCACATAATAATGCCATTTAAGACTTTTTTTCTCGTGTCGTATGCTCTTTAAGGTTCAATCCAGAAAAATTGAGGGATAGAACGAATATGCCCGTCTGTCAATGTTGTTTTTGCTGCTACTTGATTTCAATCGCAAGATACGTATATCCTCACCCGCAGGGATTAGTATTGATTAGCTTGTGTGCAAAAGTAACGTGATGACATCGATGTGTGTCATCTGCCATGCATGTTTGCTCGTTAGATTGATCATTTTCACAAATACTTTGTTGATGTCAGTGGGTCACTACATCGACTGCCTCTGTGTTCTTTCCACTGCCGCACATGACTAATCCCACCAATGCAGTTTTACAGTTCAGTAAACATGTCGAGCGAAAACTGGTTTGGTTTCAGATTTCTGATTTACGCGACTCTCCCACCCCCGCACCGCAACCCTCGCCTTGTGAATTACAGGTAGCAAATGTATAAACGCTTCTCCACAGCCCCCCACCATGCTTCAAGCTCGTTAATTATCCTGCTCGCATATCCTTGCTATTTTAATCCTACACTTGCTGAAACTTTCATCCTAAAACACACTTGTGTAAACAGTGGTGTGTGCCAAGCCTCTTGCTGAGTGCGGCGTATTTGTTTGGTCACAAATGAGGAGATATTTGCCCACTGCTGAGAAAAACGCATGTGAAAAGCTCCACACCACGCTGAAAGACAAGACCACACTGCAGAGAAAAAACACCACTGCGATCTGGATGGTGGATAGGTTTCACAGTAAACACTTTTAATTTTGTGGATTGTTACTAAAGATTGGTGAAAACATTCCTGTGAGAACTGAAGGCCGACTCATTTTGCAAGGGCCTGTGGGTACACTACAACCTCTAGCAAAAAGTATAGAATCACCGGTCTCAGACGAGAACTCACCCAGACATTTTAACAACTCGGATAAAAAGGCTTGAAAAAAATGAATTAGTTCAAAAGTGCAACTCTTTAGCATTCAGAAACCCTAAATGAAATAAATAAAAAACATTGTGGTGGTCAGTAAATGTTGGTTTTATAGAGCAAGTGCAGGGAAATATATATGGAATCACTCCATTCTGAGAAGAAAAAAAAATGGAATCATGAGAATAGAAACAAACAAAGAAATAAAAATCAAAACACCTCTCTAGTATTTATTAGCACCACCTCTGGCTTTTATGACAGCTTGCAGTCTCTGAGGCATGGAGTTGATGAGTATTCTTCATCAATTTGGTGCCTTCGGAGCCTTACTGTGGACCATTTTTTTTCAATTTCCACCACAGGTTTTCAATAGGGTTGAGATTCTGGGCTATTTGCAGGCCATGGCATTGACTGGATGAGTCTTTCTCCAAGGAATGCTTTAACACTTTTAACTCTGTGGCATGATGCATTGTCATCTTGGAAATGACAAACATATTTTCAATTGAAGGGATAAGAAAGCTGTCTAAAAATTCAATGTAAACTCGTGCATTTATTGAAGATTTAACCACAGCCATCACACCAGTGCCTTTACCTGACATGCAGCACCATATCATCAAGGAATGAGGGAATTTTTATGTTTTTGTCAGGCATTCATCTTTGTAAATCCCACTGGAACAGCACCAAACAAAAGTTCCACCATCATCACCTTGTCCAATGCAGATTCTTGACTCTTGACACCTTGTCCAATGCAGATTTTTGATTGTTAAAAAGGTGATGATGCTGGAACTTTGGTTGGTGCTGTTCCAGTGAGATTTACAAAGACTGCTTGAAGAAAACATCAAAATTCCCTCAGGCCTTGATGATATGGGGCTGCATGTCAGGCAAAGGCACTGGGGAGATGGCTGTGGTTAAATCTTCAGTGGATGAGTCTCTCTCCAAGGAACGCTTTAACAGTTTTAGCTCTGTGGCATGATGCATTGTCATCTTGCAAAATGACAAACATTTTAACCCTTTATTGCCAAATGTATCACATTTGATACACCTAAAATTTCATGATTTTGAGAGTAATTCAGGATTTTGACATTTCTTTTTGGGAAAAAAAATGATGGATGCAAGTCAACACATGCATCTGCAGGTTCCATGAGAAAAAAAAAAAAACAGGATTTAGCTAGGGTTATAGATATTACAGCGCTTACTACACATTTTCGTTTTGATATTTCTTTTTGCAAATTTGAAAAAAAGGTTTCATTAGGACCTGTTTTTTTCAAATTTTGGGATTCTCTGATAATTGCTTCATGTTGCAAGTCTTTAAGAGTTAATTGAAGGGATAAGAAAGCTGTCTAAAATTTTAATGTAAACTCGTGCATTTATTGAAGATTAACCACAGCCATCTCCCCAGTGCCTTTGCCTGACACACAGCCCCATATCATCAAGCACTGAGGGAATTTTGAAGTTTTCTTCAGGCAGTCATCTTTGTAAATCTCACTGGAACAGCACCAAACAAAAGTTCAGGCATCATCACCTTGTCCAATGCAGATTCTTGACTCTTGACAAGGTAATGACTCTTTACAAGGTGATGATGCTGGAACTTTTGTTTGGTGTCGTTCCAGTGAGATTTACAAAGATGACTGCCTGAAGAAAACATCAAAATTCCCTCAGAACCATCCAGCCAATGTCATGGCCTGCAAATAGCCCAGTTCAACCCTATTGAAAACCTGCGGTGGAAATTGAAAAAAAATGGCCCATAGCAAGGCTCCGACCTGCAAGGATGATCTGGCAACTGCAATCAAAGAGAGTTGGCACCAAATTGATGAACAATACTCATCAAGTCGATTCCTCAGAGACAGCAAGCTGTCATAAAAGCCAGAGGTGGTGTTACTAAATACTAGAGTTGTGTTTTGATTGTTATTTCTTTGTTTCTCATGATTCCATGTGTTTTTCCGCAGAATGGAGTGATCCCTGTATTTGCTCTATAAAAGTAACATTTACTGACCACCACAATGTTTTTATTCATTTCTTTTAGTGTTTCTGAATGCTAAAGAGTTGCACTTTTGAACTTATTCATTATTTTTTTTCAAGCTTTTTATCTGAGTTTGTTGTACTTTGTTGTTCACTGAGTTGTAGTGATTGTCCCATACTGGTGATTTCATAATTTTTTCTCGTATAGTGTAATTGTATAACCGAATCAAAAACAACATTCTGTATAAATCCCAGTGCTATGTTCACCCGATGCAAGCGGTGCAGCAGGTTACAAGGGATTCGGGAGGTGTTTGGCACCATACCTCAGTAGAAATGCTTGTCAGGGCTCGTTTTCTCTGTAGGGCATCACTGATGGGGATTGTTGTATTAAATGTAGATTTTGAATGTCACCTCAGATGGGTTGTCCTCATTAGTAAGCCTCAAGGGAATTGTTTGTTACCAAGGACACTCATTACTTTCAGTATGATAGGTTTCGCCTCGTGGGTTATTCTTCTAGGAGTCCTCCCATGTCAGGCTATTTTCTTTTACTGCTGTAGCAAATAAAATAGTCGAGTAGTAAGTGTTTTGGAGCAATGTATAGCAGTGCAAATTGGTATTTAATCTCAGTGTGAAATCGAGTGCCTTCACGGTCGGAGTGTTGATACAGTGCTGGTTGACAGAGCGAACTCTGGGCTTTGTCATCAGTTTTTGGCAAAGAGCCACCACTTGTGGTTTTAGTGCTTTTAACTTAATGATGCTCTAATAGCCCGCTGCCATCGGCACACACAAATCCTTTTGTCTTTCTGACAAATTAACCTGCCTTGGAAGAATCCGGCAGTCAAGTGGTTTTTACAAATGCACACAATCGCTGGGTACAGATGAATAATAATACGCATGACATCTTTTGGTGTTGCTTTTTGATTGGAAAAATTCGAACATCTGCTCATACGTGTCTGAATGCAGAAAGTATTTTTCAGTTTTATAATCTTGTCATTCGAGATATGACTGAAAATTCGGCGCTAAAAAGTATAGGGCAAAAATAGCTAAAAATGCATTTTCGTTTCTCGGTTAATGTTTTGAAGACCGACAGTTCACCACCGAATAGTGTGAAGAACCTTTGTCCTCTTGTGATGACATACCGTAATTTCCCGAATATAACGCGCACTTTTTTCCCCCAAAATCAACTTGTAAAATCATGGTGCGCATTATAAACAGGTACATGGATGGAGACAGAAATATATACTCTATATATTATACATATATAGGAGTGGGAACCTCAGGGCACCTCACGATACGATACGATTCGCGATACACGGCTCACGATAACGATTATATCACGATACAGCGATTATCGATATATTGGTCAGAAATTGGATACATGACATTCTACGATACAACTGTTGAAACGAAAAGAAAAACAGTATTTTTTCTATTTTTAAATATCTTTTTTTAAGTCATTTATTAAACAGTGACACCTTTTCTGTGCAACATTGCTGTAAAATATAAATCTACTGCAAATTGTGCCCCTGCACATATAGAGGAAACCAACCACGACCACTGATATCGCTTGGAAAGATCATGATGAATGGCACCCTTAATTTCTTTAAAGTTTTAAATCTTAAAAAAAATAAATAAATAAATAAAAAGTGCCGTAGGTGTCAGCAGTTGAGCTTGGAGTGGGGCAATGATAAAATTGGTGGGTCTTTTCTTCGTATATGACCTTTGTTGCTTGGTTTGAGCACTTCCGCTATCTGCTTCAGCATTTAAGATGTCAGACTTGCTCAGTCACAGTCTTCCTCACCTTAAAAACAACAAAATAAAACAAAAAATATTAGCTACTTCATAGCGTTTGAGTTGAAATCCTGATTTTTTTTTTTTTGTGTTGGAAGTATTGAATTAAAAAAAATATGAATTGAATGTATAGAAATTAAAAATTCAATAATTACCTATTTTAATATGTAGGCTACATCAATAATTACCTATTTTTAATAAGTAGGCTACATTAATTATCATGCACATCACTTTATATATCTTGGAACCTATTCAAACCATTTTTATAGCTTATTGTATCAAAATGACAGTAATAACAGAAACTAGATGGAAATTGGTTCTCAAATAAATCGGTAAATTCACTTGGGCTTGTTCGATATTCATTTTCATCCAGTTTAGGGTCCTGGTTTATTTTATATCATTCAACACCAAATGTCATCAAAATAATACATGTAAATTAAAAAGTCAATTACATTGCAAAACTTTCTTACCTCAAGTGATGAAAGCGAAGCTCACAATCTCCGGTGTCCACTACGTCACCAGCTCCCAGTGAAACTTATTTTTCTTAGACAATACTTGCATACAGCAACGTCCTTGTTCACCTTACTTCCTTTCTTGTTGGTGTAAAATCTAAAGTGTGTCCCCATGTGTGATTTGTAGCAATATTTTTCTCATTTTTTCCTCCACCTTTCTTACGGAGCTTTTTTATTTTTTCAACCCACTTGGAGCTTCCTCTCTTCTTCTCTAGACAACTTGTGCGCACTTTACCCTCACCGCCACTCCCGAGCGCCCCTAGTGGACCGCCAAGGAATTGCTCAACAAACATTGAGCAGTTTACAGCATCCATACTCCATTGTATGGCCAGTATGTTAAATAAAAGTATCGATTCTTGGCGGGAGCATATCGATAACCCATCGGGTTGCAAAATATCGCGATATATCGCTGTATCGAGATATTGTCACACTCTTATACATATATGTATAAAAAAACGAATTTTTTTACTACGTCATTGGTCCATTAACAGAAGTACTATCATTGTTGTGTTAATGTAGTACATATTAACGAAATGTAAGTCATACTATTGCTACAAGAAAGAAGTCGTATTATTACGTAGGTTAATGTAACTGTAATCAGCTACGCATTTTATGTACATGAACCGTAGCTGAGAGCTATGACATTAGCCTGGCTCATGAAATATTTCAAATAGATCTTTGTTATGGTTCTTTTTGGGAAGCAAAATGTGGGAAAAAAATGTCATGATATGACCCAATTTTGTCGTGGCACGACATGGTGAAGCAGTCCGACTCCAATGCAGCCCACCACCGCAGCTTCACAAAATCCAAGGGGAAACACTGGGGGTCTCCAGGGTAAAACGGACAAAATAGTTCGGGGCTTAATGCGCCATGAAACTGCTATGGCAGCATATAGAGATATTGTTCTATCAAAGACAACAGTTCTTTTGGTTTAAAATACAGCAGTTTATTTTAAAGAGGGGTGCAAGAGCAGAAACTGCTTTTTCAGCCTTTCCTGTGTTTTACGCCATAAACAGAAGTTTTTTTTGTGGGGCTGTTTTGCTTCCAAAGGCCCTGGGAACCTTGTTAGGGTACATGGCATCATGAATGCTTTGAAATACCAGGACATTTTAAATCAAAATCTGTTGCCCTCTGCCCGAAAGCTGAAGATGGATCGTCACTGAGGGGCCGTTTACATGGTGACTCTCTGAGAATACAAACAATTTCAAATTTGCATTTGCATTTGCGTCTCCATTTGAACAATGTCGCAATTCCGAATGAAAACGATGTAGTATTCCCTGTAGTAAGCCTTAGGGGGCAGTGCAGATTTACCGGGCGACAGAGAATGATGCACTTTGACCCCACCAAGCTCCCTCAGCCCGGAAAAAAATATGCCCGCCCATTGATGTCATTTTTCTTTTGTACAAAAAGGCAAAAAAATTGAACCGTTCAACATATTTAATTTAAAAAATATTATTAAAACAGTCAATTAAAGCTGACATTCCGCCATATTTGCTGTTTTTAATGTTTAGTAGCAGCGCTGCGCACACCCAATGTGACGTGTACGAGTGCTGACATTAACAGCGCGGTCCCGCGCGGCAGGAGCCTTTGATATGCATGCCGAGGATGCCCCCCTCAACCCCCCGCAATCGGATTCTTTCACTTTGGAGGCAGGATTCAGAATTTTTCGTTTTCGCCTTCTGTCTTCGCCGGCACCATATGCGCGTGAGGCGAGTCCGCAACTCAGTCATTGTGTCTTTGTGTCGCAGAGTCGCCATGTAAACTGCCTCTGAGTCTTTCAGCAAGACAATGACCCTAAACATATGGCCAAATCTACACAGAAATGGTTCACCAGACACAAAATCAAGCTCCTCCCATGGCCATCTCAGTCCCCAGACCTTGTTTTGTTGGCAAAAGGGGGTTGTGCAAAGTATTAACACCAGGGGTGCTAATAATTGTGACACACATGATTTGATGTCAAATAATTATTTCTTTATGTGGGATTTTTTTCCCCACTGAATAAATGCACTTGTATTGAAGGTTGGATTTTTCTCTTT
This sequence comes from Corythoichthys intestinalis, assembly GCF_030265065.1. Lineage (NCBI taxonomy): Eukaryota > Metazoa > Chordata > Actinopteri > Syngnathiformes > Syngnathidae > Corythoichthys > Corythoichthys intestinalis. Next base: position 48,442,101 of record NC_080409.1, read on the forward strand.
TTTTTTCCATTAAGGTCCCATATTATTTGAATTTAAAAAAATAAATAAATAAAAGCTAGGGGTGTAACGGTACACAAAAATCTCACTTCGGTACGTACCTCGGTTTTGAGGTCACGGTTTGGTTCATTTTCGGTACAGTAAGAAAACAAAATGCAAAATATAAATGTGCTAGTTGTTTATTACACACTTTTGTGCTTTCAACAATAGGAACATTAGCCTATACAAAGCTAGAATTCTGCTCAAAAATAGAAAATACAATATTCTGAAATGTAGATATTTTGAAAAACAAAAATAACTAGCTAAGACTTTTTCTTTAAAATAAATATCTGATGTGCAAAATTGAACAGTTGCAACACTGAAGTGAAGAGTTGTCGAAGCCAGGTTAGTGGCTGTATTGTTTTTTTCTTTTTTACGATCAGGGTTTACTTAGCGGGTGGGGTTCTAGTGTAGTTTCATTTTGTTTGTTGTTTTGGCCTGGGCTTACGATGAAGCCAGCTTCTTCCGCATTTTGAATATTTTGTTCATTGCCAGTTCGACTTGTGTGAATAAATGTGTGTCCACTTGCAACTTGTGTGCGTGTCTCGTTTTATGTTACGCCCTTAGCAACCGTCCGTGAGACGTAACAGTGGGATTATGGGAAGCATGAGCGGGCATTCCGCGCTTGCGTTAAATGCGTCAAATATTTTAACGTGATTAATTCCAAAAAATTAATTACCGCCCGTTAATGCGCTAAATTTGACAGCACTTTACATTTCGTCAGAAACTCGTTCGGTACGCCCCCGTACTGAACCGAGGACCCCGAACCGAAAGGTTCAATACAAATACATGTACCGTTACACCCTTAATAGAAGCTAAAAAACACATCTTAACCAGGGGTGCCAATAATTACGGAGGGCACTGTATGTAAAGTGGGGAGAACAAGTATTTGATACACTGCCCATTGGCAGTGTATCAAATACTTGTTCTCCCCACTGTATCTCTTTCCAATGCTAAATCTGGATAAATAAATGGAACACAAAGAAAAAAGTTTTTTTTTGTGGGGGGCGCTACTTCGCAGTTTTTCCCACTTATCGCAGCGGGTTCTGGTCCCCAGTAACCGCGAAAAACGAGGGATCACTGTATATATTCAGTGTTGTGATGAGCAAAACAACGACCAGAAGTGGTTCATGTCATCCATATTACATCAGCTCAGCATGTTTTAAACTATGAGTAGCGAGGTTGTACCATTCCGATAAGGGTCCTCTAGAACAAAACTAAAAGTCAACAGGCTGTAATCCGATTACACTGACTTGATTTAAAGTGTGTGTGCATGTACAACATTATGTACAGTAATTCTCTAATGTAATGGCCAATTAATCCACTAATCTTTTGGAAACCAGCCCAAGTTGGAGTAGAACCTTTTCTATCTGATGGGGAGTTTTACCTGACTTGTTTTTATTGATCAGATTAAATGTTGGCAGGGATTAGAGGTCATGCATAATGGAGAGCACTCAAAAGAGGAAAAGGGAGTGCGGCTCTGCCTGGAAAAGAATGCAAAAAATTCAAATGAGGTGACCTGGCTGCCGAGCCGTGGCGGTTGGGAGCCAAGGTTGTGGGGGGATAAAGTGTATGTCTGCTTCAGGCTGAACTTCCCCTTTCCGTGCACTCGTTGTCCGCCTCCGATTCTGTGATTGCATTAGTGAGATGACGAGCCCCTGTTGCACATAAAAGGATACAAGCAAAACCATGGTAAAAATGTTAACCGCTCCAAAGTGGAAACATAAATATAGTTCTTTACTGTTCCCATTGTTTTGTTTTTTTTAGTGTTCTTAAATCTAAATACATTTACATGTTCTTAACTAGAACCATCTCGAAAGTCTTACGCTGAGTTGAACTGCTTGAGGGAAAAAAAGTGAAGGACCTAACACTGATAATGCATTACGAGCGTATCATCTCCAGATACCGTGCAAATCACCCCCACGAGGCTATGAGCGGAATAGGGACGGCATCCGAGCAATCTGATTGGATGCTTTGGAAGAACTTTGAGATGATGTCATTGTTTAATTGCTGCATGCCTTAAAGGTCCTTTTCCACTACAGAATTCGTAGTATTTGATGCAATTATCATTGGTAGCAGCAGATACTACCAGCACTATTTTTAATACCTGATCAGCAAGGATTCCAAGACTACAGTGCAGATACTATTTACAGTAGAATCAGAAGTAAAATCACATAATTTTGCACCAGAATTCGATTCAGAGTCCCCTGATCCCCTGAGGATCTGCAGAGTACTGATCCGATCTCTCGGCATTTTATTAGTTTATTTCATAATTTATTACGAAACATTTTTCTTTCTTTTGATAATATACTGTATTGGCCGGAATATAAGACGGCCCTGATTATAAGACAACCCCCCTCTTTATCAAGACTCAAGTTTGAAAAAAGACTTTTTGAACACCAAATAAATTTTTATACAGAAAATAATTACAGTACATCCAAAACAAATGATTATCACTAAAGATGTCCCGATCGATTGGCATGGGTCCAATCACGTCATTTTCAAAGTATCGGAATCGGCAAAAAAATATCGGACATGCCTTTTTTAAACTTTTTTTTTTTTTAAAATTTAAATTGTTTTCTAATTGTATTTAACGTTACAGACAAAATGTCTTACACTCATCCAGAGTAGTTTTGGCTTAAAGTAGGGCTATCAAATTTATTGCGTTAATGGCGGTAATTATTTTTTTAAAATTAATCACGTTAAATAATTAACGCATGCGCTGCACGACCCACTCACGCATTGTCGCTTTCAATCTATAAAGACGCTGTTTTACCTATAGATAACGCTAAAAGGCAGCGTATAATGAGTAGAGAGAATTTTTAATGCCTTTGGAGCCATTTTTTACGTGGCAAAAGCCTTACAATACCTCTCTCAGCAATTAAAAATAACGTGGGATGCATTGTGGGGAAGAAAGGTAGTAGTTGATCCTTTTCTTAACACCCTATGTTCTTTCCCAACGCAGAGAAGATATATCAATTGGTGCCCCTACGCGTAGTCATGGTTGCAATTCCAATCATGCATTTGGCCAGAAGTTAAATGGCTGCAGTATCATGTACTGAAAGCTCAACAAATACACTAGATGACAATATTTAGTCACAATATACAAAGTCACATTTATCCTTTAAGAATTACAAGTCTTTCTATCCGTGGATCCCTCTCACAGAAAGAATGTTAATAATATAAATGCCATCTTGAGGATTTATTGTCATAATAAACAAATACAGCACTTATGTACTGTATGTTGAATGTATATATTCGTCCGAGTTTTATTCATTTTTTTCTTAATGCATTGCCTAAATGTATATGATCGGGAAAAATTATCGGAACGATTGGAATTGAATCGGGAGCAAAAAAAAAAAAGCAATCGGATCGGGAAATATCGGGATCGGCAGATACTCAAACTAAAATGATCAGATCGGATCGGGAGCAAAAAAAACATGATCGGAACAACCCTAATTATAACAATATATTTGAGAGAAAAAGCATATTATTTTGCCTCATTCAAATCTTAATATCTGAACATTTAAATATGTAAACTAAAGTGCAATCACATTCGTAAATGAATGGCTTCTGTTTTTTTGAAATGTAAATAAACCAATCTATTGTGATAAAACAACAAAATTGCAATAACTGCATTAACCATCAAAGTAAAGTCTAACTGTAACTGTAGTCTTGAAACAAATCTGAATAAGGAAAAACATTGCAATAAAATAATGCAAATGGGTTAAACTTGAGAGTAGCTGAGATTTGTCATGACAGAACATCACTTCAATGATATCTGGCGCCATCTAGCGTCGTGAATGGTTGTAATGTATAAATCACGAATCACAATTCAGTCTTATTTCAATGCAAAATACACTGTCTTATATTCGGGCCAATACGGTACTTGTCCATTGTTTTATTTTGTTGCTTTGTAGGCATTAAAAAATTAGGGCTGTAGCTATCAATTATTTTAGTGGTCGGGTAATCGATAAACTAGTTCGTTTGAATAATTACGTAATCGGATAAGGAACATAAAAAAATTAAAATACCTGAGCTGAGCTTCAAACGGTAAAAAAACAAGGATCTTGGTACAACAAAAGAACATTGGCTAACTTACATAGCAAAAGTCTGCTCTCTTAAATGCTATAAAATGCTAACGTTTTTTTGTTTTTGTTTTACGGTGCTCTTGACAAATGGTTCAAACACATATTCCCATTAAAAAACTGCTAAATATGCATATTAACTAGGGCTGTCCCGAACGACTAATTTTCTCCCGATTAGTCAGCCGACTATTTTTACGATTAGTCGACTAATCTAATAATTAAAACTTTTTTTTTTTGTTTTTTTTTTGTTTACTAATTTAGCAATGAAATTTTTGTTGACGCTTATCAATTCACAAAAAACATATTGGAACACTTAAATTATTTATTAAAGTACAAATAAACACATAAATAATAATAAATCACAAATAAACAATTAGTTCAAATGCTGATAGAATTTACTAGTGTAGCATCCCTGATTGAAAAGGTGGTCTCTTAAACTGATGGTTTACAACTTTTATTCCATCCTTGATGTAATCACACTGTAAGAGCTATGGTGCACACAAATTAAACAACACAATTAGAAATTAACAAAAACTTTTCACCTTTTTCCTTTTAAACCTTATTTATATATCAGTGAATTGCCTTTAGCTTAATTTATTACCTTATGATTGACAATCTCTCCCTTGAGTGCAATCACTGTATATACTGTATATATTTATGACCTTTTAACCTTATATAGTTTTCTATACCATAAAATAAACCATAACATGAAATAAACCTTTCAGGTAGCATTAAGGACAATACTAATAGCACTTATGGGCCCATTGTCAATGAAACATTATTATTCAGTAAGGCGACAGCACCCTCTGGTGTACAAAAAATGAAAAAAAAAAAAAAATTACAAACGGTGACGGCGCTTGAGGTGTTTATTCACGGCCGACGTGCAGCCAAGCTTGGCATTGAACAGACAGGACAGAAGAGTGTACCCTCCGTTGTTTCTTTGAAATAAGTCAATGTTTTGGACACTCTGGTGCGCTTTTTTTTGGCTTTGTGCCGCTTTCCCCGCTTGCATACAGAGCATCCGACATTCTGAACTTTCCACGCATGTATTTTTTTTTAACCCTTCATTAACCGTCGACGGGATGTTGTGCTCGTCGACGGATTTACGTCATCGATGACGTCGACTATGTCGACTAGTCGGGACAGCTCTAATATTAACTAAATTACAAATGCATTAAAAAAAATTTGCTCAAACAAAAACGTAGCTTATGTTGATCTTAACAGGGAGCAGCTGGATTCAGCCACTTGAAATTAGTTATGTCATATTCACTGTTGCCACTAGAGGGAAGTATATCCATTCAAATCAATAAATCTAAATGCAAACACTTTCAAAACAAACCATGACAACGGCACTTTAACGAAACAACTATTCGAAGCAGCAAAATTGAATTTGAATCTTTTTTTCTTATCGAATTACTCGAGTTAATGGATGAATCGTTGCAGCATTAAAAAAAAAATCTTAAAATGTGTAGTACAAAACTATAGCTGCTTTCGGACTGTAGGAACTTGAGTACTTAGTTTCTATAGAAGGTCAGTCTAATATTCAATGCCTCACTGTCAACTTCTGCTACTTCTGTTCACACATATTCTATGTGCAATACATATTTACGTGCAATATCGATGTGCAATATTCAATGCCTCACCGCCAACTCTGCTACTTAACTTCTATTCACACATATTCTATTTGCAATACTTATTTACGTGCAATATTAATGTGCAATATTCAATGCCTTCATTGTCAATTGCTGCTACTTCAATTATTTACACTGCTTGAACATAGGACTACCTCATACATATTTGATATTTATTTAGATTTTATACTTTTATTTCCGTCCTGCACTGTAAAGGGAGATGCTCCACAATGTCATTGTACAACTGAATAATGACAATAAAGGGCTATTCTATTCTATTCTATTCTGCTACGGACTTATGGTTTAGAGTGTGGTTGAAGTAAGCAGTGTGTAGACTAGACATGTGCGATTACCGGTTTCAAGGTATACCGTAGTTTGAAAACGTCAAGGTTTCAAAACCGCAAACATTTTCGTACCGTCCCTAATGTATTAGCGATTTTTTAATGTCTCAAAAATGCATGGAGAAATCCCTCAAGCCTCCCTCACCTGTTGTTGCTCAGTGTCAGTGAGTTAGCTTGGCAACACGATGGCTGGAGGAGGTGAAACTCCTGAAGTGTTTCCCCATTGGAAAAAAGGAAATCGCTGGAATGGGAATACTTCGACAACAGAAAAGTTACAGACAGCCGGGGCTTAGATTGGGAGGGCCAACCGACATGCAAAACATGTTTGCAGAGGATGGCTGCCGAGGCTACCTTCAATATTATTTCGCATTTATACAAAATTCAAGGTTGGTAAACACTGTCATGAACGTTTCCCACCAGCTACGAGAGTTACCTCCAGCGTGTTTAGCGTGTCTAGCGGTGGTAAAACATGTCATGTTTTTTTCTATTCTCTATGTCCCAAAAATGCATGGAGAAATCCCTCATTTGTGGTAAAACGTGGTGTTTTTTTCTCTATGGCAACTTTCTATGTTGAGAAAGAGTGTATAATGTAAACACGATACAAGTCGTTACACATGTGCTTTTTATGGAAAATAATTCAATTATTTTTGTTCTGATGGTAATATTATTGAGCTGTGGCTGTGGGTTTAGGCTCACCTAAAAGACTGCATTTATTTGAATTGTATTTAGATTTTGTTTTTCAAACTTAACATTATACTACATTATACTTGGCTTCAGGTTATCATACCTTCAAAATATCATACCGGCACATGCCTAATGTAGACAAAGTTAAAACTGCAAAATCAAACCAGAGGAACCCACTATATCTCCAAAAATGGATTCAGCTCAACAGGACTGTTGTGCGTTTTTTTATCACTTCGTTGGTCGTTCGTGGACAAAATTCTAACAATCTGTGCAGGCTGTGTTAACATGAGGTGTAGATTAATACACCTACTATTTGAGTGACCAAACTGAGGCAAAATTACGAATAATATTACAGTTGCCGAATGCAAAAGGGCTGACACGGATCTTATTGTTACAAGGAAATACTACAAGGTCGGGTTGTTCCGATCATGTTTTTTTGCTTCCGATCCCGATCGTTTTAGTTTGAGTATCTGCCGATCCCGATATTTCCCGATCCGATTGCTTTTTTTTTTGCTCCCGATTCAATTCCAATCATTTCCGATAATTTTTCCCGATCATAAACGTTTTGGCAATGCATTAAGAAAAAAATGTATAAAACTCGGACGGATATATACATTCAACATACAGTACAAAAGTACTGTATTTATTTATTATGATAATAAATCCTCAAGATGGCATTTACATGATTAACATTCTTTCTGTGAGAGGGATCCACGGATAGAAAGACTTGTAATTCTTAAAGGATAAATGTGACTTTGTATATTGTGACTAAATATTGCCACCTAGTGTATTTGTTGAGCTTTCGGTAAATGATACTGTAGCCATTTAACTGTTCTGCCCAAATGCATAATTAGAAGTGCAACCATGACTGTGCGTAGTGACACCAATTGATATATCTTCTCTGCGTTGGGAAATAACATAGGGTGTTAAGAAAAAGTTCAACTACTACTTTTCTTCCCCACATTGCTTCCCACGATATTTCCAATTATTGAGAGAGGGATTTTAAGGCTTTAGCCAATTAAATAAAGGCTCCAAAGACTGCCAAACTTCACTCTACTTATTTTACGCTGCCTTGTAGCTCTATATATAGGTAAAACGGCGCCTTTATAGATTGAACGTGACAATGCGTGAGTGGGTTGTGCAGCGCATGCGTTAAATATTTTAACGTGATTAATTAAAAAAAAAAATTAATTACCGCCGTTAACGCGATAAATTTGACAGCCCTACTTTAAGCCAAAACTAAAGACTCTGGATGAGTGTAAGATATTTTGTCTGTAACGTTAAATACAATTAGAAATTAATTTAAAAAAAAAAAAAAAATTTAAAAAAGGCATGTCCGATATTTTTTTTGCCGATTCTGATACTTTGAAAATGATGTGATTGGACCCGATCGATCGGGATCGATCGGGACATCTTTACTACAAGGTATTTTTCATCTACTTAGATTGTAGTTGTGAGCTCATCACACATGTACATATAAACACAAATCGTATGTCATTATTTTTTCTTGTAGATATTGATCACAATCAAACTTTTGCGCAACATGATTCTATTTGTTGTTTTATTTAAAATGATTGGTGCATGTGCAAAACAGGTCAATGGCAGTCAATGAGTTAATACTTCCAAAAATAATACATTTAAAATACCCTGAAATAAATATTTTTTTTCCCACCAGCTTTTCTAAAAATGACGTGACTGGGTCCGATTTTCCGATCACGTGATTGGATCGGGGACATGTAAACTACTCCTGATCTTCGGTCCATTAAATACGTCATCTGATCTCAAGGGAGCTGTGCTGTGACAGTACTGTGCATTGGAAAAGTAGCATTTGTGTCCCTTTTTATAACAAGCAGACCACCTAAGAAGTGACATGCCTGTTGGTTGAACATTTATGACAAAACCTCCTGGACCACCCAGGGAACATTGTGTACATTTACAAATGGTAACCCAAAATGCTAGTTTCTGATGTTTCAAGCTTTATTAACACGTTCCACCTCACACAAAAAATGTTAACTCCTGTCTGTATATTTTATGGATAAGACAAAAGGAATGATTGAGGACAGTGCTAGAGCTTAAAAAAAGCTCCATATACAATCCAGACACTACTCCACAACTGTCTTCTTGTCAGGGACTGTGAGTGAAATCCACTTTGCCAGTGTTGAGCTCTGCCCATTACTCTCTAGCTGTAAAGCAGTGATAGCCAGGGCCCCCGAGTCTAGCCGGAGTAGCACATTACACAACAATAGTGATGATGAATGATGATATCCTGTCACCGGTTTCTCAAGTGCTTCAACGCCATTTGATGTTTGCGCTCATTTGTGCTCAGTTGAACAATTCGTCAACGCGACGCTCATCTCATCGTGACGTGCCCGCTTTGTCTGAAGCGGGGCCCTCGTCAGTCAGAGGCTCCCTCTGTAATTTGGCTGCTAGGGCTAAAGTCATGATGTCATTGCGGAGTCAGAAGCTTAAAAGTTGAATAGCCAGTGTTACACATTTCTCCAAGAATTTGCCTGAACATGCCCTCCTTCTTTTCCCTCTTGTTCTCACAGATACTCATCAGTTGTCCTCTCAAATTTGTGACATTCCAGATTGTGACTGGATGATGCTAGCATTGTCGTTTGTCTGCTAGCAAAAGCATGTTGTATGTTTTTCTCTGAAGTTGCCAGGTCCTCATACTGGCAAGTTTGTACCTGGTTCTGAGCCAAGTATACACATGAGAGGGCAAACCAGGTATTGTTTAGTGCAGGGGTTCTTAACAATTTTGTCCTGAGGCCTAATGCTTCCTGTACAAAGTTGCTCAAGACATCTTCACTTTTACAGATAATGCAAAAGTACATGAATGAGTGTATATATCATACATTCAAGATTTTGATTTTGTCTGTTCTAAAAATGTGAATACACACATTTTGATAATGTGTTCAGCAACATTGCTGTTGAACAATACTTGTCCCATCCAGAGGCAGATTCACCAGGGTGGCACGGAGGGGCAACTGCCACCGTCAAAGTAAGTTTGCCACTCCAATTGCCACCCCAATAGGCACCGATGTTAAATTTGCTATTTACTGCCATCAATTTAGTAGTGGTGTAAGTAAAGATCCTTATAATAAGCGTAATATAAAGTATATATTGTATTTATATAAGTCATTAAATATATACCGTATTTTTCGGACTATAAGTCGCATTTTTTTTTCATATTTTGGCTGGGGGTGCGACTTATACTCAGGAGCGACTTATGTGTGGAATATTAACACATTATGATATAATTTCACATGTTATTTTGGTGTTTTGCAGTGACACTGCTGGTTTTGTAAAGTTGTTAGCATGTTCTTATGCTATAGTTATCTGAATAACTCTATTGACTTTTTTATCTTGAAATGGATGCATTTATTTAGCATGTTGTTCTCTATTGTATTTTTATATTAAATTGCCTTTCAAGATGACATGTCTGTTCTATGTGTTGGATTTTATCAAGTAAATTTCCCCCAAAAATTCGACTTATACTCAGGAGCGACTTGTAGTCCGAAAAATACGGTACTGTACTGTATATATTTAAGTATATTATGGTATAAGTATAGTATACGTTTGGGGCTGCATCTATCAATTATTTTATTAGACGATTAATCTATCAACTAGTTAGTTGAAATAATCACGTAATCGGATTAGGAACATTTAATACGTTGCAGAATTTTTTTTCAAGAGATGGAAAACAAAGGCTTGCTGAGATTGTACTTCAAAAAGAACATTAAATGCAAAGAAAAAATTGCTGAGTGTTTCTTCAAACTATGGAGGATTGCATTTTCATTTAAAAACTTTAAATACCTGAGCTTAGCCTCAAACGGTATTAAAAAAGTAAATGACGATCTAAGTACAGCAAAAGAGCAATTGGCTAACTTTCATAGCAAAACTCCGCTAGCTTAAATGCTTTTTTTTTTTTCTGATAACAATACTCATAACGAATCGTTCAAACACACGTTCGTACAAAAACCCCTACATATACACATAAATTAAATTACGAATGCATGAAAAAAAAAAAACATTAGCTTATGTTGGTCTTAACAGGGAGCAGCTGGATTCAGCCATGTTATATGAGTTCTGTCATATTCACTGTTGCCACTAGAGGGCAGTGTATCCACCCAAATCAATAAAACTAAATGCAAACTCTTTGAAAACAAACAATGACACCACAACACGAATACTCGAAGCAACAAAATTTGATTCAAATTTTTTTTCTAATCTAATTACTCGAGTTAAATGATTAATCGTTGCAGCACTATATACAAGTATGTTTAATAATACATATATATATATTGGGGCTGTCAAAATTATCGCGTTGACGGGCGGTAATTAATTTTTTAAATTAATCACGTTAAAATATTTGACGCAATTAACGCACATGTCCCGCTCAGACAGTATTCTGCATTTTGGTAAGTTTTACAGCAAGGCTTTTTGTGCTGTCTAACAGCAAACTCTTGTGGTCGCTTTGCGACATGGTTATTGTTTTCTTGCCAGTTCAATATGGCTGCACGACGTCTCGGGCTGACGCCTACGTTGTAATGTTGTGCTTATATGATCCTTGGACAAGATTTGTCCGTAAGTATGTTTGTTGTAAAGAAGGTACATATTATGTTAGTAAGCGAATTGTTATATTTTTTGTATGAGACGCTTTTTGTTTATGTTTAGTAAACCTGTATAGCGTGCTAAGCTAACGTTGTTGCTAATGCAATGCTTGTGTATTTTTTTTTGTAGTTATACGACGGTCTAAAGAGGACAATGGTTTGAGGCCATTTTATTAATAAATCAGGTGAAAAAGAAGTCTGATTATTAAGGCGTCGTTCACCAGCTGTCTAGCTTTGGAAAAAGTAGACGCTTCGGAGTGAGGACAGCATAGACAGATTTAAATGACAGTAGAGTGAAATGCCCACTACAGTCCTTAAGTACCGTATGCTGAATGTATATATCCATCTTGTGTCTTATCTGTTTTGACTCCTGTTAAAAAGGTGAAGTCACAGTGTTTCCGTTTACATTTTTTTTGCACTAGTTAATGCCAGCCGCATTTGACCTCATTGTTTGTGATTATTATTGATATTTATGTTATTTATTTATACGTTAATAAAGAATTTAGGTGTTCCAAATTTTTTGGGGGTGAATGAATAAGCTTCAACAAAAATGTCATTATTCAAGTAGTAAAAAAAAAAAAAAAAAAAATTAGATTAGTCGACTAATCGTAAAAATAGTCGGCTGACTAATCGGGAGGAAATTAGTCGTTTGCGACAGCCCTAGATTCAACAGTTCCTGATTAGATTACGCAATTTATTTGATAAACGCTTCATGACGCTGATTCAGATGTGCGTGACAGCTTATTCCCCTCGCTACTGGATGCCATGTTGTCAAAAACACTGTTTCACTCGTTTGTGCTTATTCCAAACAAAATCCCATCCTCCATTTTTGTTTCTCAGCCTAATCCTTATCTCTCCAACTCCTCCTGCATCTAATTCATCTGGTTTTTCTGGCATCGCTCATGTAAACAACCGTAACGAAGTACCCGTGCCAGGCAATTTTCAAAGACTTCACTGTGTTGGAATGAGGCCTCGCTCTCAGCCAAGCCAGGACAGAGAGATCTTTGTGCCTGTTGCCCATCAGGCCCATCGAGCCCTCAGAGGAGGGTGCGATTAAGGAACATGGCGAGCCTATGGGGTGCATGGAAGGGAGTCTTTCTGAAAAGCGGTGATGTCAGCCAGACAACCCCTCAGTCCTATTCATCCATGCACTAATTACAAGCTTGTACAACAATCTTTCCCCTTCTTTGTCACAGCTTTGAAAACACTTGCCCATTCAAATGGGAAGCATTCATCTTGGTTTGCATACAAGGACAAGGAGCATCACTTTACAAGCAATGCGTTGAGGTACACCAACTTTCCGAGACACCTCGGTTACTCAGAGTCCTCCCTTTGTTTGGGAATAAGTGTATTTAGAACCAGTCAGGTCTTGTTCTTTGGGTAGTGTAACACAACACACGCCTGTTAGTTGCTCATCATGCTGCTCATGTTTCCTGCTGATTGTACACCTCCTACCACTGACGCCACGTTGTGTTTGGTCACAAGGACGTCAAAGTTCCTCATTTTTGTGAGTCATTTAAAGTGTGGACGACTGGATAAAAAAGTCTTAAATAGCATTATTATGTGAATTAGAATCATATTTTGAGACGGTTCGACTATATACAACAATTTGGCAAAGCGCAGACACGAGAAATTAGTCTTTTAATCTGGCGTTTAGCCACGCCTACCATTATAAGGCTCTAGCGTCCCCAACAGGAGGATGACCTCGGCAGTCATGGTTTCATCTGATTTAGAATTCAGCCCATTTAGGGGGAATTACCGTATTTTTCGGACTACAAGTCGCTCCTGAGTATAAGTCGATCCAGCCATAAAATGCCCAACGAAGAGGAAAAAAACATATACAAGTCGCACCGGAGTATAAGTCGAATTTTGGGGGGAAATTTACTTGATAAAATCCAACACATAGAACAGACATGTCATCTTGAAAGGCAATTTAATATAAAAATACAATAGAGAACAACATGCTAAATAAATATGCAGTGTACAGTGCATGAACAACGAAATGCGAATATACTGTCCTACGCTACAGCTCGGTCCTGGCTGTACAGCGAACTCCCAAAAGACAATGCTGGACGTCCGTATAATTTGCTGAATCAATTTGGTCCTCGATAGAAAACAGGTTCGCATCAACGTAAATAAATGATAATTAGGTACTATTAGTAATAAGTAACAGGTTAGCATGCGTTCGCTATCATTAGCACATCGTTCAAACAGCCACACAACTGGCTCTAAGTGTCCGATCGCGGGTGGAAAACACACAACAACAACAGAAAAGATGATACACGCAGGCGTTGCCTCTGTAGAGATGATTTAAAAGCATAAACAATGAAAGTAGGTTCGCATCCGTCTATTCTCTCTAGCTAACTCACTCACTCAGAGCTACGTAGCTGTCAGTCTTCTTCTGGCGTGTCACGTAAACAAGTGCAAGTGCGCCCTCACGTGGGCGTGAAAGCTCCACAAACTAAATGCATCAATTTCAAGATAAAAAAAGTCAATAATACAATTGAACATACACTGCCATAGGCAGAACGCGAACGTGGCCATAGCTATAAAGAGTTATTCAGATAACTATAGCATAAGAACATGCTAACAACTTTACAAAACCATCAGTGTCACTGCAAAACACCAAAATAAGATGTGAAATTATATCATAATGTGTTAATAATTCCACACATAAGTCGCTCCTGAGTATAAGTCGCACCCCCAGCCAAAATATGAAAAAAAACGCGACTTATAATCCGAAAAATACGGTACTCAGAATGAGGAAAATGCGACAAAGAGAGCCGGAAAATGTCATTGTTTCAGTCTCTCAACTCCAATATTTTTACAGGATGTTCTTTTTATCGAAGTATTTTTCCCTAATAGCTAGAGATGTCCCGATCGATCGGCGTCCCAATCGATCGGGTCCGATCACGTCATTTTCAAAGTATCCGAATCGGCAAAAAAAATATCGGCCATGCCTTTTTTAATATATATATTTTTTTTAATTAAATCATTTTCTATTTGTATTTAACGTTACAGACATAATATATTACACTTATCCAGAGTCTTTAGTTTAGGCTTAAGGAAGGGTTAGGGATGGGAATTGATAGGATTTTTACGATTCCGATTCCATTATCGATATTGCTTAACGATTCGATTCTTTATCGATTCTCTTATCGATTCTAATTTGGGGAAAAAGAAGAACAAACGTTTTGATTCGCATCGAGTTTGTTTAATCAGAACTCACAACCTTACAAACTCACAACAAAATCAAAAGAGGCCCAAAGCCTCAATGTTAACTGTGGCAATAAGTGGCAAATACACAAGAATGTGTAACATTTTACTGAAACATTTATCTAATAGAAATAAAAAAATATTGGTATATATTGGCAGATAGGTTGTTGTTCTGCCTTTGGCAATATGTGTTAAAGCAGGGGTCCCCAAACTTTTTCCTGTGAGGGCCACATAACTTTTCCCTTCTCTGATGAGGGGCGGGGGTCAGTTTGTAACAGAAAAAGTGTGACGATTGCAGAAGTGCATAAATGTAAAAAAATTATTGTTTTTCAGAAAGCCACAATCAAATAACCCTTTCTGGATTCTTCACGGAATGAAAGTAAATAAAATAAAAATAATAATATAATAATAATAATTAATAATAAAAACACTATTAATTAAATAGATAATAACCAAATAACCCCCTCTGAATTCTTCAAGGAAAAAGGACAGGAAATAAATAACACGATTGAGAAAAAAAAAAAAAATTCAAAAGGGCCGTATTTGGGCCACGGGCCGCAGTTTGGGCACCCGAAGAAATGCCACATCCAAGCGAGTGAGCGAGCGAAGTGAGAGAGGGAAACACTTCTACAAGCCTACGTCCTTTGTTAATGTTAATATCTACAGAGGCAAGGCCTGTATGTATCATCTTTTGTGTTGTTGTTGTTGTGTTTCCACTCGCGATCGGACACTTAAATCCAGTTGTGTAGTGGTTTGAACGATGTGCTAATGCTAGCGAACGAATGCTAAGCATACTGTTATTAGCAGCTAATCATCGCTGATTTACGTTGATGCAAACCTGTTTGTTATTGGGGACGAAATTGATTTGTTTCATTTCTATTCTTAGTTTCACTCTGCACTCTGATGGTTGAATAAAGTCAGCAAATTATACCAACGTCTTCTACATCGTCATTTGGGAGTTTAGCTAGCTGTATAGCCAGAACTGAGCCTTAGCCTCTTTGTGAGGACAGCGCAGTCATATTCCCTCCCGATGCAGTTATCTCCACCTTGCAATGACTGCAAGTTGCTTTGTTGTAATTTTTCCTCGTGAAGTGAAGACACACTTTCGAGCGTTGGAACCTACGTGCTGTCATTGTTATGTTTATGGCTGCAATGCTCGTGCTTACCCGTCGTAACCTTTCATTTTCACACTCTTTCCTGGAGAAGTGTAGTCAAACTTTGGAGCGAGTGGTTCTTGGCGCCATGCTAGTTTGATGCGTCTGGACAACGACGCAATACGCGTCTTTAGGAATCGTCAAAGGGATCGTTAAGGCTTTTTCATTGTGATGTCGAGGCCTTGAAACACTCGGAACCGGTTCCGAATTGGAATCGGATTTCGATTCCCGTCCCTAGGTAGGGTTATCAAATTTATCCCAATAACGGCGTAATTCATTTTTTTAAAAAATGTATCATGTTAAATTTTAACGCAATTAATGCATGCGCTGCACGACCCACTCACGCATTGTCGCGCTCCATCTGTAATGGTGAGGCGACATTATGCCAATATAGAGAGTTAAAAGACAGCGTAAAATGAGTAGAGTTAAATTTGGCAGCCTTTTTTTAATTCGTTAAAGCCTTACTATCCCTCTCCCTACGATTAGAATTTCATGGGAAGCAATGTGGGGAAGCAAGGTAGCAATTGATCTTTTTCTTAACACCTTGAATCATATCCTATCGCAGAGAAGATATATGAATTGGTAGCACTACGCACAGTCGTGGTTTCACTTGTCATGGTTCCACTTCCCATCATGCATTGGGCATGGCCTTCAGTATCATTTACTGAAAGCTCAACAAATACACTAGATGGCGATATTCACTCACAATATACAAAGTCGCAAATCTTTCTATCCGTGGATCCCTCTCATGGAAAGAATGTTAATAATGTAAATGCCATCTTGAGGATTTATTGTCATAATAAACAAATACAGTACTTATGTACTGTATGTTGAATGTATAAATTTGTCCGAGTTCTATTCATTTTTTCTTAATGCATTGCTAAAATGTATATGATCGGGAAAAATTATCGGGAATGATTGGAATTGAATCGGGAGCAAAAAAAAAAAGCAATCGGATCGGGAAATATCAGGATCGGCAGATACTCAAACTGAAACGATCGGATCGGGAGCAAAAAAAACATAATCGGAGCAACCCTACTAATAGCTAAATAAATGGTATGGTTATGACAAATAACAGTCTTGCGTTAAATGGAATATAAAATAATAAAACTGCATTTATTCAGTACGACATGGCAAATTTACTCCATAATGGTCAAAACTGTCGACTTCACCTTGACTGTCGCATCTCCCGCACGATATTTTATGCCACCGTAGTTAGTCAGGCTTTTGTCATTTCCCTGCTCCGGCTTAGGAGAATGTAAACAAACCTAGAGTTGTGACAGCTAGCCGACATGCTAACCGGAACCGAGTGATGTTTCAAAGTTTTCGAAGCGAAAAATCACACAAAACTAGCCCGGATCATTTCACACGGCGGCGGGGTTGTCGATTGTCTTCGAAGATCAGCAACCCGCCGGGCGGCGAGCAAGTTAGAGCTTGTCGTTCCCCCGCTGCGGGCAGAGGGCTCGTTTGCGGGGAAGCAGCTAGACAGTGACCGCCGGACAAACCGTCCGATGTCGGAGGAGCGTGTAGCTGCCACATGGTCAACACGAATATGGCGTAAAATAATGCTTTACTACACGGCAAAGACGTAAACAGTGAGAGAGTCATAAGAGAGCGGCTGCAGTTGTTGTGCAGCTAATATGGCAGGATGTGTCTGAGGAGAACTTTTTTACGTCCTTCCATGATCAAACGTAGGTAGGTAGTCCTTTATTTAAAGAAAGTTTGTAGTGTTTACTTTATAATCGCTGTATTCGTGGCCATTTTTAACACAAAGTTGCAACTTCTGCTGGGTTTGAAAATTTGACAGAATACAGGGCACACGAAGAGGGCAATAAGCCGAGTACAGTGCTCTCCCGGTGGGGGGGCATCTCGGTGGACAAGGAGCTTTGCAAGCCATCTCCGTATTAAAACGTGTGCCATGATCCCAGTATTTGACATAATACAAAACAAGATGTTTACTCACTTCCTCGTAAGTCCAATGGTCCCACAGTTGTCGCACACATGTCTTGGCAGATCTCGTGGTGAACGGAAACTTTCTGAAACCCAAAATGGCTCACGTGCCTCTACCTGGTGCAGCTACAAAAGCCTGCAGCCGTTTGGCTGACGTGATGCAAAAAATAAATGAATTAATACGTAAAATCAGCTGAATCCACAGTCCATCTGCATTCTATAAAGCAGGGGTCCCCAAACTACGGTCCGCGGGCCGGCGCCTCCACATTTGGTCCGGCCCCCTGAACATCTTTTTTTTTTCCAATAGTGTTATTTATTTCCTGGCTTTTTTCTGTGATGAACCCAGAGAGGGTTATTTGGTTATTATCTATTTAATTAATAGTGTTATTATTATGTATTATTATTTATTATTATTAAAGATGTCCCGATCGATCAGGATGCCGATCGATCGGGTCCGATCACATCATTTTCAAAGTATCGGAATCAGCAAAAAAATATCGGACATGCCTTTTTTTTAATATATATATATTTTTTATTTAAATCGTTTTCTAATTGTATTTAACATTACAGACAAAATGTCTTACACTCATCCAGAGTCTTAATCACGTTAAAATATTTAACGCAATTAACGCATGCGCTGCATGACCCACTCACACATTTTCGCGTTCAATCTGTATTGGCTCTGTTTTACCTATATATAGAGCTATAAGGCAGCGTAAAATGAGTAGAGTGATTTTTGGCAGTCTTTGGAGCCTTTTTTTTTTTTTTTTAAATTAACTAAAGCCTTACAATCCCTCTCTCAACAATTAGAAATATCGTGGGAAGCAATGTGGGGAAGAAAGGTCGTAGTTGAGCTTTTTCTTAACACCCTATGTTATTTCCCAACTCAGAGAAGATATATCAATTGGTGCCACTACGCACAGTCATGGTTGCACTTCCCATCATGCATTTGGGCAGAACAGTTAAATGGCTACAGTATCATTTACCGAAAGCTCAACAAATACGCTAGATGGCAATATTTAGTCACAATATACAAAGTCACATTTATCCTTTAAGAATTACAAGTCTTTGTTGAATGTATAAATTCGTCCGAGTTCTATTCATTTTTTTCTTAATGCATTGCCAAAATGTATATGATCAGGAAAAATTATCGGGAATGATTGGAATTGAATTGGGAGCAAAAAAAAAGCAATCGGAGCGGGAAATATTGGGATCGGCAGATACTCAAATTAAAACGATCGGGATCGGATCGGGAGCAAAAAAACATGATCGGAACAACCCTAATTATTATATTATATTATATTATATTATATTATATTATATTATATTATATTATATTATATTATATTATATTATATTATATTATCTAAACCCAAGAATGTAGCCGGAAATCACTCATTTTCATGGCGTGGTATTCAAAAATTGAATATTTGAAACAATCACTTCCACACACATCCAAGCAGTCCATTTCATTCAGGAGCATAAAACACTGTGTGAAATATGAAATAATCATGCTTCATCATACGCACTTTTAAATGGTATCACGTCACATGGCTGTTATTATTTGGGAAATCCTTGAGAGGGCACTCGTGGTTGTATTTACATCTCTACAACCAGCTTTTTGATTACCTATTTCTTAGCTCATTCATCGTCAGGCTTTAAATGCAACCTAAGGGGACACTAGGGCTAATTAAACTCATCTAGTCAGCACGTGTAGATGTCTGGAAATGACCTTCAGACCTTTGAAAAGGTAGGGGTTGGATGGATGGACAGGATGGGTAAAATGAGATAGCTTGTTATTTTCGTGGTTTTCGCAGAAGTGCTCTTTAATTGCCTGCCTCTGACAAATACTGTGTGTACACGCACACACACACATTTGTAGTCAATATATGCCTTTTTAATCTGACAGCCTCCATTGTCCATTTGTGTCTGTGAGCGAGGAGATAAGGACTGTTTTCGTGGATGTGGATTTAATTTGTGTTGTTTTTCCAACACACTTATCTTATGCAGTGTGATCTGTATAGTGTATAGTATGTGCTTGTATGCAGTACTAAGTATAAGATCGCTGTAGTATCATCAGTAAGACATTAAAGGGAACCTCGGACTAGCTATACTTTGTTAGTGTACAGCATCTTCCCTTACTTGTTTATTCCGATGCAAAGCTGCCGTATTGGCCCGAATATAAGACGGAGTTTTTTGCATTGAAATAAGATTGAAAAATAGGGGGTCGTCTTATATTCGCGGTCTAGACATTATACCCATTCACGACGCTAGATGGCGCCAGATATCATTGAAGCGATGTTCTGTCATAACAGATCTCAACTAGAGCTGAAACGAGTACTTGAGCAACTCGAGTTTAAAAACTGATCCGAGTAATTTTATTCACCTCGATTAATCGTTTATTTTGACAGCTCTAAGCATCACGTTTTGCTCGGACTACTTTTAATGCGGGACAACGCGCTGTCACGTGCGGAGAGGAAGAAGGGGGGAAAAAAAAAAAAACTTACTGCAGCCGACAGCCGCCACAAACGACGCCGACGTTGCTAAATACTAGCCCACACGGTGCTACGTTGGTACAGGTAGCGTCTGATGCGTCTCATGGAGATCATATGTATGTTGAACTAGATGCGAAATGTCAGACTCGGCCGCATCTGGGCAGCGTTAGTAAACAGCCGCCATCTTAAAGCAGTAGAGCGCTAAGCGCTAATAAAGAGCGCTAAGCGCTAATAAATAAGATTAACATTACTGTCGCTACTAGCTCATGTAACGTTAGCCCTGCGGAGGGCTAGGTTTCAATTAATTATGACCACTGTCGATGCGTGGCTAACGTGTCTTACATACAGGCTTTAACATAACATAGCATTGTGGAGTGATGAGGGTGTAAAATAAAAACTTAATCATGCTAACTATCAATTTTAACTCAGTAGTCATTTCTTGATAAAACACCAAGTAGCACTGGTCCCTAATGTGCTCCAATACAGCCTGTATCATACATTTATTTTGAACACTGCAAAAAAACTCAAAATCCTATCAGGACTTACAGTTTAGACTAACTTAAAACTTAACTAGAACTTAAAAATGGCTTGACACAAAGAGAAATTCAATTGAAACACGTGGGAAAAAATCCCAACTTTTAAGTGATGTGTGTAATCAAGCGTAACGACATTTTTAGGTAAGATATATATATATATATATATATATATATATATATATATATATATATTTTTTTTTTTTAATAAGATCTAAAAGTTTTTTGAGTGAAAGCAGTGAATTAGTCTTTTTTTAAAAATTCTAGTTACATCTGAGATGCAATTGTTGGCTGTTTTCAACAATATACATCGAAAATAAAGACATTGACTGAAAATGGTTCAAGATTAGATGAAATGTCTTGTTTTCTCATGTATATTTATAATTGTTCTTCACCTAAAAATATATTTGTTTTATCCGATTACTCAATTAATCGATAGAATTTTCAGTCGATTACTAAAATATTCGATAGCTGCAGCCCTAATCTCAACTACTCTGAAGTTTAACCAGTTTGCATTATTTTATTGCAATGTTTTTCCTGATTCAGATTTGTTTCAAGACTAGTGACAGACTTCACTTTGATGGTTAATGCAGTTATTGCAATTTTGTTGTTTTATCACAATAGATTGGTTTACCGTAATTTCTCGAATATAAGGCGTGCCCGTGTATAATGTGCACCCCAAATTTACTTGTAAAATCTAGGGGAAATTATTGTACCCGTTTATAACGCGCACCCCAATTTTAGCACCAATAAATAGAAGAATACAAGAAAACAGAGCTCGTGTACGGATACAGAAATGTCATTTTACTGATTGGTGGAACACAGCACAAGCATAGCACATTGGTAGTTCAAAACATTACCATAAACTGACAATATTTAATTATAACTATAATTAGGGTTGTTCCGATCATGTTTTTATGCTCCCGATCCGATCCCGATCGTTTTAGTTTGAGTATCTGCCGTTCCCGATAGTGCCCGATCCGATTGCTTTTTTTTTTTTTTGCTCCCGATTCAATTCCAATCATTCCCGATAATTTTTCCCGATCATATACAGTACATTTTGGCAATGCATTAAGAAAAAAATGAATAAAACTTGGATGGATAGATACATTCAACATACAGTACATAAGTACTGTATTTGTTTATTATGACAATAAATCCTCAAGATGGCATTTACATGATTAACATTCTTTCTGTGAGAGGGATCCACGAATAGAAAGACTTGTAATTCTTAAAGGATAAATGTGACTTTGTATATTTCTTTATTTAAGGATCCCCATTGGTCTCTACCAAAGTAGAGACTATTCTTCCTGGGGTCCATTCACAGTAATTTTACAATATATACAAAACAATTAATAGCATAAAGCAGGTTTACATTTCTATAGTGTGGAAAAAAATAAAAACAACTACATATATTTACAATGGCTAAATAAGCATCACTCCTTACAAATTATAGATTTTTTAAGGCTTGTTTTCAAAGAAATGTGATTGCTTGTTGTAAGCATTTCAGGAGGCAGTAAATTCCAGCATGAAACAGCTCGATAAATAAATGCTCTTTTAAGTGCATTTGTTTTTGGCAGTGGGAAAATAAGCGTGGCACTGGAAGCACGTCTTGTGTTAAACCCATGTCTATTACAGGTGGTCTGAAGTTTAGAGAACAGGCTAAAATGTTTGTGTGAGATCCAGATTTTGTGCAAGGAAAGCACAGTACTATATGTCAATCTGTCCTTGACTTTCATCCATGACAGTCTTTGATGCATTGCATTAATATTTGTACGAAAAGGACAGTTTAGAGCTAATCTAGCAGCCCGATTCTGAGCTATCTGGATTTTGTCAAGGTCTTTCTTGGCAGCACTGGACCACACAATGGGACAGTAGTCTAGGTGACATAAAACTAAAGATTGTAGTACAAGTTTTCTTGTTTCTATTGGCATAAAGTGGACATTACGCCTTATTAAAGAAACATTTCTACCCATTTTGGTCACAATATTATTTATATGAGTCGTCCATGACATAGTTTGATCTAAAATGACCCCCAGGAGTTAATCTCTTGTTCTAATGATTGGTTAAGCAGAGAAAGAGTTAGCTCTGGGGCTTCTCTCATTGCATATTTAGATCCCAGCACCATACACTTTGTTTTTAGCGCATTTAGTTTCAACCTGTTCTCCACAACCCACTCATAAACAGCCATAAGCTCCTGTTGTAGCATGTTATTGACTTGATCTCAGCTAGGGCCAGAGACATGTATTGTTGTATCGTCGGCATAAATAGTCATACAGGCACTTCGCAACACATATGACATATCATTTACAAAAATGCTGTAAAGAAGAGGACCGAGGCAACTGCCTTGTGGAACTCCACACATCAGGGTTACAGTATCTGAGAGGGAAGCATTGTAAGTAACAAATTGCGTTCTGTCAACCAAATAACTACTTAAGAAATTTATGGCAGAGTTTTTAAATCCATAGGCTAATAATTTACCAAGTAGAAGCTCATGATCAACTAGATCAAATGCTGCGCTAAAGTCCAGAAACACCGTTCCCACCAGTTGTTTATTATCAATCTGCCGCAGCCAGTCATCAGTTAGATCGGTGAGTGCTGTACTGGTTGAGTAGCCTTCTTTATATGCATGCCGGGCATCACAATGGACTTGATTCACCTCAAAATAATTCTGATTCTGTTTACACATAACCATCTCCATCAGTTTATTGTGACTAAATATTGCCATCTAGTGTATTTGTTGAGCTTTCAGTAAATGATACTGTAGCCGTTTAACTGTTCTGCCCAAATGCATGATGGGAAGTGCAACCATGACTGTGCGTAGTGGCACCAATTGATATATCTTCTCTGTGTTGGGAAATAACATAGGGTGTTAAGAAAAAGATCAACTACTACCGTTCTTCCCCACATTGCTTCCTACGATTTCTAATTGTTGAGAGACGAATTGCAAGGCTTTAGCCATTCAAAAAAAGGCTCCAAAGACTGCCAAACTTCACTCTACTCATTTTACGCTGCCTTTTAGCTCTATATATAGGTCAAATGGCGCCATTATAGATTGAACACGACAATGCGTGAGTGGGTCGTGCAGCGCATGCGTTAATTGCGTTAAATATTTTAACGTGATTAATTAAAAAAAAAAAAAAAATTACCGCTGTTAATGGATAAATTTGATAGCCCTACTTTAAGCCAAAATTAAAGACTCTGGATGAGTGTAAGACATTTTGTCTGTAACCTTAAATACAATTAGAAAACAGTTTAATTAAAAAATATCTATATATATTAAAAAAAGGCATGTCCGATATTTTTTTGCCGATTCCGATACTTTGAAAATGACGTGATCGGACCCGATCGATCGGGACATCTTTAGTAATAATATGATTTGACAACTTCTCCAACTTACTAGAATCTAGGAGAAAGCAAAACAGATGTGACTTTTCTTTTAAAGGCTGCTGTATAACTTGCTCGTTTCATCATGATGAATAAATGTTTCTTCCATGGATTGATACAGTAAAATGAAAGTGAGAACGTAAGTCGGAAATCCGTGAGAGTTCATCGCTGTCAACACGAGAGTAACAATAGGGACTATTGTTATTTGGGTTTGACTTTCCCGAGGGACAGATATAGTTGACGGACACACACAGGAAGTCTGTTGTTAGGTTTTTATGGTCTGAGTTGCGGAGCTGCAATAAACGTTGACTCAAATGAGTTCAAGAAACTAAATTCTGTGCTTTATGAAGAGTGAAAAAAACAGAATTTAACACAGACGAAATCATTTGGTCGATTAGGGTGAAGTATTACCGAAACAAAATGGTGACGCCACGTACCGTAATGGTCGGCAACGGGTCGCCGCGTCAATAAAAAAAAAAAATCGGTTTGTATATATATATATATATATATATATATATATATATATGTAATATATATATATATATATTTCTGTCTCCATCCATGTACCCGTTTATAATGCGCACCATGATTTTACAAGTTGATTATGGGGGAAAAAAAGTGTGCATTATGTTCGGGAAATTACGGTATTTACATTTCAAAAACCAGAAGCCATTCATTTACGAATGTGATTGCACTTTAGTTTACATGTTTAAATGTTCAGATATTAAGATTTGAATGAGAATTTTTCTCTCAAATATATTGTTATAATCATTTGTTTCAGATGTACTGTAATTATTTTCTGTATGAAAATTAATTTGGTGTTCAAAAAGTTTTTTCTTCAAACCTGAGTCTTGAAAAATAGGGGGTCGTCTTGTAATCAGGGCCGTCTTATATTCGGGCCAATAGGTAATTACTTAGCTAGCACGTAATTATAATGAACACTTAACAAGGAGCTGGAACTCCCATAACCAGGTGAAATAAACCGAGCTGTGATGTTGTTGATGCCGTGTGAATATGTCCTTGCCGCAGCACCGTCACAGTGAGCACTGGGTGCTAGTGGCTAATAGGATCATAGCCTCAGTCAGTGGAACTCTCATTTCCCCCACTGTCTAACTGCCAAATGGGCTCCATTTGTCAAGGAAAGGATCATCATCACAGCTGACTTTCAAAGGGCTTGTTTGGGTTTTTTTTTATGTGCAGCTTGCGATATTTGATCCCGAAAGTGCACCTCTCCGTTACAATTCACTGCCTATTGGCGCTAAAGAGATGGTGACTGACAAAGGTTAAGATGAGGTCAGTACTATTATTATTATTAGTGACAGTAAAAAAAAAAAAAGTGAGGCCCCGTTACTCATGTGTAGGTGTGGGACTGATAATGTACAAATGCTTGTCATGAATTAAAGTGATCCTCTACCTTAAATACATGTAGGCTCTAATAAACCACAATTGTTCTCTTGTACTAAAATATGTTGTTAGAAACACATAAAATGTTAAATCAACGGCAATATTTTATAATATTTAGTACATATTTTGACCGTTAGTTGGCGCCATGGTTTGCGGGCTCGCAGTGATGATGTCATTCGGATCTTTCCAAATGTGTAGCGTGTTCAACAATTGCGTATTGCTGCCTAAACTCGCGAAGTAAAATGCCACGATGTGCTGCTTTTGGATGCAATTTCCAGTCAAATGGAAACAAAAGGAGTGAAGTGAGTGGTCAAGGTGGAATTATTATTTTTAGTGAATAAACGTGTATAAGTGGAAACTTCTCCCCCGTTTTGGTCCTTGTACAGTGCCTTGCAAAAGTATTCGGCCCCCTTGAATCTTGCAACCTTTCGCCACATTTCAGGCTTCAAACATAAAGATATGAAATTTAATTTTTTTGTCAAGAATCAATAACAAGTGGGACACAATCGTGAAGTGGAACAACATTTATTGGATAATTTAAACTTTTTTAACAAATAAAAAACTGAAAAGTGGAGCGTGCAATATTATTCGGCCCCTTTACTTTCAGTGCAGCAAACTCATTCCAGAAGTTCAGTGAGGATCTCTGAATGATCCAATGTTGTTCTAAATGACCGATGATGAGAAATAGAATCCACCTGTGTGTAATCAAGTCTCCGTATAAATGCACCTGCTCTGTGATAGTCTCAGGTTTCTGTTTAAAGTGCAGAGAGCATTATGAAAACCAAGGAACACACCAGGCAGGTCCGAGATACTGTTGTGGAGAAGTTTAAAGCCGGATTTGGATACAAAAAGATTTCCCAAGCTTTAAACATCTCAAGGAGCACTGTGCAAGCCATCATATTGAAATGGAAGGAGCATCAGACCACTGCAAATCTACCAAGACCCGGCCGTCCTTCCAAATTTTCTTCTCAAACAAGGAGAAAACTGATCAGAGATGCAGCCAAGAGGCCCATGATCACTCTGGATGAACTGCAGAGATCTACAGCTGAGGTGGGAGAGTCTGTCCATTGGACAACAATCAGTCGTACACTGCACAAATCTGGCCTTTATGGAAGAGTGGCAAGAAGAAAGCCATTTCTCAAAGATATCCATAAAAAGTCTCGTTTAAAGTTTGCCACAAGCCACCTGGGAGACACACCAAACATGTGGAAGAAGGTGCTCTGGTCAGATGAAACCAAAATTGAACTTTTTGGCCACAATGCAAAACGATATGTATGGCGTAAAAGCAACACAGCTCATCACCCTGAACACACCATCCCCACTGTCAAACATGGTGGTGGCAGCATCATGGTTTGGGCCTGCTTTTCTTCAGCAGGGACAGGGAAGATGGTTAAAATTGACGGGAAGATGGATGCAGCCAAATACAGGAACATTCTGGAAGAAAACCTGTTGGTATCTGCACAAGACCTGAGACTGGGACGGAGATTTATCTTCCAACAGGACAATGATCCAAAACATAAAACCAAATCTACAATGGAATGGTTCAAAAATAAACGTATCCAGGTGTTAGAATGGCCAAGTCAAAGTCCAGACCTGAATCCAATCGAGAATCTGTGGAAAGAGCTGAAGACTGCTGTTCACAAACACTCTCCATCCAACCTCACCGAGCTCGAGCTGTTTTGCAAGGAAGAATGGGCAAGAATGTCAGTCTCTCGATGTGCAAAACTGATAGAAACATACCCCAGCGACTGCGACTTGCAGCTGTAATTGGAGCAAAAAGTGGCGCTACAAACTATTAACGCAAGGGGGCCGAATAATATTGCACGCCCCACTTTTCAGTTTTTTATTTGTTAAAAAAGTTTAAATTATCCAATAAATTTTGTTCCACTTCACGATTGTGTCCCATTTGTTGTTGATTCTTGACAAAAACTTAAAATTTTATATCTTTATGTTTGAAGCCTGAAATGTGGCGAAAGGTTGCAAGGTTCAAGGGGGCCGAATACTTTTGCAAGGCACTGTATCCTACCCACCACGCGTTACAACTGGCGCCCGAACATTTTTCCTGGATCCTCAGTCAAGTAAGGGATCCGTCTATTTTCTGGATCTGACGGTCCCACCGTGTCTGCAATATTGGTTTCGGATCTGTCTATTTTTTTATTCGTCGGTCCCACAGCGACTTTTTGGATCAGTCTATTTTGTGGAATTGACGGCCTGATCGCGGCTGCATAATTGCCATAGGATCGGTCTAATTCCTGGATCTTCGAGTGAGTAAAAAACGCGGATTTGGATTACTATTGCTATCTTTTTTGTTGACTATTCTTCGTGGGAGTTTTCCCAAAATCATAACAAATAATCAAAGCCCTATGGCACGCTACAGTGATGACAGTGACTCTGACAACAATTTTGGATTTCGTCAGGGAACGCGTGTTTGCGTACTGCTGAGCTCTCGAGTGAAGAGTGGTCAAGGTGGAAATATTATTTTTTGTGAATAAAATTTGCATAGGTGGAAGCTTCTCCGCTTTTTGGTACTTTTAGACATGTATCCTACATACCACGCATTACAATGTACAAGACATGGATTACACAAGGTGTGCTCTTTGGCCTTACTGTATGTAAAGCACACGACAGCTCTGGATGCTAACAATCTACATAATTATATTGGGATAAGTTTGAAAACGCAATATCCTTACCTTGAATATCTGCTAATAAAACCGGAGTTCCCAACAGCATACGCTCTCTCGCGCTATTGTCCTTGAGACTTTTGCCCAACTTTTGTCTTATCAGGTATTTTGCTGCACGCATTTTTCCCTGAAGCTGGTCTTGTGAACGACCGACAGTGCTGTCCTGCTCCTCACTTTTCAGATCTGGTTCAAATAGGAAGGGTAGAACCGACGACATTTTGGGAAAGCTAACGAGTGACACGCTGGAATTTCGGCAACGGGCCCGGTGACGTCATGCACTGTGACGTAACAAGAATGGCGACCTATCACTTAAAATAATTTTACAAACTTTATTAAAACAAAAACATTAAGGGGGTTCCTAATATCAAATTATTAAAACGCATATTAACATTTAGCTTTTAAGAATTACTTGTCTTAAAAATAGAGGATCCCTTTTTCATGACTAGTAAAATCTGTAATATTTCCCTCTCTCCAGAGTCGAAAAAAAAAAAAAAATGAAACCAGAAGCATTTAAAAACAATAAAGATTAAACATTAACCTAGTCTTTCCTGACAAAGTGTTAAAACAAAGGCTTGTGTGTTATATTTTACGACTGGATGTCTCATTTCCATTTTTTTAAACGTTGCAATCCACAAAACTTACCTGATCAATGCATTTATAAATGTGCTCTAACCTTCAAAAGCCGTAAACTGAGTATTCAAGTCATTTTGGAATGCTTACTGGGCTTTCATGTTTTGCCTCAGATGTTTCGACTATAATTGCTTTGAAAGCCCGCATACCCTTATCTCAAATTGAACATGTCAGTGACTTTTCACCACCTTATAAAAATCCATCAGCAGGAAAGCAGGCATGCTGTTTTAGTTTGTGGGATCCATGTGCATTACATTTGAAGATTTTTTTTAAAAAGTCAAAATAGTTTCCTGCACTGTTTCGGTATTTAAGACATGCCACTCCGGGTGATGTCTTCTTAATTACTACAAGCTATTTGACACTAGTGCTGTGTTAATCAGTGTTGTTTTCGTCAACAATGACGATGACGAAAATATTTCGTCGAAGAACACTTTTTTTCATGACAATGACAAGACCATAACGAGCTAAAAACGTGTTTTGGGAGACCAATACATAACGAGATGAATACCAGTTTTCGTTTGACGAGAACGAGACAAAAACGCACCATAGTTTCAGTCACATGTTCACAATGTGTGACATTTTACGGGTAGTTAGCCTGCATCGTAGCAGTGTCCACTTGTGTTGAGAGAATATGCAGTGTAACCTTTAAGGTCTGTGCTGTGTGATAATCACACACACTAAATGTAACTCATAGCGTTAGCATAGCATTTGCGTTCCGTTAGCATTAGGCTAATGTCAACCCTTAAAGACCTGTAACATGAAGCAATAATCAGAGAATCCCAAAATTTGAAAAATAAGGTCCTAATGAAACCTTTTTTTCAAATTTGTAAAAAGAAATGTCAAAATGAATATGTGTAATAAGCGCTCTAATATCTATAACCCAAGCTAAATCCTGTTTTTTTGTTTTTTGGAACAAACCTGCAGATGCATGTATTGACTTGCATCCATCTTTTTTTTTTTCAAAAAGAAATGCCAAAATTCTGAATTACTCTCAAAATCATGAAATTTTATGTGTATCAAATGTGATATATTTGGCAATAAAGGGTTAATGACGAGCGTCTTTTTTTTTTTTTTTTTTGCATATAGTAAGTGTTGTCCAAGGGTATAATTAATTAAGAATAATGTACAGTTTTCCTGCTGAGTGTGTATTATCACCAAGTTGACGTTGTCCTTGTAGATGCTACGATATGTGCTCGTCTGTCAATGTTCATTCGAAATAGTTGGAAAACTTTATTTATATATATATATTGTTATATATTCATATTATAGTAATTTTTTCGATTTTACGGACGAAAATAGTCTTGGTAAACGTTGACTAAAACTAGACGAAGACAAACACATTTTGAGATGACTAAAATATGACTGACTAATAAGTACTATCGTCCAAAAGACTTAGACGAAAATTAAAAGGGTTGCCTAAAACAACACTGGTGTTAATCTTAAATTTTCACTGCTGTCCAATAAAAAGCCCAACTCAAAGTTGTTTTCCCGATGATTTGTGAAAATATCACAATAATGAACTAAATATCAAGTTTTCAGTGATTTTCCGTTTTCTTCAGATAATGCGTTTCAATGTACGGTGGCTGTTATGAAAGCATTATACAGGCAATCCCTGGGTTACGACATATTCGACTTTCGATCGCCGGAGTCCCGTCCGCCATTTTGTCTCTAGTTTTTTTTTTTTTTTTTTTTTTTTAAATCTCCATAGACTTCATAATGTATTCACGGGGCGCGGGGCCAATTCATAGGGGGGCCTATCTCCTCCTTCAAAGCTGACCGAGTGGAAACACAGACAAAGAGCTTTTGCTGTTGAAAATTCTTGTGAATAAATGCCGAAATCCATTATTTCTTTATTGTTATGGACGTGAAACAGTCTCGATTCTTGGTTAAAAGCACAAAAAAAATGCAGGTAGCATTTATTTTACATAAATATTGCCAACTACAAGGCTAGTCAGTAAGGAAATTAGGGGCCACCATATGTAAACAAAGAGCTTTTTCTGTTGAAAATTCTTGTGAATAAAAGCTTAAATCCCTGAATTCTTTATAGATATGGACCTTAAACAGTCTCGATTCTTGGTTAAAAGCAAGAAAAGAAAAAAAAAACGGTCAGTTAGCAGTTATTTTACGTAAATATTGCGAAGTATAATGCCAATGCTGTAGCGGCTAATTTCTCACATAGATTTTTTTCACAACGTTTCAAAATGCATGTATAGTACGAAAAATATAGTAATTATCTTGAATCCTCGAACAAATCACTCCTGAGACGATCCTTCCTGTTTGTATGCGCTACAGCTGTCGTACTTTTTCAACCTAAATCCGGCGTTTGATCCCTGCATGTGATGATTAACTGCGACCGACTGGGAATAACTCCAGCAGACTGTAGGGCAGCCCCCTACTTGAAGGCGTTGCCCAGTGGCTGACAGAGGTGACCCGTCAATTAAGCCTGAACGATATATCGTTTAAACGTGCTCAATAGTCCCATCGCAAGAACGTGCGAGTTTTTATTTTTTTTTAATCCACATACGCCATGCTTTCTGCTTTGCGCACAGCCTCACACCCTCCCTCTCTTTGTTCCTCTCAGTCACTGCGGCACTTGCTTATTAAAGTTAATGATGGCTTTGATCTGGCCAAAAAAGCCGGGCAGCAATCTGTCAATCATGGTTTAACTTCTTAAACAGTTTCTGCAAGGAAGCCGCGCTGGAATGAATGCGTGTGTGTGTGTGTGTGGAGACGTTGGAGACATACAGGGGGGAGAACAAGTATTTAATACACTGCCAATGGGTTTTCCCATTGACTGTGTATGAAATACTTGTTCTCCCCACTGTATAAATGCCAGAAGTGATCATGAGGAGTTTGAAATTTCTACATGTCACTCCAACGGTCACAGCTAAGGTAGATAAACAGAAGCATTTAATAAAGCCAAGGATTTATCTACTACAGTACTTTATTCTTGTTCAAAAATGATTTGGTTGGACAGTCATGTTTAAAACTGATCATAATTATGACATTTGAAGTGCTTAAAAACCATTTATTTATATAGATTTTTTAAAAATCACTTTGGGGGGAAAAGTGAGGAAAAAAACATGTCTTATATCTTATCTCTTTCCAATGCTAAATCTGAATAAATACACTGAGCACAAAAAACACACAAAAAAAAAAAAAAAAAAAATTGGGGGGGGTGCGCTACTTCGCAGTTTTTCACTTATCGCGGCGGGTTTCGGTCCCCATCGACCGTGAAAAAAGAGGGATCACTGTACACTGTGGTGATGGTGAGTCATCCAAAGTCTTTCCAAACAGCTATTCAAGTCATCTAGTGAAAATTTCTTTAAAAAAACAATATATACATTTTTCTTAATATTGCAATATAATATCGCAATATATCGCAAACCCCCCAAAAATCGCAACAATAGTTTTTTCCCCAATATCGTTCAGGCCTACCGTCAATACAATTATGAAGTTTATGTTTAGTCGCACAAACAGTACCTTAATGTACCTCACAATATCTTATTTTTTACTTTACTTTTTTAACATGACTTGTTCTGGTCTCACTAAACGTGAAGTTCAGCTTGACAGACAGCAAACAAACCAATTGTGCTTTTTGAAGCTTTTTACATCCTTCACTTGTGACAATTTTTAAAGCTGTAACACACATACGTACACGTCTGTTCAAAACGACACGCATTTTAACAATAAAATACTCGACACAGAACGATTGGCGTTCAAACGTCCATCTAGTCTGATCAATATGTAAATTTAGTAGATCAAATTAGCCGAATTTGCTTCACAAACGTCTGCTAGCTTAAATGCTACGAATGCTAATGTATTTACAATTCTCATAGCAAATCGCTCACATTAACTCCACAAACTACAAATTACAAATGCATACACAAACATATATTAGCTGAAACAACTTACAGCCTTATGTGGGCCAAACCAGAGGGCAGCTATCCTTTATCCAAGTGAGGCGTCTGAGTGCCCCTGGTTGGAAGCATTATTGAACAACAGTCTAGCCAAACCCAACGCTGCCACCAGAGGGCACTGTATCTTCTACCATGAAACAAAATACAATAGTTTTGGATAGTTGCATTTTTAAACTTTCACAAATTACGCGGAAATTCGGCTTACGTCGCCAGCGTAGGAACAGAACTCGATTGTAACCCAGGGACTACCTGTATACATACTAGAGCTGGGAATCTTTGGGCACCTAACGATTCGATTACGATTACGATTCAGAGGCTCCGATTCGATTATAAAACGATTATTGATGCACCCCCGTCCTTTTTATTTTTTTAAAATTATTTTTTAATGTTTTGTACATTAGTTCCAAAATTGTTCAAAAATCCTCTCAGGCTAAACCAAACTACTATTTCAGTATCAAGTTAACATATAACGGTAAACAAATATAAGAAAATAACAGTATATAAAAAACTCTAGTCCCCATTCTGTATCAGCAGCTTTAAACAACATTGAATTAATTTAATGTTGTGAATCAACTGTTACAGTTGTTGAAATTACTCCCGTTATTCCATAATTTCCCTTCTGTCTACTTTTGTCAAAGTTTTAAAACTATTTCATCATTTAAAGATAGATTCAAGACAAGATTCTGCCGATTTAGGAGTATTTTAGATAAAAAGTTAATTAGGTTCGCTACAACAGAGCCTTCTAGAGAAGTCGACTGCTTTAAGATGGCGGCTGTTTACTTACGCTGGAAAGTCTGTCATTTCGCATCTCTGTTCAATAATACATGTTTTAACACCGACGTCGTCTGTCATTTTGCATCTAGTTCTACATATATATGTTATCTACTGTAGCCGTATGTTTGTAGCAACTAACAACTGGGCGTCGTTTGTACTTTGTAGCGGCTGTCGGCCGCAGTCAGGTATGATTGTTTTTTTTATCTAGCGGCATGAGTTGAACATGATATTTACTCTCGGTCCGTTCCTCATTGCGTCCCACAGACCGCGCTGACTGTGTTTTACTTACCGCTTTACCTGGTATAATTCAATAATCGGAATTTGGATATTTGTGAATCGTTCTCGAATCTTCCACGGCCAAATCGCGAATAATCTAAGAATCAGAAATTTCGCACGCCTCTAATACATACTATATGTAACTGATCAGATCGATGGAAAGTCTACATTTCTCATTGTTGTGCCATTTAAGACAAGGCTTTAGCCCTGACCCCTGTCGAGCAGGGGATTTATGAGGGGAAAAAGTTTGAGAAAGTACTTAATGATTCCTTTTGTGTCTTTTCAGGCCAGTGTTTGGAATAAAAACATGCCAATGGGAGCCTTTGTCACAGTCGCAAGTTCTATGAGCACTTGAGTGAGAAAGCTGCAGGCTTTCCCCATTTTCTGGCTGACAATCAACCTGCACATGAAGCCGGGAAGAAGCAATCCATTCCAGAGGCAGCCATGTCTACCCGCTGAGTGCCTTTAGCCTTCGGCACTCGTGTCATGACCAGCTTGAAGCGCCCACCGATGGAGTGCGCCGTCGGGGGCTCCGTCCCTGCCACCGATGAGTTTTACCCTCGCCACATGCGCATCGTCAACGGTGGTGCAGTGCCAGCCCGCACGGACAATGTCCACGGCACTTTGAGCACAGGCGTGCCAAAGATGGGCGTGCGGGCGCGCGTGGCCGATTGGCCGCCGAGGAAGGACGTTTCGCGAGCTTTTTGGCACTCAACCACCGAGTCTGAAATCATGAGTGTGCCTCTGAAAAATCACATTAAATTAGGATCAATTATTAGCCCTCAGGACTCGTCAATGCTGCGAAATATCCACAATACTTTGAAAAATCGAACACAGTCCCAGGCTAACAACTACTGCACTGACACTCGGTACTTGGCGCCAGGAGACTACAGAAGTCCGCCACGCCGAAACACACACCAGAAGCGAATCCATCAGCGCAGCAACAGTGACATGACCATCAGTGAAATGGAAGCTGGCGGAGATAGCGAAGAAGACTGGGGTCCACCGTTGGGGACTAAATGGTCTCCTCTTCACCGGGAGTATGGCAGCACATCTTCAATAGAACAACATGGAGCTTCTGGTGAGAGTTTCTTTGAAATGCTTAAAGGCTACCAAGGAGAAGTAGACCAGCGTAGCCCAGCTCCAGATCAACTGGAGGACATGCTGAATGTTCGGCCTAAGCAGGCCACCCTTGACCTCTCGGAAAATGCTAACGACGATCAGCCACAGAAACCCAAGGAAAGGGAAAAGCCTCCAAAGAGACGTACTAAATCAGAGACCGGCGGTGAGTCTATATTTCGTAAGCTTCGTAACGTGCGGGGCGAGTCTGACTCGCCGAGAGTTGGATCGGATGTAGAGGACAGTCGAATGGAGGACACGGGGCCATCGCTAAAACCGTGGGTCTGTCAGAAAGGCTTCGCTCACTTTGACGTCCAAAGCACACTGTTTGACCTTAACGAAGTCATTCAGTTGCGGCAGAATGCGAGCAGGAGGAAGAACAACACCACCACTGGGGCCTCTGCAGCTGCCGTTGCCTCGGCTACCTCCACCCTTTCATCCACTCATAGCCTTCCATACAGCTCCCCGAGCGGTAGTCAGGAGGACCTCAACTCCCGAGACAGCCCCGGCCTGGACTCAGGAGATGAACACAGCAACGAGATGCTGCTCAGTTGCCCCTGTTTCCGAAATGAGATAGGTACAGACAACTATGGGCGGCACCGATTGGGTGCAAATGGGGCAGGCTACTATGGACTTGTGGGAGGTGTAGCAGGTAGCTCAGGGAACTTGAACGGAGAAGGGAACTTTTATGAAAGCTCACTAAGTACACACTGCACCAACGCTGGAGTGGCTGTGCTGGAGGGACCGAAGGAAGGCCCAAGTACACTCAGCGAAAAAGCCAAACAATACATCGTGGAGCATGTGGACCTTGGTGCTTACTACTACAGAAAGTTCTTCTACTTGAGGGGTAAATGAATTTAATTTCCGCCATTAATCACACTTCACCAATTGGTTGAGGGTGGGTCTGGAATGTATCTTCTGCGGTTTTCATTGCAATCCATCACTTTCTGTATTTCTTCTGCCTCAGAACACTGGAACTACTTTGGGATTGATGACGCCTTAGGTCCTGTGGCAGTGAGCTTGCGCAGAGAGAAGTTGGAGGAGGACAAGGAGCACGGTCAGCAGTATAATTATCGTCTCATCTTCAGAACCAGTGAGGTCAGTCGGGTTGTTTGCTGTTCATACACAAAAGGGACAAAAGTCTCGAGAT
This sequence comes from Corythoichthys intestinalis, assembly GCF_030265065.1. Taxonomy (NCBI): domain Eukaryota; kingdom Metazoa; phylum Chordata; class Actinopteri; order Syngnathiformes; family Syngnathidae; genus Corythoichthys; species Corythoichthys intestinalis. Next base: position 48,478,186 of record NC_080409.1, read on the forward strand.
ACTTACCGTGTTTTTTGTTGGGTTTCCGGGTGAGCTGGGGACCCAAGCGCTGAGAAAAACAAGGTGGCAGTGGCGACAAAGGTTTATTGCAGTACTAGAATACAGCCTGTGTCCAAAAGATCAGGCAGTTGTCCAGGAAGGAGAGCATTGCATGATCTGGAAACAAAGGCAAAATGAGCTGAATAGAGGCAATACAGATTTCTGTAATAAGCGATAGCTCGAGTCACAAACTCATGGAGTTGAGTTGTTGATCTGGCGATGAGGTGAGGCCAGGGACTGGCTTTCCTGGTCCCAGGCTCAGCCATCTGTCCAATCCTGCAATCAAAGCAGATTGCACAAAATTGCAGATTGCTCAAAGCAGCACAAGGAGGAGGAGCCGGGCTCAGGGGGCAGGGGTCATAACATTTTTGTACTATAAGTCGCCATGATTTGCAAATAAATTCTTTAAAAAGCAAACAATGTGATTTTCTAGGTTTTTTTTTCCACATTCTGTCTCTCATGGTTTAGGTTTACCCATGTTGACAATTACAGGCCTCTCTAATATTTTCAAGTGGGAGAACTTGCACAATTAGTGGTTGACTAAACAGTTATTTGCCCCACTGTATAAGAATCTTTGTCTTCTATGATCCAGTTTAATTTTCAATTATTATCACGATCCTGAAGCAAGGTCAAAACATTGGCTAGACATACATTCTCAGATGGATCCTATAGGTTATCCAGCAGGGCTTGTTTGCTGAGGACAGGTGCTTGTTATTAACCCTCCCCCCCAAACACACACACAAGGCGAACTTCTAGTCTACCTCAGAAAGATGGTGAACACAGGTCCATTGTGAACGCGGGCGTCTCAAACCTGTAATAGAGAAAGTATTCCAGCTGTGTATGATAGCAAAGTGATTAGGTTCAGACACAGAGTCTGGCGCGGAGTTTTTTTTAGACCCCTACTTCTTCTTTATTTCCTCTTTGAATCGTAGTTTTCTGTTGTTTTAAGTAGGGCTGTCAAACGATTAAAATCTTTAATCGAGTTAATTACAGCTTAAAAATGAATTAATCGTAATTAATCGCAATTCAAACCATCTATAAAATATGCCATATTTTTCTGTAAATTATTGTTGGAATGGAAAGATAAGATACAAGATGGATACATACATTCAACATACGGTATATAAGTACTGTATTTGTTTATTATAACAATAAATCAACAAGATGGCATTAACATTATTAACACTCTGTTAAAGCGATCCATGGATAGAAATACTTTTCTAAGTTCTTAAAAGATAAATGTTAGTACAAGTTATAGAAATTTTGGTAACACTTTAGAATAACTATCCGTTTTACTAGTTAATAGATCATTAGTAAACTGTTGATAAATGATTTATTGTTGATTTGTGAAGTATTTGTTAACAGTTTGTTAAGCATTTACAGGGTGTTCCAACATGATTGACCCCATTCTAAATGCCCATGCTAGTTGATGGATCTTAATAAAACTATATACACTTTATGTTGAAGGTCATAAGTTTTATCGGTTAATTATACAAAGAAACGTACACATATTTGTTGGTTCTATGGCAGATTTTCATAAATGTGCAACATAAGCGCTGCCTGCAAAATGCCTTATCAAAATGTGAACGGCATTTCTTAACCTGAAAAGATAGAAATGCCAAACGTTACACACAAAAACTTGAAACGTTTCTACACAAACTGTGTTTCAGGTTAACAACACCCTGTAAATGCTTAACAAACTGTTAACAAATACTTCACAAATCAACAATAAATCATTTATCAACAGTTTACTAATGATCTATTAACTAGTAAATGGATAGTTATTATAAAGTGTTACCGAAATTTTATATTAAAACCCCTCTTAATGTTTTCCTTTTTATAAAATTTGTAAAATTTTCAATCAGAAAATAAACTATTAGCCCGCCATTGTTGATGTCAATAATTACACAATGCTCATGGGTGCTTAAGCCCATAAAATCAGTTGCACCCAAGCGCCAGCAGAGGGCAGCAAAACTAAGTAACAAGTTGGCATTGCACTATGTTGTCATTTTAATCTGTTTGAGGGGGGTATGTGCGTTAATTGCGTCAAATATTTTAACGTGATTAATTTGAAAAATTAATTACCGCCCGTTAACGCAATAATTTTGACAGCTCTAATTTTAAGTCAATTCTAATGTTTACGGTTGTTATAATGGTGTATCATCACTGTAATCGCCTCACCCTTTCCGGTTTTATCCATTCAGCTCACAACACTCAGAGGGTCCATCTTGGAGGATGCCGTGCTCTCCACCTCCAAGCATGGCACTGCCCGAGGGCTGCCCATTAAAGAGGTGCTGGAGTACATTCTCCCAGAATTGGATTTGCCTTGCCTCCGACTGGCTCTCAATACCCCCAAAGTCACAGAGCAGCTGATGAAACTGGATGAGCAAGGAGTAAGAGTTTCTTTAAAAAAACACAACAGGAAATAGCTGCAGTATTGAACAAATATGTGTTTTGTTATTGCTAGCTGAGTTTCCAGGTAAAGGTGGGTGTGATGTACTGCCGAGCCGGACAGAGCTCAGAGGAGGAGATGTACAACAACGAGATGGCGGGTCCCGCCCTAGAGGAGTTCCTGCAGCTACTCGGGGAGAAGGTTCGCCTCAAGGGCTTCACCAAGTACAGAGCCCAGCTGGACACCAAAAGTAAAGCGTTTCTAAAACATACGTGTCAAAAAACAGCCCACATGCAACATCCAGCAAAGGAAAACACTGGATAGAGAAACATAGGATAAAGTGGTATGAAAAAGTATCTGAACCTTTTGGAATTTCTCGCATTTGGGCATAAAATCACCATAAAGTGTGATCTAATCTTTGTCAAAATCACACAGATGAAAAAACAGTGTCTGCCTTAACTAAAACCACCCAAAAATTTATAGGTTTTCATATTTTCAATAGGATAACATGCAAACAATGACAGAAAGGGGAAAAATAAGTAAGTGAACCATCACATTTAATATTTTGTGGCCCCCCATTTGGCAGCAATAACTTCAACCAGACGCTTCCTGTAACTGCAGATCATTCTGGCACGTCGATCAGGACTAATCTTGGCCCATTATTCTCTACAAACTGCTGTGGTTCAGTCAGATTCCTGGGATGTCTGGCATGAATCGCTGTTTTTAGGTCATGCCACAGCATCTCAATGTGGTTCAAGTCTGGACTTTAACTTTGCCACACAAGAATATGTATTTTGTTCTTCTGAAACCATTCTGAAGTTGATTTACTTCTGTGTTTTGGATTGTTGTCTTGTTGTAGGATCCATCCTCTTTTTACCTTCAACTATCTGACAGACGGCCTCAGGTTTTCCTGCAAAACATCCTGATAAACTTTTGAATTCATTCTTCCATTAATAATTGCATGTTGTCCAGACCCTGAGGTAGCAAAACAGCCCCAAATCATGATGCTCCCTCCACTATGCTTCACGGTAGGAATGAGGCGTTGATTTTTTCTGTGGAGTGTCCAAGTGCCTTTTTGCGGACATTAAACGAGCAACAATTTTTTTTTTTTGAGACGGCACTGGCTTCCTCCGTGGAGTCCTCCCCATGTTCATCATTCTTGGCCATAACTTTACATATGTATAGTTGATGTGTGCACATAGATATTGGACTGTGCCAAAGATTTCTGTAAGTCTTTAGCAGACCATCTAGGGTTCTTTTTTTTATCTCTCAGACTATTCTGCGCTGAAGTCTTGGCGTCATCTTTGGTGGATGGCCACTCTTTGGAAGAGAAGCTATAGTGCCAAACTCTCTCCATTTGTAGACCCAAACTTCTCTGTCAAATGATGAAGATCCAAACTTTTAGAGATGGGTTTGTATCCTTTCCCAGCTTTATATACACCATATTGGCCCAAATATAAGACGGCCCTGATTATAAGACGACCCCCCTTTTTCAAGACTCAAGTTTGAGAAAACACCAAATTAATTTTTATACAGAAAATAATTAGAGTAAGAGAAAAATCATGTTATTTTGCCTCATTCAAGTCTTAATACCTGAACATTTAAATATGTAAACTAAAGTGCAATCACATTTGTAAATGAATGGCTTCTGGTTTTTGAAATGTAAATAAACCAATATATTGTGATAAAACAACAAAATTGCAATAACTGCATTAACCATCGAAGTGAAGTCTAACTGTAACTGTAGTCTTGAAACAAATCTGAATAAGGAAAAACATAGCAATAAAATAATGCAAACTGGTTAAACTTGAGAGTAGCTGAGATCTGTCACGGCAGAACATCGCTTCAATGATATCTGGCGCCATCTAGCGTCGTGAATGGGTATACGTCTAGACCGCGAATATAAGACGACCCCCAGTTTTTCAGTCTTATTCCAATGCAAAAAACACTGTCTTATATTCGGGCCAATACGCTAACTCAAGTATCCTTGATCGCATGTATTCAGACAGCTCTTTTGACTGAGCCATGACGCACATCAGACAATGCTTCTCATCAAGACAATTCTTACCAGGTGTGTGTTCTATAGTGGCCATGGCAGCTTTAAACCACTCATCACCAATTGTGCACACACCTGACCTAAATTGTTTAGTAAATTGGTTTCAATGGCTCTATAAGTTTCCTTAGGCGGAGGGTTCACTTACTTATTTTCCCCCCATACTGTCATTGTTTGCATGCTATCCTCATTAAAATATGAAAACCCGTAAATTTTTGGGTGGTTTTAGTTAAAGCAGACACTGTTTTTTCATCTGTGTGATTTTGACAAAAATCAGATCACATTTGATGGCCATTTTACGCAGAAATGTGAGAATTCCAAAAGGTTCAGATACATTTTCACACCACTGTACAGTACATGTACAACACAGTCGTTCAAGGGCTGACACTCAGCCATATCTCACTATTGTATAGATGGTTAGCAAAGAGTGGTTCAATTGCATGCCTTTTTACACAACCACAACACTTGAACGCAACGAATTCCCAAGTGCACAGGAGAGTTGTATGGCACTGATGCTTAAGTAGTTCTCGACTGAAATTGCTTTTTAAATGTTTTCCCCTTTTCCAGCGGACTCAACCGGCACACATTCGCTTTACACATCCTACAAGGACTATGAGCTCATGTTCCACGTGTCCACTTTGCTGCCTTACACACCTAATAATAAGCAACAGGTAAATATGACAATCCCACCATTGTATTGTGTGACATATTTTGATTACCACTAGCCTTTCTTATCTTTTCACACTATTCTAACAAGTGCTTGTGTGTTTTCGACCAGTTACTGAGGAAGCGCCATATTGGGAACGACATAGTAACCATTGTGTTCCAGGAGCCTGGTGCTCACCCCTTCACCCCAAAGGCCATTCGCTCTCACTTTCAACATGTTTTCATTGTTGTAAGAGTGCACGATCCCTGCTCAGACAACACTTGCTACAGGTAAGTTGATTTTGTAACTCGTACTATTTTGCAGCATGGGAAAATGGCATGTTAGGCATACAATGAACTAGGGAAAATCCATAATACAGAAAGACCAAATCATTTGTCTAAACGTTAAATGTTTATTTGAAGTTGATTTACTAAATGCTTTCACGTACCAAATATACCAATACAATATATATACAATTTTACTCTCTACTTGAGTATTCTTTTCACCTAATACTTTTTTACTTGCTCTTGAGTACACTTTTTGGATGACAACTTTTACTTCATTCATTCGTTTTCCGAGCCGTTTATCCTCACGAGGGTCATGGGGTGCTGGAGTCAATCCCAGCTAACTATGGGCAGTAGGCAGGGGACACCCTGACTCAGTTGCCAGCCAATTGCAGGGCACAAGGAGACAACCATTTGCGCACACACTCATACCTGGGGGCAATTTAGAGTGTTTGATCAACCTCAGGCATGTTTTTGGGATGTGGGGGGAAACCGGAGTACCCGGAGAAAACCCACACAGGCACGGGGAGAAAATGCAAACTCCACACAGGAAAGCTGGAGCCCGGGATTGAACCCTTTATCTCAGAACTGTGAGGCCACCGTGCCGCCTTTTATTTGACCTGGGTGATATTATTTTGAAATAACACTACTATTACCTGAGTAAAATTTTGGGCGACTCTAACCACCTTTGGAGAATACCCATAATTCAAAGTACCATAATTTTTGGACTATAAGCCACTGCTTTTTTCCCTCATTTTGAACCCTGCGGCTTATAGTCCAGTATGGTTTATTTGTTGATTTATTTGGGTAAATAGGTAACACTTTATTTGACAGTGGTGCCATAAGACTGTCATAAGACCATCATAATTATGACATGACAATATTATGTGAATTAATGAATGCTTATGACTGATGTCATCAAGTGTCATCCAGCAAAAATACACACGGTCCACTTCCAAAGGCCCTGGGAACCTTGTTAGGGTGCATGGCATCATGAATGCTTTGAAATACCAGGACATTTTAAATCAAAATCTGTTGCCCTCTACCCGAAAGCTGAAGATGGGTCGTCACCGGGTCTTTCAGCAAGACAGTGACCCTAAACATATGGCCAAATCTACACAGAAATGCTTCACCAGACACAAAATCAAGCTCCTCCCATGGTCATCTCAGTCTCCAGACCTTGTTTTGTTGGCAAAAGGGGATTTTACAAAGGGGGTGCTAATAATTGTGACACACATTATTTGATGTCAAATCATTTTTTCTTTATGTGGGATTTTTTCCCCACTGAATGAATGCAGTTGTATTGAAGGTTGGATTTTTCTCTTTTTTTCCCATTAAAGTCCCATATTATTTGAATAAAAAACAAATTATTAGAAGCTAAAAAAACACATATTTTTCAGGGGTGCCAATAATTATGGAGGGCACTGTATATATAAACCGATTTTTTTTATTGACACGGCCACGTTGTGTTGAAGAAACCTATGCGGCGATCCGTTGCCGACCATTACGGTACGTGACGTCACCATTTTGTTTCGGTAATACTTCACTCTGATCGGCCGAATGATTTCGTCTGTGTTAAATTCTGCTTTTTTCACTCTTCATAAAGCACAGAATTTAGTTTCTTGAACTCATTTGAATCAACGTTTATTGCAGTTCTGCAATTCGGACCCTAACAAACGGAACAACACAGACTTCCTGTGTATGTCCGTCAACTATAACTGTCCCTCAGGAAACTCAAACCCAAATAACAATAGTTCCTATTGTTACTGTCGTGTTGACAGCGATGAGCTCTCTCGGATTTCCAACTTACGTTCTCACTTTCATTTTACCGTATTAATCCATGGAAGAAACAGTTATACAGCCGCCTTTAAAAGAAAAGTCACATCTGTTTTGTTTTCTCCTAGATTCTGGTAAGTTGGAGAAATTGTCAAATCATATTATTACCGTAAATATTGTCAGTTTATGGTAATTTTTTGAAGTACCAATATGCTAAGCTTGTGCTGTGTTTCATCATTCAGTAAAATGACATTTCTGTATCTGTACACGAGCTCTGTTTTCTTGTATTCATCTATTTATTGGTGCTAAAATTAGGGTGCGCGTTATAAACCGGTACAATAATTTCCCCTAGATTTTACAAGTAAATTTGGGGTGCACATTATACACGGGTGCGCCTTATATTCGGGAAATTACGGTACTAACCGATGTGCGCATGCGTGTGGATGCATATGCAAGCGTGCTAAGCATTGTGTAGGACGTCTTGCCGCGTAGTAAGGATTGGCCGAACACCGGTTGATATCTCTTGATGTTAATATCCCATAACACAGTGAGTACAGTTGTGGCTTATAGTCCAGTGCAGTTTATCAATGAAGAAATGCAGTTTTCGTGTCAAATTTTGTGGGTGGTGGCTTATAGTCAGGTGCGCCTTATAATGGGAAAATTACAGTAAGTCCCAGTACTGCATGGTTTGCGATAACCCCGTAAGCCCCTAACCACTTAGCAGTGCATTAAGACAAAAACCAAAGTCCTGTAGGCATGGCTCGCTGTATGAGTGTATGCTATGACAATCATCCCATACTGCTGTCCCTGTAGTAGGTGGGATTTTTTTTTTTTTAAACAGCAGTTGTTACTAGGGTTTTTCTGATCTTTTTTTTTTTTGCTCCCAATCCGATCCCGATCGTTTTAGTTTGAGTATCTGCCGATCCCGATATTTCCCGATCCGATTGCTTTTCTTTTTGCTCCCGATTCAATTCCAATCATTCCCGATAATTTTTCCCGATCATATACATTTTGGCAATGCATAAAGAAAAAAATGAATAAAACAACATACATTCAACATACGTACATAAGTACTGTATTTGTTTATTATGACAATAAACCTCAAGATGGCATTTACATTATTAACATTCTTTCTGTGAGAGGGATCCACGGATAGAAAGACTTGTAATTCTTAAAGGATAAATGTGACTTTGTATATTGTGACTAAATATTGCCATCAAGTGTGTTTGTTGAGCTTTCAGTAAATGATACTGTAGCCATTTAACTTTTCTGCCCAAATGCATGATGGGAAGTGCAACCATGATGTGCGTAGTGGCACCAATTGATATATCTTCTCTGCGTTGGGAAATAACATAGGGTGTTAAGAAAAAGGTCAACTACTACCTTTCTTCCCCACATTGCTTACCCATGATATTTCTAACTGGTGTGAGAGGGATTTTAAGGCTTTAGCCAATTAAAAAAAAGGCTCTAAAGACTGCCAAAATTCACTCTACTCATTTTACGCTGCCCTTTAGCTGTATATATAGGTAAAACGGCGCCATTATAGATTGAACGCGACAATGCGTGAGTGGGTCGTGCAGCGCATGCATTATTGCGTTAAATATTTAACGTGATTAATTTTAAAAAAATTAATTACCGCCGTTAACGCGACAAATTTGATTGCCCTACTTTAAGCCAAAACTAAAGACTCTGGATGAGTATAAGACATTTTGTCTGTAACGTTAAATACAATTAGAAAATGATTTAATTAAAAAATATATATATATTAGGGCTGTCAAAATTATCGCGTTAACGCGTGGTGATTCATTTTTTAAATTAATCACGTTAAAATATTTGACGCAATTAACGCATAAGGTTTTTTGTGCTGTCTAACAGCGAACTCTTGTGGTCGCTTTGCGACATGGTTTATTGCTTTCTTGCCAGTTCAATATGGCTGCACGACGTCTCGAGCTGACGCCTACGTTGTAATGTTGTGCTTATATGATCCTAGGACAAGATTTGTCCGTAAGTATGGTTATTGTAAAGAATGTACATATTATGTTAGTAAGCGAAATGTTATATTTTTTGTATGAGACGCTTTTTGTTTATGTTTAGTGAACCTGTATGGTGTGCTAAGCTAACGTTGTTGCTAATGCAATGCTTGTGTACTTTTTTTTTGTAGTTTTACGACGGTCTAAAGAGGACAATGTTTTGAGGCCATTTTATTAATAAATCAGATGAAATAGGAAGAAGTCTGATTATTAAGGCGTCGTTCACTAGCTATCTAGCTTTGGAAAAAGTAGATGCTTCGGAGTGAGGACAGCATAGACAGATTTAAATGACAGTAGAGTGAAATGACCACTACAGTCCTTATGTACCGTATGTTGAATGTATATATCCATCTTGTGTCTTATCTTTCCATTCCAACAATTTATTTTACAGAATATATATATATATAATTTACAGAAAAATATGGCATATTTTATAGATGGTTTGAATTGCGATTAATTACAATTAATTAATTTTTAAGCTGTAATTAACTCGATTAAAAATTTTAATCGTTTGACAGCCCTAATATATATATTAAAAAAAGGCATGTCCGATATTTTTTTGCCGATTCCGATACTTTGAAAATGACGTGATCGGATGCCGATCGATCGGGACATCTTTAGTTGTTACCTTTTCTCTCAGAACAACTGGAATTTTCCCAATACATATTTCTTTATTTTGCACATGCTTTGAAGGGGACTGAAAACGTCCTCCAATTCTGGAATGTCCCATAAATTACTTTGATTATGACCAGTGAGAGGAGCACGGCGACTTCTTTCCGCTGACTGATCTCACTGGGTCCGCTCCCTCTTTTGACTGGCACACCTCCAAGCAAACACACCGTGTTTACACATTGTCGCTACCTCTCCTCCCTTTTCTCCTTTTACCTTTTTCTCATGGCCACTCGCGCGCCCTTGCATACACTTTTCCCCTCCCTCGCTTATCCCTCAGCCAGGCTGACTCTCTACGCACGCTGACAATAGAAGCGTCCGCCTTCCCCTTTCTCCCAGCCCGCCACTTTGCCTTTGGGCAGCATGAGCCGGAGTGGTCTGAAGGAGTTAGTGGCATGCACATGAAGTGCTCACTTCTCCCAGACATGCATGTGATTGGGAAGGATTGTGGAGGGAAGAGTTTCCCATAGCGCTGCGAGACTAGCACAGGAGCGGACGGGTCAAAGTCGCCTTCTGTCTTGCAATTATGGCAAGATTGGACTAAATTATCTGGAGATATTTTTTTGTTTCACACAGTTTGGGAAGGAAAAAAAGTGAAATTCTTGTCCGTCTGGTTTTCATTCTGGATGAAATTGAGAGCTGTGGGACTCTGAATCTTTGAGGACATTGGAACCACCCCACCCAGAGGTGCGCACACGCCCCTTACCTTTGCTTTGTGCACCAATTTAAGAGCTTAATTCTTGATTGTCAGTTCTCTTCCCATGGATGCTTTTCGCCAATGACGTGCAGACATAAGTGGGTTCGGAGTGAATTAGAAGAAGGTGTTGTGTGGTATACACCAGAACCGGGAGGTGAGTTCTGACTGATTGCGTTGTTGTTATTGATGCAGTAGTTTGGAATCATGACACAAGATTTCAACAGATTGCACCCACCTACAAATGCATCCCGGATGTAGTTCTGTGCAGCGTGTTTGAGCTCGTCGCTAAAGTTTGTTGAGTCATCTGGTTATTAATAGCTTGCTTTTGGGATTCGATAATGTTCGGGTCGCACTGGGCCAGAACGCAGCATTATAGGAGCGGCCCGGGGCCAGCGGGGTGCTAATCTGCCGCTTTCAACTGCTGCCCCATCGTCACACTGGGCCGCAAAGACAGATTGCGTAACTCCGTCTTTGTGTCGGAAATGAAGGCTGTTTGCGTTCGCTAGCTCAAGCCACAGTGGCACTCGTCCAAACCAGAGCAGCGCAGAGTGGCAGGTTGTCAACACGGGCTGCTGCCCTGTCAACTGGGATGGGATGTATAGTATTTATATCCTGGGTTTAGTCAGGCGTGCTTTGCAACATTCCTCCTACTGCCAATGGCTGTGCTTAATGAAGTGGATTCAAACTTGTCAGAAGTGTCATATCCACTTATTCAAGGACAGACAATTTCACTTTCTCCACTAAGGACTTTATTTGTATGCATTGGAGATTTCTGCAGATTTGAGTTTGTTGTCGTTTTCCTTTTCGTTATCCCTTGAAGTAATAAAAGTAAAATCTAGTTCGCACGGTAAATGGACGAATAAAGTATACAGGTAGTCCCCAGGCAGGGCCGGCCCAGCCAATACGCAGACTATGCAGCTGCTTAGGGCCCCTGACCGCTAGGGGCCCCCCAATCTGGCAATTATTGAATTTGTATTCTATTTTGTTTACTACAGTATGCTTTATTTGACTTTTGTGAGTTTTGAGACTTGACTACAAGCTTTAAAAAAAAAAGTTCTTCTTTAACTTCTTTCTGTCCTCTTTTAGAAAAAGGTTTGGCACTATCTACTGTAAGTACTGACAATCATTTGGGGTGAGAAGTTTGAAGTATGCAGTGCAACAAAATCTGATTAATATACAAAATATGGACGTATGGGTTGGATTGCATGTATGGGTTTCACGGTACACTGTGACCAAATGGTGGGCCAAAAATATGGGCCCCTTTGCATTATTTTGCTTAGGGCCCCCAAATGGCCTGTCCCCAGGTTACGAATGAGTTCCGTTTCTACCCTGGTGACGTAACACAAATTAACCCATAACCCTTTAAGTACCCCTACATCTCAAAATAACTATCCAAAAAGTTCAAAAGTATTGTACCGTATTGGCCCGAATATAAGATCGCCCTGATTATAAGACCACCCTCTCTTTTTCAAGACGCAAGTTTGAAAAAAGACTTTTTGAACACCAAATTATTTTTTATACAGAAAATAATTACAGAACATCTGAAACAAATGATTATAACAATATATTTGAGAGAAAAAGCATGTTGTTTTGCCTCATTCAAATCTTAATATGTGAACATTTAAATATGTAATATAAAGTGCAATCTCATTCGTAAATGAATGGCTTCTGGTTTTTGAAATGTAAATAAATCAGTCTATTGTGATAAAACAACAAAATTGCAATAACTGCATTAAAGTGAGGTCTAACTGTAACTGTAGTCTTGAAACAAATGTGAATGAGGAAAAACATTGCAATAAAATAATGCAAACTGGCAGAAGCGGATTTTAAGGGGGGGCAGGGGGCCAGGCCCCCCCTCGTGGTCTAAAAGTGTCATTGCATGTAATTCACTTGCCTCTATATAAATATATATATATATATATATAAGTTGTAAAGCAATAAAATTGCAATAAAAATGAATGAAATGAACAAAAAATATGTATTTTTATAATGGGTCAAAATGATTTTTCGAGTACCTTAAACTGTCATTTTCTTTGCATATAACTTTCAGAATTTATATATGTGTATGTATATATATATATATATATATATATATATATATATATTTTTTTTTTCTTTAAATGATTTTTTTTATTGAAAATATATATATATATTTTGATTGAAGCAACCTTTTTTGGGATTAAATGATCTAGACACAAATGTCCTAATCATAATTTGGCCCAAACACAAAATTGCTTCAATCAAAGAAAACTTTTTCAATGAAAAGTGTTCAAATGCAAGATTTTCAATCTCAAATATTTTTTTGCATTCAAAAACTTTTTTGATTGAAATTTTCCTTTTTCTTCTTTTTTTTTTTTTTTTTTTTTTTTTTTTTTTTTTTTTTTTTTTTTTTTTTTTTGGATTGAAGTGATTTTCTAGTGGATCTAGATTTTTTTTTTTTTTTTATTGGGAGCAACTTATTTTTTGATTGAATAATAAAGACAAAAATGTCCTAGCCAAAGTGTGGCCCAAACACTTATCAACATTACTTCAATCTAAAAAGTTGCTTCAATGAAAAAAAAAAAAAAAAAAAAAGACTTCAATCAAAAAAAACAAAAACCAAAAAAAATAAATAAATCAAAGAAAAATACCTTTTGCATTCATTTTTTTGGGAATTTTTTTAGTTTCAAATTTATTTTTGCATTCAAACATGTTTTTTTTTTTGATTGAAGCGACTTTTTTCTTGTTTTATTGAAGCAACCTTTTTTGATTGAATAATAAAGACACAAATCTACCTCCATATGGCTCCGCCCAAGGGATACAATTTTTGACTGGGGTAACTACATTGGCATGACACCCCGGCGGGAGTACCATTTTCAATGGATGACGATCTTGGCGAAAAGTATTGCCTAAGCAGCCTGATTTAGAATTCCCCTCAAGAATGATGGGAAACAAAAAAACGCTCATTGTCAACTTATTATTATAAATATTATTGTAAGTTAATCTTACTGCTGACACTGCGTTTCGGGGTCATCAACATGTTGTGCCTCCCCAGCCCCAAAAGTCAAACTCCGCCTATGCAAACTGGTTAAACTTGAGAGTAGCTGAGATCTGTCATTACAAAACATCGCTTCAATGATATCTGTCGCCATCTAGCGTCGTGAATGGGTATAATGTCTAGACCTCGAATATAAGATGACTCCCACTTTTTCAGTCTTGTTTCAATGCAAAAAACAGTCTCTTATATTCGGGCCAATACGGTATTTTGTTTAATGATGCCCTCTGGTGGTAGCGTTGGGTCTGGCTGGACTGTCGCTTTGTCTGACAGAGAAGCAGCCGCCTGACATGGATAAAGGATAGCTGCGCTCTGGTTTGGCCCACATAAGGCTGGAAGTTGTTTCAGCCAATATATGTTTGTGTATACATTTGTAATAAAGTTTACAGCTACAGTTTACCAAAAAACAGGAGAACCGATGTGACTTTTAAAATAAGGCATGTAAGGGAACAATTTGTGTTTGACGTTCTATTTCAGACGACTTATGGCAAATAGTGCGTAAATATATTCTTTTAGACGTCATTTTAAATTATACAAATTATAAATTAGAATTAAAATATATTTTAAAAATCTCATTTGCAATGCTTGGCGGCTTTTGTTGTGGTGCGCCACAATCTTTTCTATGTTGGGGAAACCCTGCACCCTTCTAGTTCAAATGGATTGGGCGTATACTAGTGATAAACTTACAAAAGAAGGATGAAGATAGCTTGTTAATCTGTTTATTGTTGTTTTGTAAAATATCCCAGAATATTTCCTGACCAACGAATCGATAATCGTTGTATCGCCATATTTTGAGATCAACGCTATCGTGAGCTTTGTATCGCAAATCGTATCGTGAGGTACCAAGAGTTTCCCACCCCTACTTTAAAGTATATTAACTATGCCGTTATATCTTAGGAACGGTGCATTCTAATGTTACGCTCTTTGCAAATGGTTTTGTGATGTCTAGCCTGTTGTGGTTTAACTCAAACACGTTTCTTCGACACACCAGGCCGAGGACACGCATTTCCTCACCCCCACTCATAGAAATCCAACCTCAGGATAGTCTTTGTTAAGCCATAGGTTGGTAATATGAGAAGATTCTGTGCTATTGAAATTCTAACCCCCAGTTAAATATGTCCAAACAACTAGGAAAGCAAGTTATCCTTTTCAAGTCTTTTTTTTGTCCTCGAAATAAATCGCAACACACCTCGGAAAGAAGTATCGTCATGTTTTGGACAAAGTGGTTGTGGTTAGTTTTATATTACAAGTCCCAGAATTCAAGGAAATGTAGAACGTATGATTAGCACATCTGCCTCACAGTCAAAACATTGACTGTGTGGCAGATGGTAGGGAATTTGGCACGGGACTTCCTGTTTGGAGTTTGCACATTCGCCACATGCTTGCATATGTTTTCTCAAGGGGACAGAAACTATCTTCCATATTCCTGAAACATGAATGTCTGGTTCATTGAAGAAATTGTCCTTAGTTGTGAATGTAAGTGTCAATATTTGGGTAAAGTGCGGCTACCTGAAAAATCTACACAAGCACAGTAACTAACAGAGGTGGGTAAAGTAGCCAAGAATTTTACTCAAGTAAGAGTAGCGTTACTTCAAAATAATGACAAAAGTAAAAGTAGTCATCCAAAAAATGTACCTAAGTACATTTTTGTTTGATTTGATTTTTTTTTTTTAATGGTATTTTTTTCCTCAACACAGTTATCTATATGAACTGTTGTTATAATGATACTGTACAATAACCCATTACATAACTACATTAACCTAAAGAAATACAAAAATAAATCATTGAATTCCATCGAGAAAAAAAAATGACAGAAATGAAGCATTATTTTTTCCAAAGAGCGTGAGTACCTTCTAGTGGAGAAAATAGTTCCTAGTTTGAATAATGAATAGTTCCTTCATAATTACAATTATGACATTAAAAGTATCCTATCTCCGTTTTTCCCTGGTCAATCGGCGCCAAATAAAAACTGGAAGAGATGTTTGAGTCAGCACTTTTGAGTCATTTTGAGGGCGTTGAGATATTAATTTCGAGTGATGACATCCCTCTAAGCCCCCAATTTACTGCTAAATGGACCTGAATTTGTTTGCGCTACGTTCGTGCTAGCCTTGTTAGGACACCCCTCTGTTATTGAGAGAGTTGGTACGATCCATTAGCTGCGGGAGCTAAGCTAAGAAAAAGCTACGAGTGACGTCCCCACTCGTAATAAATATCTCAATAAAAGCATAATACTGTATCTACAAAACCGTTGCAGCACAAACGATTAACATCATTTTTATATAAATTTGCGTCTGATGGGGGGGGTAACTTTACGGAGGCCCGTAGAGATGGTCACAAAGCACATATAGCAATATACAAAGTGTCGTCTTTTATATTATTTATTATTTTTAACTTCTGGGTCATCATCTTTGCAATAGTCTTGCGAGCCTTTTGCGGTCTTGCTGCATAAGTTGGGTATGTCGTAACCCAGGGACTACCTGTATTGGATATAACTGAAAATGAATGATTAGCTACTGTAACCTTTGTTTTCTCCACAGTGTGGCAGTGAGCCGCTCCCAAGACGTACCCCCCTTTGGTCCACCTGTCCCCAAGGGCGTGACCTTTCCCAAGTCCTCCGTCTTCAGGGACTTCCTGTTGGCTAAGGTTATCAACGCTGAAAACGCAGCTCACAAGTCGGACAAGTTTGGCGCCATGGCGACACGGACGCGGCAAGAGTACCTGAGAGACTTGGCGGAGCGTCACGTGACCAACACGCCGGTGGAGCCTAGCGGGAAGTTCCCCTTCATTTCCTTGGCGCACAAACGGCGGGAGAAAGTGCGACCGTATAGCGGGGCGGAGCTCCGGAGCTTGGGCGCCATAACCTGGCAGGTTCACGCCGAAGATCAGGTGGCGGGCGCCGAGCGGGAATGCCTGTTGGCCATTTCAAACGACTTTGTGATCCTACTGGATCAGGAAGCCAAAGCGGTTGTGTTTAACTGCGGTACTCGCGATGTGATTGGATGGTCAACCGGAAGCCCCGCCTCTTTGAAGATCTTTTACGAGCGCGGTGAAAGCGTGTCACTTCGCTCCATTAACAACAATACAGAAGACTTTGGAGAAGTGGTTAAGCGACTAGAGGTCAGTGGGGGAGATGATTATGATTTTTACAATTCTTCATACAAAAGTATTGAATTGAATTTTGCTTTGATGCTCCACTTTAGCTGTTGACCAAAGGTAGCCAGACCGCAGAAATGACGTTGCGTCGCAACGCTCTGGGACAGCTGGGGTTTCACGTCAACTTTGAGGGCATCGTGGCCGAAGTGGAGCCTTATGGATACGCCTGGCAGGCCGGGCTGAGGCAAGGCAGCCGACTGGTGGAGATCTGCAAGGTCGCCGTGGCGTCGCTGTCACACGAGCAGATGATCGACTTGCTCCGGACGTCCGTCACTGTCAAAGTGGTCATCATTCCGCCGCACGAAGACTCGACGCCGCGCAGGTAAATATTACCTCAACCGTCTGGCTTTTTAATCAATCGTTTTTTTTTTTGTTTTTTTTTTTTTCATTTTTTTGTGTTTTTTCCCATCCAAAAACCAAGAATTGACTTGTTTTGCTGGAAAAAGTAAAGCAAGGTTTTTCTTAGACAGTTTGTTATTGGCAGCCATTTTAATTTTCGTTTTAGTCTTAGTCTTTTGGACGAAAATACTTATTAGTAAAGATGTCCTGATTGATCGGGATGCCGATCGATCGGGACATCTCCGACATCTCCGATCACGTCATTTTCAAAGTATCGGAATCAGCAAAAAAAAAAAATCGGACATGCCTTTTTTTAATATATATATAGATTTTTAATTAAATCGTTTTCTAATTGTATTTAACGTTACAGACAAAATGTCTTACATTCATCCAGAGTCTTTAGTTTTGGCTTAAAGTAGGGCTATCAAATTTATCGCGTACACGGCGGTAATTATTTTTTTAAAAATTAGTCACGTTAAAATATTTAATGCAATCAACGCATGCGCTGCACGACCCACTCACGCATTGTCGCGTTCAATCTATAATGGCGCCGTTTGACCTATATCTAGAGCTAACAGGCAACGTAAAATGAGTAGAGAGAATTTTGGCAGTCTTTGGAGCCTCTTTTTAATTGGCTAAAGCCTTAAAATCCCTCTCTCAACAATTAGAAATATCGTGGGCAGCAATGTGGGGAAGAACAGTAGTGGTTGATCTTTTCCTTAACACCCTATGTTACTTCCCAACGCAGAGAAGATATATCAATCGGTAACACTACGCCCAGTCATGGTTGCACTTCCCATCATGCATTTGGGCAGAACAGTTAAATGGCTACAATATCATTTACTGAAAGCTCAACAAATACACTAGATGGCAATATTTAGTCACAATATACAAAGTCACATTTATCCTTTAAGAATTACAAGTCTTTCTATCCGTGGATCCCCCTCACAGAAAGAATGTTAATAATTTAAATGCCATCTTGAGGATTTATTGTCATGATAAACAAATACAGTACTTATGTACTGTATGTTGAATGTACTGTATATATTCGTCCGAGTTTTATTCATTTTTTTCTTAATGCATTGCATTGGGGAAAATTATCGGGAATGATTGGAATTGAATCGTGAGCAAAAAAAAACAATTGGATCGGGAAATATCGGGATCGGCAGATACTAAAACGATCGGGATCGGATCGAGAGCAAAAAAACATGATCGGAACAACCCTACTTATTGGTCTTAATCTCGATGAAATCCCATACAAATTTCGTCAGTTAATCAAAATGTTTTCGTCTGTAATATTCAAAAGTTTTAGTCCAAAAATAAAAAAAAGTTTCCAACCATTTCGAATGAACGTAGACGGATGAGCACATATTGTGGGATCAATCTATGGACAATGGCAACTTTGTGTTGTTAATACGCTCAGCAGGAAAACAGCACATTATTTGCAATGGATTAAACTCACCTGGACGCCAGGAACTGTATGTAAAATGTTTTCCAAGAGTTTAAGAAGACACCGAGTCACCGCGCTAAATACTAATGCTGACGCGAACGCTATGCTAACGCTAAAAGTTAGTGTAGTGTGTGATGATCACTCAGGACAGACCTTTAAAGGCTAAAGAAACATGGGATATTTAGCCAAAATAAGAAAGCAAAACTTCCCAAGCAGCACCTGACACATACTGTATGTTTCACAAAATGAGCCTGGAATGACCACAGGCTTGCACGTCACATGAGTGACATGACCAAACATTGCTAAACTCACATACAATAAGAAAATATCACACACTGTGAATTAATGACGGAAACTATGGCGAATTTTCATCTTTTTCTCATGTCGTCACATGACAACTGGCATCAATCTCGTTATGTTTTAGTCTTCCAAGACATGTTTTCAGCGCATCATCGTGACGTCATCGTCATGAGAAAATATTTTCGTTATTGTCATCGTAGACGAAAACAACACTGTTAGCAATTTATTTAGCTTTTTTTTTGTTCTTTTCTTTCCATCCTAAAAGTGATAAAAGCCTTAGTTATTTTTAGACCGGTGATTTATTTAGCATTTTAAATGGGTCTAATGTACTTTATACACAATCCGGTATTGTTATTTTTGTATAATTTTGTTATTTTATTATAATTTGTAATATGGGTTTGGAATTGTAAGTGATACATTTTAATGCACTAGTTCAGTAGGTTTTGTTGGTAACACTTTATTTGAACTCTGTCATAAGATTGTCATTAAACTGTCATAATTATGATATGACACTGTCATGAACATAAATGATGCTTATGACAGATGTTATTAAGTGTCCTAACCATAACACAGTTCTTAAACTCTAATCCCAACCAAAAGACATTTAATAAATTCTCAATATTGCGTCAATTCCATTCATGTTCATGACAGGTGTCGTTTCATCATTATGACAGTCTTATGACAGAGTTCAAATTAAGTGTAAACATTTTCTTCTCATAAAGTAACAATAATTGATGATTAATAGCTATCTATTTTTTTTTACCCGTTTTGACATTAGATTATTTCAATTTGGTATGTTTTAACTTTGTATAAGTACTGTTGTTATTTAATCTGAATAATTGCAGTTACCTTGTCTTGATACAAGAAACAAAAGCTATTTTAATTAAAGAATATATACGTTGTAATAAATAATCTAAAAACTGTTCTATTTGTATCTTAAAGGGAACCACGGATAGAAAGACTTGTAGTTCTAAAAAGATGAATGTTAGTGTGAGTTAAAATGATTTGGTATTAAAACCACTGTTGATATTTTCGTTTTTAGAAAAACTGTAAAATTAGTAGGTCGAAATTGTTGTTGACGTCACATGGTTATGCTGCCGCGCTTCCAGAGTATGACTCTAGCGACATAAAGATGTCATCTGTTCAACCCTTTTAAATTGAACCCGAGAGGAACATTAATAAGCATGACAGCGCTATTGATATTTCACAAAACGAGCAGCAAAAGCAAAATAAACAGGAAAGACAGGATGAGGCGAGATGAGATTAGGACAAAACTGGTGTTTTGCCAAAATTTTTGCCATAGAGTTAACTGTGACACTGCTATTGTGGAAGATTTTGGTAGCAACTTGTTGGTTCCTTTTGTCTCCGCAAAACATTGACAACTTTTTAAAACCATATCTCTTCTTTTGTTCAGCTGTATGACACAGAGAATGGAAGTCTAAGTGTCCGGTTGGTCTGAACAGTTTTAATGTTTTACATTGAGAGGATGACTTACTCCCATTGTGCTCATTCAACATACCTCGTTTATTATGACAAAGCACCAAACAGGAAGGGGTTATGGGGGAAACAAAAGAAAAGAAACACAAGAGAAGAAAGAAAAGAAAAACAAACGACAACAAGAAATACAACGAACACCTACACTAACTAATACTTTGGTGTTATTTTACACTAACTATTAATACGTTGGTGTTATTGTCAGCTAGATGTATTTCCGGTTGACACTATGTGGGGGACCTGTTGACCAGGGAAAGAAGGGGAGGGGGGTGGGGAAGTCTATAAGCTAAGTGATTGGGAGGGGTAGAGTATACACAAATCAGCTCTGTGATCTAGAACCCAGTAATCGTGTGAATCCCTTGTGAGTGTAAGCCCGTTGGCAACCGACCCTACGCCGCCCCCCACCGCCAGTCCCGGCACCGGGACCCCCCACCCGAGCGCGCCCAATCACATTCAGCCGCACGCGAGTCCCACCAAACATGTGACAGCCCCACAGACGAGCGGAGACACCGCGCAGGCGCCAACCCAGGGCCACGGCCTCCACCCAGCCAGCCCGGGGAGATATGGCGGGCATGGGAGGGGGGCGCAGCACAGCCCATCCCTCTTCCCGCAGCCCATTTCTCAATTCTTGGCATGAGCGTATCGATAACCTCCTGGGATTCAAAGTATCACGATATATCACCATTTCGATATTGTGTCACACCCCTAGCAAACACCCCAGTAATGACAGCCAACCACTAAAGGGCGATGTACGCAAATGTCTATGCAAATTAGTCAAAAGCACAGACCAGATTGCGGTTGTTAGCAATTTTTTTATTATTATTTATAAAAATGTAATAACTAAAGATGTCTCGATCGATCGGGTCCGATCACGTCATTTTCAAAGTTTCGGATTCGGCAAAAAAATATCGGACATGCCTTTTTTATATATATATATATATATATATATATATATATATTTTTTTTTTTTTTTTAATTAAATCGTTTTGTAATTGTATTTAACGTTACAGACAAAATGTCTTGTACTCATCCAGAGTCTTTAGTTTTGGCTTAAAGTAGGGCAATCAAATTTGTCGCGTTAACAGCGGTAATTAATTTTTAAAAAATTAATCATGTTAAATATTTAACGCAATAACACATGCGCTGCACGACCCACTCACGCATTGTCAATTCAATCTATAATGGTGCCGTTTTACCTATATAAAGAGCTAAAAGGCAGCGTAATATGAGTAGAGTGAACTTTGGCAGCCTTTGGAGCATTTTTTAAATTGGCTGAAGCCTTACAATCCCTCTCTCAACAATTAGAAATATCGTGGGAACCAATGTGGGGAAGAAAAGTAGTAGTTGAACTTTTTCTTAACACCCTATGTTATTTCCCAACGCAGAGAAGCTATATCAATTGGTGCCACTACGCACAGTCATGGTTGCACTTCCCATCATGCATTTGCGCAGAACAGTTAAATGGCTACAGTATCATTTACTGAAAGCTCAACAAACACACTACATGGCAATATTTAGTCACAATATACAAAGTCACATTTATCCTTTAAGAATTACAAGTCTTTCTAGAGTGTTGATAGAATGAAAGAATGTTAATAATGTAAATGCCATCTTGAGGTTTATTGTCATAATAAACAAATGCAGTACTTATGTACTGTATGTTGAATGTATATATTCCTCTGAGTTTTATTCATTTTTTTTCTTAATGCATTGCCAAAATGTATATGATTGGGAAAAATTATCGGGAATAATTGGAATTGAATCGGGAGCAAAAAAAAACAAACAATCGGATCGGGAAATATCGGGATCGGCAGATACTCAAACTAAAACGATCGGGATTGGATCAGGAGCAAAAAAACATGATCGGAACAACTGTAGTGTATCCCAAAGTAGCGGCGTAGGAGTAGTGTTTCTTCTTCACAAATCTACTCAAGTAAAAGTAAAAGTATTGTGTGGTAAAACTATTCTAAGAAGTACATTTTTCTTAAAAAGTTACTCAAGTAAATATAACTTGTTACTACCCACATCTGAATATAATACACGACAGTGTTTCATTTCCACAGAGGCTGCTCTGAAATCTACCACATGCCGCTAGTGGACTACAAGAATCACAAGGAGGGAATGCCTTACGAGTTAAAGTTCCCCTTCCGCCCAGCTACCAACAGCAACACCAAGTGGCCCAGAACATCCTCCAGCCCTCAGACGCGGCCCGCCGGCTCAGGCGGAACGCTCATCAAGGCTCCCCCGCCGGACTTCGGCAACTCTGCCCTCATGCCTCGCAGCGTGTCCAGCGACGGGCGACCCATTATTCCCAAAAGGTTGCGTTCAAACCCAAAGTGAAAAAACGTAGACACACTTACAGTGCCTTGCAAAAGTATTCGGCCCCCTTGAACCTTGCAACCTTTTGCCACATTTCAGGCTTCAAACATAAAGATATAAAATTTTAATTTTTTTGTCAAGAATCAACAACAAGTGGGACACAATCGTGAAGTGGAACAAAATTTATTGGATCATTTAAACTTTTTTAACAAAAAACTGAAAAGTGGGGCATGTAATATTATTCGGCCCCCTTGCGTTAATGCTTTGTAGCGCCACCTTTTGCTCCAATTACAGCTGCAAGTCGCTTGGGGTATGTTTCTATCAGTTTTGCACATCGAGAGACTGACATTCTTGCCCATTCTTCCTTGCAAAACAGCTCGAGCTCAGTGAGATTGGATGGAGAGTGTTTGTGAACAGCAGTCTTCAGCTCTTTCCACAGATTCTCGATTGGATTCAGGTCTGGACTTTGACTTGGCCATTCTAACACTTGGATACGTTTATTTTTGAACCATTCCATTGGAGATTTGGCTTTATGTTTTGGATCATTGTCCTGTTGGAAGATAAATCTCCGTCCCTGTCTCAGGTCTTGTGCAGATACCAACAGGTTTTCTTCCAGAATGTTCCTGTATTTGGCTGCATCCATCTTCCCGTCAATTTTAACCATCTTCCCTGTCCCTGCTGAAGAAAAGCAGGCCCAAACCATGATGCTGCCACCACCATGTTTGACAGTGGGGATGGTGTGTTCAGGGTGATGACCTGTGTTGCTTTTATGCCAAACATATCGTTTGGCATTGTGGCCAAAAAGTTCAATTTTGGTTTCATCTGACCAGAGCACCTTCTTCCACATGTTTGGTGTGTCTCCCAGGTGGCTTGTGGCAAACTTTAAACGAGACTTTTTATGGATATCTTTGAGAAATGGCTTTCTTCTTGCCACTCTTCCATAAAGGCCAGATTTGTGCAGTGTACGACTGATTGTTGTCCTACGGACAGACTCTCCCACCTCAGCTGTAGATCTCTGCAGTTCATCCAGAGTGATCATGAGCCTCTTGGCTGCATCTCTGATCAGTTTTCTCCTTGTTTGAGAAGAAAGTTTGGAAGGACGGCCGGGTCTTGGTAGATTTGCAGTGGTCTGATGCTCCTTCCATTTCAATATGATGGCTTGCACAGTGCTCCTTGAGATGTTTAAAGCTTGGGAAATCTTTTTGTATCCAAATCCGGCTTTAAACTTCTCCACAACAGTATCTCGGACCTGCCTGGTGTGTTCCTTGGTTTTCATAATGCTCTCTGCACTTTAAACAGAACCCTGAGACTATCACAGAGCAGGTGCATTTATACGGAGACTTGATTACACACAGGTGGATTCTATTTATCATCATCGGTCATTTAGGACAACATTGATCATTCAGAGATCCTCACTGAACTTCTGGAGTGAGTTTGCTGCACTGAAAGTAAAGGGGCCGAATAATATTGCACGCCCCACTTTTCAGTTTTTTATTTGTTAAAAAAGTTGAAATTATCCAATAAATGTTGTTCCACTTCACGATTGTGTCCCACTTGTTGTTGATTCTTGACAAAAAAATTAAATTTCATATCTTTATGTTTGAAGCCTGAAATGTGGCGAAAGGTTGCAAGATTCAAGGGGGCCGAATACTTTTGCAAGGCACTGTATGCTGTATCTAATAGCTGTTTCCTCATAGGTATTCACCTGGGAATGAGAACTACGCCCTCGCCTGTTCAATTGTGATGGGCCGCACGCTTCACAACACAAATTCCCCCTCCGGACTCCCGTACGCTGACAACATGAGCTCCAACCATTGGAGGCAGAAGTCTATGCCTGAGGGGTAAGCTCATGTCTCATTTTCTAGAAGATCAAAAGTGTCAAATTTGAACCCTGCCATCCAGATACAGCCTTCTGGAGGGAAGGTGTTATGAACTCGGAACCACTTTGGAGGTTCCGCTGTATTTTAAAAGGCTTTTAAAGTAAGCAAAGTGTCTTGTAGCAAATTCCCACGGCGCCTCTTCTCTCTTCTAGGTTTAATAACAACAACTGCCAGTCCCCTGTGTCGTCTGCACGACCGTTGCCAGGTGACAGCGGCATCAAAATGGGCTCCAGCACAGGAGCCGCTTGGTCCCGAAATGGGGAGAGTGAGGCAACGTGTAGACAGGGAGAAAAAAACACTCAAGGTAAAAGCAACTCTTTTATGGGGAAACTTTTGAAGTACAAAATGGCACATTTCTTCTCTTTTCCCTCTGGCAGAAACCTCAAAGGCGGTCACTCCTCGACTCCAGCCACCAGAGCAGAGTGGACATGTTTCACCTAACAAGAGCGTGAAGGTGAGTTTCAGTGTTGTAATTGGCAGCCCACTTAATTTTTGACTTAATCTTAGTGTTTTGGACAAAAATACTTATTACGTAGTCTTAGTCATATTTTAGTCATTTAAAAATATTTTTATCTTTGTCTAATTTTAGTCACCGAAATCTCATACAAATTTTGTCTGGTTTTAGTCGACAGTTACACAAAATGTTTTCATCTGTAATATTCTAACTAGGGCTTTCAAACGATTACAGTTTTTAATCGAGTTAATCACAGCTTAAAAATTAATTAATTCAATTCAATGCAATGTAATTCAAACCATCTCTAAAATATGCCATATTTTTCTGTAAATTATTGTTGGAATGGAAAGATAAGACAAGACGGATATATACATTCAACATACTGTACATACAGTGGGGCAAATAAGTATTTAGTCAACCACCAATTGTGCAAGTTCTCCTACTTGAAAAGATTAGAGAGGCCTGTAATTGTCAACATGGGTAAACCTCAACCATGAGAGACAGAATGTGGGAAAAAAAACAGACAATCACATTGTTTGATTTTTAAAGAATTTATTTCCAAATTAGAGTGGAAAATAAGTATTTGGTCACCTGCAAACAAGCAAGATTTCTGGCTGTCAAAGAGGTCTAACTTCTTCTAACGAGGTCTAACGAGGCTCCACTCATTACCTGTATTAATGGCACCTGTTTGAACTCAAAAGACACCTGTCCACAACTCAGTCAGTCACACTCCAAAGTCTACTATGCCGAAGACCAAAGAGCTGTCGAAGGACACCAGAGACAAAATTGTAGACGTGCACCAGGCTGGGAAGACTGAATCTGCAATAGGTAAAACACTTGTTGTAAAGAAATCAACGTTGGGAGCAATTATTAGAAAATGGAAGACATACAAGACCACTGATAATCTCCCTCGATCTGGGGCTCCATGCAAGATCTCACCCCGTGGTGTCAAAATGATAACAAGAACGGTGACCAAAAATCCCAGAACCACACGGGGGGACCTAGTGAAAGAGCTGGGACCACAGTAACAAAGGCTACTATCAGTAACACAATGCGCCGCCAGGGACTCAAATCCTGCACGGCCAGACGTGTCCCCCTGCTAAAGCCAGTACACGTCCAGGCCCGTCTGCGGTTCGCTAGAGAGCATTTGGATGATCCAGAAGAGGACTGGGAGAATGTGTTATGGTCAGATGGAGCCAAAATAGAACTTTTTGGTAGAAACACAGGTTCTCGTGTTTGGAGGAGAAAGAATACTGAATTGCATCCGAAGAACACCATACCCACTGTGAAGCATGGGGGTATTTTTCTGCAAAGGGACCAGGACGACTGATCTGTGTAAAGGAAAGAATGAATGGGGCCATGTATCGAGAGATTTTGAGTG
This sequence comes from Corythoichthys intestinalis, assembly GCF_030265065.1. NCBI lineage: Eukaryota > Metazoa > Chordata > Actinopteri > Syngnathiformes > Syngnathidae > Corythoichthys > Corythoichthys intestinalis. The sequence goes on from NC_080409.1 coordinate 48,504,576, forward strand.
AAAATCTCCTTCCATCAGCAAGGGCATCGAAGATGAGACGTGGCTAGGTCTTTCAGCATGACAATGATCCCAAACACACAGCCAGGGCAACAAAGGAGTGGCTTCGTAAGAAGCATTTCAAGGTCCTGGAGTGGCCTAGCCAGTCTCCAGGTCGCAACCCCATAGAAAATCTGCGGAGGGAGTTGAAAGTCTGTGTTGCCCATTGACAGCCCCAAAACATCACTGCTCTAGAGGACATCTGCATGGAGGAATGGGCCAAAATACCAGCAACAGTGTGTGAAAAGCTTGTGAAGAGTTACAGAAAACGTTTGGTCTCCGTTATTGCCAACAAAAGGTATATAACAAAGTATTGAGATGGACTTTTGGTATTGACCAAATACTTATTTTCCACGATGATTTGCAAATAAATTCTTTAAAAATCAAACAATGTGATTTTCTGTTTTTTTTTTCCACATTCTGTCTCTCATGGTTGAGGTTTACCCATGTGGACAATTACAGGCCTCTCTAATATTTTCAAGTGGGAGAACTTGCACAATTACTGGTTGACTAAATACTTATTTGCCCCACTGTACATAGTCTGAAATACAAGATACAGCTACTTTGACGTTTCTACTCCAGAGTCAGAGAGACCCAGGGGTAACATACACTGTATAAGTGCCATAGGAAGGTAAACTGGACAGCACCTGGGCATCTTCGTAAGGGAGAAACAAATTCAACAATATTTACAAATCAATAATATATATGTTCAGTACAGTGGTTAAGAATAACAGCTTCAAGATATAAAAACCTCTCTCTTATGTTTTGTTTAGGCGGACGCGCCATATTCCTCCAGCCAATCCAGCAGCAACACACTGTCAAGCAATGCCTCGAGCTCCGCCCACAGCGATGAGAAATGGTACGAGGTGGGCTCCCGCTCGGGAGTGCGCGGTGATCTGGAGCTCGCCGGCTACCTCCAGGGCACATCCACCGACAGCGGCATCGACGCCACGTCCTTCACTGCCACACAGAGCAGCACGGGCTCGTCCAACGCCGCCATCAAGGCCACGGACGGTGTCCCGTGGCAGGGCGAGGCGGCTGGCGGGCAGACAGGCGGCGACTCTTCACCGCCCACTCCAGAGTCACTCGTCCCCGCTGAAGGTGGTTGTGAGAACCCATTGAAGAGCCCATCAGCCTTTCCAGACAGCCCTTCCTACACTCTGAGTGACTCCGCCTCCCACTCCAGGTGTGCATTTTAGGTGTTATTTTGTCCTCATCTGGCATCTTATCATTGAATTAAGTACCACCTTGTTTTATTTATATATTATAAAAATACAAGGCTACAGTAGCCTCATAGGATAAGCGGCTTGGAAAATGAATGAATAAATTAATGAACTATTACTACTAGAGATGGGTCCGATCACGTCATTTTCAAAGTATCGTAATCGGCAAAAAAATATCGGCCATGCCTTTTTTAAATTTATATATATATCTTTTTAATTAAATCGTTTCCTAATTGTATTTGTTACAGACATAATATGTTTCACTCTTCCAGAGTCTTTAGTTTAGGCTTAAGGTAGGGTTATCAAATTTATCCTAATAACGGCGGTAGTTAATTTTTTGAAAATTGTATCACGTTAAAATATTTAACGCAATTAATGCATGCACTGCACGACCCACTCACGCAGTGTCGCGCTCAATCTGTAATGGCGCCGTTTTACCTACATAGTGAGATAAAAGGCAGCGTAAAATGAGTAGATTGAATTTTGGCAGCCTTTGGAGGCATTTTTGAATTGGCTAAAACCTTACAATCCCTCTCCCTACGATTAGAAATATCATGGGAAGCAATGTGGGGAAGCAAGGTAGCAATTGATCTTTATTTTAACCAGTGTTGTTAATAACGGCGTTACAATATAACGGCGTTACTAACGGCGTTATTTTTTTCAGTAGTGGGTAATCTAATTAATTACTTTTCTCATCTTGGCAACGCCGTTACCGTTACTGAGGACGGAAAGGCATGCGTTACTATGCGTTACTATATTGGTCGAAAAGTCTGAGGGAGACGGACTCACCGAGACGAAAGAGCAGAGCAGGAGCGGGGAGGAGGCAAGAAAGTTGTGACGCCGAGCAAACGCGATGCTAGGTAGCTCCAATAATTCATGTTGTAGCCGATAGCCGACAAACTACGCCCGCATGTTATGGTAGATATGGTAGACATGGTAGATATCACATGTACTGTATATAGATATAACTAGATGCAAAATGACAGCCGCCATCTTAAAGCAGTAGGCTTTTTAGGACGGCTCTGTTGTAGAGAACCTTCCTCGTGAACCTAAGTAACTTTTTATCTAAAATACTTCTAAATCGTCAAAATCTTGATTTGAACCTATCTTTAAATGATGAAACAGTTTTAAAACTTTCATATGTCGAAAGTAGAGAGAAGGGAACTAATGCAATAATGGGAGCAATTTTAACAACTTTTAACAGTTGATTCAGGGTAAAGGGTAAATTAGGGTAAAGAATTGGGCTCGGGCCAATTGTACCAAAAACCTCCACAAAAAACTTCACATAGTATGGCCAATGTTTTTTTTTTTTTTTTTTTTTTTTTTTTTTTTTTTTTTTTTGAGGAAAAAAAAAAAAAAAGTAATTATCACCAATTACTTTGCCAAGTAACTAATTACTCTTACATTCAGGTAATTGAGTTAGTAATGCAATTACTTTTTGGGAGAAGTAATTTGTAACTATAATTAATTACTTTTTTTCAGTAAGATTAACAACACTGATTTTAACACCTTGTTATTTGCCAACGCAGAGAAGATATATCAATTGGTAGCACTACGCACAGTCATGGTTCCTCTTCCCATCATGCATTTGGCCATGACTACAGTATCATTTACTGAAAGCTCAACAAATACACTAGATGGCAATATTTAGTCACATATATAAAGTCACAAGTCTTTCTATCCGTGGATCCCTCTCACAGAAAGAATGTTAATAATGTAAATGCCATCTTGAGGATTTATTGTCATAATAAACAAATACAGTACTTATGTACTGTATGTTGAATGTATATATTAGTCCGAGTTTTATACATTTTTTTCTATCTACGCCATCTAGCGTCGTGAATGGGGGGAGTAGCTGAGATCTGTCATGACCGAACATCGCGTCAATGATATTTGGCGCCATCTAGCGTCGTGAATGGGTATAACGTCTAGACCATGAATATAAGACGACCCCCTCTTTTTCAGTGTTATTTCAATGCAAAAATCACCGTCTTATATTCGGGCCAGTACGGTAAATATTTTGAGCAAACATCCTTCACATGAAGGTCATTTATGTTCGGTCTTGCCTGTCCTTTTAAGCAGCTGTCATGGATTGTTAACTCACATAAAATGAGTCACCTGTCTGGCCATGGACAGAATAAACTAGTCAAGGTACCGCTATACATCCTGCATCATCTCAGTCAAAAAGTCAGACGCTTTGCGGTTTGGATTTGGAACAAAGGATGTGTGTGCGGGTGTTCGCCATCCCCCGGTATCCATGATAGAAAGGAAATGCTTGAAGTTGCTAAAAAAGCAGACTGTGAGCTCAGCACTGTTTCCCCCCCTCCTCTTTTAAATCCCACTTCCTTTGAATCAACCAATTCTCCCTTCCCTCGCTTTTTCACCCATCCAGAAATAACTCGACGTGTACATCGGCGCCTTTGTTTTTAATAATATGTGCATGCACACACACAACTTCTGCAGATGAGGAGGTAGACGCGAGGACACGCTGTTCCCTTTTTAATGCGAATGAGTTAATCATCGTGCAACCTGAGAAACATTTTGATCCATTGAAGTGATTTCTCCTGCATTTGAATAAGCAAGTCGAATTCCCCGTTGTCCCCAACAGCACACCGAGTTCCGGCCCCTCTGGAAACCAGGAGGAGCCGGCAACTGACACCTCGCCCACAGCCCAGGATTCCCCGGGGCCCAAGACCTTCTATCCTAGGCAGGGGGCCACCTCGAAATTCTTAATCGGCTGGAAAAAACCCGGCGGGACCGTCAACTCTATCGACTTTGGCAGCACTCGGAAGTAAGTTCTCCGCCAAGCATCTGCGAGTACTTAAAGATGCATCTGGTCCAAGTTGTCATTCAGGACAGAGAGATAGATTCATCCTACTGCTTCCTGCTGTTTGACTTGATGCATGACAGACTAGGAGTGAATATATAGGCTCAATTTTCATGCTGCCCCCAGATTTATTTTTTTAGGTGGGCAACAGTGACACCATGTGGTAGCATGGTGTCATGTTTGAAAGTCCCCTTTTTTTTTTTTTTTTTTTTTTTTTTAAAAAGCTTTTTCCTACATTTTAATTATATGTTTTTTACATCGTATTTTTTAAGGCATATCATGTTACTATTAGTAAAATACTACTGGTGATTGGACATCTGGCGGCATTAAGCACATTACAATATTAACATTCATTGCCAGTCTTATTAATTGGGCATCTATTGCTGTCAATGGCAGGCAATGAGTTAAATACTTCCTTGTTTTTTTTTTTTTTTTTTTTTTTTTTTTTAATTTAAATTAAATAATTAATTTTTTTTTCAAAGAGAGACTTTTAAGTGTTATTGGGGCTCATAACCAGAGCATATTTCTGTTTTTATTAGGGCTGTCAAACGATTAAAATTTTCAACCGAGTTAATTACAGCTTTAAAATTAATTAATCATAATTAATCGCAATTAATCGCAATTTAAACCATCTATAACATATGCCATATTTTTCTGTAAATTATATATATATATTCTGTAAAATAAATTGTTGGAATGGAAAGCTAAGACACAAGATGGATATATACATTCAACATACGGTACAAAAGGGCTGTATTTGTTTATTATAACAATAAATCAACAAGATGGCATTAACATTATTAACATTCTGTTAGCGATCCATGGATAGAAAGACTTGTAGTTCTTAAAAGATAAATGTTAGTACAAGTTATAGACATTTTATATTAAAACCCCTCTAAATGTTTTCGTTTTAATAAAATTTGTAAAATTTTCAATCAAAAAATAAACTAGTAGCCCGCCATTGTTGATGTCAATAATTACTTACACAATGCTCATGGGTGCTGAAGCCTATAAAATCAGTCGCACCCAAGCGCCAGCAGAGGGCGGCAAAACTCTATAAAACACAATTAACAAGTGGGCATTTCACTCAACTGTCATTTAAATCTGTCTGAGCGGGACATGTGCGTTAATTGCGTCAAATATTTTAACGTGATTGATTTTTTAAAAAATAATTACCGCCCGTTAACGCGATAATTTTGACAGGCCTAGTTTTTATGTATTATTTAGAATCATTGTTTATTATCAGGTATTATTTTTGATTTTACTAACATTTTAATAATTTTTAAATAATTCACAAATATATATACAGTATATAAAAAATAATTACCGTAGTGAAAATATTAAAAATGTCATTATAATCAGGGGTGAAAGTGGCTAGAATTTCTTGCCGTAACTCCCCGACCGGAAGGTCGCCACGGAGCCAGAAATGTTATTTTTTAATTTATTTTTATCTTTCTTTTTCTTTTTGGGGGGGGGGTCAAATCTCTTAAACTACTGAAATGCAAAGAAAACTGTTTTAGCACCATTATTTCTATAACTCATACAAAAACTGAGTTTCATTCAAAATTGTATTTTTTTCAATGATTTGCAAAATAAAAGTTAACAAAAACATCAATAACCCCAACATCCATCCCCTAATTTTTATTTTCCCTCATTTCCTCACATACTAAATGCCAAATCTCTATTTTAACTACCGGTACTTAAGAACATAGGATGCGTGTTTAAACTGAAGTTCATGTAAACGTTTACTTTTTTTTTTTTTTTTTTTTTTTTAAATAATAAAGACATAAGTAACATACATTCAGAAAAATAAGTACAAATGACATATTACGCAGAGTGACATGGAATATATTTTGAAGATTGCGCAAACATTGACTTTTTTAAATCATAAGGAAATTAATAAGTAGCCTAACATAAATGAACAAATATAAGTCCAAAGTGCACATTGACAGCTAAGTTGTTCTGAACCTCCCCATCAGAGCAAATAAAACTAAATATGACAAATGAGCTTCCTCAACTCTTTCGTTGCTCTTAAAGATTTGATCCATTTTATGTTGCATTGCTCTTTTTCTATTGCATCAATTAAACAACCTTTTTTTTTTGCTGTTCCAGAAACGTGCAATCTTTTACCGGAACTGCATTCCGGCCCATAATCATATACCGGAACTGCGTTCTGGCCCTGAATCTTATACCGGAACTGAGTTCCTGACCGTTCTGGCTCACTTTCACCCCTGATTGTAATTGAGAACAGGTGTCCACATATGTGGACATGACTTTTTTTTTTTTTTTTTTTTTTTAGAGATGGATAACACTAACACTATTACCAAATGTTAATGTTATGGCCTAAATGACATCCACATGAGTATGTAGACGACAGGTCTTTACTGGTTTATTTTTTAATTAACAAAAAATAGTCACTTGCCATATAAAGGGTTAAGACAGAAAATCTGCATCTGTGAGGCTTTTATCATTTAAAAATGTAAAAATTAATCATAGACATTATTTTTATTTTTATTTACTTGTTGTTTTTATTATTGAAGGACAAATGTAATAAAATTGCACTTTTGTATCGTCCATATTTCTCTGTTTAAAAACAATAATGAAAAGACATAATGTCATTGTCATTAGATAGATCTATATACAATTTTCCTCTTCTTTCCCTTTCAGCTTTTCCCTTCATTGAGCAAAAAATAGCAAGAAAATAATCATCTTTTATGTTATATATTTCACAAAATCTTCCAGAGTATGTTAACCTTACAGTAAAAATGAAAAAAAGTATGGATATAAATACAAATACTCCCCTCAAAACATCTTATTTAATTTCAGATTTAACCTATAGGGCCAAAAATAAATAGCCCCAATCTGTTTCTTTTCATCTGAGTGGCTACTAGCACCCCCCACGATTGCACACGAGTAAGAGAACAGTAGTAACCGAAGGGAAGTTATGCTTTCTTATACTTCAAATTATAAATACTTCTCTCCAAACAGGAGAGTTTCCACAGACTTTAAAAACCGCAGTAATAAAACCTCTCCTAAAAAAAACCTAATCTGGATGCCTCAATCATTAGTAATTACAGGCCAATATCAAATCTGACATTCCTGGGGAAAATTATCGAAAGGGATGTTTTCGAACAGATCCAGACTTTCATGATGCAAAACAATCTTTTTGACTCATTTCAGTCTGGATTTCGGCCACAACACAGCACCGAGACCGTGCTTATCAAAGTCCTAAATGATAATCGTCGGGATACCGATGCAGGCAAATCATCTGTTCTGTTACTATTGGATCTCAGCGCCGCATTCGACACGGTTGATCACAACATACTACTCAGCAGATTGGAACAGTGGGTAGGGCTTCCTGACACTATACTTCAGTGGTTCACATCCTATTTACATGATAGGGATTTCTTTGTGTCAATCGGAAACCATCAGTCAGAACGAACCAAATTCACGTGTGGCGTCCCTCAAGGGTCAATTCTGGGACCACTCTTATTTAACATCTATATGCTTCCCTTAGCTCAGATAATGGAACAGTATGACATCTCCTATCACGCCTATGCAGATGACACACAACTGTACATTTCTGTGTCCCCACATGATTATAGTCCCTTAGTCACCCTGAGTAAATGCATTCATCAAATCAATGAATGGATGTGCCAGAATTTTCTCCAGTTAAATGTGGAGAAGACAGAGGTGATCATTTTTGGGCCAAAAAAGGAAAGGTCAAAGATAAGCAGGCAACTTAGCTCAATGTCACTTACAGCTACAAATCAAGTCAGAAACCTTGGCGTAATTATTGACTCAGACCTAAAATTTGATAGCCATCTAAAGTCCGTCACTAAATCCGCTTATTACCACTTTAAAAAATATAACCAGAATTAAGGGGCTTCTGACTCAACAAGACATGGAAAAACTTATGTATGCATTCATTTTCAGCAGATTGGACTATTGCAATGGTATATTTACGGGTCTTGATAAAAAAATCAGTCAGGAAGCTGCAGCTAGTACTGAATGCTGCAGCCAGAATCCTCACAAATACTAGGAATCTGGACCACATTACACCGGTTTTGAAATCGCTACACTGGCTTCCAGTGAGTCAAAGGATAGACTATAAAATACGACTGCTCGTCTACAAAACACTTAATGGCCTTGGACCAAAATACATGCTTGATTTGTTAGATTACTATGAGACATCTAGACCCCTAAGGTCGTCTGTAACCGGTCTTCTGCATGTTCCAAGAACAAGAACCAAGCAGGGTGAGGCAGCATTTAGTTATTTTGCTCCTCACCTCTGGAACAAGTTACCTGAACGTCTGAAGTATGCTCAAACGGTTAGCTCTTTTAAATCAGGGCTAAAAACGCTTTTGTTTAGCACTGCATATCCATAACTGTCTATATATTTCAATCTACTTGCTTTCTATTCCTTTTGTGCTTATCTCCATTGCTGATTTCAATTATTATTAGTACTAGTAGTTTTTGTTTTATTTTTATTTATTTATCTTTATTCTGTTTGTTATTAAATGCGATTTTTATGTATAATTTTATTTCCGATTTTGATTGTCTTGGTTTTTACGTTGTATTGATTCAAATGTGATTTTTATGATCTTCATGTGACTTCACTTTGAATTGCCTTGTGTTGAATTGTGCTATATAAATAAATTTGCCTTGCCTTTCTGTTCTTGTGTCCAGACGACACCAGAGCGACGGTCTCCTGGTCAGTCAGCCGCAGCTCAGAGCCAATCTGCGGGGCTCGCAGTCGCCCCAACGACACACTGCCAAGTCCAGCCTGGAAGAAGACTTAAAGAAGCTCATCACGCTTGACAGTCCTCCCCCCACCACTACTGAAGAGAAGGTAGCCAGGCACATCATCCACTGAGAGAATGGAACAGTCTTATTATAGTACCTACAAAGTTAAACGCCAATATGTTAAAAATTGAGCTTTTAAAAGTATCACATGAGCTCAAACTGGAAGCACTAGAGACTCAATGTTTGCAATTAGCAAATACACTTCATCTTTACACAAGGGAGGTTTACGCTGTCCTTTCAGGCCGTAGTTTTGCAAAAGTTGTTGAAGTTCAGGAAAAACGTGACTCAAAATTGATAAAAAGTTTTAGTCCAAACTGATATCACGCAAAAGTACTCACTGTGAGTGTGGTATAGACCCTACCCACCGACGTCACAAAACCACGTGCTCGCTGTGTGGTTCCGCCCACTTGTCCGTCATTTTGTCTCTGTATTAGCATTGGTTTCAATTGATCGAGGAATTTAAAATGCATTTCATGGAAGACCCGGTGCTTTCTGATGCCGTAAACTCACTGGATGTGTTGCATAAAAGGCGTTATGTGGAAAAGCTTCGTTCTATACAGTCGCCAGATCCATATTTGATGCCCAAATCGATGTTTTTCGACCCACTGTCTTCGCCCTGTCTGCCTGACATCTGCTACGCTGATATTTACAATTATCTTGTCCACACAAAATCAGCCTATTCTCACGAAAATTTGAAAAACTTCAAGAGCTTGGAGGCTTATAAATACTTTGTTGCTGGTTGGGTGAAACAGGTCCTCGTCCACGAAAATTTGGCAGGAATCTATCTTGTGCTTGGAAAGGTGAGTTACGAAATGTTCACTTCAAAATCTTTTGTTATTGCTAACATCCACTGTCAAGTCTAATGTATTTCATGTCGTTTGTCAATGGAGTTAAGGCTTTTAATGTTTATATGGTTTAGCGATAGCACTCTCACTACATACATACGTGTATGTTGTCGGCGATTAGCCTAGCAATGATCTTAATTGTGGTTATTTGTCAGCCCAAAACCCTCTAAGTATAACTTAAATGCATCTTACCGGATATAAAATGACTACTACATAGTCTGTGGTGATTTTTTGGTGCCCAGTTTTCACGTCGAATTGCAGCCGTCCATTTCGCTCTCCCCTTTGGATCCCTCGGAATACAGTAAAACTTCAAGTCTCTCCTTCCATCTTCTCTGTTAGTGCAACCAACAGCCACACATGCCTTCACCATTTTGATTATTAATGTTAAGGAGCAGAAAAACACGCCGTAAATAGGAGGAATGTACGTAGCCGTAACAGGTTAACACTATGTTTTGACGGACAATTGGGCGGTACCTTTCAGGAGAGCGGAGTTGTGACGTCACGTGGGTAGGGTCTATAGGCAGAGAAGGATAACCATAAACCAGGGATGATAATCTATTTGGTGGTAGTAGTAGTACAGGGTTTATGATAGGGTGACCAAACATCCTCTTTTGCCGGGAGAAGTCCTACTTTCACGTAGTATCCTCGTCATCCGGGCGGGTTTTATAAATTCATAAAAATGTCTGTTTTTTATGATTTTTCACGGGACCAATTTGAAGAGAATCCCTCCGGCTGCCGGGTGGCAGCGCCTGCCTTGACAATGGCTCGTAGTAGTACGGAGGGAAGGAGTAGTTCTTGTTTTTGTTGGTAGTTTACCCCTATCATGACACATTACCGCCATCTACTGGGTTGACGATTTGGCCACAACGCCTGCCCAGTTGTTAAGTTTTTTACGATGAATACGTATATAATGGCAACTGTTGACTTCTGTCGGAGCTTTGCCTGTAAAATACCGTTTGGTGTCGCATCGTTGTGCTGCCGATGATTGTAAACTTTTATAGCAAAGTTTGATTTTTGCCTTAGCTAGCTATCAGCAAGCTAAACCACGCTAGGCATTATGGGAAACAGTTTTGAACTGCTACGTTTGGAAACATGCTGGTTGAATTGTTTGTCAGTTTTTTTTCGGTTATTGTTTGTGTGCAATCTAGAACATTGATTGAGGATATCAATTGAATGGTAATAATAATTTGTCAAGGACAATTGTCGTGATAGTAATTTATAAAAATGTTTAGTTGGCAAATAGCCTACTGTGTGTATGTGTATTGACTGGACTACATTCCCATGGGTCTGCATTCTATATATATTATTATTATTATTTATTTATTTATTTTTTCAAACTGCATTTTTCCATCCAGAGTGAGGGGGCACACTTTGAATATATTAAAGTGGTACAGGCATCTTTAAGTGAACTTTGAGTAAAATTCAAGTATCTTGAGGCCGGGCTGTGTGTCCTCTTTTTTGGAAATCAAAATATGGTCACCCTAGTTTATGAGGGTCATTAAAAAGCATTAAAATGATTTTGTCAAAATTCAGGATTCAAAAAGCATTAAACTAAATGTTTGAGGCATTAAAAATTATGAGAACTTGACAGTTTGTGGAGTTACGTGTGAGCGATTTGCTATGACAATTGTACATATGTTAGCATTTGTAGCATTTTTGTGAAGCAAATAAGGCGAATTTAATCTACTAAATTTATATACTGATCAAACGAGATGGACGTTTGAGCACCAGTCGTTTTGTATCGAATGTTTTATTGTTAAAATGCGTGTCGTTTTGAACATAAGTGTACATATGTGTGTTACAGCTAGAGATGTCCCGATCCGATATTTGGATCGGATCAAACGCCGGTATGGGCAAAAAAATGCGCACCGGTATCGGATCGGCCGACACGGAAAAATTCTGATCAAGACTTCCGATCCAGTTTTTTTTTAAACTCCGGTCCGGGTTTTCCAGCGCACCGATTTACATAATCCATTCCAGTTTTTGCTTTGGGTTCCCTAAAATCCGGTCCGCATTTTACGGCACACCTTCAACACACTACATTACCGTCTCCCAATTTACCGAGAGACTTTATCGGTAAAAATGTCAGCTGTGTGGGATCATTTCACCTTAAAGGACGACAAAGATGAAGAGGCAGAGTGCAACATATGCCACAATAAAGTCAAGCGTGTTGGTAAAGCTGTAAAAAGTTTTAATACAACCAACCTAATCAAGCATTTAGCGAAATACCACCACAAACAATATGAGGAGTATGTTAAGAAAACCAAAGACAAAAAGAAAGGTCCTACGCAACTAACACTGGCAGAAACTTTTGCTATGCGTGACAAACTGGCACTCGACAGTCCCCAAGCCCAGGGAATAACAAGAGTCATTGCCGAAGAATTCATTCTAGATGACGAGCCATTATCTCTCGTGAGTAAAGACGCACCATCAAACACTTAGAACCACGATACAACAAGCCTAGCCGTCATTACTTGCCTGACTCTGCCAGACTATTCTCCCTGTATTTTTCAAACACTGAGAGTAGAGTCTGGGAACCAGCCCATTAACGGCCTCTCGAGCAGGTACAAAATCAATCGACAAATCAGATTCGTTTATTTGTGTGACGTGTTCTTAACGAGCAACGTCACTCTTGCGCGTCGAAAGTCGTCTCCACAACAACACAGATGGTGAACGGCAGAGCCGAGAATATGTTCCAATCCACGGTAAAATCCGTTTTAAATTACCAAAAACACATCGACACGAGTCATTGACAACAGTCTGTCTCGCGCTAGCCATGTTGAATAAACTCCGCTCTCTTCGTATGTTTACTTCCGCGCGCAAGTCCCTCGTCCTTCCCTCGTCATTTTACTAACGTCACGTCTGCCCGTCGCTGATTGGTCCACTCCGCTGTCTGTTTGCTGTGGCTTGCTCCGCCCTGGAAATTGTATCCACGTGAATGGTGGCCAGACTCAATAGCTGGAACAGCGGTGAGTCTGGTGTACCAGGCAACGTCATTACATCCTTGAGCGATTCGGCCGTGGAAGATTCGAGAACGATTCACAAACATCCAAATTCCGATTATTGAAATATGTCAAGTAAAGCAGAACTAATACACAGTGCGGTCTTCAGGACGCAATGAGAAACGGACCGGATTGCGTCCCGAGAGTAAACATCATGCTTGTCATAGACCCGGGTAATGCCAATGCTCAACTCAACTCATGCCGCTAGATAAAAAACACAAGAATACCTGACTGCTGCTGACAGCCGCTACAAACTACGTCCACATCGTTTTACTGTAGATAATAGATATCATATGTATATAGAACTAGATGCAAGATGACAGACTCTACAGCGTTGGCAACATTGAAGTATTGAAAACTAGATGCGTTAATAAACAGCCGCCATCTAAAAGCAGAAGACTTCCCTAGTAGGCTGTTGTAGTGAACCTTCCAAGCGAACCTAATTAACTTTTTATCTAAAATACTCCTAAATCGGCAAAATCTTGACTTGAATCTATCTTCAAAACAGTTTTAAAACTTTCACATGTCGAAAGTAGACAGAAGGGAAATTATGGAACAACGGGAGCAATTTTAACAACTTTTAACAGTTGATCCGCAAAATTAAATGAATTGACTATAGTTTAAAGCTGCTGATACAGAATGGGGACTTGAGTATTTTATTTACTGTTTTAAAATGTTAACTTGATACTAAAATAGTCGTTTATTTAAACCTGAGAGGCTTTTTATACAATTTTTGTAACTAATGCACGAAACATTAAAAACATCTAATAGCTTGGGGAGTTTGTGGGATTTTCCACTGAGGTTGTTTGTGTGTTTTGCTTTTTTAAGACAGTTTACAAAATTATTTCCACGTTTTACTGACTATGCCATTTCTGTTTGTTATTTATAATGTTTTGTGTTTGTCACTGAATTAACAGGTGAGTTTCTTGTTACCAACCATTGTGTGTTATTCAAACTCACCTAATTCAGCTAGCTAGTTGTTATCAAGAGTACTAAAACCCTTTTCAACATGAGTCTGACAACTAAGTAGGGAGGCTAAATAACTTTAAACTTTAATACATGCTCAGATAGGCCGGTATCAGTATCGGCCAGTATCGGTATCGGATCGGAAGTGCAAAACAATATCAGTATTGGATCGGAAGTGCAAAAACCTGGATCGGGACATCCCTAGTTACAGCTTTAGAAATGATCAGAAGTGAAGCAATTTAACAGCTTCAAAAAGCACAACTGCTTTGTTTGTTGTCTGTCAGGCTAAATGACTTCACGTCTAGTGAGGACAGAACAAGTCATGTTGATAGAGTAAAGTATAATATAAGATACTGTGAGGTAGAATTAGGTACTATTTGTGCAACAAAAAAAAAGACTGGAGACAAAATGGCGGACGAGACTAGCGCATCGTAAAGTGGAAATCGTGTAAGTAGAGTATGTCGTAACCCGGGGACTACCTGTATTCCGATTTTATTAACTGATTTTTTCCATTTCCTCCAAAGCCGTTCCCTGCACCAACTCCAACCCGGCGCTCCCTCCAGAGGACCCTGTCCGATGAGAGCATCTATAGCGGGCAGCGGGGGTCCATCTCCAGTGACAAACGCGACACCCCCACCGACCTCCTGTTCAGCTGCTCGACCGTGCCGCGCTCACCCACCGCTCGCAACGTGGCCAGCCGCCGAACGTCGCACAAATCTCTTGGTGAATATATCAACTCGTGGCTAAATGTCCTTATAATAGCGCGGTGGGGTTTCACGTCACTCTTCATCCTTTCCAGGAAACCTTTCTGCTCCGGAGAGCACAGAGTTGGAACTTGCCAAGCAGCAAGGGCAGGATGCAGCCCTCATGCCGCTCCCTGACAGCAGGACAGATGGCCCACTGGACTGGGCCCATTTGGTAGACGCTGCCAAGGCGTTTGAGGGTAGGCAATTTTGGGGGGAATTGTACTATGGACTAGAGCTGAAACGAATACTGGAGCAACTCGAGTAACTCAAGTTTAAAAACTGATCCGAGTAATTTTATTCACCTCGAGGAATCGTTTAATTTTGCCAAACTAAGCCAACGTTGCTAAAAACTACGCCCGCATGATGCTAATGTGGTAGCAGGTAGTGTCCGATGCGTCTCATAGATATCGCATGCATTTAGGGCTGGATGCGAAATGACAGACTCGGCCGTGTCTGGGCAGCGTTAGTAAACAGCCACCATCTTTAAGTAGTAGCATCGCTAATAAATATAACGTTACTGTAACTTGCTCATGTAACGTTAGCCCTTCAGAGGGCTAGGTTTCTATTGATTATGACCACTGTCAATGGGTGGCTAACGTGTCTTACATACAGGCTTTATTTAATCTGTAAAAACACAGCGCTGTAGAGTGATGTGGGTGTAAAATTAAAACATAAGAAAGCTAACTGTCAGTTTTAGCTCAGTCGTCATTGCTGAATAAAACACCAAGCAACACTGGTTCCTAATGTGCTCCAATACAGGAGGTATCATACATTTATTTTGAACACTGCAAAAACTCAAAATCCTATCAGTGCTTACAGTTTAGACTAACTTATAACTTAACTAGAACTTAAAAATAGCTTGACACAAATGGAAATTAAATTGAAACATGTGGGAAAAACACGTAGCTTTCAAGTGATGTGTGTTATCAAGCGTAATTACCAGGGGGTGCACATAATTTTTTTTGCCCAGGTTCTCAGAGGAGGACCTGGAGATGTGACTTGGTCCTCATTGAGCTTGAGAGCCGACCCGCCTGATGCGATAAATTTATGACAAGCTTTGCTGAGAGCCAATTAACTTTAATTAATTATTTTAACAATTAATTCTTGATTAACATCAACTGGCACAACAAAATTGCCATTACTTTGAAGTGAAATGTCAAAAAATAAACATAAAAGCACGACTAATTCAAAATAAAGGGCATTATGCGGCTCCCACATTAACTCCAAGCCTTTTTAAAAGTGGGATGTCCTTCTCATAAGACCTCATTGAACGTGCATGTTTAGCTTTGTAAAATGCGAGCAAAAACACATTTGTCAGTGCATGTCGCTGTTCATTACCTTTATTCCGCGACTTGTCCATAGGGCGAGTGGGGTCATGTCTGACATCGATAGTTTGCTTAATTGCCACATGCTCACTGTTTTTTTCGTGCTTTTCAAAGTTTGGAAGGCTGAAATTCTTTGACCCTACATAAAATGCGCTGCTCTTATCGGCGACATTGGGATTCTCACGGCACATTTTGTACCGCATTTCCGTGCGAGCATCATTTGCTCCTAGCCATGGTACCTCCTGTAGCCACTTTTCAGCAAAAGTCCTTTTTTTCGGTAGCTCCGGTGACGTCTCTGTCGTCTGTCTGTTTTTTGACGGGGGTGGGGGAACACGGAAGTAATTACTCAGTGTGGCCTGCCTCTTCGACATTTTGAGAAGTTTATTTTCTCGTGTCCGCCGCAAATACAGTGGTCAGCCATCGGTACGCAAAAGCGTATGGAAACCGTTGAGGGCCAGCGCGTTTGTCTACGTCCAGTACGCATGCGCGCATGCGGACCACTTATGTGCACCCCTGGTAATTACTGCACATTTTTAGGTAAAAAATATGGGTTTTTTTGTTTTTTTTATAAGATCTAGAAGTTTTTTGAGTGAAAGCAGTGAATGTTTTTTTCTAGTCACATCTTAGATGCAATTGTTGGCTGTTTTCAACAATGTACATCGAAAATAGAGACATTGATTGACTGAAAATGGTTCAATATTGTGATTAAATGTCTTTTTTTCTCATGTATATTTATAATTGCTCTTTACCTCTCCTAAAAAAAAAAATGTTTTATCCGATAACTCGATTAATCGATAGAATTTTCAGTTGATTACTCGATTACTAAAATATTCGACAGCTGCAGCCCTACTATGGACACAGCTAGGTAGATTAGCCAAAACATCTACTCAAGTAAGAGTAGTGTTAGTTCCAAAAAAATGTGATTCTAGTAAAAGTAGTCATCCAAAAAGTATATTTTTCTCAATAGGCTATTCAAGTAAATGTAATGCATTACTACCTACCTCTGACTATAGCACAATTTTCGACTATAATAATAATCTACAGTATGTTCTTTGTGATTGGTCCGACAGAGCAGAGACTGGTCTATCTGGCGGCTCAGGAGGAGAACTCTGTGGCCGAGAGCCCAGCAGGTGTCAGCCCACAGCAGGCTGAGCCGCAGGCGGCCCCACTGAGACAGCCTTCCCCCAAGTATGAAGCAATCCGATCACCGGCCTTTACTACAAAAAAAAAAAAAAAACACAACTGAGTTCAAATTTTTCAGTTATGAACTGTAAACTGCACTAGTGAACTAGTGCACTAGTAAAATGTGTGAACTGAACTAGTTTGTGTGGAAAATGAACTTTCCCAACACTGAAGGCCCCATTTCAAAAGGCCTAAATAGGCACCTTTTCTTACATGTCAGGAATTTTTTTTTTAATAGGGCTGTCAAACGATTAAAATTTTTAATCGACTTAATTACAGCTTAAAAATTAATTAATCGTAATTAATCGCAATTCAAACCATCTATAAAATATGCCATATTTTTCTGTAAATAATTGTTGGAATGGAAAGATAAGACACAAGATGGATATATACATTCAACATACGGTACATAAGGACTGTATTTGTTTATTATAACAATAAATCAACAAGATGGCATTAACATTATTAACATTCTGTTAAATTGATCCATGGATAGAAAGACTTGTAGTTCCTTAAAGATAAATGTTAGTACAAGTTATAGAAATTTTATATTAAAACCCCTCTTAATGTTTTCGTTTTGATAACATTTGTAAAATTTTCAATCAAAAAATAAACTAGTAGCCCGCCATTGTTGATGTCAATAATTACTTACACAATGCTCATGGGTGCTGAAGCCTATAAAATCAGTCGCACCCAAGCGCCAGCAGAGGGCGGCAAAACTTCATAAAACACAACAAGTGAGCGTTTCACTGTACTGTCATTTAAATCTCTCTGAGCGGGGAAGCTGTGTTAATTGCGTCAAATATTTTAACGTGATTCATTTAAAAAATTAATTAACGCCCGTTAACGCGATAATTTTGACAGCCCTAATTTTTAACTATGATTGATTCCTACATGAAATTACAACCAGTCTATTCGTAGTTGAACTATGGCGACGGCAATGGGCAAACTGGGAGGGGTTCCAAGTTCAAAAAAATTGGACATCTATTGCCGTCAATGATAGCAAATGAGTTAATGTATGGAAATGTTTTTTTTTTTTTTTCTTTTTTTTTTTTTTTTTTACTCCTTTAGGTAACGTAAACCTGTTGCCTAGCCAACTACGTGAGGAAATAAGTAATTAAAACTGAACAGTAGAATCAGCAAACCGCCCCCATGCCAGCATTTTAGTGTCCGTGGCTAAACTGTGCTGTGAAATAACCACGTTTTAAAACTATTGTACATGTGCCAAAGTTTGTCAGGAGTTGACGTTGTTTATCCTTTTTTGTCACAGCGAGACACCAGCCTGTTTAATGGGGAAAGTCAGCCAACTGGAATCAATGGTGAAGGTGCTCCAGGAAGACTTGAAAAGGGTAAATTGGATTTTTTTTTGTATTTACTTTTGTTTAACCCTTTAACACCTAAGCCTATTTTGGCCGAATTTGCATGCCTTTGATGTTGCCTTTATATTTCAAAGAAAAAAACTGTTCACAAAGGCCAAGTTGGGTCCCTTTTTTCAGGATACCTTGAACTTCATGTCCAAACTGTTGTTTTTTTTCACTGACCAACTTTAATCCACATTTTGGACCCAAAAAGACAAAAAAATCCCCAAATCTTTTTTCAAAATTTGTAATGTTGAAGTCCCACTGACAACCAAACATGCTCGACCAACCGTTTTGAAGCTTGATAATATTTATTTGACTTGCTAGGATAAATATTCAATAGAAAAAAATAAGATTGAATAGTTTTATGTTTGACAATTCAACACAAACAGCAGCTATGGCCATAGGCGTTTTTGGCCTTCACACATACTATGGTCAAAACATGTTATATACAGTGCAAAATAGTGAGAAAAAAATTATATATATTATCCAACACAAAAAGGGTTTGGAGGATATCTCTTTGTGAAGTTAGGTAATGTACCCATCACTTTATCAAAGGTATATATGTACATGCAATCAAGCTTCTCGAACACACATCTATATAAAAATGGAAAAGATTCATCGTGAAGAAAAAATAACAAACATTGAAAAAAAGGTATTTTCAAAAATATTGACAAGTAGTTCAGTTCAATTCATTTTTTTTAGGCATGCAACCCAATAGTTTTTTTTTTTCAGCGCACTCAATAAAGTTTGTTATTGAAAATGTCACTAAGCTGCATCACATACAACGTCACACAGCCTACTCATCCGCCGTTTGCGCGCTGTCACTTCTACTCGCCGAGACGCCAACTGATCCGAAGAAAACAATGACAAATACAGCTCATCCTATTCCTTGAGTTAATGAAATAATGCATTAGCTTGCGCTAAATTTAGTTTTCAATTCATTCTGCACGTTTCAAAGTCGCTCGCTGAATCCAACCGGCCGTTGCTTGCTACGCGTGTCTCCTTTCCCTTAGTTGGCGCCTTGCTCGTCAATTTATTAAAAATGTTCACATTAGGTTCGTCCTTCTTGACATCACAACGGCTCTTGGGATATGTAGTCTTTTGTGCTTTTTTCGGTTTTGAAAAAAGGACAAGAAATGATGGAACTATGGAGATAGACACATGGTCCATGCAGCGTTTTAATGCATATTTATGAGTGCAATAAAACTATAAAACTCAAATGACACTATCTCCCGTTTTACTTGGTCGATTGACTTCAAATAAAAACTGGTGTGGACTTCAACTTCCATACTTTCAAACGAGAGCGACCAGGGGCACGTGGGTGACGTAATTACAGCGTTACGAGGCTTCAAAGATGATATGCGTAAATGTGTCGCATCCGACACGTTCGGTGTTAAAGGGTTAAAATGCAACCAGATTAAAAAAAAAGTTCCAGGGAAACAGTCTGAAAAAAACAGATAGGTAGAGCAGAAGTGTGGTTAAAAATACATTGTACATGACTAAAAGTAGTGCTGCAAAGTATACTGCTACCTCAAGATACGTGAGTTCGTTCCTGGTTAGGTTTGTAATCATGATTTTTTTCATATAATGAATCGCGTTTTACATGTAACTCGCCTAATTAGTCCCATTAAACTTTCTGTCATGTACTTTGTTTGCATGTCTGATTGCACATCAAAAACTTAAAACTTGAGAAATGCATGCAGAATCATAATTTTACTCAACAAAAGCAAAATTTGCATTTCTCTACTTACAATCAGAACTTATTTAGGTTGTATTCGCTACTGTGTAAAGATACAGAATCCAACATGGCGGCCGTCACAAAACAATGAGCTTTATAAGTTGAAAATTCATGTAAATAAATGCTTAAATCGCGGAATTTCTATAGATACATAAAATAGTCTATATTTTTTGTTAAAAGCTAAAATTGGGCAGTTATCGTTCATTTTACGTAAATACAGTGCCCTCCATAATTATTAGGACCCCTGAAAAAGATGTGTTATTTAGCTTCTAATATTTTTTCTTTTATTCAAATATTATGGGACCTTAATGGAAAAAAAAGAGAAAAATCCAACCTTCAATACAAGTGCATTCATTCAGTGGGGAAAAAATCCCACATAAAGAAATAATTATTTGACATCAAATAATGTGTGTTACAATTATTTTGCCTGCTACACCAGACTCACCGCTGTTCCAGCTATTGAGTCTGGCCACCATTCACACGGATACAATTTCCAGGGCGGAGCAAGCCACAGCAAACCGACAGCGGAGTGGACCAATCAGCGACGGGCAGATGTTACGTTAGTAAAATGACGAGGGAAGGACGAGGGACTTGCGCGCGGAAGTAAATATACGAAGAGAGCGGAGTTTATTCAACATGGCTAGCGTGAGACAGACTGTTGTCAATGACTCGTGTCGATGTGTTTTTGGTAATTTAAAACTGATTTTACCGTGGATTGGAACATATTCTCAGCTCTCCCGTTCACCTTCTGTGTTGTTGTGGAGACGACTTTCGACGCGCAGAGTGACGTTGCTCGTTAAGAACACGTCACGCAAATAAACGAACCTGATTTGTCGATTGATTTTGTACCTGCTCGAGAGGCCGTTAATGGCCGGCTGAGTCCCAGACTTTTCTCTCAGTGTTTGAAAAATACAGGAAGAACAGTCTGGCAGAGCCAGGCAAACAATTATTAGCACCCCTGGTGTTAATACTTTGTACAACCTCCTTTTGCCAACAAAACAAGGTCTGGGGACTGAGATGGCCATGGGAGGAGCTTGATTTTGTGTCTGGTGAACCATTTCTGTGTAGATTTGGCCATATGTTTAGGGTCATTGTCTTGCTGAAAGACCCAGTGACGACCCATCTTCAGCTTTCGGGCAGTGGGCAACAGATTTTGATTTAAAATGTCCTAGTATTTCAAAGCATTCATGATGCCATGCACCCTACCAACGTTCCCAGGGCCTTTGGAAGCGAAACAGCCCCACAGCATCACTGACCCACCCCCATACTTCACAGTGGGGTGCCAAAAAGCTCAATCTTGGTCTCACAAAAAATACACACGGTCCCAGGCTTCAACTGTGCGCTTTTTGGCAACAAACACTCTAAGTGGGTCTGGCGTGCCACGAAAGATGCGCATGCTGAAAAGCACCTCATACCCACTGTGAAGTATGGTGGTGGGTCAGTGATGCTGTGGGGCTGTTTCGCTTCCAAAGGCCCTGGGAACCTTGTTAGGGTGCATGGCATCATGAATGCTTTGAAATACCAGGACATTTTAAATCAAAATCTGTTGCCCTCTGCCCGAAAGCTGAAGATGGGTCGTCACTGGGTCTTTCAGCAAGACAATGACCCTAAACATATGGCCAAATCTACACAGAAATGGTTCACCAGACACAAAATCAAGCTCCTCCCATGGCCATCTCAGTCCCCAGACCTTGTTTTGTTGGCAAAAGGATGTTGTACAAAGTATTAACACCAGGGATGCTAATAATTGTGACACACATTATTTGATGTCAAATAATTTTTTCTTTATGTGGGATTTTTTTCCCCACTGAATGAATGCACTTGTATTGAAGGTTGGATTTTTCTTTTTTTCCCCATTAAGGTCCCATATTATTTGAATTAAAAAAAATATTAGAAGCTAAAAAACACATCTTTTTCAGGGGTGCCAAATATTTATGGCAGGCACTGTATTTCTAGCTAAAGTTATGATATTGTGTAAGACAACATGGCAGCCGTCATGAAACAAAGAACTTTTAAGTGGAAAATTCTTGTAAATAAATGCTTAAATCGTGGAATTTCTCTAGATATGAACGTAAAACAGTCTAGATTCTTGGGTAAAAGCAAAAACTGGCAGTTATCATTCATTTTATGTCAATATTTTAAGCAAACGTTACACTAATTTAGTGCAAGTGCACTATTGGTGCTATTTAATTTAATAGTTACCTTGAATCCTTGAACAAATCACTCTTGAGGCACTCTTGCCTGCTTGTATGCACTAAAACTTTCGTCCTGTTTCCACCTAAATTGGGTGTTAGAACGCAGCGTGTTTGAGTTTATCACAGTGAAAGCCAACTCAATGTTTATGGAGGAAGATTTGTGTCTCTATTATTCAATCAAAAAAAAAGTTGCTTCAATCAAAAAAAAAAAAAGTTGTTTCAATCAAAATATATGTTTTTAATCGAAGAAAAAGTCACTTCAATCAAAAAAAAAAGTGTTTGCAAAAATAAATTTGAAACTCAAAAAAATACATTTGAAAACTTTTTCTTTGGTTGAAATTTTTTTTTTTTGATTTAAGTCGTTTTTTTTTTTTTGATTGAAACAACATTTTTTATTGAAGTCATGTAATTTTGCGTTTGGACCACATTTTGGCTAGGACATTTGTGTCTTTATAATTCAACCAAAAAATAAGTTGCTTCAAACAAAAAGATATATATTTTGAAAAGAAAAATCACTTCAATCAAAAATTTTAAAAGATTCAATCGGAGAAAAAAAGGTTTGAATGTGAAAAAATAATTGAGACTCAGAAATTCGCATTTGAACACCTTATTTTTCATTCAAACTGTTTTATTTGATTGAAGCAATCCTTTTTGTGTTTGAGCAATATTAGGGGTAGGACATTTGTGTCTAAATCATTCAATCGCAATAAAAGTTGCTTTAATCACAAAACTCTTTTTAATCAAAGAAAAAAATCATTTGCAAAAATATATATTTTTGTATTTGAAATATATATATTTTTATTGATATATCACTTTTTTTTAAAAAGCAAAAAGTTTTAAACTTTTTTTTTTTCAAAGTGGAAAAAGTTTTGAACGCACTTTTTTTTTTTTTTAAGTGGAAAAAGTTTTGAATGCACTTTTTTCGATTGAATCATTTTGACACAAGGATTCAACTTTAACGCTAATTCCGGTGTGTTTGAGTGGCAGGTGAGTACGCCAAAGGCATAAAAGTATGAAGCAAGCATAATGGCCACCAGGGCTCCATCCAGCCATTGGAGTCTGCTGGAGTTTTTGATTGAATAATAAAGACACAAATGTCCTAGCCAAAATGTGGTCCAAACGCAAAATTACATGACTTCAATCAAAAATGTTGTTTCAATCAAAAAAAAAAATTGAATTAAAAAAAAAAAAAAAAATTCAATCAAAGAAAAATAGTTTTCAAATATATTTTTTTGAGTTTCAAATTTATTTTTGCATTCAAACACATTTTTTTTTTTGATTGAAGTGTCTTTTTCTTCGATTGAAAATATATATTTTGTTTGAAGCAACTTTTTGTTTGATTTAAGCAACTTTTTTTTGGATTGAATAATAAAGACACAAATCTACCTCCATAAATGTTGGCCTGGGTCGGCCCCCTACGGGAAGGCGTGGCACAATGGTTGTGGGATGTGTCTTGTCAACTGATGGTGGAGTCTATGGTGGAATATTCGATAGCTGCAGCCCTAGTTTATTGTGTTCTCTTCCTTATAGGAGAAGGACGCCAAGGCGTCCCTGCAAATTCAGATCCAGGGCCTGCGCGAAGACAACCAGCGCCTCCTGGAGGAGTCGTACAGCGCGTCGGCCAAGCTCAAAAAGTTCACCGAGTGGGTCTTCAACACCATCGACATGAACTGACGCTGTTAATGCCGCCACAAGGGAGTATGACCACTACAACTAAGCTGTACGCACGTCATTTTTGCTCTTCAAGCTTCACGCTCTTGAAAACGGACGCGCATTTTCCAGTATTTTCCAACGTCATCACAAAGAGCGAGCACGCATGCGCTCCCGTCCCTTAAGAATTGACCAACGGTGCTGACTTGTCCTTGCATGTCAGAGGAAAGAACCAATTAAAACAAAATACACAATTAATACAAGCCTCATGTTCCTCTGAGAGGGTTAAACACTGTTAATAGGCATTTTGTGGAGGGCATACAGATTTTTTTTTCACTTAGCGCTAAGACTGAATATTCATTGGACTAATCCAAATGAGGGGAAAAAAAGCATACTAAATGATAGTATCCTGTTATTGTAGCACTGTAAGTAGACTGACAGCCTTTGCAGAGCACATACTGTAAAGCCCGGTGTGTAAAAGATTGTATAGTGTAATAGGACGACAACTACACATGCAAACGGTTTATCTTTTGTACAAAAAAAAGCCAGGAAAATACTTTTGTCGGCTCATTTACTCCACCACCTTGTAAATATATGGTTTATTTTTTCTCAGATTCTCCCACTCGACCTCCTAGATGAGATATTTAAAGTGTATTTATGATGATAAAGAGAAACAGCCATAAGCAGGAGAGGATGCCACACAATCAAATGTATAGAAATTATTTAAGAGGAAAAAAGTTAAGAATGATATAGAAGATTTTTATTTTATTATTGTTATCCTTCAAATACCTCCAAATAGCCTGCATAAACATTTCTATGGGACGTTTAACTCATTGACGGTGATAGACAGCGTTCGTTCATTCGCTGCCAACCCTCCTATTTCAAATAAATTGGACGTCTACTAGTGATAAACTCATTTCAAGTCAAAGCAGAAGGATGAAACGCGCCACACGATTGGACGTCCGTCATCATCGATGGCACTAAAAGGGTTAAACGAAGAATTTCGTAAATATTCCATTGAGTTGAATAGAATTTTGCGCAAATTTTGATTGGACAAAAGCACACAAACCACTATTAAATTGAAATAGATTTGCATCTTATTTATTTCAGGAGTTAAATTCAAGAAGTGAAACTCCAAATATTTCATTGTACAGGGTGGGGCAGAGCAACTTGCTAATTTAAATTTGGCGCCCTGAAGCGATTGTTGCACTGAGGATGGTAGGGATGGACTTATGTGAGAGGGTGACTCTTAAAGTTTGGTTCTTAAGGTTTGCATTGTATTTAATAACTAATTATACATACATAGACAGTACTGAATATTGTGGTTTCACTTTTTAAATTACACTTCTGAAATCATAAATAAAATACTTTGTAATTTACTGAGATTTACGTGTGTGTGTGTACCAGAGGTGGGTAGAGTAGCCAAAACCTTTACTCAAGTAAGAGGAGCGTTACTTCAAAATATTATTACTCAAGTAAAAGTAAAAGCAGGCATCCCAAAATTTACGCAAGTACAAGTAAAAAAGTATTTGTTGAAAAGAATACTTATAGGGAACCACAGATAAAAAGACATGTAGTTCTTAAAAGATAAATGTTAGTACGAGTTATAATAATTTGATATTGAAACCCCTTTTAAAGTTTTTCGTTTTAATAAAATTTGTAAAATGATTTTAACTAGTAGGTCACCATTGTTGTTAACGTCGCAGGGCGGTACGATATTGGAAAAAACTATTGCTGCGGTTTTTGGGGGGGTTTGCGATATTATATTGCGATATTTAAAAAAAAAAAATGTATATATATATATTTTTAAATTTTTATATTAAAAAAAAAAATATATATATATATATATATATATATTTTTTTTTTTTTAAAGAAATGTTCACTAGATGACTTGAATAGCTGTTTGGAAAGACTTTGGATGACTCACAACAACCAGTGTACAGTGATCCCTCGTTTTTCGCAGTTAATGGGGACCAGAACCCGCTGCGATAAGTGAAAAACCGCGAAGTTGCGCACCCCGCCCTCCAAATTTTTATTTTTTTGTGTGTGTGCTCAATGTATTTATTCAGATTTAGCATTGGAAAGAGATACATATAAGGCATGTTTTTTTCTCACTTTTTCCCCAAAGTATGATTTAAAAAAAAAATGTATATATATATATTAGGGCTGTCAAACGATTAAAATTTTTAATCAAGTTAATTACAGCTTAAAAATTAATTAATCGCAATTAATCGCAATTCAAACCATCTATAAAATATGCCATATTTTTATGTAAATTATATATATATTCTGTAAAATAAATTGTTGGACTGGAAAGATAAGACACAAGATGGATATATACATTCAACATACGGTACATAAGGACTGTAGCGGCCATTTCACTCTACTGTCATTTAAATCTGTCTATGCTGTCCTCACTCCGAAGCGTCTACTTTTTCCAAAGCTAGACAGCTAGTGAACGACGCCATAATAATCTGACTTCTTCCTTTTTCATCTGATTTATTAATAAAATGGCCTCAAACCATTGTCCTCTTTAGACCGTCGTAAAACTACAAAAAAAAAGTACACAAGCATTGCATTAGCAGCAACGTTAGCTTAGCACGCTATACAGGTTCACTAAACATAAACAAAAAGCTTCTCATACAAAAAATAGAACATTTCGCTTACTAACATAATATGTACATTATTTACAACAACCATACTTACGGACAAATCTTGTCCAAGGATCATATAAGCACAACATTACAACGTAGGCGTCAGCCCGAGATGTTGTGCTGCCATATTGAACTGGCAAGACAACAATAAACCATGTCGCAAAGCGACCACAAGAGTTCGCTGTTAGACAGTAAAAAAAGCCTTGCTGTAAAACTTACCAAAAGGCAGAATACTGTCTGAGCGGGACATGTGCGATGGTTTTAAGCAATTCAAATGTAATAATTATGATCAGTTTTAAACATAACTGTCCAACCAAATCATTTTTGAACAAGAATAAAGTACTGTAGTAGAAAAATGCTTGGCTTTATTAAATACTTCTGTTTATCTACCTTAGCTGTGACTTTTGGTGGACATGTAGAAATTGCAAACTCCTCATGATCACTTCTGGCATTTCATTTATATGTCTCAAATGTCTCCACACACACACACAAATTCATTCCAAAGCGGCTTCCTTGCAGAAACTGTTAAACAAGTTAAACGATGATTGACAGCTGCTGCGCTGTGATGTCCGCTTCTTTGGCAAGATCAAAGATAGCAGTATCGTTAACTTTAATAAGCAAGTGCTGCAGTGACTCTGAGGTTTAAAGAGCGTGTGAGGCTCTGCAGAGCAGAAAGCAGTATGTGGATTTAAAAAAAAAAACTATCGCACGTCCTTGCGATGGGACTATTGCGCACGCACACATCGCGATGGCGATGTTTAAACGATATATCGTTCAGGCTTACAGGGCGGTGACGTCATATGGCCACGCTCCCGGACTTCCACAGTGTCACTCTTTAACTAAGTAAGGTTGTGATTTAAATACGCCACAAGGTGTCAATGGCGAGTTTTAAATTAATTAGAGATCAAGCCAATGAGTGAGTTTTGCACCTTGACTGATGCTGTTGTTTTCCTTTTATTCCCCAGTGCGGGCGCCATTGTGCTTTATGTTCAGTATGTTGAGAAGGTAAGACACCCGATAATGGTTCCCAGCAACATAGTTTGTATATTGTGACTAAACATTTGCCACACACTGTATTTGTTGAGCTAAAGGAGTTGCTAAAATATTTAAATATTTTGACCAACGCCTAAGTTTTATGTGTAGTTTGCATATCTATTTTGATTGTGAACTCCTCCTTCACAACATACAATTGAACATCAGTATCATATAGTGAAAATACACCAAAATAATATTCATATCTCTCAAAAAGTAATGTTCACAAAAAGAAAAGTGCTTTAATCTGTATTAATGAGGCCCGATTCTCACACAGTTAAACGAGAGCTGGCATTCACAAATTCAAAATCAAAATAGATATGCAAAATACACATAAAACTTACTCAGATTTTGGTCAAACTCTATTTAAACATTTTAGCAACTTGCTTAGCTCAGCAAATACACTGGATGGTCATATTTAGTCACGATATACAAACTATGATGCTGGGAGCCATTATCAGGTGTCTTACCTTCACAACATACAATTGAACATAAGGCTCAATGGCTTATGGCGACTGTGCTAGGGAATAAAAGGAAACTACGGCGTCAGTCAAGGGACAAAACTTACTCATTGGCTTGAGCTCTAATTAATTTCATATTTAAATCACTACCTTACATAGTTAAAGATTGACACTGTGGAAGACCGGCAGCGTGGCCATGTGACATCACTATCCTGCAATGTCAACAACAATGGCGACCTGCTACTTAATTTTTTGGTTTAAAATTTTAGAAATTTTATTAAAATGAAAAATTGAAGAGGGGTTTTAATATAAAAACAAAAAAAACAACAAAAAAAGAATGTGCTAACATTTCTTTTAAGAACTACATGTCTTTGAGTAATAAGTAACATTGTAACTCCTTACAATGTCGTTTTTAAAAAAAATTTTTTTTAAATAATGTATTTTTTTCTCAGCACAAATTCATCTATGTGAACTGTTATTATGATACTGTACTATAACCTATTACATGATCATATTTGGCCAAAAAAATGACACAAAAATAATCAAATTCAGACCAGAAAAACACTGACAGCATGAAACATCACTTGTCCAAAGAGCATGAGTGCCCTCTAGTGGATAAAAAACATAGTTACCGCTGATTGGTCTATTGTAGTCATGTGGTTACTGTTGCGACATCTCATTGGTGAAACTGAGACAGCTACTGTCGGCATCGCCGGCAAAAATAAAGTCAATATCTAGAATAAAGAGGAAAAATGTAACCTCTGATGTCGGCCAAAGTAGCAGAGTAAGAGTAGTGTTTGTTCACAAATCTACTCAAGTAAAAGTAACAGGTATTAGCTGGTAAAACTACTTAAGAAGTACATTTTTGTCAAAAAGTTTCTCAAGTTAATGTAACGGAGTAAATGTAACGTGTTATTACCCACCTCTGGTGTGTACAGTACATCTGGAATTTTAAAATACCTCTTACATACATAAATCTATATATTTTTTAATCAACAAAATGTTTCTGATTTGAGGGAACTCTCATATTCATCATAATTCCAGTTTATGCCTTTTAATTCCTGACAATCCCCATTGAAAATTCCACTCAACATTCTCAAGTATCCAACATTGAAATTCTCTGTCTGGTCTTCGGGAATTATTATTAATACAATGAAATAATGGAAGTAATAAATGCGTAATTGTATTGACTTTCAACATGTAAATGACTCCAAATGTGCCCACAGCATGACAGCGTGATCCTTCATATGTTGTTCTGCTCAGTATGTTAATGGTCAAATTGTGTGAGATTGCTGCTGATGGTGCTTTTCTGTGTGGTTCTCCTAAAATGTTCCTTTCTCTGACACTGTGCAAGCTTATGACTCTTCAGGAACAAAATTCAAGACTCATCACAATTTGCACCTTCATCGATATATATTTTTTTTGATCAAAGGAAAGTGTATAGGTAGTAAACCGAACGTGTCAGAGGCCCCTTCTTGAACCTTGGAACACGTGTGACGGCATGTGACTCTTTCCATTCGCCTGTGATGTGTACAGAATGTTTATAACTATTAAAGATATTTTGTTCAATTACTATCTGTCTCACAGGAAGTTCATTTATTCAATGTTTTAAATTTTTTGTTTTGTTTTTTGAGGGGTGGAGCATCACAGCGTGGCACAGGGCGCTGGAAGTTACTCACAGCAGGGGGTGCTGAGGATCTTATTTCATTTTTTCCAATCCAAAAACAGCCGTTTTGGTCCAAATTTATCATGCTCCATACAAGGCATGCACAATGGCAGTACACACTCATGCTGTATAGTTCGCGTACTACTACTAGGCTACTACAAAGACAGTGTTGTATTTCACCTACAGTGTGTGTTGGAGTTTTGTATTGGAAATAAATGCACCCGTGTATTATAATGCAAATCCCTGCAGCTAGACGGCGCAATGACACACATTTGAAAACTAAGAGGTCCAATAAAGCCACCGTTTAACATCCACTTTTCACAGCACTCAAATTGCACACAAATATCCAACAGCGCTTCCTCATGGTGACAGGTCAGCAGCAACAACAAACAATAAAATGGCTACAATGCAAGCTATTTGTTCTCCAGTGTCTAAATCTGCAGCTAACTTTTCATCTCTAGGCACTATTATAAACGATCATAATTTTCATTTTCGACCTCGAATTAAATTTGAGAAAATGTCACTGTTTTTGTAAAGAAAAAAATCTCTAAGGCTACATTCATACTACAGGTCTTAATGCACGAATCTGATTTTTTTGTGTTTTTCCGACTCGAGTGAGGCATTGACTTGACGGTCTGAACGTGACAAGTGGCATAGAACTGGACCATTTCAAATCCGATCTGGGCCACATTTTTCCAGATTGTCGCGGCGGTCTGTACTGTCCAGTCTCTCAAATCGGAATTTTTGCAGCAATTACGTCATTAAAAAGCATGAGAGACGCTACGGTAGCGATGCAGCTGTGCGTTATTAGCGCCTAGCTTGCCTTGAACACGGCTTTTTATGAAGGGTTGGACTTGACAACAGTCGCAAAAAAATAGGCTTATCCTCAACCCATTTCTGAGAATGATCGGTTTTCTGTCTGCCCCATATAAGTAATATTTCAGCATTGCTTACACGGCCGAGAGTCGGGGCAAACTGCCCGTATGTGTGAGACATGCACGAACAGTGCGTGCATGCTATCGATCCATATAAACTTTGAATATAAGCCTAAACGGGGATTATTTATGTTATTTGTGTCCTCATTTTTGAAAAGCAACATATGATATCCCTGGAATGACGGATGACAGCCAGTACAGTATGTGTGGCCATTTGTTTTGATGCTTCTGCGCATGCTGGTCTTTTTGCTCAGCACGTGTCGGACTGCGAATTAGAGCGCATGCGTAATACTTGAATGGTCTCAATGGACAAAGGCAGTCTGAACGGGCACGCCAAAAAAACAGATATGACATAAAATCGTCATAAAACTTTAACATTGACATTGACAAACATTGACATAAAAATTTGTGCATTAAGACCTGTAGTATGAACATAGCCTAAGTGGTTTTTGCACCATGTTAACTCCTCCTCTGTCAACAGTTGACTTTTCCGCTCCAATAGCGCCTTATCCAACGTGACCTGGTAGCAAGCAAGGTGTTAGGTGGTGACCATGTTATTAACAAATAACGCCATTGTTTCAATATTTTTTATTCATTGATTTATTTTTAACAACAACAACAAAAACACTTTTTTTCTCCCCAACACCAGTGGGTGCTGTAGCACCCCACTTCCTGCGCCACTAGCGTGGTGCTCAAGACTTATTTCTAGTTTTAGTCGATGTTTACTAAAAATGTTTTCGTCTGTAAAATACATTTTGAAAATTCACTCCAAAAATAAATAAAGGTTTCCAACTGTTTCGAATAAACATTGACAGACGACCACATATTGTAGCGTCCACAAGGACAACACCACATTGATGGTAATACACACTCAGCAGGAGAGCAGTACATTATTTTCAATGAATTATAATAACCTGCACACCAAGAACTGTAAGTAAGAGAGCAAGAGACTGGCAGCTACTGGTGGACCTCGGTCGACTACTAAAGTTCCCCAGTCACATCGCTGTCACCACCCTGCGGCCAGACATTGTCCTCGTGTCTGAGCCCACCAATCAAGTGGTGTTGCTGGGGCTAAAGGTCCCATGGGTAGATCTACTGGAAGAAGCCTTTGAGAGGAAACTCTCCAAGTACATTGGACTGGTTAGTCACTGCCAGCAAGCTAGGTGGAGAGCAAGGTGTCTCCCAGTTGAAGTCGGATGTAGTGGTTTCGCAGCTCGTTCTCTAGCCAAGGCCTTCAATACTTTAGGCATTGAGGGAGAGGAGAGCCATCCGCAGTATAACCGATGCGGCAGAGAGAGCCTCAAGATTGCTGTGGCTCAAGAGAGGAGAGTCAGGGTGTCATGGTAGCTCGCCATCTGGACACAAGCCAGGGTCTGATCCAGAGGTTTCGCTAGACATTTTCGTTGTCTGTCATTTTGACTGACAGGGTCATAAAAATCCGGTCATAATCTATTTTTACCCGTCACTTAAATTTTTAAAATGATAATTATGACATATTCAATAGTATTTAGTTTTCATTCATTTTTAATTAATATTGTAACGCTTGCTTGGCGGCAAAAAATTAGACACGGAAGTCGTGGTATTTTTCTCCCTCTTTTTACTCTGCTTACCGCCAACAACACCAACAAAACAACAACTCCGCCCCCAAAGAAAAAGAGGCAACTATATAGACCCCAGTCACCAACGTCACACAATGATCTTAATTGTGGTTGTCAGCCCAAAATCTTCTAAATATATATTAAATGCATCTTACCAGATATAAAATGACTACTACATGGTCTGTGGTGATCGTTTGGTGCCCAGATTTCTTGTCGAATTACAGCAGTCCATCTCGCTCTCCTCTTCGGGTCTCTCAAAATACGGTAGAACTTCAAGTCTCTCAGTCTATCTTCTCTGTTACTGCAACCAACCGCCACACACACCTTCACCATTTTGATTATTAATGTTAACGAGCAGAAAAACACGCCGTAATAGGAGGCATGTACGTAGCGGTAATGTGTAAACACGACGAGCTGACACACAATATGGCGGCTCCAGTCAGGGGGACGGAGTTGTGACGTCATGTGATTGGGGTCTATACTCAGGCGGCAATCTAGTCCACCAATTGGATGACGCGCTGGCACACCGGGTGCACCAATAAAAAACTCGCGTTGATGTGTCAATCACGGTGCCGCCGCCAGACCCCGGTGACGCTACAATATTCTGACAGAATAGCCAACGACGTCATGCATTAAGAGAGACAATAGCTAATTAATATGCTCACTCGCCACCCTGTGGTCTGGGGTGTGAATTGCAACCTGTCAAAATGACGGACGGACTTCAGTTTTTTCCGTCACCGTTTTAAAAAAACGGTCGACGACGGAAAATATTCGGTTAACGCGACCCCTGGTCTGATCAACCCCCCGGCTGGGTCACCTGGAGGAGGGTGTATAATGTTGAAAGACCCGAAACACCCGATGATTCCAGGAACATCACTGAAGATATGTCCAGATGCATCAGTAGACATATGTACACAACCTGGACATCACGAACTGCAAGTTAAAAAAAAAAAAAAAAAAAAAGTCCTGGAGTTTATGAGGACGCTCGCCATTAGCAGTAACCTAATGCAAACGTGAATGCTATGCTAACGCTACAAGTTACATTTAGTGTGTGATGATCACTCAGCACAGACCTTTACAGGCTAAAGCAATATTAAATATTCTCTCTGGCCAAGATAACAAATCTTACCGTGTGTGCAAGCCTGCATGGAGGTTGGAGACGACACACTGGTGAGTCGGGGGGCAGAACATCACGAGTGACACAACCAGACACTGCTACGATGCAGGCTAACTACACATAAAATGCCACACATTGTGAACATGTGACGGAATCTATTGCACATTTTCGTCCTGTCAGACGGAAACTGGCATTAGTCCGGTTATGTTTTTGTCTTACAAAATGTGTTTTTAGCTTGTTGTCGTCTCGTCATCGTCATGAAAAAAGTTTTCGTTGATGTAATATTTTCGTTGTTGTCATCGTTGATGAAAACAACACTGCTTCTTACAAAATGGGAAGGTGTGGGGTTCAGGGGTGCTCGGCATGTTCCCCTTCTCCTCTGCAAATTAGCACCTCATTGCAAGGGCGTAGGTTTGCATAGGGATGGTAGGAACATAACACTACCATCTTTTCAGGATGCTCAAATTGCCCCCGCCAACTTTTAAGCAACCTTGTTTGCATTTTGTTGAGTTCAGTTACATATATAATTTAGATTGTCTTCCCATATGTTGTAAGGATACAATTGACCCTACTATTATTCAGCTAATTATTTTCATGATGTTCAGACTTACGTTTATCCTTTTTTACTTGCTGAATGTGCCAGTCGACCCCCCCCCCCCCAAAAAAAAACGCACGTTTGATTGGCGGATGACATGCACACAAATGAACACACAAAGACACGCACAGTCACACAGCCCCGACAGATTCATGTCGACAACATTAGCCTCCTCTGCCCCCTTCGAAAGGGAGGAATATTAGAAGTTTTTTTGGCCAGCAGCAGCTTCTGCAAGTAATGTAAAAAGATGTCAATGTTGTGGAGGTGGAGGAAACACCACTAATTTTGCTACTGAAAGTCCAACCTGCATCACAGTTAGCATAACATTAAACTGTGTGAACCTGCTAACCTGCAAAACTACTGCGGTCAGGACAGCCTTCACAAGCAATAACGAAGTCAAGCTAGTCGTCCCTCATTTGGATCATTGTTTGCATTATGTGCATTACGGTAGTGCAACTGGGTGGCTTCAGAGTGCAAGTCCCTTTATTTAAAAAAAAAAAACTGGGAGCTTTCCAAGAATGGGTCCACTTCAGGGGGGGACACTTACAGTGGGGCAAATAAGTATTTAGTTAACCACTAATTGTGAAAGTTCTCCCACTTGAAAACATTAGAGAGGCCTGTAACTGCCAACATGGGTAAACCTCAACCATGAGAGACAGAATGTGGAAAAAAAAAAAAAAACAGAAAATCACATTGTTTGATTTTTAAAGAATTTATTTGCAAATCATGGTGTAAAATAAATATTTGGTCAATACCAAGAGTTCATCTCAATACTTTGTTATGTACTCTTTTTTGGCAATAACGGAGTCCAAATGTTTTCTGTAACTCTTCACAAGCTGTTAACACACTGTGGCTGGTATTTTGGCCCATTCCTCCATGCAGATCTCCTCTAGAGCAGTGATGTTTTGGGGCTGTCGTTGGGCAACACGGACTTTCAACTCCCTCCACAGATTTTCTCTGGGGTTGAGATCTGGAGGCTGGCTAGGCCACTCCAGGACCTTGAAATGCTTCTTACCAAGCCACTCCTTTGTTGCCCTGGCTGTGTGTTTGGGATCATTGTCATGCTGAAAGACCCAGCCACGTCTCATCTTCAATGCCCCTGCTGATGGAAGGAGATTTTCACTCAAAATCTCTCGATACTGGGCCCCATTCATTCTTTCCTTTACACAGATCACTCGTCCTGGTCCCCTTGCAGAAAAACAGCCCCAAAGCATGATGTTTCCACCCCCATGCTTCACAGTGGGCATGGTGTTCTTCGGATGCAATTCAGTATTCTTTCTCCTCCAAACACGAGAACCTGTGTTTCTACAAAAAAGTTCTATTTTGGTTTCATCTGACCATAATACATTCTCCCAGTCCTTTTCTGGATCATCCAAATGCTCTCTAGCGAACCGCAGATGGGCCTGGACGCGTACTGGCTTCAGCAGGGGGACACGTCTGGCAGTGCAGGATTTGACTCCCTGGCGGCGCATTGTGTTACTGATAGTAGCCTTTGTTACTGTGGTCCCAGCTCTCTGTAGGTCATTCACTAGGTCCCCCCATGTGGTTCTGGGATTTTTGCTCACCGTTCTTGTTATCATTTTGACACCACGGGGTGAGATCTTGCATGGAGCCCCAGATCGAGGGAGATTATCAGTGGTCTTGTATGTCTTCCATTTTCTAATAATTGCTCCCACAGTTGATTTCTTTACACCAAGCGTTTAACCTATTGCAGATTTAGTCTTCCCAGCCTGGTGCAGGTCTACAATTTCGTCTCTGGTTTCCTTCGACAGCTCTTTGGTCTTGGCCATTGTGGAGTTTGGAGCGTGACTGACTGAGTTGTGGACAGGTGTCTTTTATACCGATAATGAGTTAAAACAGGTGCCATTAATACAGGTAAAGAGTGGAGCCTCGTTAGACCTCGTTAGCAGAAGTTAGACCTCTTTGACAGCCAGAAATCTTTCTTGTTTGTAGGTGACCAAATACTTATTTTCCACTCAAATTTCGAAATAAATTCTTTAAAAATCAAACAATATGATTTTCTTTTTTTTTTTTCCACATTCTGTCTCTCATGGTTGATAGTAGGGGAACTTGCACAATTGGTGGTTGACTAAATACTTATTTGCCCCACTGTACATGAACATTAACTGACGAGAAAAAAAATCTGTGAAATGAAATCACACATCAGAATTTGATGAGAGTACTTTGGTTCAAGTCTTGGGGTAGTCTAGTATGTCTCAGATGTAGATCAGTCCCTGGATATCTTGATGTGTTATATCGTCCCTACCAATGTTGACACCAAACCAACGCCGTTGCCTCATTGTCTTAAAAAAAGCGTTTGTTAACTAGTAATTAGTGTCAAATGACTTGTCTCTGGGTTTCAGTGGTACAGTATATGACTTAAATGAATCAAGGCTAGGATTAAAACGGCTATAATTTTGGAAAGAAAACAGGCAAGTCATGTCAGTGCCATTTTAGTTTTCTAAAAGAGTAAATGGTGCACTGTCAGTAATCTGACAGCCGATGACCTCTGGCTGTTTTATTGCAATTACCTGCTGCTTTCTCACTCAGGCATCATTAATCAACCACAGACAGATGAGTCTGGACGGGACATATTGATAGATGAGCAAAATCTAAGTGGTGTCAGCTACTGACGTTGAGTGCATTTGAAGTGGAGGAATGATGTTGATGGTGGCACAGGTGGTTCAGCGGGTCGTCCACTGGTTGGATGATCGGGGGTCGATCCCAGCTCCCACCTGTGCCCATTGTCGTTGCATCCTGGGCAAGATACTTTTCCCTACTAGCCTGTGTGAAAGGAGTGTGCGAATGACTGGTCGAAAGGGCCAATGGTGCGGATTGGCTGCCTCGCTTCTGTCGGACTGCCCCAGGGCAGCTGTGGCTACAGTAGTGGCTTGCATCCATTGGGTGCGGAGTGAAAGAATAGTGCAATGAAAAGCGTCTTTGAGCGTCCCCCAAAAAAACACTGTATAAAACCAAGGCATTTTTATTATTTTTGTGTTTAGTGGTGCAGTGAAACTTTCTGTGTAATTACAGCTTAATTGGATTTATTAACACTTACCCTCAAAAAAAGTTTGATTTCCATGCTAAGAAACCTAGCATATGCTTGTTTCTGTCACAAAACCAGTACCAAAACAGAACACATCCAGCAAGACTTGTTGTGTTTGGTTTTGGTCTTGCTAGTAACATAGCCTAAATCATATTTCCATACCTGTCAAGTTGTACGGTTTTGGTGTAATTTGTACAAGTGAGCTCTGGTTTTTAAATGTGCACCGTACATTCAAAATCTGTACTTTTTCGTGCATTACGCTTTTTTTTTTTCTCCGTTCGGATTTTGTCACCGTTTCGGCAACGAGACAATGTGCGTTACGATGCATTATTACGTTGGTTGAGTGACGCGAGAAAAGTCAGAGACACTGAGAGAGAGGAGTGTTTGTTGTGACGCTGTAGCAAACGCGATGCTAGGCTAGGTGGCTTCAATATTTCCTGACTTTAGCCGACAGCCTACAATCCACGCCTAAAATATCACATGCTTATAGAACTACATGCGAAATGACAGACGGTGGTGTTAACAGCCGCCATTTTGAAGCAGTAGACTTCTCAGAAAGGCTCTGTTGTAGTGAACTTTCCTAGCGAACTTAAGTAACTTTTATCTAAAATACTCCTAAATAGGACAAATCTTGACTTGAATCTATCTTTAAATGACGAACTACCTTCAAGTCTAACTGAATTGCGAGCTGAAGTGCCATGTAGTGCAGCCATCAAGACATGATAGAAATTGCCAAAAGTGCTACATACAATTATAACAAAAGTCAGTTAAATTTTAGTACGTAATCATGATGTAGCTGAAGATATTGATTTTTCTTTGATTGCATCAGGTTATACTGTATGTTACAATATTACCAATAAATTCATATTATTTTAAAAATTGAGTTTTTTTTTTTTTTTTTCATATTGCACGCTATATACAACATTGTAAGATTAGTCACCAATTTGTAAGAGCATACGTCATTATTTGTAAGATTGCCAATGGCCTCGGGTTGACAGGTATGTATTTCAGTGGTTCATGAAAACTGAAATTACAGCTTAATTATATTTATTAACACTTACCCTTACAAAAAGTTTTATTTCCATGCTAAGAAACCTAGCATGTGCTTGTTTCTGTTGCAAAAGCAGTACCAAAACAGAATACGTCCAGCAAGACTTGTTGTGTTTGGTTTTGGTCTTGCTAGTAGCATAGCCTAAATCATATTTCAGTGGTTTAGGAAAACAAGAAAAAAAAAAACATTTTTCTGAAAATAAATTGGTGTTTTTTATTTATTTTGTTTTGTGATTAGCAAAAAGGCAGAATTGAAAGGATGATATAGTGAAGCAGAGGCCACAACTAGGCCAAAAAATAACTTAGGCAATTATGCTATGAGGCTAACGATATGCTAGATTTCTTTGCAGGGTTATTTAATATTTCTCATACACTTTGCCCAACAAAACAACTCCTAAAACCAAAGAATCTCACCAGATGAGGGCGCTGTTATTTGAATTTAGTAGGCCAAATGTTGCACCAAACAAGTGTGAATGACTTGCAATTTCACATTTAAGCTATTTACTATTATTAATGGTGCCAGCCCTCTCATTTTGAATGGCTACGACGTCTATCACAGTCACTAGCAGCCAACGAGTTAGTGACGAAACATGAAATGATAAAATGTTGACCTAGCACAGCTCCACATAACTTCTATCACCCGTACATCACTTGCCATTGTTTCTATTTGCAGCAGCTGTGAACTCGCACGCGAGCAACGTCATTGTCAGTGAACAGGATGTTTAATAATTGAACCATCGTGCAGATTATAGCAGCCTTGGACCCTTTAAAGCAGATTAAAATATTCCTGCCTGTCACTTTGCCTGTGTGGGGGACACACACACATATGGACATACGCACACATGTGCATTAGAGATATTTATAGTGTACATGAGTAATGGCGGCAGTCAGGCTGGACAAAGATTCAGAGCCACTTTCAGGCCATGCTCAGTTACTCTCAGACATGCATTTTTTTTTTTTTTTTTTAAATTCATGTATATATACTCTTTATTTGACCAATGACTTTACAACCTCATTCATTGACGTTCATGCATATGCGGAGATTAAGGGGGGGCCAGAGGGACATAGCCCCCCCTAGTGTCCAAAAAATGTTATGACTAAGGTTAGGTTCATACTGCAGTTGTTGATACACAATTACGATTTTTAGTCATACAGTGGGGCAAATAAGTATTTAGTCAACCTCTAATTGTGCAAGTTCTCCCACTTGAAAATATTAGAGAGGCCTGTAATTGTCAACATTGGTAAACCTCATAGATATAGAATGTGGGGAAAAAAAAAAAAAATTACATTGTTTGATTTTTAAAGAATTTATTTGCAAATCATGGTGGAAAATAAGTATTTGGTCAATACCAAAAGTTCATCTCAATACTTTTTTTATGTACCCTTTGTTGGCAATAACAGAGGCCAAACATTTTCTGTAACTCTTAACAACATGGACTTTCAACTCCCTCCACAGATTTAATATGGGGTTGAGACCTGTAGACTGACTAGGCCATTCCTGGACCTTGAAATGGTTCTTACGAAGCCACTCCTTTGTTGCCCTGGCTGTGTGTTTGGGATCATTGTCATGCTGAAAGACCCAGCCACGTCTCATCTTCAATGCCCTTGCTGATGGAAGGAGATTTTCACTCAAAATTTCTCGATACATGGCCCCATTCATTCTTTCCTTTACACAGATCAGTCGTCCTGGTCACTTTGCATAAAAACAGCCCCAAAGCATGATGTGTCCACCCCCGTGCTTCACAATGGGTATGGTGTTCTTCGGATGCAATTCAGTATTCTTTCTCCTCCAAACACGAGAACCTGTGTTTCTACCAAAAGGTTCTATTTTGGTTTCATCTGACCATAACACATTCTCCCAGTCCTCTTCTGGATCATCCAAATGCTCTTTAGCGAACCGTAGACGGGCCTGGACGTGTACTTTCTTCAGCAGGGGGACACGTCTGGCAGTGCAGGATTTGTGTCCCTGGCGGCGCATTGTGTTACTGATAGTAGCCTTTGTTACTGTGGTCCCAGCTCTCTGTAGGTCATTCACTAGGTCCCCCCGTGTGGTTCTGGGATTTTTGCTCAACGTTCTTGTTATTTTGACGCCACAGGGTGAGATCTTGCATGGAGCCCCAGATCGAGGGAGATTATCAGTGGTCTTGTATGTCTTCCATTTTCTAATAATTGCTCCCACAGTTGATTTCTTTACACCAAGTGTTTTACCTATTGCAGATTCAGTCTTCCCAGCCTGGTGCAGGTCTACAATTTTGTCTCTGGTGTCCTTCGAGAGCTCTTTAGTCTTGGCCATGGTGGAGTTTGGAGTGTGACTGACTGAGTTGTGGACAGATGTCTTTTATACCGATAATGAGTTAAAACAGGTGCCATTAAATCAGGTAATAAGTGGAGCCTCGTTAGTCCTCGTTAGAAGAAGTTAGACCTCTTTGACAGCCAGAAATCTTGCTTGTTTGTAGGTGACCAAATACTTATTTTTCACTCTAATTTGGAAATCAATTCTTTAAAAATCAAACAATGTGATTTTCAGTTTTTTTTTTCCACATTCTTGTTAAGGATCCGCGAATGCGGAGAAACGACTGGACCCAAAACAGACAACAAAGAGGATGCGTTCGGGGATTTATTAATCACAAAATTAAAAAACACGTGAACGCGGTAACAAGGGAATAACAAAAGGGGTCCGTGACAAAATAGGTCGACGGGGATCAAAAAACGCGAAAACTGAGCGGAGGGCAGAGCGCCAAAAGACAAACAAAAATACACTCAATACCTGCACAAGGTAGAGGATCACAGAACTAAGACGTCAGACGAACCAGAGAGCAAATACAACGCGACTCGAAAGCAGTATATGTGGATGGCGACCAGCAAGAAAAATATCTCGACGTTCTTCTCTTGGATGGCCTGCGTTTATATACTATCGCTGATGAGCAGGGATTAGCTGCAGGTGCGACGTCGGCACGCCCCCACAGCCGGCTCTGCAACAAAACAAATTCTGACCAGAACGTGGAACGTGACAATTCTGTCTTTCATGGTTGAGGTTTACCCATGTTGACGATTACCGGCCTCTCTAATCTTTTCAAGTAGGAGAACTTGCACAATTGGTGGTTGACTAAATACTTATTTGCCTCACTGTATCTTTTTTGGGCGTGCCCTTTCAAACTTATTTAATCCATTGAGCCCGTTCAAGTATCACGTATGCGCACTAATTCGCAGTCCGACACGAGCTGAGCAAGCTGACCCGCATGCGCAGTAGCATCGGGAACAAATAACTACGCACTGTGCGTACTTGACGCACAAACATACCTTATGTGTGTGCGTCAGTTTGCCCTGACTCGGCCATGTATGCAATATTGGAAATATTGCTCATTTGGGGTAAAGTAAGAAACCAAGCATTATCAGCTTCGGTCATTTTCTTCATTGTAGTTTTTTATGACAGTGGTCAAGCCCGCCTCCTGTGTAGTAAAAGTAAAGTCAAGCTAGGCGCTAACACTAATGAACAGCTACATCGCTGCCGTCTTGTGTGCCGCTTTCGCTCTTTTCTAATGTAATTGCTGCATGAATTCTGATTTGCGAGACTGGACAGTTCAGACCGCTGCCAGATTCTGGAAAAATGTGGCCCAGATCAGATTTAAACTAAATACAAAAGTGAAAAGTGAAAGTGAAATGATCCACTTCTATGCGGCTTATCCCGTTCAGAACGTCAGGTTAATGCCTCACTCGAGTCTGAAAAACACTAAAAAATCTGAATTGTGTGTGTTAAGACCTGCATTATGAAGCTAGCCTAATTGAGCTTCTTATACTGTGTACTGTATATGAATTTAAAATTAAGACTTTGCTGGTAAAATGTTGTCTATAACAATTAAAAAGCAATTAAAAAAACAAACCAAAACAAAAAAAAAACAATGAAATGAACAAAAAACTTTTTTTCTATAATGGTCCAAATAATTTTTCGAACAGATCATGTGACTAGCACCTTAGAGACGGTCATTTGTTTTACTTAGCCAAAACTACCTGCGGACAGAAAAGGCAAACTGGATAATGTCATTTTTTTCAAACCTAAGCTTTCAAAAGCGACAACAACTACTGAGTGAGAACCAAGGATTGAAGATGTGGACAATGAAACGCCGGAAAGCACCGCCAATATGGTGAGCGGAGTTTGTTTCCCCCACTAAAGAAGCTAATTGTACAACAACCTTTTGGAACTTCTCACATTTCTGCATAAAATCACCATCAAATGTGATCTGATCTTTGTCAAAATCACACAGATGAAAAAAACAGTGTCTGCTTTAACTAAAACAATCCAAACATTTATAGGTTTTCATATTTTAATAAGGATAGTATGCAAACAATGACAAAAGGGGGGGAAAATAAGTAAGTGAACCATCACATTTAATAAATTGTGCCCCCCACCCCCCTGGCAGCAATGATTTCAAACACTTCCTGTAGCTGCAGATCAGTCTGGCACATTGATCGGGACTAATCTTGACTCATTGTTCTCTACAAAACAGCTGTAGTTCAGTCAGATTCCTGGGATGTATGTCTGGCACGAACCGCTGTCTTTAGGTCATGCCACAATATCTCAACGGGGTTACAGTCTGGACTTTGACTTGGCCACTCCAGAACGTGCATTTTGTTCTTCTAAAACCATTCTGAAGTTGATTTACTTCTGTGTTTTGGATCATTGTCTTGTTGCAACATCCATCCTCTTTCTAGCTTCAACTGTCTGACAGATGGCCTCAGATTTTCCTGCAAAACATCCTGATAAATGTTTGAATTCATTTTTCCATTAATGATTGCAAGTAGTCCGGGGCCTGAGGTAGCAAAACAGCCCCAAATCATGATGTTACTTCCACCATGCTTCACGGTGGGGATGAGGTGTTGATGTAGGTGAGCTGTTCTATTTTTTCTCCACAAATGATGTTGTGTGTTACTCCAAAACAATTCAACTTTGGTTTCATCAGTCCACAAAATATTTTGCCAATACTTATGTGGAGTGTCCAAGTGCTTTTTTGCGAACATTAAACGAGCAACAATGTTTTGTTTTGTTTTGTTTTTTTAGACAGCAGTGGCTTCCTCCGTGGTGTCCTCCCGTGAACACCATTCTTGGCCATAGTTGATGTGTGCACAGAGATATTGGACCGTGCCAATGATTTCTGTAAGTCTTTAGCAGACACTCTATGGTTCTCTTTTACTTCTCTGAGTATTCTGCGCTGAACTCTTGGCATCATCTTTGGTGGACGGCCACTCCTTGGGAGAGAAGCTACAGTGCCAAACT
The DNA here is from genome assembly GCF_030265065.1 of Corythoichthys intestinalis. Classification (NCBI taxonomy): domain Eukaryota; kingdom Metazoa; phylum Chordata; class Actinopteri; order Syngnathiformes; family Syngnathidae; genus Corythoichthys; species Corythoichthys intestinalis. The sequence goes on from NC_080409.1 coordinate 48,547,904, forward strand.
AAGTGCCAAAAGACATTTCTTACCAGGTATGTGCTTTATAGTGGGCAGGACAGTTTTAACCCACTCATCAGCAATTGGGCACACACCTGACTTAAAATGTTCGGTAAAAATTGGTTTCAATTGCTCTTTAAGTCACCTTAGGCAAAGGGTCCTTTTACTTATTTTTCCAGCTTCTTTCATTGTTTACTTGCTATACTCATTAAAATATGCAAATTTAGGTTAAAGCAGACACTGTATTTTCATCCGTGTGATTTTAACAAAGATCAGGTCACATTTGATTGTGATTTTATGCAGAAATGTAAGAAATTCCAAAAGGTTCAGATACTTTTTCTTACCACTGTAGGTGAAATTAAATAAAAAAGAAAAATGCCAGAAGTTTGACTTAGATTTTTTTAAATGAAAAAATCAGTTCATATCAACATCTTATTTGTGAAAGATGTTATAGAATGTTTCATGTAATATTGTGTTAAACATGAAAAGTAACATCAGTTACTTTGCTGAGTAAATATTGACTATTACAATGAGGTAACTGAGTTACAGACTCAATTACTTTTTGGGAGAAGTAATTTGTAACTTTAATAACTTTTTTAAAGTAACATTAACAACACTGGAGGGGACACAGAGCAGTAGGGCTAATTCACTTTGACGTCATTAGAATTAACAGTAGAAATGCTCAAGATTGCCCTACATTAATTCTCTTGGGGAAAATGGAAAATATTGAGTTTTTTTTTTTTTTGTATTAACAAATGAAAGAAATTGTCAAAAATTATGTTCCTCAGACCGAACTGATGTTTTTTTGATCAATGCGAAACTATGTCAAAGATGCCATTTGAGGTTGAACGACTCCACGTGGAATGAAGTGACATGCAAGCGCGCATCCTTAAGCTACAAGTTTTTTATGATTACATAATGCTGTGATTTATAGAGACGAGGTATAAAAATAACTCCTAGCCTACTTAGGAGAATAAGCACGCTAAGCTTTCACTCAGCGGCAATACAGTATTCACAACTTAGCATCCGCTGATAATGAAATGCTTCTTATTTTATGCACCATACACTCTCTCTCTCTCACTCTCTCTACATTCTCTAATTCCTTCATTCCTGCCCTCTCTCTCTGTCACACTCAGCCTCTCTCTCCCTCAAGCAGACAGAGGGAGAGGAGAGGACAACGTGAGGATCTCCTCAACTAGATCCACTGAAGAGTGAAGACAAGGAGGACATAGCAGCGACCAGTCCGCTCCTCTCAATCTCACAGTCTGTTCTCCTTCTCCTTCCCCCTCTTCTTCACATCTTGCCAATGACACCATGATCCCATCGTCCGCTTGTTGCTAAGGAGGGAGTCAAGCCGACGGAAGGGAGCGCAGTGGACAGGACTGGCCACGCTCTGCTTTCCAAGGTAACTGGGGCTTTGATTGTGGTACATAACTGAAGTCGGCGTTAAGTGTTCTGCAGTTGTTGCATGTTTTCCTGTTGTTTCACTTCTATGGACTTCCAGTCCTGACCCTACATGCTCATTTATTTATGGGGAAGTTGTTCTGCTATAATCAAGAAGTGTTATACACTGCCATTGACGCGCTGTCAGTGCAGTAATCCCAGTCAAAATGGATTAGACGTTTATCAAAGTCAATGACAGTTAATGATTTAATTCATTCCATGCCAGACGATTAGAAAATAATATTGCAACCATTGTTAACAAAGCTTTAAAATCACGCCATACACTTCACTATCATTTGACAATAAACAGGGCGAGGGGCCGATCGATAGGAGGCCTATTTTGAAAAACTAAATATTTTCAAAACCAAAGCCGCTAGCGACCTAAAACCAAAACAGGCACCACCCTTAGGCACATATGAGTCTCCAAGTGCAAGGGCATCAAAAATAATCAAAGTTGTTCCCTAATAAAATCCAAGATTAATTATTTTTTTGTATGAGTATGACTTAACTTAAAATGGCTATAAAATTCTAAGATTTTACGCTAGATGCAAAAAAAAAAAAAAAAATCAACAAATGCAGCGATAATCACCCATATTTTCAGGATCAATAGCAATATTTAACATGTAAGTTTTTGCCCAAAATAGCGATGTCATTATTTTTTATTTAGTGCCATTTTGACAAAAGTTTTCAACAGCTAATAAACCACTCAATTTTCACATCAGAATATTAATACTTGAAGAAGGCATGCAGAATCGTCTTAATTTTACTCAACAAAAGCAAATTTCTCATTTTTCTATACAGTGATCACTCGTTTTTTGCGGTTAATGGGGACCAGAACCCGCTGCGATAAGTGAAAAACCCCCCTATTTTTTTTTTGTGTGTGTTCTATGTATTTATTCAGATTTAGCATTGGAAACATAGACATATAAGACATGTTCTTTCACTTTTTTCCCCCAAGTATAATAATAATAATAATTAAAAAAAATAAATAAAATAAAATAAAAAAAATATATATATATATATATATATATATATATATATATATATATATATATATATATATATATATTAGGGCTGTCAAAATTAACGCGTTAACGCGGGGTAATTAATTTTTTAAATTAATCACGTTAAAATATTTGACGCAATTAATGCACATGTCCCGCTCAGACAGTATTCTGCCTTTTGGTAAGTTTTACAGCAAGGCTTTTTGTGCTAACAGCGAACTCTTGTGGTCGCTTTGCGACATGGTTTATTGGTTTTCTCCTCTCGTTCAATATGGCTGCAGCCTGCAAGACGTCTCTGTTGTGCTTATATGATCCTTGGACAAGATTTGTCCGTAAGTATGGTTGTTGTAAAGAATGTACATATTATGTTAATAAGCGAAATGTTATATTTTTTGTATGAGACGCTTTTTGTTTATGTTTAGTTAACCTGTATAGCGTGCTAAGCTAACGTTGTTGCTAATGCAATGCTTGTGTACTTTTTTTTGTAGTTTTAAAGGGGACAATGGTTTGAGACCAATTTATTAATAAATCAGATGAAAAAGGAAGAAGTCTGATTATTAAGGCGTCGTTCACTAGCTGTCTAGCGTTGGAAAAAGTAGACGCTTCGGAGTGAGGACAGCGTAGACAGATTTAAATGACAGTAGATTGAAATGCCCACTACAGTCCTTATGTACTGTATGTTGAATGTATATATATATCCATCTTGTGTCTTATCTTTCCATTCCAACAATTTATTTTACAGAATATATATATAATTCACAGAAAAATATGGCATATTTTATAGATGGTTTGAATTGCGATCAATTACGATTAATTTTTGAGCTGTAATTGACTCGATTAAAATTTTTAATCGTTTGACAGCCCTAATATATATTGATATACATATATATATATGTGTATTTATATACATATATAATAAATACATATAAATACATGTGAATATATATGTGAATATATATATATATATATATATATATATATATATATATATATATATATATATATATATATATATATATATATATATATACATACATACATATATACACAGTATAACAGTAGAACAAGTATTTGATACACTGCCGATTTAGCTGGTTTTCCCACTTGCAAAGCATGTAGAGGTCTGTAAAATTTGTATCATAAGTTCTCTTCAACTGTGAGGGACGGAATGTAATACAAAAAAAACCAGAAAATCACGGTGTATGATTTTTTTAATAATAAATTTGCATTTAATTGCATGAAATAAGTATTTGATACATCAAAAAATCGAACTTAATATTTGGTACAGAAACCTTTGTTTGCTATTACAGATACCAAACCTTTCCTGTAGTCCTTGACAAGGTTTGCACACACTGCAGCAGGGATTTTGGCCCACTCCTCCATGCAGATCTTCTCCAGAGCCTTCAGGTTTTGGGGCTGCTGCCGGGCAACACGGACTTCCAGCTCCTTCCATAGATTTTCTATCGGGTTCAGATCTGGTGACTGGCTAGGCCACTCCAGGACCTTAAGATACTTCTTACGGAGCCACTCTTTAGTTGCCTTGGGTGTGTGCTTTGGGTCGTTGTCATGCTGGAAGACCGCGTAATGTGTTTCCGATGGTTTTCTTCGAGACTGTGGTTCCAGCTCTCTTCAGGTCATTGACCAGGTCCTGCTGTGTAGTTCTGGGCTGATCCCTCACCTTCCTCATGATCAGTGATGCCCCACGAGGTGAGATCTTGCATGGAGCCCCAGAACGAGGCAGATTGACCGTCAACTTGAGCTTCTTCCGTTTTCTAATAATCGCTCCAACAGTTGTTACCTTCTCACCAAGCTGCTTGCTTATTTTCCTGTAGCCCATCCCAGCCTTGTTCAGGTCTATTATTTTATCCCTGATGTCCTTACACAGCTCTTTGGTCTTGGCCATTGTGGAGAGGTTGGAGTTTGTTTGTTTGTTTGTTTGTTTGATCATGTGAATAGGTGTCTTTTGTACAGGTAACAAGTTCAAACAGGTGCAGTTACTTCCGGTAATGAGTGGAGAACAGGAGGGGTTCTTAAAAAAAAAAAAAAAAAAAAAAAAAAAATATATATATATATATATATATATATATATATATGTATGTATATACATGACGGAAAACACTTAGGTGACTTGAAATTCCACTCTGAGACCCCCAATTTTGGCCAAATTTTAAAATTGTCCTATATGCATGTGTGATCCATCATTGGAAAGATGGTACACAAGAAAGCCCGCCCGTCTCATCAGACCATAGGACATGGTTCCAGTAATCCATGTACTTTGGTGACATGTCTTCAGCAAACTGTTTGCGGGCTTTCTTGTGCACCGTCTTCAGAAGAGGCTTCCTCCTGGGGTGACAGCCATGCACACCAATTTGATGTAGAGTGCGGCGTATGGTCCGAGCACTAACAGGCTGACCCCCCCACCTCATCAACCTCTGTAGCAATGCTGACAGCACTCCTGTAACGAGTCACACGACATTTTGGAGGGGAAATGACAAGCAGTACTCAATTTGGACATTTAGGGATGCACATTTTTTCAAAGGGGTGTACTCACTTTTGTGGCCAGGGGTTTGGATATTAATGGCTATATTTTGAGTTATTTTGAGGGGAAAATAAATTAACTCTATTGTATAGGCTGCACACAGACTACTTTTCATTGTGTCAAAGTGACATTTTATCAGCGTTGTCCCATGAAAAAATATATTTAAATATCTGCAGAAATGTGAGGGGTGTACTCACTTTTGTGATACACTGTATGTTTTACTGTTGCAGCCAGATCGGTGACACCTTGATGCATGTGTCTCATCCCATCCATTACCGTAATTTGGACTGTAAGCCGCTACTTTTTTCCCTCATTTTGAACCCTGCGGTTAATAGCCCAGTGCGGCTTATTTGTTGATTTATTTGGGTTAATATGTCATACTTTATTTGACAGCGGTGTCATAAGACTGCCATAAGACCGTCATAATTATGACATGACTCTAGCATGGGCATAATTGAACGCTTATGACAGATGTCATTAAGTGTCATCCGGCAATTATGTCCAGCTCGGATCTTTTATATCCATTCAAAAGGGAGATAATTTGCCGGATGACACAAAATGACTGATGCTACAAGCATTTATTAATACTCATGGCATGTCATAATTATGATGGCCTTGTTACAGTCGTATGGTGCCTCTGTTGAAAAAAGTGTTACCAAATACATAACTAGCAATTAATGAAACAACTAGAACAGTAACTGAAGAAATAATTAGCACAGAACATGAATTTTCATTGGTATTTATATCTGTAGCGCTGTAATGCATTCTAGGAGGCATGTTGGACAACAACAGTGTTGACAGCGGGTGGCAGTAGAGGTATCTTTTGGTGTAAATACCCCATAATACAGTGAGGACAGCTGCGGCTTGTAGTCCAGTACGGCTTATCTATGAACAAATGTCATTTTCGTGTCCAATTTGGTGGGTGGTGGCTTATAGTCAGGTGAACGAACATTCATTCGCTGCCACCCTTCCACTTCAAATGGATTGGACGTCTACAGCTGTTGATGACAGGTTGCCTAGCATAAAAAAATGTATCAATATTTCCTTATACAGTGCCCTCCATAATTATTGGCACCCCTGAAAAAGATGTGTTTTTTAGCTTCTAATATTTGTTTTTAATTCAAATAATATGGGACCTTAATGGAAAAAAAGAGAAAAATCCAACCTTCGATACAAGTACATTCATTCAGTGGGGAAAAAAATCCAACATAAAAAAAAATTATTTGACATGTTGCCAAAAAGCTCAATCTTGGTCTCATCTGACCAGTTGAAGCCTGGGACCATGAGTATTTTTGTGTGGGACCAAGATTGAGCTTTTTGGCAACAAACACTCTAAGTGGGTCTGGCATGCCACGAAAGATGCGCATGCTGAAAAGCACCTCATACCCACTGTGAAGTATGGGGGTGGGTCAGTGATGCTGTGGGGCTGTTTCGCTTCCAAAGGCCCTGGGAACCTTGTTAGGGTGCATGGCATCATGAATGCTTTGAAATACCAGGACATTTTAAATCAAAATCTGTTGCCCTCTCCCCGAAAGCTGAAGATGGGTCGTCACTGGGTCTTTCAGCAAGACAATGACCCTAAACATATGGCCAAATCTACACAGAAATGGTTCACCACACACAAAATCAAGCTCCTCCCATGGCCATCTCAGTCCCCAGACCTTGTTTTGTTGGCAAAATGGGGTTGTACAAAGTATTAACACCAGGGGTGATAATAATTGTGACACACATTATTTGATGTCAAATAATTTTTTCCTTATGTGGGATTTTTTCCCCACTGAATGAATGCACTTGTATTGAAGGCTGGATTTTTCTCTTTTTCTCCATTAAGGTCCCATATTATTTGAATTAAAAAAAATATATTAGAAGCTAAAAAACACATCTTTTTCAGGGGTGCCAATAATTATGGCGGGCACTTATATTCTCATCATAACTGGAATATTCTAAATTTCTGCTTGAGGCAAACATGAGGAATCGTGTATAGGACATGTAATCCAAGCCCCTCACCTCTGTCTACACTGCCCGATTAAAGGACTAACAAAGGCTTGAACCCATTTAATACACGCAGGAGACCTCTGTGGCAAAGTATGTGTGAGGCAGGGGTTATGAAAATCCTTTGTGGAGCGGAATTAATTTAACACAGAGCGTCGGAGAGCGGGAGGGCGCTCACGAGTGGAGACGGCAATGGTGAGGTTGTAAATAAATCTCTTAACAGCCGCTCTCAAAGCGCTTGGTGGGTGGGGAAGGTGTTTAATGTAATGGAGGGGATCAGAAGGAAGCATCATATGATTGAACTGGCAAAACTTTCTCATAGAGGCTTACACTGGAAAAAGGATATTTCACTTTTATACAGTGAAGGAAGGCAGTACTTTTTACATACATGTGTGAGTGACAATCTCCTTCCAAACGAAATTACTTTTGTAATACCAAGACTGACCTGTGTGAGGCAGTATGGAGGGTGAAGAGTTCCGTTCCTACGCTGGCGACGTTACCCGAATTTCCGAGCAAGTCGGGATTGATCGTTTTAAAAAATCAAAATAACTACTCAAAATGTCCAAAAGTATTGTATTTTGTTTAATGATGGAGGATACATTGCCCTCTGGTGGCAGTATTGGGTCTGGCTTGACTGTCGTGTTGTACGACTAAAGAGCAGATTCAGACGTCTGACATGGTTAAAGGATAGATGCCCTCTGGTTTGGCCCACATAAGGCTGTAATTTGTTTCAGCTAATATGTGTTAGTGTATGCATGTGTAATTAAGTTTAGAGCTACAGTTTGTGGAATTATGTGTGAGCGATTTGCTACGAGATTCGTGCTCTTAAAATTGTAAATATGTTAGCATCCGTATCATTTAAGGTAGCGGACGTTTGTTAGGCAAATTAGGCTACCGCAATTTTCAGACAGCGAGCCGCTAATTTTTTCCTACATTTTTAATACTGTGGCTTATTGTCCAGTGCGGCTTATTTGTTGATTTATTTGGGTTAATGGGTAACATTTTATTTGACAACAGTGTCATAAGACCGTCATAATTATGACATGACACTATCATGGGCATTACTGAAGGCTTATGACAGATGTCATTAAGTGTCATCCGGCAAATTATGTCAGTAACTCCATTTATGTCCAGCTCGGATCTTTTACATCCATTCAGGAGTGAGATAATTTGCTGGATAACACTAAATGATATCTGTTATAAGCATTCATTAATGCTCATGATAGTCTTATGGCATAATTATGATTGTCTAATGACAGTCTTGTGGCACCACTGTCAAATACTGTAAAGTGTTACCAAATACTATAACTAGCAATTAATGAAAAAACTGGAACAGTAACTGAAGAAATAATTAGCACAGAAGATGAATTTTGTTTGTTTTTTTACATCTGTAGCGCTGCAATGCATGCTTGGAGGCATGTTGGACAACAACAGTGTTGACAGCAGGTGGCAGCAGAGGTTGACTGTCTCATCCAAGGGAGTAATGATGGCCAAATGAAGCTTTGCAGCCAATTGTTTCAAAGCTTCATGGTGATTAATTTGGTCTTATGACAGTCATATGACACCACTGTCAGATAAAGTGTTACCAAATACCATAACTAGCAATTAATGAAAAAACTGGAACAGTAACTGAAGAAATAATTAGCACAGAAGATGAATTTTGTTTGTTATTTACATCTGTAGCGCTGCAATGCATGCTAGGAGGCATGTTGGACAACAACAGCGTTCACTGCAGGTGGCAGCAGAGGTTGACTGTCTCCTCCAAGGGAGTAATGATGGCCAAATGAAGCAATGAAGCTTTGCAGCCAATTGTTTCAAAGCTTCATGGTGATTCATTTCGTCTTGTGACAGTCATATGATGCCGCTGTCAAAAACAGTGTTACCAAATATCATAACTAGCAATTAATGAAACAACTGGAACAGTGACTGAAGAAATAATTAGCACAGAACATTAATTTAGTTTATTATTTCCATCTGTAGCGCTGCAAAGCATGCTAGGAGGCATGTTGGACAACAACAATGTTGACAGCAGGTGGCAGCAGAGGTTGACTTTCTCCTCCAAGGGAGCAGTGATGGCCAAATGAAGCTTCTTGAAGCAATGAATGGTGGTTCATTTGGTCTTATGACAGTCGTATGATGCCACTGTCAAATATTGTCTTACCAGTTAATATTGTTTGATTTAAATGGCAGCTAATGAGTTAAGAACAAATGCAATGCAGTACGGTACTGCACACAAATAAACAAAGAGTAGCATGTAATTGTGAGACAAATATTACCACACATGTAGAAAACATATTTAATATTTTTCCCGCTGTATACTGGGCTGACTGTGTGTTCGTCATGTTATTGTCTCCACCTGGTTTCATTATCCCTGCCGGCCAATCAGCTCCTGCCATCCTTGTGCTCTGCTCACCTGTGTGTCGTTATTCAGAGTTTATTTATCTCCCTCCGATGTGTCTGTCTGCTTTTGCTTGTCATTGGGAGGTGTTGCATACTTGGTGAGTCTAATTTTGTTCAGGCTTCAAATTTAAGGTTTATTTTTAAATTTGTCTGGCTCTTCAATACCATTGTTTGTCTGATTTTCATTATTAAACATTTTCGATTTCACCTGCACTTCCTGGCAGCTTCCTTCAGTGGCGTCCACCATATTTTTGGGCAGTTTGTGAGCCATGTTGAAAATCAAATCATTAGGGAAGCCAATTATAAGAAAAGTAGTGGCATGAGAAGTAGTGGATGTGAATTTCTGTTCGCGTGGCTTTTCCCCAAAAACACAGGTATTCAATTCAAAACGCTTTGTTCCCACTGGACATTTGAACGTACATAATAATAGCAGTACTGCAGAGGTGTTTAGTTAGACGATGACGAACAAAACACATTTATGTAAAATTTACAACAAGGACATTTAATCAAAGTATGTAAAAAAAAAAAAAAAATGCATTAAAAAACATTCAACTTTATAAGCATGGACCTGGATTTTTTTTTTATTTTTAATTTTACTATTTTGTTGATCTAAATGTGTTTTGTAAATATTTTCTACGGAACCTATTTCTCTGATATAAAATGACTGAAACCTTTAAAACTACATCAAGTAAAGCCGAATATAATAATAACAATAAAAAAACAGAAAATCCAATTTCTCAAGAAATTGGGATGGTAGTTTAGCTGTTATGGTTGATATATCGGGCCACTTCCTGTTCATTTTAGGGCATTTCAGGTTCACTTCCTGTTCATTTTGGGTCACTTCTTGTTGATTTGGGGACATTTTGGGGTCACTTCCTGTTGATATCGGGTCACTTGGGTTGAAAATCTATAGGGGTGAATGGAGGTTTTTGTGCTATTGAAATGAATGGTGAATATGGCCATTTGAAATGAATGGGAAATTTTGGCCATTAGAAATGAATGGGTATGTTTTTGGCAAATTAGGCTGAACTGTATGTTTCCAGCAAAAACGGCATTAACTTTTGTGCCCGTAAGCGTCCTGAATTTTTTGATGGATAACTGTGATTTGGACAAAAATGTTAGGATGAAAGAAGTTCTTAAATTTCCCTTTTTTAAAAAAAAAAACAGCATCTTTGGGCAAACAGTCATAGGAGATGTGCAGTCTATATCAAACTTTTAAAATATGGATGGAATACACTTTTTGAACATTGACTTGGCTTAGTATTTAATATGAATTATTAGTGCTGCAACAATTAATGGATTAAATTGAGTAATTTGGTTAGAAAAAAGATTTGAGTATTCGTTTTAAGTGGCGTTGTAATGGTTTGTTTTTAAAGTGTTTACATTTTGTATTATTGATTTGGGTGGATACGATGCCCTCTAGTGGCAACAGTGAATATGATAACTCATTTCACATGGCTGATTCCAGCTTGCCTGGTACACCAGACTCACCGCTGTTCAGCTATTGAGTCTGGCCATCATTCAGCGGATACAATTTCCAGGGTGGAGCAAGCCACAGCAAACAGACAGCGGAGTGGACCAATCAGTGACGGGCAGACGTGACGTTAGTAAAACGACGAGGGCAGGACGAGGGACTTGCGCGCGAAAGGAAACATACGAGGAGAGCGGAGTTTATTCAACATGGCTAGCGCGAGACAGACTGTTGTCAATGACCGTGTAGATGTGTTTTTGGTAATTTAAAACTGATTTTACCATGGATTGGAACATATTCTCGGCTCTCCTGTTCACCATCTGTGTTGCTGTGGAGACGACTTCCGACGCGCAAGAGTGATGTTGCTCGTTAAGAACACGTCACGCAAATAAACAAATCTGATTTGTCGATTTTGTACCTGCTCGAGAGGCCGTTAATGGGCTGGGTCCCAGACTTTTCTCTCAGTGTTTGAAAAATACTGGAAGAACAGTATGGCCGTGCCAGGCAAGATTTCAGCTGCTCCCTGTTAAGACCAACATAAGTTTTTCTTTGAGCTATTTTTTTTTTATGCATTCATAATTTGGTTTATAGGTAAATTTAGCAGTTTTTTGTGGGAATATGTTTCAACCATTTGTTAAGAGCACTGGGGGAAAAAAGGTTAGCATTTTATAGCATTTAAGCTAGCAGACTTTGCCATTAAAGTTCGGCAGTTGTTATTTTGTTGTACTTAGATCCTCATTTATTTTTTTAATGCCGTTTGAGGCTCAGCTCCAGTGTTAATTTTTTTACTATCAGATTACTCACTTATTCGAACTAAAAAGTTCATCAATTAATCGACTACTAAAATAATTGATAACTGCATCCCTATCAATTATTCACATAGCTTCCATTTGCATTATGTTGTGTATAATCCTTGTGCTTTATGAGCTCTACTTTGCTGTATAATGCTGGCAAATTATTAAGAATTAAAAAATTCTAGATTGTTGGAATGATGCAGTGCAAGCCTTCACTAAACCACACTAAGAATCTTCAATTCAAAGGTCCAATGCATGCTTTGATTCTGTTCATGTGGCCCGTCTGTTTTGTCTGACAGGTCTGAGTGAAGATGGCTGAGGGCTCCAAAGAGCGGGTTGGCGTGGGCATCACCGATCCGGATGAGGACTCTCCAAACATGATTGTCTACAGAAAGGCAAGGCTGACTCGATTGGGGTAGGGGGAGGGGCGACTTGAGTAGGAGGCAACCACTCTTGGATTGTGACGCTTCACTGGTCTGCATCTTCACACTAGTCTCTTCAGGATTAAGCGTTTCTGTCACAAGTAGGATGTTTTTCAAACGTCCAACTTTGAAGGCGTAGATGCAGTCAAGTGAGAAGTCTTGTGGTCACACATTGCATTTTGATTGGAGGCTGAGCAATAGTGGAAGCCAGTTGCAACGAGTGTTTGATGGCCCAGCACAGCATACAATTCTGAAAATTTTAATTGGATTTTTGTTTATTTCAATGATAACTGGTCATGAACAACATGTAAATCAAAAGACGACGTAGGACTGTATTAGTTTAAACCAGTGGTTATTATTAACCTGGGTTCAATCGAACCCTAAGGGCATAAGCGGAGTTTAAGGGGGGCCAGGTGGGCCAGGCCCCCTGGTGGCCGAAAAGTGTTATTGCATTTAACTGACTTTCCTATATATATATTTAAAAGATGTAAAGCAAGAAAACAACACAAAATGAATGAAATGAACAAAAAAAAATATTTTTATAATGAGTCAAAATTATTTTTCGAACAGATCATGTGGCTAGCACCTTAGATCAGGGGTCCCCAACCTTTTTTGCACCACGGACCGGTGTTATTTGGGTCTTTTTTTTCACGGACCGGTGTTCTGACAAATTTTGCAACCCATCAAAAATTGCAACGATGCAGTTCTGCGCATGCGCGTAACGTAAAACATAGCCGCAAAATGCGCAAATGCAGCGATTCCAAAGTAAACACTACTAACTTTCTTGAAAGAAAGTTTGATCATGGAAGGACTTGTAGAAAATTCTCCTCAGATTCATCCTGCCATGTAAGCTTCACACAACAGCTGCACACCACCCTCACCATTAACGACTTCGCCTTGTCGTTAAACATTAATTAAGAAGCCCGCTTCACAAAAATACAATGTTGGAAATTGTAGCAAGGTTTTCAATGCTCTCGTCGCGATGTCAGGATATTCCAAAATGACTTTAATCCAGAACCTCGGTAGAGTTGTTGTCTCAAATGTACGTTTAATAAGGTCGCCTTCATTTGCGATCTCTCTGTTTATTCACAAACTGGTCACGAATCCACTCCTTCGCAGTTCGTGGGTCTTCGAGGTTGTCGGGTCGTCAGGTGCCCTTTTCGCCGTAAAAATATCTCCGAAGACGTCTGTTTTCCAGTTATCTTCGCTCGTGTGGGGGCTAATTATTTCCGGTGTTCTGCCAAAATATCCTACATCGGCGAAACGTCGAATTTGACACCTAAAGTACTACCGTGCGCTCTAAACTTGTTTTGTTTAGATGCATACAGGAATAAGGTACTAAAAAAATGCCTGCAGAAAATACTTAAATGTAGTTATATCAAATAAGGACGGTTTAAACACGCTACGTGACTAATGTGCTCAACTGCTTCATAGCTAACACAAAAAAACACAATGGTTAAAAGTATGAGAGGGTAATACATGCAAAAAGTATCTTTGAGGCTGTGAAAAGGTTCTAAATAACTAAATAAAAACAAAAATAGTGAGTTATCGCCGCCTCTAACCGATGTGCGCATGCGCAAGCGCCCTGAGCATTTTGTAGGACGTTTCGCCGCGTAGTAAGGAATGGCCGAACACCGGGAACAAATGTGCTGCGCCCGCGGCCTAGTAATACGTTATTATCGAGGACAAGCGCACATAGATATATTATATACACAAACAAGATGTACTGCTAGCAGTCCAATCAATGGTCTTCTATGACAACATTGTAATCTATCCCGTAGTATTATATCTAGAGTAGACAGAGATATTGGTGTGTTAAGCAGGGGCACAGGGTTAATTCGGCCAGAATGCAGTCGTTATTAAATTATTATTTCTGTGCGGCCCGGTAGCAAATGCGCCACGGACCGGTACCGGTCCGCGGCCCGGCAGATGGGGACTATTTTTCCCCCCCCTAAAAATTAGGGAAGGGCAATTTTAATTAAAAAAAAAAAATTTTCTTTGATTGTGTATATATATATATATATATATATATATATATATATTTTTTTTTTTTGATTGAAGCAACTTTTTTGAGGATTGAATGATTTAGACACAAATGTCCTACCCATAATATGGCCCAAACACAAAAAGGATTGCTAAAATAAAAGAAAACTTTTTAAATGAAAAATTAAATGTCCAAATGCAAATTTTTGAGTCTCAAATATTTTTTCGCATTCAAAAACTTTTTTTCTATGATTGAAATTTTTCTGTTTTTAATCAAAATGTCTTATTTTTTGCAATAGTAGTGCATTGGTTTCCAGAAAAAAAAAACAAAAAAAAAACACAAAATGGGACTGACATCCAACACACACACACACACACACACACACACACACACACACACACACACACACACACACACACACACACACACACACACAATAGAAAAATAATAAATAAATAAAATAAAAAACAACCAAAATAGACCAAAAATAACCATAAAATTAACCCCCGTCACTGCCAGTGAGCTTCATGACAATTGCACATTGAGTTTTAGTAATGGTTTTGGATAATAAGTGTCAATACAATAAATTAAAGAGTTGTCAAATTTTTCTTTTGAAAATTTTTTTTTTTTTTTGTATGCAAAAACTTATTTTTTTTAATTGAATAATAGACACAAATGTCCAAGCCAAAATGATGCTCAAATACAAAACATTACTTCAATCAAAAAAGTTGCTCCAATCAAAAAAAAAGACTTCAATCCAAAAAAAAAAAAAAAAATTCAAATAAAAATAGCTTTCAAATGCGTTTTTTTTTTTTTAGTTTCAACTTTATTTTTGCATTCAAACATTTTTTTTTTAATTGATATGACTTTTTTTCATTTGAAAATATATATTTTGATTGAAGCAATTTTTTTTTTGATCAATCCATATGGCTCCGCCCAGGGGAAACAATTTTTGACTGAGGTAACTACATTGGCACGACACCGGCGGGTGTACCATATTCAATGGATGATGATCGTGGAGAAAAGTATAGCTGTCCTGCCAGCAGCCTGATTTAGAATTCCCCTCAAGAACGATGGGAAACAAAATAACGCTCATTTTCAACTTATTATAAATATTCTTGTGAGTTAATTCTATTGCTGACACTGTGTTTCGGGGTCATCAACATGTTGTGCCCCCCCCTGCCCCAAAAGTCAAACTGCAACCAAAAGTGACCAAAGTGCAACCAACCTGATTGACAGCCTTTTTAGAGCATTTGGACAAATTTTTCCAGACCGAATGACTATTTCATGAATAGTTCAAGGCTGAAGATACAAAATGAAAGAAAAATGTCGTCAATCTTCATCTGTTCCATAGTACTCCGTCCGCAATAGAACATACATTGATTTTAGCCAAAAGAAAACTCGTATTGGAAAACCTGAATTAGTTGCTTGCTGAACATTTGATTTCTAGTTGACTTGAATAATCGAGAACAGGTTCACAAAAGGAGTAAACAATAAGCTTGTGAAGCGTAGATGGGGATTAATGTTTTACTGTTAACAACACACGTTTGTCACATCATATTTTGTACAAATTTTGTGTGGCCCTCTGAGTAGTCTCCTGATAATTCCCATTTCACGAGTGAACAGCAAGCTTGCAGTCATCTCCAGTATTTGGGTCACTTTGCACGCCTATTGTCTCCTCCCCTATTGTCAATATGTCTCCCGCACCGCAAAAGAACACCAACACTGCACATCTTCGCGGATTATGCCGGAGAGAGGCTCCGTTACGTAACGCCGCTCAGGCCCTGAGGCGCCAAATTGCAGCGGCAGGTTTTTGCTTGTCAACGCGTAGCCCGCGGGGAGCATTTGTCATGTTGTGTGACAGTCGTGTGCACGGCGACGGGAAACTGTGAAGGATGACAGGATTTCTGATTTGAAGATGATTACTAGAATGTCAATGTTTCACTTGCTGAAATTAGATGAACTGTTATTTTTATTGTACTGTACTGTACTCAAGCTATTTGGACACCTGTAAAATTTTCCCCTTTGTACCAGTGACTTAAAAATGTACTTCTAAGAGTAGTTTTGCCACTTTTGGTGACAAACCGTATTGGCCTGAATATAAGACGGCCCTGATTATAAGACGACCCCCTTTTTTTTTTTAAACCTGTCCTGTTCAGCTGTTTGACACAGAGAATGGAAGTCTAAGTGCCCGGATAGTCTGAACAGTTTTAATGTTTCAAATTGATAGTCTGACATA
Source organism: Corythoichthys intestinalis (assembly GCF_030265065.1). Lineage (NCBI taxonomy): Eukaryota > Metazoa > Chordata > Actinopteri > Syngnathiformes > Syngnathidae > Corythoichthys > Corythoichthys intestinalis. Next base: position 48,564,183 of record NC_080409.1, read on the forward strand.
CTCCCATTGTGATCATTCAAAATAACTTTTTACTATGACAAAACAGCGAACAGGAAGGGATTATGGGGGGACAGAAGAAAAGAAACACAAGAGAAGAAAGAAACACAAACAACAACAAGAAATACATTGAACATCTAGACTAATTACGAATATGCTGGTGCCATCGTCATCGAGATGTATTTCCGGTTTACACCATGTGGGGGCCTATTGACCAGTGAAAGAGGAGAATGGGGGTGGGGGTGTCTATAAGCCTATAAGCTAAGTCAGTACTTCTCAAAGGGTGGGGCGCGCCCCCCAAGGGGGGCGCAGAGCGATGCCAGGGGTGGCGCGAGTGACCTCGGGAACATGCTTTTTTTTTTTGCCGTACTAGAATAAAATGTACTTGCACGTCCACTCCGTGGGTGGCAGTGGCGCTCTCATTTTCAAAGTGCGTGCAGTATTTTTGAAGGTAAGCAAGAGCACACGGAAGAGACTCATGTAGAGTTGGACTCACGCTGCGACCCACTGTCTTCTCCGGTTCTCACGTGTCCGGCCGAGAAGTGCCGTTTTCGGCTTGGGATCGTCACGACCACCGCCCTCACCTACGGTTCTCCCTCGGCCGCCGAGAATGCGCTTTTTTTCGGGCCGTTTGCCTTTTGGCTTTGACTTTTAATATAGTGGGAAATGAGGAAAGACCACTGTTTGCTGAGTCTAAAAATGATTATAGCGGAGAGTCTGAAGCCAAATCAGTTAAGACGCCACTTAAAGACATTAGACCTCAATCTCTATTCCCAATTGTCACAATCGTCCCGCTTTGTCAGTGTTATATCAGTAAACCAGTGAGCACTGTGGTGAATCAGCGAAAATAAAAACTTTCCTTCTGTCCAAAGACACTTTTTTCCCCCCCTTCTATTCAGTTTTGTTTTTTTCGGTCAAATTTTTTTGGCATGTTGTCTTGAAGAGTAAATGTTTCTAATCAATTTGAATTTGTTATTATTTACTGATTTAATTACATTTTATTTTTCAGTATCAAATGGTCAAAAATGTACCCTGTGTGTATTTTTACAGTTTGAATGTGACTTTTTTATTTATTTATTCATTTTACTTCAGGCAAATTGATACGCGTTAAGTCTTTTCTGTTACAAGCAAAACAATGTTAATAAAGTTATACTTTATTATAAGTTGATTTATGTTACTTTTTTTCTTTAATAGAAAAAAAAGACACAATGTTAGGCTGAGGCGTACTTATAATAGTAATATTATAGACAAATGATACTATTTACAGTGGCGGCAGAGAGTTGGGGGGGGCGCGAAACATTTACGTCTTCCTTGGGGGGGCCGTAACAGAAAATAATTGAGAAGCACTGAGCTAAGTGATTGAAAGGGGTAGAGTGTACACAAAACAGTTCTGTGATCTAGAACCCAGTAATCGTGTGAATCTCTTATGAGTGTAAGCCCGTTGGCGACCAACCCCCCTTTTTAAGATGACCCACCTTTTTTTTTTTCCAAGACTCATGTTTGAAAAAATACTTTTTGAATACCAAATTAATTTTTATACAGAAAATAATTACAGCACATCTGAAACAAATGATTACAACTATATATTTGACAGAAAAAGCATGTTATTTTGCCTCATTCAAATCTTAATATCTGAACATTTAAATATGTAAACTAAAGTGCAATCACATTCGTAAATGAATGGCTTCTGGTTTTTGAAATGTAAATTTTAAACCAATCTATTGCGATGAAACAACAGAATTGCAATAACTGCATTAACCATCAAAGTGAAGTCTAACTGTAGTCTTGAAACAAATCTGAGTAAGGAAAAACATTGCAATAAAATAATGCAAACTGGTTAAACTTGAGCGTAGCTGAGATCTTTCATGACAGAACATCGCTTCAATGATATCTAGCGCCATCTAGCGTCGTGAATGGGTATAATGTCTAGACCGAGAATATAAAACGACCCCCTCTTTTTCAATCTTATTTCAATGCAAAAAACACAGTCTTATATTCAGGCCAATATGGTACTTTTTACTTGTAGATTTGTGAAGAAATGCTACTCTAATACTTTGAGCACACTAGTAGTTAACTAGTAGTTACATTCCAGTCACGTGACCATACATAAGCTTGCGATCGAAAGTCCTACGATTACGCCGGCCTGTTCAATCACTTGGTGCCTTTTAAATCGCCGTAAAAAATTAAACTATTTGACATCGGGTCAACATAACTCGAAAGCGTGGATTTCAACCTTTCCCGGGTTTTATGATCGGAGATATAATCATAGTACCGTATTGGCCCAAATATAAGACGGTGTTTTTTTGCATTGAAATAAGCCTGAAAAAGAGGGGGTCATCTTATATTCGTGGTCTAGACGTTATACCCATTCACGACACTAGATGGCACCAGTTATCATTGAAGCAATGCTCTGTCATGAAAGATCTCAGCTACTCTCAAGTTTAACCAGTTTGCATTATTTTATTGTAGGGCTGTCAAAATTATCGCGTTAACGGGCGGTAATTAATTTTTAAAAAATTAATCACGTTAAAATATTTGACACAATTAACGCATATGCCCCGCTCAAACAGATTAAAATGACAGTGCAGTGTAATGTCCGATTGTTACTTGTTTTTAGGTGTTTGGCGCCCTCTGCTGGTGCTTGGGTGCGACTGATTTTATGGGTTAGTACCATCAGTGAGCATGGTGTAATTATTGACATCAGCAATGGCGAGCTACTAGTTTATTTTTTTGATAGAAAATTTTACAAATTTTAATAAAACGAAAACATTAAGAGGGGTTTTAATACAAAATTTCTAAAGCTTGTACTAACATTTACGTATCTTTTAAGAACTACAAGTCTTTGTATCCATGTATCGCTTTAAGAGAATGTTAATAATGTTAATGCCATCTTGTTGATTTATTGTTATAATAAACAAATACAGTCCTTATGTACCGTATGTTGAATGAATATATCTGTCTTGTGTCTTATCTTTCCATTCCAACAATAATTTACAGAAGAATATGGCATATTTTATAGATGGTTTGAATTGCGATTAATTACGATTAATTAATTTTTAAGCTGTAATTAACTCGATTAAAAATTTGAATTCGTTTTTAATCGACTTGTAGTTCTTAAAAGATAAATGTTAGTAGAAGTTATAGAAATTTTATATTAAAACCCCTCTTACTGTTTTCGTTTTATTAAAGTTGGCAAAATTTTCAATCAGAAAATAAACTAGAAGCTCGCCATTGTTGAGGTCAATAATTACACCATATTCACTCATGGTACTAACCCATAAAATCTGTTGGACCCAAGCGCCAGCAGAGGGAGCCAAATACCAAAAAACAAGTAACAAGCGGACATTACACTGTACTGTCATTTTAGTCTGAGCGGGGCATGTGCGTTAATTGCGTCAAATATTTTAACGTGATTAATTTAAAAAAGTAATTACCGCCCGTTAACGCGATAATTTTGACAGCCCTAGTATAAAAATTTGTTTTTCAAAGTCTTTTTTTTTTTTTTCCCTAACTTGAGTCTTGGAAAAAGAGGGGGTCGCCTTATAATCAGGGCAGTGTTATATTCGGGCCATTACGGTAATTTCATGGTAGGAAATATATTCTCCACTAGAGGGCACTCATGCTATTTGGACGGGTGATGTTTAATTTCTGTAGAGTTTTTGGATACTTACTAATTGGTCAGAATACAATGATTTTTGTGTATTTTTTGGGGGGGCCAGTGGCAGAACAAATGTGAACAGGGCCAGGGCGCGATTAGTATAATCGGGACTCATGAGGTGAACGTCAGGCGGGTGGGGGTCTTGGTGGATGATTATTCGTGGGCCTCTCCGCACTTTTGCAGGCCCTTCAAGACGATTGTCAGATGTGTGGGGTGGTGCTAGTGGAAAATTTTCTGGAGGCCCCTCTAGACAACCAGGCGAGTCAGCTGAATGGACCTATCACAAAAGCTCCACTCTGTTAACCCAAGGCTCTGTCATATTCTCTGTGACAGTGATTGAGTGAACAAATGATTTATGGATGACAGGCTTTATGTCTATCTAGCTATAATGTTAGCTACTTAGTAATGTTATGTCATGTGCTCTGTCAGATTTTTCTCCCGAAGCTTTTGTGGCGATGAATAAGCAGTCTTTTACATTGTTGGATTATCAATATTATGAAGAGGTGCTAAATAAACATCTTGCATCATAAACATACGTGTGCAACATGAATACAATGTAAATAAATGCACAGTGTTGAGGGGCGTGCATTTGAGTTGACCTTTGAGTTGAGTCGAACTTTCCTTCGTGTGCGTCTGTGACCAAACAAAAGTACATTGAAGGAATCTGACCTTTCCGCCTGATTGCCAGAATCACGCCAGCTGAACCGCCGTACCCGCGCTGGCGTAGCTCCAACGACCCGAGCCGGCAACAACCCGGCCAAAAGGCCAAACTCCGCGCGTTCACCTTAGTCTCAACGCCTTGTACTGACTCCATTATGAAAGCTGGAAGCAGGCTTCGAAACACAAGTTGACAATTTAAGGTTGACATCGATCAAACGGCAAGGCAAAACGGCAACAGACCCAGGCGAGGAGGAGACTCAGGATCACCATATCACAAGTCAACAGAGGAAAAAATGATAACGATTAATTAAACATTCAGTCTTTTTGAAGGCTCTCACAGGGCTGGCCTTGGGCAGAGAGAAGGGTGTGTTTGGCCATTTGTTTAGGATAATCTTCTATTTCAGTTTGGGGTGTTTAGTTTGTGCGTATGTTGCTGAGTCACCGTTACTGGGGCAACCACAGGGGGAGATTTTGCCCACCTCAGCGTCAAAGGGGCGCTTGGAGTCTTATCAGTCTTGTTATCAGTTGGATATCGGGATTTGGGCGTTCTCTGGTGCTTCATGTGTTGGGACAGGACATCCCGCCATTTGTTCTGGACACTCCGGAAGAACTGATTGCTGGAGTTGGTGGTGCACACGTGGGATTGTAGAAGTCTTGCCTCATCAGTGTCAATCTTGCTCAGTCAGTTGCATGGCGCATGCGTTAAGCTTCCGTGATAAGAAGGTGTCATGTACTGTTTCTCTTTATGCCCTATGTCAAATTCTGCCTGTTTTACAAGAAAAGATAATATTCCGATTGATTATATTAAGTGTGTTAGAGTAATACAAACAGTCGATTGGTAAATACGAGAAAAGATACTATTCCCTTCAACATTTTTTTTTAATTCTTTGAGAAAATGTGTGGTGTTTACTTTGGACTTTCAGCGCTGATGTCTTGACAGCTTAGATTAGTTATAAATCCGATTTGTGTAGTGACCGGCTAGTAAACAAGTAGGCAGTCAAATGTTAAACGTTAATACCGGTAGTTAATTCTAAGTTTTTACTACATGCTATCTGATATTATTTTTATTTCTATGAAGCGACTTTTATCTAAAAGTTTTAGGTCACGACCACAGAGCATTCTGATGCAAATATATGGCTAGATGTAAGACTTTTCAGATTCGGGGGCATGGTATTGAAATGGGTTAATTAGATATTTTAACACTCAAACACGCCCCTTTCACGGCTGCAAACCGGGCCCCCTAGAGGCCCCGGTGCGGCGGTTGTGTGTATATTTGACACTTAAGCACTATATTACATCGTCGGGTATCATCTTACCTTTCCGTTTGACCCTCCCCTTGCCCAAGCGCGCCCCCTTTACACCCACAAACAGGCCCTGGTCCCGCCGCAACGCCCCTAAGCTCCATCCCTGTTTTTGGCCTCAATATGGTCAAGTAATAGATTTTGTGCTGAGAAAAGAAATGTCATTGTTAAAAACAAAAAAGTACTTACTTACAATGTTACTCATCACTTGACTATTATTTTCACTGAATATGTTTTTAACTTGGGTGCGATTTTTTTGGGATGACTACTTTTACTTCAGTAATATTATTTTGAGGTAGCGCTACACTTTAGTACGATTTTTGGTTACTTCTGTTTAGTACATGAATTTAAAGATTTAGACTACATAATTTTCATTCAGGTAACAAAGAGGTATCAAGTGTTGAGCGTTTGTCTGCACGTCTGAGGTGCTGCAGTCCTGCAGCGTCTTTCCCACCAAAAGAAGTGAAGCAAGACAATTCAATAACTGCGGGACGCCTTAATGCCTCCGGCGGGTGCAGACACAATACGTGCTGTTGTAAAAGTAGGCTGCTGCACATTGCCGACATGTTATATAAGCGTACTCCCCACATTTCTGTCCCCCCTCCTTTTACCCCCAGATCTTCCAATTAATAGTAGAAAATTCCTGTCAGTCCATCTATTCCTCTGAGAATTCTAGAACGTTTTCCATTTATCAGCAACTTATTTCTATACGCTGTATTCAGCCACATAATGAGCAATATTGCTTTATATGTCAGGTTCTGGAGTCACTTAGCCAGATTACATTTGCATTAATAATGTTTTAATTAGCTAATACAGTGCAAAATTTTAATACATAGTCATATCTTGGAATACCATTTGGCAAGGACATACCATTACAGTTGATTATCTAGTGGATAAAAAACGGTAGATCAGCATAATTGTTGAGAGGTTTTCATGAGAGAGAGGGCAGAACTCAAAGCCAAAGGGGATGTGTATGTGATTAATTGCGCATATATATTTATATGGATAGACATATACTTGTCCAAAGGAAGTGAATTGACTGGCGAGCCAGCCAAAGACAACCAAGGATTAACCCTTTGAGGCGGTATCATATTGTTTTAAAGAGTACTTAACAGGAGTCCTGAGGGGGACTTGCAAATTTCGCACATCCCTGTTTAAACTGTTCATCAATTGCTACATTTCTTCCACCACTTGATAAAGCTAAGTTCTAAGGCCAAATCCATGTTTTTACGATCCCCTGTCGGGGCTCGTGAGGGGGATTAAAGGGGAAAAGATATCGTCATCGCACACACCATATAATTGTCTGCATTAGTCTAACACATATATAGTCTAACACATACATATGGTACAGGTTGGCACCGTCTAACTGTTTGCATTACTCCTAACACACGTAATATAATTAATCAGGAAATAGTATCATTTTCATATTTACGGTAGGACTACACTACTAATATAAAATAAATAGCACACCATAGTTTAATGAGAAGAAATAGAAGAGATACACAATGCCGTCTTATCACAAGATTGACGCACCAACTCGTGCAATCAGCTCTCCCAGCAAACTCCAAGGACAAAGCGCTTTGTCCTAAAACAAGTACAACCAGCCCGGACAGCAAAGTTGATAGCGGGTGTCCCAATCCGCGCACGAACCTAAGCCGCCTAAAACCGGCCACCAAGGGGAAGACCCAAAAGCAACGCCCAGACCCACCTTCGGACACGCTTTCGACATGACCCGCGTCAGCAAAGACTTTAAAAGGACTGGACACTGAGATAACAGATTTTTTCTTCTCAGAACATGTAGCCTTGTTTTGGATCCAGAATTGTCCCTCCGTCGTCTGTTTTTGCCTTGTTTTTACCATTGTCGACGAATAAATTGTCAACCTGTTTTCGGTGAGTGTTCTTCAAGCTTTTGAAACATGGAGTCAGTACAAAGGGTTAAAATAAGAGGACGCGCGAGATTCGGCCTTCCCGGCGGGCGCACGCGGGGCAGCGTCAGCCGAGTGGCACCTGTTTTGGTTGGTGCTGTCCCCGGGTGCGTCTGGGCCGGGGGAGGGGGGCAATTTCAACAGGTTCAATGTTGAATTTCCATCACTAACCCAAACACTTGCTGTTCCTACTTGTTCGGGAAAGCCGGACAAACCATGAATTTGTCATTTGTGACATGAACGAATGTTACCAATCAAGCAGTGATCTGAGGACGTTAATAAAAGCATGTCCTACCCAAAACACAACTTTACAAGAGCAAAGATCTTCAATTACTGTATTAGGTGTGACTTATTGTGCAAACCAGTACAGTGAAGAAAATAAGTATTTGAACATAGTGCGATTTTGCAAGTTCTCCCACATAGAAATTATGGAGGAGTCTGAAATTTTCATCGTAAGTGTATGTCCACTGTGAGGAAAAAATCCAGAAATCACAATGCATGGATTTTTTTAACAATTTATTTCTGTGGTACAGCTGCAAGTAAATATTTGAACACCTGTCTGTCAGCTAGAATTCTGACCCTGGAAGACCTGTTAGTCTGCCTATTAAAAGTCCACCTCCACTCCATGTGTCCTGAATCAGATACTCGTTTGAGGTCGATCGCAGTATAAAGACACCTGTCCACCCCATACAATCATTAAGACTCCAACTTGTAACATGGTGTTTTCCGAAATTTCCAGGTTCGCGGTGAATCGGTAACAGGACACTTTTGCTCAATAGACGATGTTTATTGATTGGAAAATACAGAATAAATGAGATTTATTGATTACAATCCCACAAAGCAAGAAAAACAGATATCAAAAACAAGCAAACAAATGGTAATGTGATGCTAGATTTGTGTTTGTCAATCTCAGAATCCCCGCGTTACGTTACAGCACAACTAGTTGTCCCTTAGAAATGAAAATCGCTTACCGTGACAAACGAGTGGGAAGCCAACAACACTCCAGTAAAGCGTCAAAAGGACAAAAGCTGGGCGATCCGTACTTAATCCACCAGCGGACTTCACTGGTCGCCTGGAAATGTTCGGTTTTTGTAGGGACGCACCCCTCTGAGGCGGAGAGGCCAACTTCCGCCCCCGAGCGGCGCGGCCCCGTCCAATCACAAACATTTAAGCTACTTTTGGTTCAGCCCCCTTGAAAAAGGGCTTTTCACATGGGACAAATGAGCTGTGCTGCAACAGATGCCAACAAATGGTAAATATTATTGGTGCAAAACAAGTTATCTCTATGGGACCCAGGCTTGTAACTATGGGACCCAGGCGTGTAGTAAGACAATGCTATGGTGCAAAACAAGTTATCTCGTGAGATTCTCAAGCGCGTCTCCTAACTATGGGAACAAGGTGAAAAACAATAGAAGTTACAATCTATGTCACAGAAGCAATCATACATCACAAAAGCAAAATGCAATATTTTCCCACATCACATGGTCAAGACCAAAGAGCTGTCCGAAGACCCCAGAGACAAAATTGTTCACCTCCACAAGGCTGGAAAGTGCTACAGAGCAATTGCCAAGCAGCTTGGTGAAAAAAGGTCCACTGTTGGAATAATCATTAGAAAATAGAGGAAGCTAAACCTGACGGTCGATCTGAGTGGAGCTCCATGTAAGTTATCACCTTGTGGGGTCTCAATGATCCTAAAAAAGTTGAGGAATCAGCCAGGCACTACACGACATGAGTTGGTCAGTGACCTGAAAAAAGCTGGTACCACAGTTTCAAGGTTACTGTTGGTAATACATGAGACGTCATGGTTTGAAATCATGCATGGCACGGAAGGTGCCCCTGCTTAAACCAGATAATTCCACTAACAGTGTTTGGAGGAAGAAGAATGATGAGTACTATCTCAAGAACACCATCCCTACTGTGAAGCATGGGGGTGGTAGCATCATGCTTTGGGGGTGTTTTTCTGCATGGGACAGGACGAGTGCACTGTATTAGAGAGGGGATGACTGGGGCTCTGTATTGTGAAATTTTGAGGAAAGACCTCCTTCTTTCAGTCAGAACATTGAAGATGGGTCGTGCCTGAGTCTTCCGACATGACAATGACCCGAAGCACACAGCCAGAAAAACTAAGTAGTGGCTCCGTAAGAAGAATAACAAGGTTCTAGCATGGCCTAGCAGGTCTCCAGACCTATACCCAATAGAAAACCTTTGAAGGGAGCTGAAACTCTGTGTTTCTCAGCAACAGCCCAGAAACCTGACTGATAGGTGGGCCAAGATCCCTCCTGCAGTGTGTGCAAACCCGGTGAAAAACTACAAAAAACGTTTGACCTCTGTAATTGCAAACAAGGGATACTGTACCAAATATTAACATTTGTTTTCTCAGGTGTTCAAATACTTATTTGCAGCTGTATCACACAAATAAAGTATTTTAAAAAATCATGCATTATGATTTCTGGATTTTTCTTTTTAGATCTCTTACAGTGGGCATACACATTTGATGAAAATTTTAGACACCTCCATGATGTCTAAGTGGGAGAACTTAGCAAAATAACGGTGTTCAAATACCGTAATTTTCGCATTATCAGGCGCAACTGGGTATAAGCCGCACCCTTCAAATTTGGCACGAAAATGACATTTGTTCATAGATAAGCCGCACTGGACTATAAACCGCAGCTGTCCTAGCTGTATTATGGAATATTTACACCAAAAGATATTAACCAGTGACTCTTAATTTGACAGCGGCATCATACGACTGTCATAAGACCAAATTAACCACCACGAAGCTTTGAACCAATTGGCTGCAAAGCTTCATTGCGTCAAGAAGCTTCATTTGGCCATCACTGCTCCCTTGGGGGACGCAGTCAATGTCTGCTGCCACCTGCTGTCAACACTGCTGTCATCAAACATGCCTCCTAGCATGCATTGTAGCGCTACAGATGTAAATAACAATCAAAACTCATGTACTGCGCTAATTATTTCTTCAGTTGCTGTTCTAGTTGTTTCATTAATTGCTAGTTATGGTATTTGGTAACACTTTATTTGACAGTGGCACCATAAGAATATCATTAGACAATCATATTTATGACATGACACTGACATGAGCTTTCATATGAATGCTTAGAACAGATGTCATTTAGTGTTATCCGGCAAATCTCACTTTTGAAATGGATGTAAAAGATCCAAGCTGGAAATAAATGGAGTTGGTGACATAATTTGCCAGATGACACTTTAATGACATCTGTCATAAGCATTCAGTAATGCCCTAGATCGTGTCAAGTCATAATTATAACGGCCTTATGACAGTTTTATGACACCGCTGATAAATGAAGTGTTACCTATTAACCCAAATAAATCAACAAATAAGCCGCACTGGACTATAAGCCGCAGGATTCAAAATCAAGGAAAAAAGTAGCGTCTTAGAGTCCGAAAATTACGGTACTTTTTTTCTTCACTGAATAGGTATAAGTATTTGCTGTCAGCCTCTCATCTGAAGTGGATTGGTCGGCCATTGTCGTTAATGGCAGCGAATGGGTTAACGTCATCCCAGCTATGACTTTGAGAACACATGCTCCTATTAACTAGTATATGTATAGATGCTTTGGAAGAGTTTTCAGACCTCCAATGGGTATATTTTCCACTTTAGAAATTCCTCTCAATTGGAAGCAAGATTTGTGACAAGTTTATCTGCTTGGAGATAAGGCTGGGTGTTATTTTTTTCATTGATCAGCTTTGACATAGTTCATCAATCATATTCAGAAGCACTTCTTCACACAACAACAACAAAATTTATACATATTGTACAAAAATACAAAATGCGGGTTTTTCGAATGCCCTCTGAACACTATTATACAGTATTGGATTTCTTTAACTTGCGAGTTAACATCACTTTGCAATGGGTATTCACACAAATATGCCTCAGTAACATTTATAGACAAGCAATATAACAGACATGGGCTTTGTACGATTCCCAATACAAGTTGCTTTAAACTATCGTACTTCTTCAGCATGTCGATACTACTCGGAACAAGTTTGATTGTTTTTGATAGTTATTTCCTGTTGCCACGGAAACAAATGATTTTTAGTGTCGCGCCCTTATTTTCTTGGATTTAGAACCTATTGATCGTATATTTACATAGGGCGAGTCGAAAGCGAGTATACAGTTTATTGATTTTATTACATTGACATTTATTTCTGCAAACACACTTGCACACCTCAAAGGATCAGTCATGTTAACTGGAAAATGTGTTTCTGAATGTTTTTTTTTTTTAAGAAAAACCGTGCTCAGAGCGGTCACTTATGTTACTATTTACGTCATTGCAGATTCTTTAAAACGAGCGGGGGGGGAATCGTGAAAATCTTAATCAGACGATATATATACAGTAGGGCAAATAAGTATTTAGTCAACCACTAATTGTGCAAGTTCTCCCACTTGAAAATATTAGGGAGGCCTGTAATTGTCAACATGGGTAAACCTCAAGCATGTTTTGGGGCTGTCGTTTGGCAACATGGACTTTCAACTCCCTCCACAGATTTTCTATGGAGTTGACATCTGGAGAGTGGTTAGGCCACTCCAGGACCTTGAAATGCTTCTTACGAAGCCACTCCTTTGTTGCCCTGGCTGTGTGTTTGGGATCATTGTGATGCTGAAAGACCCAGCCACGTCTCATCTTCAATGCCCTTGCTGACGGATGGAGATGTTCACTCAAAATCTCTATACATGGCCCCATTCATTCTTTCCTTTACACAGATCAGTCGTCCTGGTCCCTTTGCAGATAAACAGCCCCAAAGCATGATGTTTCCACCCCCATGCTTCACAGTGGGTATGGTGTTCTTCGGATGCAATTCAGTATTCTTTCTCCTCAAAACACGAGAACCTGTGTTTCTACCAAAAAGTTCTATTTTGGTTTCATCTGATATAACACATTCTCCAAGTCCTCTTCTGGATCATCCAAATGCTCTCTAGCGAACCGCAGACGGGCCTAAATGTGTACTTTCTTCAGCAGGGGGACACGTCTGGCAGTGCAGGATTTGAGTCACTGGTGGCGCATTGTGTTACTGATAGTAGCCTTTGTTACTGTGGTCCCAGCTCTCTGTAGGTCATTCACTAGGTCTCCCCGTGTGGTTCTGGGATTTTTGCTCACCGTTCTTGTGATCATTTTGACGCCACGGGGTGAGATATTGCATGGAGCCCCAGATCGAGGGAGATTATCAGTGGTCTTGTATGTCTTCCATTTTCTAATAATTGCTCCCACAGTTGATTTCTTTACACCAAGCGTTTTACCTATTGCAGATTCAGTCTTCCCAGCCTGGTGCCGGTCTAAAATTTTGTCTCTGGTGTCCTTCGACAGCTCTTTGGTTTTGGCCATAGTGGAGTTTGGAGTGTGACTGACTGAGTTGTGGACAGATGTCTTTTATACTGATAGTTAAAACAGGTGCCATTAATACAGGTCACGAGTGGAGCCTCGTTAGACCTCGTTAGAAGAAGTTAGTCCTCTTTGACAGCCAGAAATCTTGCTTGTTTGTAGGTGACCAAATACTTATTTTCCACTCTAATTTGGAAATCTTTAAAAATCAAAGAATGTGATTTTCTGTTTTTTTTTCCACATTCTGTCTCTCATGGTTGAGGTTTCAATTTGTAGACAACTTCTCTGACTGTTGATTGATGAACATCCAGACTTTTAGAGATGGATTTGTATCCTTTCCCAGCGTTATACAAATCAACAATCCTTTACCGCAGGTGTTTAGATAGCTCTTTTGACCGAGCCATGATTCACATCAGACAATGCTTCTCATCAAGACAATTCTTACCAGCTGCGTGTTTTATAGTGGGTGGGGCAGCTTTAAAACCACTCATCAGTGATTGGGTTCACACCGTGCTTTTTTCAAATGTTTTGTAAAAATTCAGTTCTTTAAGTCTCTTTAGGCGGAGGGTTCACTTATTTTTCCCCCTTCTGTTATCGTTTGCATGCTATCCGCATTAAATATGAAAACCTATAAATGTTTGGGTGGTTTTAGTTAAAGCACTGTTTTTACATCTGTGTGATTTTGACAAAGATCAGATCACAGTTGATGGTGATTTTATGCAGAAATGTAAGAAATTCCAAAAGGTTCAGATACTTTTTCATTCCACTGTAAAACCTGTTTTGCCCCTGGCCCATGCAACACCTTACAGTATTGGTTCCAGTATCCACTTAGGACGAGCATTCTAAGCACAACCAGTGCTTTTATCGTGTTTGAATGTGTAAGCTCTGTCTCTATTTTGCACCGCGGGAGCTTTTATCCAACTGTAGCCTCAGTGTTAAGAGCCAGCGTGGCTCACTGTCCAAGTTGGCTCGAAATCGACTGATAAAACAAGTGTACAGATTCGTCTCTTCTGTGACTACTGCTCTCCAAATCCTGGAAGTCCAGCGGAACCGCATCATAATTGGATGATGATTTAGTGTTTTGGCAGCAGTCGGACTGTTGACAGGATTATTCACCTAGAGAACTGCTGCGAGTGAAATAAAAGGCTTTTCTCCAGTAAAGCGAGTGTGCCCTGTGCCAAAAGCTTCTCTATTGGCCGACAGTCTACCCCAACTAATAGGCGTCCATCCACTCGCGCAGCCAGTGTTTGTATGCTTCTTAATGAGATGTAAAAGTTCTTTATGCATGCTTTGGCTACTGCTAATAGGAAGCTTTGTGAATGTGGCCATAAGAGAGGGTGTCCATTCTTCTTGTGGCTAGCGAGACCACCGTGTCCAACTTTCAAGTTCTCTAAAAAGCTCTCCGAGCCTCCCACTTATCACACTTGCTGAAAAGGCTGCTCGCATACACACGGAGGCTCCTTGGGTACCACCACTGTACTCGCGATGACCCCAGGACTCTCTGTACTAGGGTTGGGAACTTCTGGGTAACGATAACGATGATCTCACAATATGGTGATACTACAGCTATTGATACACGAGTCAGGAAATCCTTCTTGGATAGTCTACAAAGCTTATAAACAGAAAAACAGAAATGTTCATCCTTTGAAGAGGAATGTTCAGCACTAGTAGACGTCCAATCCTTTTGAAATGGGAGGGAGGGGCTCGCGTGCGGCTGGATGTGATGGGGTGCCAGACACGACGCTCCGCATACGCATAACACGCACTGCGCGTAGGGCACCAACTGCCTGAAGGGGCACCAAAAAAAAAATCAAGTTTGTAAAAAATCCTAAAAAATAGTAATTGTAATAATAACAACAATATATAGTATTTAAAATAAAACTTTGTAAAGCCTGATAAATGCAAGTAATATAAATATAAGTAACATAGGCTCATTATTTACACAAAAAAAGAATCTCCTGTGAGTCTTGTGCGGCCCTCTCGTCAGTCTACCTTTGGTGCCCCCCCCAATTCCCTAGTGGTTTGCTCCATTATGCGTCAGTCACAAATTTGGCAGAAGTTTATTCTTGATATGGGGAAATTGCACAGAAACTGTCACATGATGACCTGATAGCTGATTTTGCAGCGCGGAAATGCAGACGTGTGCCTCTGTAGGGCCACTAACAACTGATTCTTGCACTTTAATGTTTGTTCATTATTGTAAGTTCATTATTTATGTTCATTTAAAGATGTTTATTTATTTTTTATTTTTTAAATTTTTTTTAAATAAAGACTTAATTATTATTATTTATCATTTTTTTGTTTTTTGTTTCATTTTGGTTTTGTTTGGTTTGACAGCAGGCAATACGCAGACTATGCAGCTGCTTAGGGCCCCTGACCACTAGGGCGCCCCCAATCTGGCAATTTTTAAATTTATATTCTATTTTGTTTACTACAGTTTGCTTTATTTGAATTTTGTGAGTTTTGATACTTGATTGCAAGCTTTAAAAAATTCTTCCTTAACTTCTTTCTTTCCTCTTTTAGAAAAAGGTTTGGCGCTATCTACTGTAAGTACTGACAATCATTTGGAGTGAGAAGTTTGAAGTATGCAGTGCAACAGAATCTGATTAATATACAAAATATGGACGTATGAGTTGGATTGCATGTATGGGTTTCACAGTACACTGTGACGAAATGTTGGGCCAAAAATATGGGCCCCTTTGCATTATTTTGCTTAGGGCCCCCAAATGGCCTGGGCCGGCCCAGTTTGACAGTTTGTGAAACATTTGTGAATGTGAATGTTTGTGAAATATTACTGTTGACAACTAAGTTATTTCGTAAAATAAAGCAATACTGACAAATGTTCAGATATTGTTCATCTCTATCGTTGGGGGGATGGATGGGGGGGGCGGCACCACAAAGCATTTATGCCTAGGGCACCAAAAAAGCTAGCGCCGGCCCTGTGGGGCGCGCTCGTGTGGGGGGTCCCGGTGCTGGGATTGGCGATGGGGCGGCGTAGGGTTGGTCGCCAACGGGCTTACACTCACAAGGGATTCACACGATTACTGGGTTCTAGTTCACAGAGCTGATTTGTGTACACTCTACCCCTTTCAATCATTTAGCTTATAGACTCCCCCACCCCCGTCCCCCTCTTTCCCTGGTCAACAGGCCCCCCACATGGTGTCAACCGGTATACATCTAGCTGACGATAGCACCAACATATTAGTAATTGGTCTAGATGTTCAATGTATTTCTTGTTGTAGTTTGTTTTTCTTTCTTCTCGTGTTTCTTTTCTTCTGTTCCCCCATAACCCCTTCCTGTTCACTGCTTTGTCATAATAAACGAGGTATGTTGAGTGATCACAATGGGAGTATGTCAGACTCAATGTGAAACTTTCAGTGGCGCCACCAGGGGGTGGCCAGGGGTGGCCACGGCCACCCCCATAAATTTGTTGGCCACCCCAATGGCCACCCGCTTGCCAGTATTTCGTTAGATTGTTCGTACACAATACACCAAAGTATATCAGTATCCATGTCCTTCTCATATTCTCTTTGATTTTATTTGCACCTGCACCTTTCTGCCATCTGGTGGCGATTGTAAATAGGAAATTAATTAAAGCGTAACTGTTCTACTCGATGCTTTTTGGCTGACGCAATCCTTAAGCGAGAGAGACGGAGGCGAGCAAGAGGTCGACGGTAGCTCCGTGCTACTTTTTGTTGTTGTTGTTGTTCTTCAAACTCCTAAGAAGACTGCGTTAAGGGCGCATTAACAAGTTGGAGAATAACTTTTTAGCTCCTTTGGATGTGAGCCCAAGAGGTTTGTGTACTTTCTTTACTTAATTTGCAATTATCTCTCATACCTGTCAAGTTGTACGGTTTCGGCGTAATTTATACAAGTGAGCACCAATTTTTAAATGTGTACGCCGTACATTCAAAATCTGTACGTTTTTCGTGCATTACGTTTTTTTTCTCCGTTCGGATTTTGTCACCGTTTCGGCACCGAGACAGTGTGTGTCCCCGTTACCTCGTTGGTTGAATGACTCGAGAAAAGTCAGAGACACTGAGAGAGAAGAGTGTTTTGACGCTGTAGCAAACGTGACGCTAGGCTAGGTGGCTCCAATATTTCCTGACTGTAGCCGACAGCCCACAATCTACGCCTAGATATCAAATGCTTATGGAACTACATGCAAAATGACAGACTGCAGCGTTAATAAACAGCCGCCATTTTGAAGCAGTAGACCTCTCAGAAAGGCTCTGTTGTAGTGAACCTTCCTAGCGAACTTAAGTAACTTTAATACTCCTAAATCGGCAAAATCTTGACTTGACTCGATCTTTAAATGATGAAACGGTTTTAAAACTTTAACATGTCGAAAGTAGACAGAAGGGAACTAATGCAAAAACGGTAACAAGTTTAACAACTTCAACAGTTGATTCACAACATTAGAGTTTCCAAACATAGCAAAGGTTACTTATGATTTTTTTTTCCCTTGAATAAAAAAAAAAAAAAAAATGAAAGGTAACACCAGTTACTTTGCCAAGTAACTAATTACTCTTACCTTCAGGTAACGGAGTTACTAACTCAATTACTTTTTGGGAGAAGTAATTTGTAACTAACTAATTAATTACTTTTTAAAAGTAAGATTACCAACACCGGTCATATAGATGAAGTCTGCAGAATGAAAAGTGACGAAAGCCGAGATTTCATTCTGCCAATTTGTTGCCGAACACAATTTGCCTGCAACTATTGCTGATCACTTCTCAGAATTAGCAAAAGAAATGTTCCCTGACTCAAAGATTAAGTGTATTTTTCATTGTGTATGCGTTTGACCAGTTCTCATGGGGTGCCAAGGCTTGTCAAGAGTTGTCAAGAGCGAATTAAACCCTGATTTTTAATCAAACTTCGTGTTGTGCTCGTGACAACATCCGGAGGGAGCTTCATAATGAAAACCTGAAATTATGGCTTTTAGTTTTGGTGTGCCACCCCAAGATTTTAAGTGGCCCCATCTGGCCACCCCTATGAAAAATTTCTGGAGGCGCCACTGAACATTAAAACTGTTCAGACTATCCGGGCACTTATACTTCCATTCTCTGTGTCAAACAGCTGGACAGGACAAGGTTTAAAAAAAAAAAAAAAAATGAAATGGGAGGGAACATTTACTGCCATCCCTCCCAATCCAAATGAATTGGACGTCTATGGCCGTCAATGGCAGCCAATGCCAGGTAATGAGTTAATTTTGGGGCATTTCACGTCATTTCCTGTTGATTTCCGGGGACTTTTCCTTTTCGGTCATTTACGGGCAGTGTTGTCACAACTTACTTAGTAACACGTTATTGTAATCTGATTGTTCGTTACTGAAAGTAATCTAACGATTTCATTTTTCCAAACCAGTAATCTGATTAAAATTAGTTTCCTTAGTGTTTCTGTGTTACTATTTTGTTTTTGCCTCATAATGTATGTAGAATGAATAATATTGTCGTCATGTACGGAGAGCATTTTGAATAGAAAATGTTCAAAAGGTTCGCACTACGAGTCCGTGTCCATGATAACCACTCATAGTTACTTCCTGTTTTGGTCTCGAGTCACACGCGCCAAGTGTTTTAGGACCGAGAAAGGCGTGCGGAACGTGCGTGCACATTCGAGCCAAGTGCAGCTCACCTGTTGAGATGTGCGAGGGAATGTTGATCTGTGTGTGTCCATGAATGAACGTATTTTTCCTTCATTCTTAAAGGTTCCAGCGATAGGTTAAAGCCGTTACATATCTTTGCCGTTGCAACGGCAGGTAGTCATCGCTCCAAGTCGGCGAGCAGTGTTTACATTAGGGTTGTTCGGATAATGTTTTTTTGCTCCCGATCCGATCCCGATCGTTTTAGTTTGATCCCGATATTTCCCGATCCGATTCTTTTTTTTTTTTTTCAATTCCAATCATTCCCGATAATTTTTCCCGATCATAAACATTTTGGCAATGCATTAAGAAAAAAATGAATAAAACTCGGACGAATATATACATTCAACATACAGTACATAAGTACTGTATTTGTTTATTATGACAATAAATCCTCAAGATGGCATTTACATTATTAACATTGTGAGAGGGATCCACGGATAGAAAGACTTGTAATTCTTAAAGGATAACTGTGACTTTGTCTATTGTGACTAAATATTGCCATCTAGTGTATTTGTTGAGCTTTCAGTAAATGATACTGTAGCCATTTAACTGTTGTGCCCAAATGCATGATGGGAAGTGCACCCATGACTGTGCGTAGTGGTACCAATTGATATACAGTGGGGAGAACAAGTATTTGATACTTTACCAATGGGAAATCCCATTGGCAAGTATTTGACACACTACCAATGGGAAATCCCATTGGCAGTGTATCAAATACTTGTTCTCCCCACTGTATCTTCTCTGCGTTGGGAAATAACATAGGGTGTTAAGAAAAAGATCAATTGCTACCTTTCTTCCCCACATTGCTTCCCACAATATTTCTAATCGTAGGGAGAGGGATCGTAAGGCTTTAGCCAATTAAAAAAAAGGCTCCAATGGCTGCCAAAATTCGCTGTACTCATTTTACGCTGCCTTTTAGCTCTATATATAGGTAAAACGGCGCCATTACAGATTGTACGTAACAATGCGTGAGTGGGTTGTGCAGCGCATGCGTTAATTGTGTTAAATATTTTAACGTGATAAATTTTTTAAAAAATTACCGCCGTTAACGGGATAAATTTGATAACCCTACCTTAACCCTAAACTAAAGACTCCAGATGAATGTAACATATTATGTCTGTAACGTTAATTACAATTAGAAAACGATTTAATTAAAAAATATATAAACAGCATATTAAAAAAAGGCATGTCCGATATTTTTTTGCCGATTCCGATTCTTTGAAAATGACTCGATCGGCATCCCGATCGATCGGGAAATCTCTAGTAACAATAGTTTTAATACCGTATTTTCTTGACTATGAGGTGCACCGTAAGTATTTTGTTGCGCGCACCATGTTTAAAATTAAATTTAAATTTTTAAATTTTCATATAGCACATTGTATTATAAAACGTGAGTGCATTAATGCACTGCATTTGTCATTTCATTAATATTGTCATTGTTCTACTTAAATGAGTAGATTTAAACTACTAATTACTGTTATAAAATTTCAAATTGAACTGCGTAAATTGTTCTATTACATTTTGTTTTACTGTGACTCTGCCAACTGCAGTAACATTTGTCATATGACCACAGTAGTGGACGCCTATCATCGCTGATGGCAGTAAAGCATTAGGCACAACATGAATTGGTTTTCTTTTTGTTTTATTTTTTCTTAATATTATTAAAAGTTTCATAAATTTGACAGGTGCATAATAAAAACTGTCTGGCACTTGTCTGTTGGTGACTGTCTGCCACTGACCTTCCTGCCTCATCACTCCTCTGAAAATACTTTTCTATTAGCTGCCATTGATGACAGTGATCATTTTCAACCTCATAATATTTCTTTTTATATTGGCAGAGCTGTGATGTTAACTAATGGAAACTGATTTACTTCATCTTTTAGAAGAGCGCACAGTAGAAGCATCCAAGGCTGAGCTTTGGCCGTCAAAGAGCATTTGTCGGTTTGGATTGAATTACTGAAACAGATGATTGGAATCATGCCGCGTTTCGTTTACCGTGAACGATAACACACACACACACACAAAAAAAAAATTAAGAAAATGTTATTATGAGATGATGACCTCAAGTGGAGAAGAAGATACAATCTAATTTCTAGAGGCTGATGTGATGATGATTCAGAATAAATTCAGAAATATCAGCATGATGTGCACATTTAACAGCGCAGATGCTGCAAAAAAACCTGCAGCACCGTTATGTAACATGACCCTGAAATTGCTTTCCTTCCCGTTTTCAGGGATGCTTGTTCAAACCTTCGGGGATCTTGTTCGGAAAGGTTTCTCGTTTGCACTCATCCCACTTTCATTCTCGCTGTTCTGCTAATTCAAGGTGGGAGAAGACTTGTCACTGAAGATGGTGATATGTTGCATAGAAATGTTAAGTATGAGTGCTATGTTATTTAAAAAAAAAAAAAAAAAAAAAAAAAAAAAAAAAAAATGAAATGCCAGTTTTCCCAAACCAGTCAAAATGGATATCGTTTATCTAATTTTTACAATTCCCTTTAACGTCCCTCAAATTTTGAGTCTTTTAAAGTGTATATATTTAGGGCTCGAGCACCAACTGACATGAGAGCCCTATTGGAATGCAAATGATTATTATTTTTATTTCATGGCAAATGAAAATGGCCAATTTGGAGGCCTGAACAAGCTCGAAAACTCGCCAAAATTTGCACATGGATTGAATGTGAAATTTTTACCGATTTACAGGGTGAACATTTGAGACCTTGGCGCCTAGGGAGTTAGTTGGATTGTCCTCAAAATTGGTGAGACAGTTCATGAGACATATGCGATCTTAAGTTATCAAAATGGTGAGTTTTCATTCATGGGCCTGACCTGGGGGGGTTGCCAAATTCTGCCGTTTTTTTTTTTTTTTTTTGGCAACATGCCAAATTCAATAAATGACATATTTATATGTCATACGTTTTCCATGTCTGGCATGTATGAGAGGTATCCCAGCCTGAACACGACTGCATTGAAATATTACCCCTGAGGCCTGGCACCCCATAGTGGGAACAGGAAACGCCCTTTTTTACTAGACGGGCTCCACCTCCGAGAAAACACTTGACCGCAAACCTGTATCAGGGGAGCCTCAAGACATGTGTTCAGGTGCCTGATGAAAAATATTGAGGTTTTGTTGAAGAAGAGGGGTCCAAACAGGAAAGTGAAAATGGCAGTCTCCATTTTGTCTCGCCACAAATTTTAAACAGTCATAACTTGGCAGATATGCAACATATCTGCACCAACCTTCTTGTGCTTGGTGAGAGTCGTACCCTGAAGGTTCCTGTAGGGGTCATTTGCATCAACCCAACAGCACCAACTAGTGGCAAAAGTCACTTTTTACTTATACATGTCCAGTTCTTTTCAGGTTGGTCATTGTAGTTTCAAGACCTTTTGTAATACTACATTTTAAGCCGCATGTCCACATGTCTCTGTCGCCGTGACGACCCTTTGTTCGCCATTAAAAAGTAGATTCAGGGATTTAGCCAGTTTATAGAGCCACGGAATTTGGCACACTTGGTCAAATTGGCCCAATGAGAAGATTTGTTTTGGTTTTAATAAGGGCATGGCTGCAAAACTCAGTAGTGACCTTTTTTCTAGTACTGTCTCCAAATGGGTTTTTACCCTAGTTGTGTGAATGCATTTCTAATCTCAAAAAGGAGGCAAGTTTCGAGGTTCTCATGAGATGATTAGAAGGGGACGATCTGTCACCACCCTGACCTGCGTGCGTGACGTCCGAGTTGCACCAAACTGCGAGGGCCAGTTCAGTCCTGCTTGCAGGCCTAAGTTTGTATTATTTTACAGAAAGTTTTACATTGACAACAATCCTATACTGTATGTAGGTATATAAAATACAGCGGCGGGTACCGGTCTTTGAATGAGGAGTAGCTCAAAGCGCTTTCACAATAGACCAAGAGGACCAGGGTCCGGTTGGAGAGCTACCTCGCAGCAACAATTGCAAATGAGCTGTTGAAAAGGTTCAGCATTCACACTGCGCCAGCCGAACTTTCTGAGTAGCATCATGTGGACGAAAGGCGCACTCATTGATTCAACAAATAGAAAAGGGAAATTCCTCCCTCCTTAGAGGGGAGGGAGCATGGAGCGTCACAGCGTGGTGCTGTGACACTGCACGTAATGTAGCGTAGCATAGAAAATTGCCTCTCAGTCAGTGGCGGGGTCGCTTCCTTTCGACTAAATGCCAAGCGAACTGGAGTATATAAAAATGCACAGGCAAAAATTAAATCACAAAAGGGACACGCAGGTGTATGATCGCTCTCACTTTTGTGACTTTTTTGACAAATTGTTGCCACTTCCAGGAGACAGAGACTCACGAAACGGCTGCCCCACTCACTCTCATGTTCAGCAACAGCATGCAAAACACAACCACCACAGCAAGTCCCGATATTGTGTATCAAATACAACTGCTTAGAGCAGCACAACAACATTTGGCCATGGCTAATTGTCTGTCATCTTGCCATTGTTGATTTTTAACAGCGTGCACGCTGTACTTCCGCTTCCAAAGATGCATATACCGTCACAGCCTGGAGCATCACAGCTCTACGCTGTGACACTGCACATAAAGTAGCAAAAGCAGACACTGCTCCAGTTGCATTCTCATCCTCACATTCCTCGCAGTTAGTGGTTCACAGATGCAAAAAGAGTGGTTGCTAGGCAGAATTTGCCGGCTTGGAAGTTGAGCTGTGACTCATAGGAGTGACAGCTGTGTTCAGTTGGACCTCTATTTTCTGATGTTTGTGTGACGACTCCCTAATGGTCTTTGGGTCGAAGCTGTAGTCACCCAGGTCGCAATTGTTAATCACCTCAGCTTAGCTTTGAAGCCCGACGAGGCCAGCCCACACCTCATGGCGTAGACCTGCATCTGAAATGATGTCCTTGACCTGGCGGGTGCGAGAATTGCTGATTAGTCTTGCTTAGTTAAGCTTTGTCACCACACCGCACATAAAAATGGTGACCTTGCTTGTAGAGGATGCATTGTTGAAAAGTGAAAGTACTCTCTGTACTTATTTTTGTGAACCCTTTATAGTAGGGTTGTTCCGATCATGTTTTTTTGCTCCCGATCCGATCCCGATCATTTTAGTTTGAGTATCTGCCGATCCCGATATTTCCCGATCCGATTGCTTTTTTTTGGTTTTTTGCTCCCGATTCAATTCCAATCATTCCTGATAATTTTTCCCGATCATATACATTTTGGCAATGCATTAAGAAAAAAATGAATAAAACTCAGACGAATATATACATTCAACATACAGTACATAAGTACTGTATTTGTTTATCATGACAATAAATCCTCAAGATTGCATTTACATTATTAATATTCTTTCTGTGAGAGGGATCCACGGATAGAAAGACTTGTAATTCTTAAAGGATAAATGTGACTTTGTACATTGTGACTAAATATTGCCATCTAGTGTGTTTGTTGAGCTTTCAGTAAATACTGTAGCCATTTAACTGTTCTGCCCAAATGCATGATGGGAAGTGGAACCATGACTGTACGTAGTGGTACCAATTGATATATCTTCTCTGCGTTGGGAAATAACATACGGTGTTAAGAAAAAGATCAATTACTACCTTTCTTCCCCACGTTACTTCCCATTATATTTCTAATCGTAGGGAGAGGGAGTGTAAGGCTTTAGCCAATTAAAAAAAGGCTCCAAAGGCTGCCAAAATTCACTCTACTCATTTTACGCTGCCTTTTAGCTCTATATATAGGTAAAACGGCGCCATTACAGATTAAACGCGACAATGCGTGAGTGGGTCGTGCAGCGCATGCGTTAATTGCGTTAAATATCTTAACGTGATACATTTTTTAAAAAATTAATTACCACCATTAACGGGATAAACTTGATAACCCTACCATAAGCCTAAACTAAAGACTCTGGATGAGTGTAACATGTCTGTAACGTTAAATACAATTAGAAAACGATTTAATTAAAATATATATACATTGGGGAGAACAAGTATTTGATACACTGTGTAACACCTATGACGTGATTACAGTCAATTAATTATGCAATGGCTAGTACTAGGTTCGACTACTGAAGCAGTATATGCACAAACCAAATAAATGACTCGGACAAATTATGTTGTTGAACTGCCGGCCTATTCTTTACAAACAAAAACACACAATAGACATACAATGACATACAGTTAACAAAGAATTGAAAAAAATATATATATAAATTTCACAAAAGGAAATTTGTTCCCTTATTGAATAAGTCAATTTTTCCTTTAAGTTCTCTTCCTATGTTATAATCAGTTATTTTTGATTATTTGTAGGATCTATTATCAATTATTTCTCCTATCTTATAATCAGTTATTTTTGATTATTTTTAGGATCTATCAACCCGGGTTGTTTTTGTTTTTCAGATTTCTAATTTTCCTTTTTAAATCAATTGATTTCTTCAATATTCAAAATTTCTCATCAAATGGTATAATTTTGTTGATCAACAAAACCTTAAGTCAATAACACTTAGAGCATTAAAGACAGATGCAGAAAAATAAACTTGACAAAAATGGTAAACTCAAAACAATTCAGCAAAAGGCTGAACGGCTCCGATAGATAGGAGTGTCCTTTTTCTGTATCAATGTCTTTTTTTTTTTTCCAGTCTTTCTGCTGTTCCTTGAGATCAGAGGGGGGAAAATCCTCCGCTGGGGCAACAAAAAAAAAAAATAGTAGATCCTACCAGGTCGAAGGATGTTAAACGGGAATCTCGCGTGCTTCTCGCTCCTGCGTGCGGCACAGTTCGATGGATCTTCTCCGGATTAGCTCGCCATCTTGTTTCTTGGTTGGACTTTCTC
Source organism: Corythoichthys intestinalis (assembly GCF_030265065.1). Lineage (NCBI taxonomy): Eukaryota > Metazoa > Chordata > Actinopteri > Syngnathiformes > Syngnathidae > Corythoichthys > Corythoichthys intestinalis. The sequence continues at coordinate 48,589,541 of NC_080409.1, forward strand.
TTTCCAACAATTTCTCAATTAGTTCTGGATCAAGCTTTAATAGCCTATCGAATTCACAAAAATACATAAATAAATAAACTAATTCGCACACTAAAGAGATCTAAGTATGTTTTAAAATAAAGTTATCGTCGAGTGAAGTCGACAAAAGTGCAGTGACGCACGTTATAAACCGACAGAGCAGGTGGCTAGGCTAGGCAAAAAGGAGACATTTTGCGACGTCATACGTTCAATTAACCACCATTTCTTGGTTTACAACAATCGTGTGACAAAAATATCATGAATTGACACTTTTAGCATACACTGGCTCAAATAATATGAACTAAAATATTAAACAAATATGATTAAGTAGGATTTCTAACTCACCAAGTCCCTTTCAGCAAGCAGTTTGTCATAGAGATGAACAGTGCTTGTGAGTAGTCCAAAAATACACCTTTCACAGTTAGAAGAAAAGTTTTAGTATCATAGTTTTTATCATATTTTAATCTTTTTAGCAGCAACTCTAAGGGGCTTACCGCTTTCCTTCTTCAATCACGAATGAGCAGTAGCGGTGCAAGTGCGCATTCTACAGGTTAGTGCCAATAGAGATTTTCAAAATAAAAGTGTAGCCGAATTATTTAACTTTTTATTTCTTTTAAATCAAGTAATTGTCAAATAACTTAGTTTGATGATTATATCAGGTTTTTAATATTTTTAAACACGGGTTTTTAAACATTTTTCCATTTTAATGTTTAATAATGTAGTCTTATTTGTCTTATTTGGTTGTCGTTATCAATGGCTCTTAATTTGGTGAGACTATGTTAACCTGGGTTACAACTGCCAATGGGTTTTCCCATTGGCAGTGTATCAAATACTTGTTCTCCCCACTGTATATATATTAAAAAAAAGGCATGTCCGATATTTTTTTGCCGATTCCGATACTTTGAAAATGACGTGATCAGACCCGATCGATCGATCGGGACATCTCTACTTTGTAGGACAGTTTTTGACATCGTAAGCTGCCAGTGATGGCGCTAGACATCCAATCTATTTTTGACTGGGAGAGATTGGCAACGAACATTCACTGCCCTCCCAGTAAAAATGGTTTGGACGTCTAACATCGTCAATGGCACTGAAACATGAGCATTCATAGCTAGTCATCCTAGTTTAAATGAGTTGGTTGTCTATCATTGTCAATAAGTTACTAGTAAATACTCTTTATTAAACATTATAAAACTTTATTTTACACTATTTCCTGTTTTACTATTTCCCAACATTCTGAGCCATGTAGGCCATATTCAAATGATACCACATGTCAATATCATGGCCTTCATCACCCAAAATTTCCCAAATCGTTGTGTAAATTCCTGAATTATCGTGTTCTACTTGTAGAAAAAAAAAAACTATTCACGTACAGTACTAAAGTATAATTTTTGTTACCTGCCACCACTGATGGCTTCAGCTTGACACTTGCGTCCTTGGAAAACTTCCCATGAGCCTACTTTCATTTTAATAGTTTCATCAATAACTCATACGTGTGAGGACAAACCTATAACCCACTGTTTTTTTTTAAAAAATTTTTTTACTGTCATCCAACGGAGAAAGATTTCTTAGTTTGTGGAGCATATGGTAGAATTTAATGTGCGTACACCGGAGGATCGTCCCCCTAAAGCATAATCAATCTCGCCTATTTCATCACCTTGTCGGGCAACAACGTAACTGTGCTGTAATTAATTTGGACGAGGCATCTGTGCTTGAGATTGACTTAGAGCATAAAAAGTTGGAAAGAACAACCTGGGTATCCTTTATTTAATGTGATTTGATCAGTGGCGGATGCTGGGGAAGCTCAATGTTTGTCCGCCTGTGAGTGCTTTGTGACTGTGGTGGGGCTCAGTGGCACCTGCAGCTCGGTGAGGAAAGAAACTAGAGTGCTAGACGTCAAGTCTCCAATCACAAGCAGCTATAATAGAAAAAAATGCAAAAATAGAAGCTCGATTTTCGCCAGTCATTTTTAAAAAAGTAAAGGTAATCCCCGGTTTACGGAATTAAACCTTTAAATTAGGGTTGTCAAACAATTAAAATTTTTAATGGAGTTAATTACAGCTTGAAAATTAATCGTAATTAATCGCAATTCAAACCATCTATAAAATATGCCATATTTTTCTGTAAATTGTTGGAATGGAAAGATGAGACACAAGATGGATATATAAATTCAACATATGGTACATAAGTACTGTATTTGTTTATTATAACAATAAATCAACAAGATGGCATTAACATTATTAACATTCTGTTAAAGTGATCCATGGATAGAAAGACTTGTAGTTCTTAAAAGATAAATGTTACTACAAGTTTTAGAAATTTTATATTAAAACTCCTCTTAATGTTTTCGTTTTAAAGAAATTTGTAAAATTTTTCAATCAAAAAATAAACTAGTAGCCCCCCATTGTTGATGCCAATAATAACTTACACAATGCTCATGGGTGCTGAAGCCTATAAAATCAGTCGCACCCAAGCGCCAGCAGAGGGCGACAAAACTCCGAAAAACACAAGTACACATTTCACTTTGCTGCCATTTTAATGTTTGAGCGGGGCATGTGCGTTAATTGCGTCAAATATTTTAACGTGATTAATTACCGCCCATTAACGCGATAATTTTGACAGCCCTACTTCAAATACCCCAAAACATTCTCTAAATTAAAAAAAAAAAAAAAACTATCCAAAAAGATGCATTATACGTCATTGTACTGTCCTTGCCAAGACTTAATGACGATGTCATACGTCCGTGTGGTTTGCTGACTTTAATCAGCTGCTCATGACATCAACACTTGCAGAATGAAACTAAAATAAAATGGAATTAGTTTCATCTTCAATAATAGCATTTCAAATTTGTGTTTACAAGTTGCTGCTGATACAGCAACAACAAACGATTAGCTTGTATCAGTTAGCGTCCACACATCCTCAAAAAAACCATAAACTCGCCCCAAGTTTTTGACCACAATTGAAAACGCACAATGAACAGTACAAAAAGGGTTATATAAGGCAGTTGCCTCTGGATGATTCACAAGCAACGAATGTGTGCGCAGGCTGTCACCCCTTTACTCGGCTGCTTCCTCATGTGGGTGGGCGGGTGTGTAAAAGGTCTCTCACGCTGAAATACAACATGCTTTCCGCTCCCTGCGCCAAAATAAAAGCATGCATCACAAAAGATCACTGCTTTGCTGGTGTACCTGTCAATCAAGTAGGGATTCAACCACAGACAGGTCATCCAATCCTCATGCAGCGAAACAGAGCGTCCGGGGGCCAGTCGAGCCCCACCCACTGCCCATCGACGTTTTAACTAGGGCTGTCAAACGATTAAAATTTTTAATTGAGTTAATCACAGTTTAAAAATTAATCGTAATTAATCGCAATTCAAACCATCTATAAAATATGCCATATTTTTCTGTAAATTATTGTTGGAATGGAAAGATAAGACACAAGACGGATATATATTCAATATACTGTACATAATTACTGTATTTGTTTATTGTAACAATAAATCAACAAGATGCCATTAACATTCTCTTAAAGCGATCCATGGATAGAAAAACTTGTAGTTGTTAAAAGATAAATGTTAGTACAAGTTATAGAAATTTTATATTAGAACCCCTCTTAATGTTTTCGTTTTATTAAAATTTGTAAAATTTTCAATCAAAAAATAAACTAGAGGCTCGCCATTGTTGATGTCATTACACCATGCCCACTCCCCCAAACCCATAAAATCCTTTGGACCCAAGCGCCAGCAGAGGGCGCCAAACAACAAAAAACAGGTAACAAGCGGACATCTGAGCGGGGCATGTGCATTAATTGCGTCAAATATTTCAACGTGATTAATAAAAAAAAAAAATAATTACCACCCGTTAACGCGATAATTTTGACAGTCCTAAAAATGTGTAAAATTTTTAATCAAAAAATAAACTAGCAGCTCACCATTGTTGATGTCAATAATTACACAATGCTCATGGAGCTGAAACCCATAAAATCAGTCGCACCCAAGCGCCAACAGAGGGCGACAAAACACCAAAAAACACAAGTAACAAGTGGACATGACACTGTGTTGTCATTTTAATCTGTTCGAGCGGGGCATGTGCGTTAAATGCGTAAAATATTTTAACGTGGTTAATTTAAAAAATTAATTACCGCCTGTAAACGCGATAATTTTGACAGCCCTAGTTTTAACCAATATCCCGATATTGTCCAACTCCAAAAAATCAGATATCGTTATAGAACCGAAACGGATATATGCAGTTGTGGACTTAACATATAAGGCTAATTGTATTGTAAGGCCCCACTGGATGCTTAAACAGTGATGAATGTTACTGCTTCAAGGTTTTCCAAATAAACATTGTGAAAAATAAGAGCTTCAACCGAAGTTATGGAGAGAGTGTCTATATTGCAACATTATATCAATAAGCATAACTGCTGTGACCAGCCCTTCCATAAAGACAGAGGCTTCTACATTCTCTTTGAAAGCAATGCATATTGACCCAAAACCGATAATGAAAAATCGATGTCGATATTATCCGACATCATTTTAAAATGCTTTTATCGGCGGATATTATCGGCTACCTGATAAAATCAGAGAACTCTACACACGACAGTATACAGTACATTTCATCACTAGGCATGTGCCGGTATGATATTCTGACGGTATGATGACCTTAAGCCAAAATATCACAGTATCACGGTATTGCAATTACAGCTCTAAAATGTGTTACTTTGAGATCTGGGTGAAAAAAAAAAAAAAAAAAAAAAATCCCATTAAACAGGATTTTTATTTTTCAAAAATATTGGCAAATTGGAATACAATTATAATGTTATGTAAAATAAAAATTTTTTAAAAAAGGACAAAATATTTTTAAATAAAATAAATGCAGTCCTTTTGGTGAGCCAAAAGCCACAGTTCAATATTATTACCATCAGAACAAAAATAATTGAATTATTTTCCATAAAAAGCAGGTGTGTATGACTCGTATTATGTTTACATCATACACACTTTCTCAGCTCAGACAGTTGCCAGAGAGGAAAAAAAAAAAACACATTTTACCACCGCTAGACACACTAATCACGCTGGAGTGAACTCTCGTAGCTGGTGGGAAACATTCATGACAGTGTTTACGAACCTTAAATTTTGTATAAATGTGAAATCATATTGGAGGTATCCGTGGCAGCCGTCCTCCGCAAACATGTTTTACATGTCGGTTGGCCCTCTTCCTCTAAGCCGCAGCCGTCTGTAACTTTTCTGTAGCTGTATTCCCACAGCGATTTCGTTTTCTTCTAGGGGGAAAACGTTCAGGAGTTTCACCTCCTCCAGCCATCATGTAGCATAGCTGACTCACTGACACTTCTCCAAATCATCTACTGGATTTCTCCATGCATTTTGGGGACATGAAAAATAGCTAATACCTTAGAGACAGTATGACGGAAAACTTTTGCGGTTTTGAAACCTTGACGTTTTCATAGATGGCGGAAAACACAGACGACTGAAAAGCAGTTTCTGCTCTTGCACTCCTCTTTAAAAGAAACTGGTGTATTTTAAGCCAAAACAATTGTTGTTTGATAGAACAACATGTCTATATGCTGCCATAGCAGATTAATGGCGCATTAAGCCCCTGAACTATTTTTAATTTGTCCGTTTTACCCTGAAACCCCCCGTCTACAGACATCGCGCAACAGCTTTTGTTTCAACCCAGCCATAAAACGAAGGTAATTATATTTATTATTCAAAATGTCTGTGTTTAGCTTAGAATCATTAATTGATGTCTAATATTTCGTTTAAAAAAAAAAACAACAACCTTAAAACAATTATTCACTCGCATATTTTAAACTTTTACAAATGATGTCAGAATGAAAATAATGGTGTCTGTAAAAAAAGTCACGAAAATCTACCTCATAACTATCGCTTAATTGTATTTTTTTTGTTACCGTCGGATTTTCTCCAATATGTTAGATGATAAATAATCGATCCAGATAAAAAAAAAAAAATTGAAAAAAAGCGTTTAAAAGGGTAAATACCGTATTGGCCCGAATATAGGAAAAGACGGGGTCGTCTTATAGTACGTTCTAGACATTATACCCATTCACGATGCTAGATGGCGCCAGATATCATTGAAGCGATGTTCTGTCATGACAGATCTCAGTTACTCTCCCCACTCACGACACTAGATGGCGCCAGATATCATTGAAGCGATGTTCTGTCAAGACAGATCTCAACTAATTTCTTGTTTAACCAGTTTGCATTATTTTATTGCAACATTTTTCCTTATTCAGGTTTGTTTCAAGACTACAGTTACAGTTAGAATTCACTTTGATGGTTAATGCGGTTATTGCAATTTTGTTGTTTTATCACAATAGATTGGTTTATTTACATTTCAAAAACCAGAAGCCATTCATTTACGATGTGATTGCACTTTAGTTTACATATTTAAATGTTCAGATATTAAGATTTGAATGAGGCAAAATAACATGCGTTTTCTCTCAAATATATTCTTATAATCATTTGTTTCAGATGTACTGTAATTATTTTCTGTATAAAAATTAATTTGGTGTTCAAAAAGTCTTTTCAAACTCGAGTCTTGAAAAAGAGGGGGTCGTCTTATAATCAGGGCCGTCTCATATGTATTCGGGCCAATACGGTATAATGTTCTGTTAAATAAAATAAATAAATAAATGCAGTCCTTTAGGTGAGCCTAAACCCACAGCTCAACATTATTACCATCAGAACAAAAATAATTGAATTATTTTCCATCAAAAGCAGGTGTGTATGACTCATATTATGTTTTCATCATACACACACTTTCTCAACACAGACAGTTGCTAGAGAGAGGAAAAAAACACATGTTTTACCACCGCTAGACACACTAATCATGCTGGAGTTAACTCTCGTAGCTGGTGGGAAACGTTCATGACAGTGTTTACAAACCTCAAATTTTGTATAAATGCGAAATCATATTGGAGGTACTGCTCCACCCTCCGCAAACATGTTCTACATGTCTGTTGACCCTCCTCCTCTAAGCTGCAGCCGTCTCTAACTTTTCTGTAGCTGAAGTATTCCCACACCAGTGATTTAGTTTTCTTCGATGGGGAAACTTTCAGGAGTTTCACCTCCTTCAGCCATCGTGTAGCACAGCAACCGGTGCAACCGAGTGATTTATCCATGCATTTATGATACATAAAAAATAGTTAATACCTGAGGGACGGTATGACATAAAATTTTTGCGGTTTTGAAACCTTGACGTTTTCATACCACTGTTTACATTGAAACCGGTAATCGGCACATGTCTATTGATCACTAGTTATTTATTTATTTATTCACATTTTGGGGGAAGCTAAGCTTCCCTTGCAGTCTTAGAGCAGTCGCATTTGGATTTGATACACAGTAAACTTGTAGGGTTCAGGTGCATGGGTGCAAGGAGCCAAATTGTGTCCATTTGTCAAGCTAGCTGCCACATAATTGTGTTTTATTGCTGCATTACACATGCTTCACGCTCCCCACAATTACATTGCAGTTGTTGATTCAATTTTGTCAGCCGTCTGATTGAAATAAGTGCCAATGAATCCAAATTGTGCATTTGAATAGATCCGATTAAGTCACGAGTCTACTTTTCATTTTGACACATTCCGAGATTGGATGAAAAGCCGCCACGGGTCCATTTGTCAGAAGCGTTCGGAATAATGAAAGCAGGTGCGATGGCAACGTTTCATATGCTGGTAACATTTTTGGCTTATGTGGAAGAAGGAATGAAGGATTTACAGCAAAATGTGTTTCTGTGCCAGTTGTGCATTTGTTTGTGCGCCTTTGTTGACACTATAGATAATCAATTAGCAGTGAGTGAGGCCTTTATTGCCATAAAACCCATGTAGCGCTTTACCGTCTATTGATTCCATGCTTTCTGAAATTGAGCACGCTTCCCCCAGACCACTTCAGGCTCGGTTCGGTTTCATTAAACGGCAATAAAAGGATGGTAATTAGACGAATGGGCTGAGACCGGTGAGGGTGACGGCGTGATGAAGGCCAGAGCATCTACAGGGAGGAAGAAGTCATCCCTTTAGCAACTGAGGGCACCAAAGCATATTACTGTGTGTCCGTGTGTGTGGCCTTGTGGCGCTTGAGGCTGAATTTTTTTCCTCCATCTGTGGGTTCCGCCACCTGGATCTTATTATCTCGGCCAAGTTGGAGGTATCGCAACTTTATTGCCAACATCGGAAACCTGTCACCCGGCGGGAACACACCTCTTTAATTTCACGGCGATATTAAGCTTGGAGAAAAAAAAACATCCTCGCCACATGAAACGTTTTTCTAGAAAGTGGTGCACACCGGTTTGGGTCACTAGGGTGCAGTTTGGAACTATAAACATACAGAAAGACGCAGACACATTCATTTTTGATCATTTTGAATGGAAATGTTTACACTTGCCACGTTTACATGGAGCCAAATATTCCAATTACAATCGGAATATTTGTTCAAACCGAATAAATGTGTTCCATATAAACACCTCATTCGGAATGAACAGGCCCAAACCGAATGGAATTTCATTCCGATTCACAGGGGTGGAATATTCCTTTTCCCAAACCGATTAGAAGTAAAATTATATCATGTAAACAGGGAAGCGGAATGGTGTCTGGCTGCGTTCTTTCTGCACATGCTCCGTACTGACGTGGTGACGTCACTTGGTGACGTAAGTAACATGCAACATGGCTTCCAAGCACAGCGCACCCACACAACTTTTTAAATGAACGGCGTGTCATTCTGAAGTTTTGTTTCCACTCGAAAAGTTAGAACAGCAGCTGATCTGACGATCGATCTCCATGTTTTGCAATGTGACGCTTTGTTTTGATTAATGTGCGCATGTCAGACGGCAATTGTCAAATGTCCTTTCGGAATAAAGGCAGACACATGTAAACGCTGGATCGGAATAGATGAAGTGACATGTAAACAGCTGATGTGAAATTTCCATTCGGAATGATTTGAATCGGTATGAAAAAAAGTCGGCATGTAAACGTGGCTAGTGATAGACATCCAAACAAATTTGAAATTAGGGCTGTCAAACTATTAAAATTTTTAATTGAGTTAATTACAGCTTTAAAATTAATTAATCATAATTAATCGCAATTAATTGCAATTCAAACCATCTATAAAATATGCCATATTTTTCTGTAAATTATATATATTCTGTAAAGTAAATTGTTGGAATGGAAAGATAAGACACAAGATGGATATATACATTCAACATACGGTACATAAGGACTGTAGTGGGCATTTCACTCTACTGTCATTTAAATCTGTCTATGCTGTCCTCACTCCGAAGCGTCTACTTTTTCCAAAGCTAGACAGCTAGTGAACGACGCCTTAATAATCAGACTTCTTCCTTTTTCATCTGATTTATTAATAAAATAGCCTCAAACCATTGTCCTCTTTAGACCGTCATAAAACTACAAAAAAAAAGTACACAAGCATTGCATTAGCAACAACGTTAACTTAGCACGCTATACAGGTTCACTAAACATAAACAAAAAGCGTCTCATACAAAAAAATAGAACATTTCGCTTACGAACAAAATATGTGCATTCTTTACAACAACCATACTTACGGACAAATCTTGTCCAAGGATCATATAAGCAAAACATTACAACGTAGGCTTCAGCCCGAGACGTCGTGCAGCCATATGAAAATAATAAACCATGTCGCAAAGCAACCACAAGAGTTCGCTGTTGTGCTGCAGCACAAAAAGCCTTGCTGTAAAACTTACCAAACGGCAGAATACTGTCTGAGCGGGACATGTGCGTTAATTGCGTCAAATATTTTAACGTGATTAATTTAAAAAATTAATTACCCCGCGTTGACGCGATAATTTTGACAGCTCTATTTGAAATGTATCACTAGTGCAGTGGTATGAAAAAGTATCTGAACCTTTTGAAATTTCTCACATTTCTGCATAAAATCACCATCAAATGTGAGCTGGTCTTTGTCAAAATCACACGGATGTAAAAACAGTGTCTGCTTTAACTAAAACCATCCAAACATTTATAGGTTTTCATATTTTAATGAGCATTGCATGCAAACAATGACAAAAGGGGAAAAAATATGTCAACCTTCTACCTAAGGAGACTTAAAGAGCAATTGAAACCAATTTTTACCAAACATTTTAAGTCAGGTGTGTGCCTAATCACCAATGAGTGGTTTAAAGCTGCCCTGCTCACTATAAAACACACACCTGATAAAAATTGTCTTGATGAGAAGCATTGTCTGATCTGCATAATAGCTCGGTCTGAAGACCTGCAGTAAAGGATTGTTGATTTGTATAAAGCTGGGAAACGATACAAAACCATCTCTAAAAGTCTGGATGTTCATCAATCGACAGTCAGAGACGTTGTCTACAAATGGAGAGAGTTTGGCACTGTTGCTTCTCTCCCAAGGAGTGTCCGTCCACCAAAGATGATGCCAAGAGTTTAGAACAGAATATTCAGAGAGGTAAAAAGGAACCCTAGAGTGTCTGCTAAAGACTTACAGAAATCACAGTCCTATATCAACTATATGTAAAACTATATCCAAGAATGGTGTTCCTGGGAGGACTTCACCACCACCACTGCGGTCTAAAAAAATAAAAATTAAAAAAAATTGTTGCTCTTTTAATTTTCGCAAAAAGGCCCATGGACACGCCACAGAAGTTTTGGCAAAATATTTTGTGGACTGATGAAACCAAAGTTGAATTGTTAGGGAGTAACACACAAGGTCATGTGTGGAGGAGAAATGGAACCGCAAACCAACATCAACACCTCATCCCCACTGTGAAGCATGGTGGAGGGAGCATCATGACTTGGGGCCGTTTACTGCCTCAGGGCCTGGACAACTTGCAATCATTAATGGAAGAATGAATTCAAAAGTTTTGCAGGAAAACCTGAGGCCGTCTGTCAGACAGTTGAAGCTTAAAAGAGGATGTATGCTGCAACAAGACAATGATCCAAAACACAGAAGTAAATCAACTTCAGAATGACTTCAGAAGAACAAAATACACGTTTTGGAGTGGCCAAGTCAAAGTCCAGACTTGAACCCAATTGAGATGCTGTGGCATGACCTATAGACAGTGATTCATGCCAGACATCCCAGGAATCTGACTGAACTGTAGCAATTTTGTCGAGACGAATGGGCCAAAATTAGTCCTGATCGATGTGTCAGACTGATCTGCAGCTACAGGAAGCGTCTGGTTGAAGTTATTGCTGCCAAAGGAAGGGCACAAAATATTAAATGTGATGGTTCACTTACTTTTTCCACCTTCTGTTATTGTTTACATACTATCCTCGTTCAAATATGAAAACCTTATAAATGTTTGAGTGGTTGTAGTTAAAGCACTTTTTTCATTTGTGTGATTTTGACAAAGATCGGATCACATTTGATGGTTATTTTATACAGATGTGAAAAATTCCAAAAGGTTCAGATACTTTTTCGTACCACTGTAGATGCCCAAACACGTTGAACTTGGAGGGTTGGCTGCAATTCACTGCAAAGTGTCGAATGGCGCCCAGCAAGTTAATATCTCTGCACCCTTCTCTTGGATTGCCTGGGCTAAAAAATCTTTATGAGCTTGAATTGGCTGCAGGTACAACGTCTGGTACGCTCCCACAGCTGGCTCTGTAACAAAACACGATCGGACTGATAGAATGTAGACAGCCGATGCAGACCAAAAATGACGTACAGACTTAGAGACCTCAGACTTGGCAACACGGGACAAGTCTGTGAACATGTCAAACCTGCGTCATTCCCAGTATATCTCTCCATTTGTGAAAGTAATGACACGAGTAAATCCTGCGTCACCTTACACGGAAATTTACCGGGATATGTGTGTGAAAGGGGCGTCACTCTACGCTGCAATGACTTTATCGTTTACACAGCAACCTGTCAGATGGATCAGTAATGTGGATCAGTGAACAGGACCAGACCAGATTTGGACACAAAAAAAAATAGTGTGAACAATCTGATTTTTATTTATTTATTTATTTTTGATGAATGATGAAAGATGAATGATTGACTGTAGTTTAAAGAGCATACGAGAGGAGAAAAAAAAAGTCTTAAATAGCATTATTATGTGAATTAGAATCATATTTTGAGACGATTCAACTATATACAACAATTTAGCAAAGCGCAGATGACGAGAAATTAGTCTTTTAATCTGCCGGTTAGCCACGCCTAACATTATTGGACTCTAGCGTCCCCAACAGGTGGATGCCATCAGCGGGAGACTGGGCTCATCGGTTTTACTATTCAATCCAATGAGGGGGAATTATTCAGAACGAGGAAAACGTGACGAAGAGAGCCGAAAAATGTCATTGTTTTAGTCTCTCGACTCCAATATTTTTACAGGATATTATTTTTATCCAAGTATTTTTCCCCAATAGCTAAATAAATGGCTTGAGAAGGACCAGTCAGCCCCTCAGCCCGAACAATATTTTATGACACCTAAATCGGACATATGTCAATTCCCTTACCCGGCTTCGGAGAATGTAAACAAACCAAGAGGCGTGATTTGAAACAGTGATGTTTCAAAGTCTTCGAAGCGGAAAATCACACATAACTAGCCTGGATGTTTTGACATGACGTCTGGGTTGTCGATTGTCTTCGCCGGAGAGCAATTTACAGCTCGTTCCCCAGAGGAGGGCGGCTGCAGTTGTTGTGCAGCTAACGTGCAGCTAATGTGCATGAGGTGAGCTTTTTACATGCCTATCAATGATCAAATGTAAGTAGTCCTTAATTTAAAGAAAGTTTGTAGTGTTTACTTTGTAATTGCTGAATCCGCGGCTATTTTTAACTAAAGTTGCAATTTCTGATCGGTCGGAAAATTTGACAGAACACCGGGCACATGAGCACAATAAGCCGAATATAGTGCTCTCCTGGCGGGTGGATGCGCGACAAGCCGCCGGTGTTGTGCCGAAAAATAGCCGCCCCGCATGTATGTCAGCCACAAAATGCAAGCCACCTACATATTAAAATGATCCCAGTATTTGACATAATACAAAACACGATGTTTACTCACTTCCTCGTAAATCCAATGGTCCCACAGTAGTAGGGCTTGTTTTGGCCAATATCCACGGTAGGAGTGGGAACCTCAGGGCACCTCACGATACGATACGATTCGCGATACAAGGCTCACGATAACGATTATATCACGATACAGCGATTATTGATATATTGGTCAGTAATTGGATACATGACATTCTACGATACAACTGTTGAAACGGGGGGAAAAAAAAAAGATATTTGAAAGTAGAAAAAATACTGTTTAAGTCATTTATTAAACAGTGACACCTTTTCTGTGCAACATTGCTGTAAAATGTAAATCTACTGCAAATTGTGCCCCTGCACATATAGAGGAAACCAACCACGACCACTGATATCGCTTGGAGAGATCATGATGAATGGCACCCTTAATTTCTTTAAAGTTTTAAATCTTTAAAAAAATAAATTTAAAAAAAGTGCCGTAGGTGTCAGCAGTTGAGCTTGGAGTGGGGCAATGATAAAATTGGTGGGTCTTTTCTTCGTATATGAACTTTGTTGCTTGGTTTGAGCACTTCCGCTATCTGCTTCAGCATTTAAGATGTCAGACTTGCTCAGTCAGAGTCTTCCTCACCTTAAAAACAACAAAATAAAACAAAAAATATTAGCTACTTCAGAGCGTTTGAGTTGAAATCCTGATTTTTTTGTGTTGGAAGTATTGAATTAAAAAAAAAAATGAATTGAATGTATAGAAATTAAAAATTCAATAATTACCTATTTTTAATATGTAGGCTACATCAATAATGACCTATTTTTAATATGTAGGCTGCATTAATTATCATGCACATCACTTTATATCTTGGAACCTATTCAAACCATTTGTATAGCTTATTGTATCAAAATGACAGTAATAACAGTTTGTGTAGTAAACTAGATGGAAATTGGTTCTCAAATAAATCGGTAAATTCATGTGGGCTTGTTCGATATTCATTTTCATCCAGTTTAGGGTCCTGGTTTATTTTATATCATTCAACACCAAATGTCATCAAAATAATACATGTAAATTAAAAAGTCAATTACATTGCAAAACTTTCTTACCTCAAGTGATGAAAGCGAAACTCACAAACTCCAGTGTCCACTACGTCACCAGCTCCCAGTGAAACTTATTTTTCTTAGACAATTCTTGCATACAGCAAAGTCCTTGTTCACCTTACTTCCTTTCTTGTTGGTGTAAAATCTAAAGTGTGTCCCCATGTGTGATTTGTAGCAATATTTTTCTCATTTTTTCCTCCACCGTTCTCACGGAGCTTTTTTATTTTTTCAACCCACTTGGAGCTTCTTCTCTAGACAACTTGTGCGCACTTTACCCTCACCGCCACTCCCGAGCGCCCCTAGTGGACCGCCAAGGAATTGCTCAACAAACATTGAGCAGTTTACAGCATCCATACTCCATTGTATGGCCAATATGTTAAATAAAAGTATCGATTCTTGGCGGGAGCATATCGATAACCCATCGGGTTGCAACATATCGCAATATATCGCTGTATCGAGATATTGTCACACTCTTAATCCACGGTGAATGGGAACCTTTTGAAACTCCAAAAAAGCGCACACGCCTCTCCCTCATACAGCAAGATTTTTCTGCAGCCGTTTGGCTGGCGTGATGCGAAAAATAAACGTATTAATCCGCAAAATCAGCTGAATCCTTAGTCCTCATACACAACAGTACGGCTGTATAGTGAAGAGGACGCCTTCATCCGTACATGTCACAGCGCCGAAGTCGGAAGTCATTTTCATGGCGCGGGATTAGAAAAAACTATCAAAAAACTCAAATGTAGCGATCGCTTCCACACACATCCAAGCGGTCCATATCATTCAGGAGCATAAAGTACCGCGTGTATTATTAAATAACCATGTTTTTTCGTGTCACATGAACTTTAATGTCTGAAAGGGGCTAACTGTTACATGTCATTTCTTAAATAAAAGAACTTTATGACGGTATGCTTGTCGGAACGCTTTCACCTCAGAGTTGGCACCCCTCACAGTTCAAAAGTAATCTGCTGACATTATTGACAAGGAACAGAGTTTGTTGAAAAGTGTTGCGAAGCCTAAATCCCGCTCACAATCTTGCAGACTTCTCGTGAAAAACTCAGTCGAACACTGTCTCTAGTGTCTTCACCACCATCTTTTGCTCTTTTATAACCCAATTACCAGCAGACCTCTGCGGCAGGCAGTTAAGTCAAGCGGGGATGAACGTCAACGCTGGACAGATGGTCCTGAGGTTTCAACGCCTCAAGCCAATCCCCCGCAGATATCACACCGGGAGTCTGAAAATGAAGACGTATCAGGCGCAGGAAAGCGGAACTTGAATTCAGTTGCCTCTCGCTCTTCTAAAGGCGAGCGCGGCGGTAGCTCAGATGAGCAGTCGAGCTCCCAAATTGGCAACCAGATAAAGCGACTTGAGCTGAGTGTGAGGCTCCCATGGCGGCTTTTAACTCGGAGCGTCTTCCCTCCCAGCGTCCTCAAAATAGCTCGCCGTTATCCACTGACTGGCTGTCGTGCTCTCAAACACTTTCCCCTTAAACATTTCAAGCATCTGCCATCTACTTTGCGTAACTCATACTGGGAGTGAGCCCAGGAAACAGTTGAAGAAATATTTTAAAAGAAAAATATGAAAACTTTATTTCTCATTTGCTTCCATTACACATAGTTTGGACGATTTCGGTCAAGAGCAGGAAAAGGGTTAACGTACTAGACCCAAAATCTATAAAATTATTTGCGCAATACTGTAATTGCCTAAAAATTGGGGATGTACCGAAATCAAACTAAACTGTACGCCACAAACTATCTAAAAAGTTGTTTTTTTAAAAAAAGTTTTAAGAGTTTAAGATGACTGTAAGATATGCTTGATTGTATGACCATTATACTCTGCGGGTTATACAAGTTTGCTCTCCCACAGCTATTATACGCGCTCTCCCAAGCTATTATGACGAATACAGTTTTAGCCCATAATCATGTGCTTACATTTTTATTACCGGCAATTGCTCACATTCTGCTGATAGATACACACACATGTTGATTCATCACACAACGTCTCAGTACTTTTCCACCAAGCTACTTCGAGTGCAAATCAAAACAGTTATCTTGCTCAAGAGTGTGACTGTTAATTTAATCAATGAGTGTGACTGTTAATTTAATCAATGACGAGAATAAGGAACTTGTCCGATCGAAACCGCCACGTTGGACAACATTGTTGTAACTATATTCTGCCCAGCAACAAGCCCTCAATAAAAGTCAGCAGCGCGGGGAGCTCTGAGAGAGACTTTGATGAGACGCTCTTAGTCACGTTGCCCGATCTCAGACCTCTCCCCAAACTGCAGCTTGGTAAAATTCTACTCTCTGACTCCTGCCTCCTTGTGTCCTGCCTTTGTCACCTCGCTCTGGGTCAACAGCTAAATTGGAGGTTTTTTAGACTCAACAATGACACTCACCACGCTCAATGCTAATGCTAAGGTGAATGCTTTGCTAATGCTACAAGTTACATTTAGTGTGTGATAACTTGGCACAGACCTTTAAAAGCTAAGTAGCATGGTATACATAGCCAAGATAAGAAAACAAAACTTATCAAGCCGCACCTGACACATGTGTTTCACAAAAAGAGCTTTGAGTGGGGCGGGGGGCGTCCCAGCACGTCACATGAGTGACACGACCAAACATTGCTAAGATGTGTACTAACTTGGGCTACAGCTAACTTTTTTTTTGCTTGCTGAGATCTTTCAAATGAGTATTATTTTTGAATACCAAATAAATTATCAATGTGTTTCTTAAAACTAAGCAGAATTTCACAAACTTTCACAAGAGCAATAAATTCATCTAAAAAATTGAAAAAAAAAACCTGGTCTTAGCCTCATCTTAGCCTCAAATGGTATTAAAAACAAAAAAACAAAAAAATGAGGTAAAACAAAAGAACAATTGGTGAACTTGCATAGCAAAAGTCTGCTAGCTTAAAGCCTTAAAGCTAAAAAATGCCTTTTTTTTTCTCAATGCTGTTAATAAATCGGTCAAACATTCCCCCCCCCAAAAATTCTAAATATACTTTCGAATACACAAACAAACATATTAGCAAAAACAAAAACTTACGACTTTATGTTGACCTTAACAGGGAGCAGTTGGATTCAGCCATTTGAGACGAGTAATGTCATATTCACTGTTTTCACTAGAGGGCAGTGTAGCCACCCAAATCAATAAAACTAAATGCAAAAACTTTCAAAACAAACCATTATAACGCCACTCTAAATGAATCCCCGAAGCGGCAAAATTTGATTCGAAGCTTTTTTCTAACCGAATTACTTACTAATTAGTTAATCAATTACCGTATTGGCCTGAACATAAGACGGTGTTTTTTGCATTGAAATAACACTGAAAAAGAGGGGGTCGTCTTATATACACGGTCTAGACATTATACCCACTCACGACGCTAGATGGCACCAGATATCATTGAAGCGATGTTCTGTCATGACAAATCTCAGCTACTCTTTTTAGTTTAACCAGTTTGCATTATTTTATTGCAATGTTTTTCCTTATTCAGATTTGTTTCAAGACTACAGTTAGTTAGACTTCAATTTGATGGTTAATGCAATTATTGCAATTTTGTTGTTTTATCACAATAGATTGGTTTATTTACATTTCAAAAACCAGAAGCCATTCATTTACCAATGTGATTGCACTTTAGTTTACCTATTTAAATGTTCAGATATTAAGATTTAAATGAGGCGAAAAAACATGTTTTTCTCTCAAATGGATCATTATAATCATTTGTTTCAGATGTACTGTGATTATTTTCTGTATAAAACTTAATGTGGTGTTCAAAAAGTCTTTTTTTCAAACTTGAGTCTTGGAAAAGAGGGGATCGTCTTATAATCAGGGCCGTCTTATTTTCGGGACAATACAGTAATCATTGCGGCACTAGTACTAACTACAAAATGTCACACATTGTGAAAGTACGACAGAAACTAAAGCGAATTTTCTTCTCGTCAGATAAAAACTGGCATCCATCTCGTTATGTTTTAGTCTCCCAAGACACATTTTCAGCTTATAAAGTTCATTGACGAAACACTGGTTAGGTCGAATAATACACCTGTATACGATTCTTTTTTCATTTTTAGAAATTATTCTTTCATTTTGACCCATTATAAAAAAATATTTTTTTGTTCATTTCATTCATTTGTGTTGTTTGTTTTATTGCTTTACAACGTATATATATATATATATATACACACACACACACACATGTATGGGTAAGTCAATTACATGCAATGACACTTTTTGGCCACCAGGGGGGCCTGCCCCCCCTTAAACTCAGCTTATGATGACACTGCTATGAGCATTAATGAATGCTTATGACAGATGTATTTGGTGCCATCCGGCAAATTATCTCACGTTTGAATGGAAGTAAAAGATCTGGCATAAATGGAGTTAGTGACATTATTTGCCGGAAAACACTTGATGTCATCCGTTAAAAGCATTCATTAATCACCATGATAGTGTAATGTCATAATTATGACCATTTTATGGCAGTCTTATGACACTGCTGTCAAATAAAGTATAACCTATTAACCAAATAAATCGACAAATAACCCGCACTAGACTATAATCTAGTTTCTAAATCATTTTAATCTTCAATAACAGCAATTAATATTTGCGTTTATAACTAGCTGCTGATAGAGAAATAAGAATCTACACAAATGATTAGCATCTATCAGTTAGCATTCGCACATCCTCAAAAACAATCACAAAAACATAAAATTGTTTGTCTGGGAAAATCTGGGCAGGCTCTTCCAGTCACGATGGGTCGAACGTCCATCGGCGTCATTGGCAGCCAGTGAGTTAGATTAGATCTGCTAAAGATACGGCCCATCTGTCTGTTTAAAAGAAGGAAAAAAAGACTATTTTCTTCCGCGTTTTACTTCCTGGGTAATGACCAGGTGTTCCAACACGCTTGCCCATAAGGCACATCTCCCACTTTTCATTTACGCCATTAGTCGAGCCTCGTATGACGTAAAGGTGAGCAAGTCTCTCAGGTGCCGTACAGGACAAAAGGTGTTTGAGGCGATAGCAGCCCTGGCGGACTGGAAATTGCTTTTGCATGGCTCGTTTGAGTAAGTAATCTCCTCGGTGAACTAATGTGATTCACAAATGACCTTTTTGCTAGCGGTGATTCATTTTTGACAGGCCCTTGGCAACTCTCGGCCCGCCTTCATAGTCCTCGGAGCGAAATCGGGACTCTGCTGATACACTTCGTTTCAGACAGCTGCTCTTTTATTAGTAGCGCCCCCTTACCCCTTTGTCATTCGTCCTCTCCTATCTGCACAGGACACTTTGTTTCTGAGTGGACTATCAGTGCAGACTCCTGGTTTTACTCCACTCGAGCCCTTAGCAACACGTGAAGTAGCTAACAACGGACGATTACAAAATG
The DNA here is from genome assembly GCF_030265065.1 of Corythoichthys intestinalis. Lineage (NCBI taxonomy): Eukaryota > Metazoa > Chordata > Actinopteri > Syngnathiformes > Syngnathidae > Corythoichthys > Corythoichthys intestinalis. Next base: position 48,609,022 of record NC_080409.1, read on the forward strand.
GAAGAGCGTCTTTTTCTGGCCTTCTTGAGTCTCATTAGCGGCAAGGTGACCCCTTGTACTCTCGTGGTTTAGCTGGGTTTGTTTTCCACACTCGAGCTTTTTATAAGGGAGCAAGTTGACATAGAAAATCCCGTACAGGAAGTTTTATCTACAATAGTTAAGTTAAATTGGCCAATTGGCTATGCTTAGCTGTGAGGTGCCAAACTTTAATTGCTTGGCTCCTTATCAGAGATCAGTCAGATTTTCGTCTTTGCACCCCGCCGTTGGATACTCAACTGGCCCAGACAAGCTGCCGGTGTCCTCATCAACACTCAGTGACTCAATATTTACATGTGATTGGTTCAAAGTGAGGGGTGGCAGCCCAGCTGGACATTTTTGGATCCCATAGCGTCACACCCAAGAGGAGCCTCCTACTCACTAAACACCTGATGTGTAAGAAGGATGGGAAAAGCCTTGAAAATATGCTGATTATTAGGGGTGTAACAAAAACTAGCGGACAGGCAAGCCAGGCAGTTGCTTGGGGCACCGGCCAATAGAGGTACCCCCGACGGTTGCCAAAACGTACAGCTATACTTTTTGCCAAGATCGTCATCCATTGGATATGGTACGGATGCCGGTGTCGGAAATTGTATCTGTAGCCATTGTGCTGCTCTGATTTGCTTGATTTCCATGGTTTGGTGAGGTACTTAACTACAAGGTTTTAAAGTGATCCTCTAACTAAAATACATGTCGGCTCTAATAAACCACAATTGCTCTCTTGTACTAAATATGTTGTTAGAAAAACATAAAATGTTAAATCAATGGCATTATTTTAGTATATTTAGTACATATTTTGACCGTTAGTGGCGCCATGGTTTGCGGGCTCGCAGTGATGACGTCATTGGGATCTTTCCAAATGTGTAGCGTGTTCAACAATTGCTTATTGCTGCCTAAACTCGTGAAGTAAAATGCCACGATGCGCTGCTTTTGGATTCAATTTCCAGTCAAATGGAAATAAGGGGAGTGAAATGAGTGGTCAAGGTGGTCAATGATTATTTTTAGTGAATAAATAGGCATAAGTGGAAGCTTCTCCCCCTTTTTGGTCCCTATATGCACGTATCCTACCCACCACGCGTTAAAACTGGCGCCCAAACATTTTTCCTGGATCCTCAGTCAAGTAAGGGATCCGTCTATTTTCTGGATTCGACGGTCCCACCGCGTCTGCAATGTTGGTTTCGGATTCGTCGGTCCCACAATGGCTTTTCGGATCAGTCTATTTTGTGGATTCGACGGTCTGATCGCGGCTGCAACATTGCCATGGGATCGGTCTAATTCCTGGATATTCGAGTGAGTAAAAAATGCGGATTTGGATTACTATTGCTATCTTTTTTGTTGACTATTCTTCGTGGGAGTTTTCCCCAAATCATACTAAATAATTAAAGCACTATGGCACGCTACCGTGACAACAGTGACTCTGACGTGGACCTTACAACAATGTTGGAGTTCGTCAGGGAGCGCGTGTTTGCGTACTGCTGAGCTCCCGAGTGAAGAGTGGTCAAGGTGGAAATATTTTTTGTGAATAAATGTGCATAAGTGGAAGCTTCTCCCCTTTTTGGTACTTTTATACATGTATCCTAGCTACCACGCGTTACAATGTACAAGACATGGATTACACAAGGTGTGCTCTTTGGCCTGTACTGTATGTAAAGCACACGGCAGCTCTGGATGCTAACAATCTAAATAATTATATTGGGATAAGTATGAAAAGGCAATATGCTTACCTTGAATATCTGCTAATAAAACCGGAGTTCCCAACAGCATACACTCTCGCTCCCAACTGGAGTTCCCAACAGCACTCTCTCGCTCTGTTGCCATTGAGATTCACTTGCAGCGAGTGCATCACCAGTTTTGCCCAACTTTTGTCATATCAGGTATTTGCTGCACGCATTTTTCCCTGAAACTCGTCTTGTGAACGACCGACAGTGCTGTCCTGCTCTTCACTTTTCAGATCTGGTTCAAATAGGAAGGGTAGAACCGACGACATGTTGGGAAGGCTAACGAGTGACATGCTGGAATTTGGGCAACGGGCCCAGTGACGTCACGCACTGCGACGTAACAAGAATGGCGACCTATCACTTAAAATAATTTTACAAGCTTTATTAAAACAAGAACATTAAGAGGGGTTTTAATATCAAAATATTATAACTCATACTAACATTTATCTTTTAAGAATTACTTGTCTTAAAAATAGAGGATCCCTTTAAAACTTGGCCCATCCATCCCAGTAAAAAACAACTTTTTTCTGTAGTATAACGTAACATATGTACTGAACGTAAAATAAGGCTATGCTTTACTGTTTTACTCATAGGATGACATATAAATGTTAATACTGTAATTCAAGTCCCGTATGGAGTTTCTTTAGTTTAATAAACGTCAATGTCCAAAATATATCTGTGGTTCTTTTCTGGCTTCAATGAAGTCGACATAACTCATAGCTAATGTGTGTGTGTGTGTGAGTGCACTCACGGCCAGGGGATACAATCTTTGATTGGGGTAACTACATTGTCAAGACATCGGTGGTGGCGCTGTTGTACAATTAGTGTCTTTAGTGGGGCAAATTGAAATTCCGCTCACCATTTTGACGGTGGTCTCTGGCATTTCATGGTCCACATTTTCAATCCTTGGTTCTTGCTCAGTAGTTGTTGTCGCTTTTGAAAGCTTAGGTTTGAAAATATTACGTATATCCATCTTGCCTCTTCTGTGCTCGGGTGGTTTTGGCTAAGCAAAGCAAATGACCGTCTAAGGTGCTAGTCAGATGATCTGTTCGAAAAATAATTTTGACTCATTATAATAAATTTTCTACGGCTGTCAAACGATTAAAATTTTTAATCGAGTTAACCACAACCACAGCTTAAAAATTAATTAATCGTAATTAATCGCAATTCAAGCCATCTTTAAAATATGCCATATTTTTCCGTAAATTATTTTTGGAATGGAAAGATAAGACACAAGACTGATATTTACATCCAACATATAAGAACTGTATTTGTTTATTATAACAATAAATCAACAAGATAGCATTAACATTATTAACATTATGTTAAAGCGATCCATGGATGGAAAGACTTGTAGTGCTTAAAAGATAAATATTAGTAAACGTTATAGAAATTTTATATTAAAACCCCTCTTAATGTTTTCGTTTTAATAAAATTTGTGAAATTTTCAATCAAAAAATAAACTAATAGTTCGCCATTGTTGATGTCAATAATAACACAATGCTCATGGTGCTGAAACCCATAAAATCAGTCGCACCCAAGCGCCAGCAGAGGGCGACAAAACACCAAAAAACACAAGTAACAAGTGGACATGACACTTTGCTGTCATTTTAATGTTTGAGCGGGGCATGTGCGTTAAATGCGTCAAATATTTTAACGTGATTAACTAAAAAAATTAATTACCGCCCGTTAACGTGATAATTTTTGACAGCCCTACATTTTTCATTTAATTCATTTTTGTTGTTTGCTATAGTTTTTTACAACTTTTATAGACTGTATTTTAGAGGAAAACTTAATTTTAAAATCAATATATAGGAAAGTCGATTACGTGCAATGACACTTTTCGGCCACCGGGGGGGGGCTGGCCCGCCCTTCAACTCTGCCTGTGTGTAAAACCAACTGCAGTTGACATCGCAAAGTGTTCGCAAATATCAATTTACCCAAATAAAGTAATCAGTGAAACAAAAAGATGCAAAAAAAAAAAAAAAAAAAAAAATTCATAGATTCAGAGGTAGTTTTACTTCCTGCTATGGTTGTTCCGATCATATTTTTTTTTTTGCTCCCGATCCGATCCCGATCGTTTTAGTTTGAGTATCTACCGATCCCGATATTACCCGATCCGATTGCTTTTTTTTGTTCCCGATTCAATTCCAATCACTCCCGATAATTTTTCCCGATCATATACATTTTGGCAATGCATTAAGAAAAAAATGAATAAAACTCGGACGAATATATACATTCAACATACAGTACATAAGTATTATTAACATTCTTTCTGTGAGAGGGATTCACGGATAGAAAGACTTGTAATTCTTAAAGGATAAATGTGACTTTGTATATTATGACTAAATATTGCCATCTAGTGTATTTGTTGAGCTTTCAGTAAATGATACTGTAGTCATTTAACGTCTGCCAAAATGCATGATGGGAAGTGCAACCATGACTGTGCGTCGTGGCACCAATTAATATATCTTCTCTGCGTTGGGAAATAACATAGGGTGTGAAGAAAAAGATCAACTACTACCTTTCTTCCCCACATTGCTTATCACGATTATTCTAATCGTTGGGAGGGGAAATGTAAGGCTTTAGCCATGTATAAAAAAGCTCCAAAGGCTGCCAAAATCCTCTCTACTCATTTTACGCTGCCTTTTAGCCCTATATACTGTATGGGTAAAACGGACCCATTTTAGATTGATAGCGACAATGCGTGAGTGGGTCGTGCAGCGCATGCGCTAATTGCGTTAAATATTGTAACGTGATAAATGTAAAAAATATCAATTCTCGCCGTTAACGCGATACATTTGCTAACCCTACCTTAAGCTTAAACTAAAGGCTCTGGAAGAGTGTAACTCATTATGTCTGTAACGTTAAATACAATTAGAAAGCGATTTATTTAAAAAATATATATATTAGGGGTGTCAAACGATTACAATTTTTAATCGAGGTAGAGCTTAAAAATTAATGAATCATAATTAATCACAATTAATCGCAATTCAAACCATCTATAAAATATGCCATATTTTTCTGTAAATTATTGTTGGAATGGAAAGATGAGACACAAGATGGATATATACATTCAACATACGGTACATTATTACCGTATTTGTTTATTATAACAATAAATCAACGAGATGGCATTACCATTATTAACATTCTGTGAAACTGTGACTTCTAGTTCTTAAAAGATAAATGTTACTACAAGTTATAGAAATTTTATATTAAAACCCCTCTTAATATTTTCCTTTTAATAAAATTTCTAAAATTTTCAATCAAAAAATAAACTAGTAGCCCGCCATTGTTGATGCCAATAATTACTTACACACTGCTCATGGGTGCTGAAGCCTATAAAATCAGTCGCACCCAAGCGCCAGCAGAGGGCGACAAAACTCCGAAAAACACAACAAGTACAAATTTCACTGTGCTGTCATTTTAATGTTTGAGTGGGGCATTTGCGTTAATTGCGTCAAATATTTTATTTTAAAAAATACTGCCCGTTAACGCGATAATTTTGACAGTCCTAATATATTTATATATTAAAAAAAGGCATGTCCGATATTTTTTTTGTCGATTCCGATTCTTTGAAAATGACGAGATTGGACCCGATCAATCAGGACATCTCTACTTCCCGCCATCGCACACAAAAAAAGCTCAACAGCCTCCACCGTACAAAGGTCTTGGTTGGTGTCAGTCCGAGATAAACTCAACTTTCAGTCATCCTCTACATTTTAAGGATTTGTTGTTCCCCAACCGCATTCACTCAATTAACTTTAGTGCTTTTTCAATCCGTCGTGACAAATGATTACAGGGATTATAATGAAAGCTATTGGCTCCACTGTAGTGTATGAAGTATTTTAGCAGCAGGAGCTGATGGCTTGTTTACACTGGACAAGAAAAAGGACTCAGCCAGCCAGGTGTTTCTTTGTTGATGGCACTTTTCAGAAAGGACAAGGATGAGTGAACAATAAGTGTTTAGCGGGCAGTGCTTCGCTTAAGGTTACCATACATGCTGACATTTGAGGGACGGAATGTGCACTTTATAATCATGGTGGTGGACGTACGTCGTTACCACACATACAAGCTTCTCAAGGGTCTCGATCTGTTGTGATGCCTTCTCATCATGACTTGGCACCCCGAAAGTGTGGGTGTGTGTCTCTGTCAGGTTCCAGCAGGGGGATTTATTATCACCCCGCAGAGCATCACACACCAGCTGGAACACATTCATTATTCACCCAGCATGTCTCAGAGGTCAAATGCCACCCCATAAAAAAAGAAAAATGGTGTGGAAAAGTGGAAAATTCAACACTGTGTTGGAAATGAAGCACAATTCATATTTTTACAATGTATAGACAAGTTTCCTGAGCGAAACATGGGTGGCGCCATCATTGACATTTTCTGCTACGGACTACCAGTTTAGACAGAACAACATGAAATGCGGTTGAAGTAACCGGTGTGTAGACTGTTTTTAAACTTCAAAATCAAACCAGGGGAATCCACGGAATGTCCAAATATGGATTCAGCACGACGTAGATGAGGCTCCGAAACTTTCTGTGCTGTGCGTGTTTGTGTGAACTCCTGGAAGCACCTACATGTATACATGGGTGAAAGCGGTTAGAATTTCTTGCCAGAACTCCCCGACGTGAAGGTCGCCACGGAGCCATGCAAAGAATGCAAAGAAAATGCAAAGAAAACGGTTTTGGTCAGTTATTTCTATAACACATACAAAAACTTTTCATTCAAAATTGTATTTTTTCAATGATTTGCAAAACCTCCATGTGCTAGTTTTTATTTTCCCCTCATTTCCTCAAATACTAAATGCCAAATCTCAATTTTAACTACTTAAAAACATAGGATGTACAGTATATTAAAATTGAAGATAATGTAAACATTTACTTTTTATTTTTTAATAATAAAGATATAAGTAACATATTCAGAAAAATAAGTACAGATGACTTATATTATGCAGAGTGATATGGAATATATTTCGAAGATTTACTTCAAAAACATTTACTTTTTTAAATCATAAGGAAATGAAGAAGTAGCCTAACTAGAGATGTCCCGATCGATCGTGTCCGATCACGTCATTTTCAAAGTATCGGAATCTGCAAAAAAATATCGGACATGCTTTTTTTTTTTTTTTTTAATATATATATATATATATATATATATATTTTTTTTTTTTAATTAAATCGTTTTCTAATTGTATTTAAACGTTACAGACATAATATGTTACACTCCGCCAGAGTCTTTAGTTTTGGCATAAGGTAGGGTTATCAAATTTATCCCGATAATGGCGGTAATTAATTTTTTAAAAAATGAATCACGTTAAAATATTTAACGCAATTAATGCATGCGCTGCACGACCCACTCACGCATTGTCGCGCTCAACCTGTATTGGCGCTGTTTTACCTATGTAGAGCTAAAAGGCAGCATAAAATGAGTAGAGTGAATTTTGGAAACCTTTGGAGCCTTTTTTTAATTGGCTAAAGCCTTACAATCCCTCTCCCTACGATTAGAAATATCGTGGGAAGCAATGTGGGGAAGCAAGGTAGTAATTGATCTTTTTCTTAACACCCTATTTTATTTCCAAACGGAGGGAAGATATATCAATTGGTAGCACTACGCACAGTCATGGGTGCACTTCCCATCATGCATTTGGGAATGGCTACAGTATCATTTACTGAAAGCTCAACAAATACACTAGATGGCAATATTTAGTCACAATATACAAAGTCACGTTTGTCCTTTAAGAATTACAAGTCTTTCTATCCGTGGATCCCTCTCACAGAATGTTAATAATGTAAATGCCATCTTGAGGATTTATTGTCATAATAAATAAAGTACGTATGTACTGTATGTTGAATGTATATATTCGTCCGAGTTTTATTCATTTTTTTCTTAATGCATTGCCAAAATGTATATGATCGGGAATGATTGGAATTGAATCAGGAGCAGAAAAAAAGCAATCGGATCGGGAAATATCGGGATCGGCAGATACTCAAACTAAAACGTTCGGGATTGGATTGGGAGCAAAAAAACATGATCGGAACAACCCTAAGCCTAACATATTTGAACAAATATACCGTATTGGCCCGATTATAAGACGGCCCTGATTATAAGACGACCCCCTTTTTCAAGACTGAAGTTTGAAAAAAGACTTTTTGAACACCAAATTAATTCTTATGCAGAAAATAATCACAGTACATCTGAAACAAATGATTAGAACAATATATTTGAGCGAAAAAGCATGTTATTTTGCCTCATTCAAATCTTAATATCTGAACATTTAAATAAGTAAACTAAAGTGCAATCACATTCGAAAATGAATGGCTTCTGGTTTTTGAAATGTAAATAAAACTAAATATATTGTGATAAAACAACAAAATTGCAATAACTGTATTAACCATCAAAGTGAAGTCTAACTGTAGTCTTGAAACAAATCTGAATAAGGAAAAACATTGCAATAAAATAATGCAAACTGGTTAAACATGAGAGTAGCTGAGATCTGTCATGACAGAACATCGCTTCAATGATATCTGGCGCAATCTAGTGTCGTGAATGGGTATAACGTCTAGACCGTGAATATAAGACGACCCCCACTTTTTCAGTCTTATTTCAATGCAAAAAACACAGTCTTATATTCAGGCCAATACGGTAAGTCCAAAGTGCACATTGACAGCTAAGATGCTCTGAACCTCTCCATCAGAGCAAATAAAACTATATGTGTTAAATAAGCCACCTTAACTCTTTCCTTGCTCTTAAAGATTTGATCCATTTTCTGTTGCATTGCCCTTTTTTTGCGGTTTCAGAAAACATGCACATTTGAACCAGTCAGAGCTAACTCTCTCTGGGGATCACATCTCAGTATGTGAATGAATGAAATTTTATTGTCATCATCATCGGTATCATTGACAATCATTGACAATTACAAAATGTGATATGATTTGCCCGAAGGAACCGAAGAAGAAGACAAAGGCGGACGGGATGAAGCATATGCTTGTTTCACGTCCGCCATACAACTAAAGATGCACATTCAGACATGGTACATACATCAGATGGCCACAAAACTGTACAATAACACAATCAACAATCTGGGTTTAGTAACTCAGCGTCCAGTCAAGCAGCTTGATTAATTTCAGGGCGTACAAGGTTATGGCTTTGTCATGTCCCTGACATTTTTGTATCTGTTTGATGAGCTCATTTGCGCGTCGGCACTGGTCGAGATCGTCAGCCAGAATTTCCAGCCTGTTGATGCGAACATCTCTGTCCTCGACAGCCTGCTTGAGTTTCTCGTTTTCAGCGCGAATTAACTGGAGCTCTCTGACGATTTCTTGATTCTGGTTTTGAATCAAGCCAGTCAAGGAGACCTCAAACTTCTGTATGGAGGATTTTGTTTCATCCAAGTCTCCAAGTTTCAAATTCTTTGGAGCCATACTGGGAGTCGAGCTTGCTGGCCCTGAGCGCTTATCGGTTAAGATAAGAGAGTGCTTCAGGAGCTCAGAGTGCGTCTGTACACGGTAAAGGCTGAGCAGCGAATGTCAGCCAATTGAATGGATGAATGAGTCCAGGCATTTTGCTTTGCTGCGTGCATTCGCACATTGACATGACTCGTCATCGTCAGACTCGGATAACTGCAGCAGCTGGGGAAAGCTCCATGCTGTCCGTGGAATAAAATAAATCATACGTGGAAACGGATTACGCTACACAAGCACTTTACTATGCTTGTTGTCAACACTTGTGTATGTAAATCTGATGTTGGTAGATTGTTTTCTTCTCGGATATGAAAGTCTTTTTTTCAAACTTGAGTCTTGAAAAAGAGGGGGTCGTCTTATAATCAGTGCCGTCTAATATTCAGGCCAATACGGTAATGTGTCAATTATTTGAAGTCTCTCGTGTGCCGCATTTAAAGGGCATGTGAAGATACTGCTCATTGGACACGCATGAATTGGCAAATGATCACGCTAAAAGCAGTGGAAAAATGCCCTCTTTTATAATGTACTTACAACTGCCAAAATCTAGACGGGGAAAATACAGTAGAGCCCCAAGTGTAGACCAAAGCATGGTTTTTAATAGGATATGAATAAAAGATGAGGAAACAATAACAGCCACATCAACAATTTATTACCCTCACCGTGAGCATTGTTTTCATGACCATGTTTGTGTTGTGTACAACTTCGTCGTCACTTTTAAAAAAATATGAAGCCGTGTTTTGTTGTAATGTTTGGATATTCTTCCAAAGATTTCCCACGAGAAGCCTAACGCATCCATCTCAAATGACTGGATTGTATAATGGTTGCAAATGTAAATTATTAAAATCTGTAAAATCAAGTTTATCATCTGATGCAGTTTTATTTGGTAGAGTGAAGAAAGAAAAATTGTGTTCTGACACTTGATTCTGCCAAATCTTATCAGCAAGGGCGTAGGTTTGCATAGGAGCGATAGGGACAAAACACTACCGACTTTACAGAAAGCTCAAATTGTCCCCACCAACTTTTAAGCAACCTTATTTGCATTATATAATGTGTTCAGTTATATTGGTCATTTAGATTGTCTTCCCATATCTTGAAACCAATTGACCCTACCATTATCAAATTAATTATTTTCATTATGTTCAGACTTATATTTACCTCTTTTTCATTTGCTTAATGTGCCAGTCCCCCCCCCCCCCCCAAACGCATGTTTGATTGAATGATGACTTGACCCACCCCCGACACACACATACGCTTACACTCACACAGCCATGACAGAGATACATGTCGACAACATGCTGCCTCCTTCGAAGAGGAGGGATATTAGTTTTTTTTTCGACCAGTAGCAGCCACTGTAAGTAATTTAAAAAGATGCCAATGTTGTGTAGGTGGGAAACACACCACTAATTTTTCTACTGAAAGTCCGACCTGCATTAGAGTTAGCTTAACATTAAACTGTGTGAACTTGCTAAACTGCAAAATTTGGGTAGGAAGCCACTATTTTTCCTCAAACGCACGTTTGATAGGCTGATGACTTGACCACCATTTTTTTCTTGATTTAGGTGAAAAATGACCGACTTTTAGATGTATGGGCCTAATAAGAACAAATGGTAATATACACTCACCGGCTACTTTATTAGGTACACCATGCTAGTAACGGGTTGGACCCCCTTTTGCCTTCAGAACTGCCTCAATTCTTCGTGGCATAGATTCAACAAGGTGCTGGAAGCATTCCTCAGAGAGTTTGGTCCATATTGACATGATGGCATCACACAGTTGGTGCAGATTTGTCAGCTGCACATCCATGATGTGAATCTCCCGTTCCACTCGTCCCAAAGATGCTCTATTGGATTGAGATCTGGTGACTGTGGAGGCCATTTGAGTACAGTGAACTCATTGTCATGTTCAAGAAACCAGTCTGAGATGATTCCAGCTTTATGACATGGCGCATTATCCTGCTGAAAGTAGCCATCAGAAGTTGGGTACATTGTGGTCATAAAGGGATGGACATGGTCAGCAACAATACTCAGGTAGGCTGTGGCGTTCCAACGATGCTCAATTGGTACCAAGGGGCCCAAAGAGTGCCAAGAAAATATTCCCCACACCATGGCACCACCACCACCACCAGCCTGAACCGTTGATACAAGGCAGGATGGATTCATGCTTTCATGTTGTTGACGCCAAATTCCGACCCTACCAGCCGAATGTCGCAACAGAAATAGAGACTCATCAGACTAGGCAACGTTTTTCCAATCTTCTATTGTCCAATTTCGATGCGCTTGTGCAAATTGTAGCCTCAGTTTCCTGTTCTTAGCTGAAAGGAGTGGCACCCGGCGTGGTCTTCTGCTGCTGTAGCCCATCTGCCTCAAAGTTCGACGTACTGTGCATTCAGAGATGGTCTTCTGCCTACCTTGGTTGTAACGAGTGGTTATTTGAGTCACTGTTGCCTTTCTATCAGCTCGAACCAGTCTGTCCATTCTCCTCTGACCTCTGGCATTAACAAGGCATTTCCGCCCACAGAACTGCCGCGCACTGGATATTTTTTCTTTTTCGGACCATTCTCTGTAAAGCCAAGAGATGGTTGTGCGTGAAAATCCCAGTAGATCAGCAGTTTCTGAAATACTCAGGCCAGCCCTTCTGGCACCAACAACCATGCCACGTTCAAAGTCACTCAACTCACCTTTCTTCCCCATACTGATGCTCGGTTTGAACTGCAGGAGATTGTCTTAAACCATGTCTACATGCCTAAATGCACTGAGTTGCAGCCATGTGATTGGCTGATTAGAAATTAAGTGTTAATGAGCAGTTGCACAGGTGTACCAATAAAGTGGCCGGTGACTGTTTACTAAAAGCAAGAGGAAGAATCTGATGCATTTATCTGTTAACTAGCGTTTAAAACTCAAAACAAAAAAATTATTCGACTAGATTTAAGAAAAATGATCAGATTAAGACATTATACAGTAACATTTGCAGTTTGAAAGTTAGTACAAGTCAATACAGATTTATTTTGCATTAATCATTTTGCCTATCAATTAATTAGGTTCTTATTGGTGAGAAATGTAGCCCTGACCGCCGTTCACCCAATCTGTTTGGTCTTATTAATGTCCTTTCCGCGGCAAAAAGTGTACATGCAGGTTATGCTGTTGTATCGTCCCTACCATTATTGAGACCAAAACCTCTACGCCCTTGCTTATCAGCTTCTAGTTTTGTGTGCTTGATGATTGTATCATGTTATTCCCTTGGATGCAACTTAATTACATGTTTTGAAAAGGGCACAGCTATTTAATTAGTTTCTCTAACAACCCACCTTTATCACATGCCTAAGTCACACATGACCCTTTAAGATTGAAAGCATGTTCCTGACGTCTTGATTTATGTGTTGACCTATAATATTCTGATTTGAAATGTACGGGGCGTGTTTGGGGGAAAATGACAAATCTTCTCAGGGAAATATTCACAATTACTTTGCATAATTGTATTTTAAATCATTTTAAATCTTTTTTTGGTTGTTGATGAAATGATTCCCAATAATGTTGATGACATTAAAGTTAGTAGAATATCCATAATTAAAATGTTTTCCCTAACATTCTTCAGAGAATCCTTATTGTCGAATTAGTTCGCCGCTTTTCACTCGTGTAAAAAAGTTTGGTGTTGGATGATGTCACGTTAATTTTTATTGAATATTGCATTAACTACCTCCATTTCTCTGTTTGTAGGTTTCATTTGTTTAGTGCTTTTTTTTTGGTGTAGGTCAGTGCTTCTCAATTATTTTGTTATACCCCCCAGGAAGACATAAACGTTCCGCGCCCCCTCCCCCAACTCTCTGCCTCGACTGTAAATATACTGTAGTATCATTTGTATATAAAATATTCCTCTGCATAACATTGTGTTCTTTTTAATATTAAAGAAAAAAGTAATATAGATCAATTTAGTTAAGTTTAAAAAAAAAAAAAAAGATTTTTTTTTTTCACTGTTTGATACTGAAAAATACACTTTAAAAAAGTCAATAAATAATAATAAATTCAAATTGATTAGCAACATTAACTCACGAGGACAATATGCCAAACAATTAGACCGAAAAAACAAAAATTAATAGAACAAAAACGAAAGTGTCATTGGACAGAGGGAAAGTTTATTTTTGCTGCTGGCAGTATCAGCTCATTTCCTATGTTGTGGAATTATTTTGCACTGAGCAACTTGGTATGCCACCTTATATGATTAAATAACAGTGCTCGCTAGTTTACTGATGTAACACTGACAAAGCGGGAGGATTGTTGGCACGTTTTCGCTGAAAAAAATAATTCCTGCTGTCCGCTGCAAACATTTTTAGACAAAGTAAATAGACCGGTCTTTCCTTGTCTCCCACTGTACTAAAAGTCAAAGCCAAATGCTGCATCCGCTTCGTCATATTTCCTTGTCTTAGCTTTTCATATATCCAGGGCTCTTATCTGTGTGCTCTTGTTTGGTTCAAAAATATTGCGCACACGCTGAAAATGAGAGCGGTACTGCCACCCACTGAGTGGATGTGCAATTACATTTTATTCTAGTACGGCAAAAAAGTATGTTCCCCAAGGTCACATGCACCACCCCCAGCATCGCTCTGCGCCCCCTGGGAGGGCCCGCCCAACTATTTGAGAAGTACTGGTGTAGGTGTCCACATCAAATTGTGGGTCATGTTGGCCATAATATTAACTCATTTGCTCCCAAAAACGTATAAATACGTTCTATTTTTGTTTCAGTGTCCCAAAAATATATTCATGTCTTTGACGGTTTTTTTTTTTTTGACAAGAGGCATCTCTAGGTCCTGACGCACCTAAACTGCAATGCACAAAGCTCAAAACCAATTTTAAAGCAATAAAACTGGCCACTGGAGGGCAGTAACGCATTTTGTAAGAACTCATCTCGGGCCAAGAAAGGAAGTGAAGAAAAATAGTCAGGAAACGGAAGTTGGAGGGTCTTGTGAAGACGCGAGAAAAATGTGGGGAAAAAAGGCAAACGAAACTGGAGGAGTGTTTTGAAAAGAAAACGAAACCATAGTCAAAGAATGATTAAAAAAAAAAAAAAAAAACTGTCTTGATGAGACAGATGGTGAAGAGAGAGATGTTTACCCCGTCTGCGAGACGGCCACAACAGCGTCAGGTTCCTTACGCGTTCTGCGGAGCTCACGTTGCGTTACTCCTCAGCCCGAGGTTGAAACCAACTATGAATATGATGAAAAAAGTGAGACCGGTCTTGATACGGACTCATCAAATTACTGGGAGCCACCTCATTCAACCGGGAGCAGCCGAGAGCCTTCCCCGTTATGTGCGCAAATAGTTCAACAGTTCAATCGTGTAGTTATGTGGAAATAAATTGTTACTTTGCGATCAAAAGCTCTATTTGTCTTGTTGTACAACAAAAACATTATTCAGATGTTTGGGATGTCACAAAAGCGAAATATAGCTGTGTTAAAGTCAGTTATGTTTGAAATGTATGCTTTTACAAAAAGTTCAATTTGTTTTTTTGTTTTTTTTTATCAGAAATTGGAAAATTGCTCAGACTAAGCTATTTTCTAATGCTGATTTCTAAAGAATGGAAAAAGATATGAACTAATTTTTTTCTGCTGAAAGAAGAGAGTCTAATTTTTCATTTGGTGGGTTCCATGTTTATATAGCAATAGAACAGAATTTTCTCTGAGCCTTGCAAAATCAGTCAAAATCCAGTAAAATGGCCGGGAGTGAAGGGCCTTGCCTTGGCTGGGAGTGAATAAGTTAATATTTGGTAAACAAATGTGTCCTAGATCAGTGGTCCTCAACCTTTTTTTTCCCGCTATGGAGCGATGTGATTTGGGCCTTTTTTTTCACGGACCAGCAATGTGGGCTACAAAATCACAGTAAATATAAAATAACACGACGGGGCTCAAAACAAACAGTAAGTGCAGGGAAAATATAACTCACCATTAGCTAACTGAACCTTTTTTTAACAGAGACCTCTCCTAAAACTTGACTGCAAATATCCTTGGTCGCAGGCATGAGTTTTTCTCCAATCGTGAAAGGTTTCTTGGCTTCAGCAATACGGTTCGTGACGAGGTACGATGCTCTCAGTGCATTCACTTTTGTTAACTCGTTTGCTAGCATTTAGCCACATATTAAACAGAATGGGCATGGTTGTGGACTCTTCATGGTCAAAAGTGTGGCCTTTTCCCAGTAAAAAAGCTGTCTAAAGACGTCATCGCCCGCAGCACATGACCAACAGCAGCTAACGTTCCCCACACTGGGCTACTATAGGTGTGCAAATACTCCAATAATGGCGGCCGGAACACCCTGACATGAAGGTCGCCACAGAGCCATAAATTTTTAAATTTTATTATTTCAATTTATTTCAAATTATATTCATTTATTTGGAGGTAATGGCAGCCAACAAATTAAATAAGTGCACTATAAAGTGTTCAGGGCATAGTGGAGACTATCAATGCCAAAGAATCGATACCCCCAACCAGCTAAATTAAAGCTGCAGAATACTAGTGTCACTGCAACCAACTTTGCTCTTCATGTAATACATTAGTGTATTAAAGGTTTCCCCATTTTAAAACATTTCCAGCATTTTGCAACACAATATGGTCATTACGCATTGTCTGATGTGCCTCAAATTGCATTACACATACCATGAACCATATCATATAGTTCCATCTATACAGCCTCACTCAAAGCTATTGAAGATTAGATGAATTGCGCCCTGCTTTTCAAAGCATTGTGCCATCATTGCAATTTGCGCACATACGCGCCACAAATCCAAATAAACCGTGTGTGTATACAGGCACTTGTGAGATACACAAGTGTCCTTCAGATAATGGCTACAGCGAGGAACAAAGAGGCGTTATCGCACGCTTGCAGCCATGTTCTGTTCTCAGAGACTCTCCATTGCTGCCATTAGTGCATACATCCAGGAGATAGGAGGTGGCCTTTCTGTTAACTGGGCCCCGTGTTTCTTGTGTTGCCGACATCCTGAAGGCAGATAATGAGTTCTTCTCACAGACCCGCAACTTGGTTTAAGGTCCATTATTACACCAGAGCAATAGGGCTTCAGCCTGACTGTGTTGTGGTGTCTTGGGAGTTGAATTGATCTCAAATGATGTCTGAGTGCTGTCGAGCATACGGATGGTGGCGGTGCAGATGTCAAAGTGATTACTAAGTAAACGTCTAACCATGACTCCCGACACTTGTGTATTCATCTTTTCAGGTTTACAGTCATTTTAAATAATTCATGTCAAGATGCACCGTCAAAGTTAGTAATGGTCCTCAACTTGATGTGTGTTATTCAAAGTGTCGTGTACATAATGATTGATCAGGATTGATGGCTTATCGTAAATTATTTTCTATCGGAGGTTGAGATTAGCGTTTGGCTAATGGTACCTCAGTAGTAGTGTTTTTGGCAGCCTTTATAATTTTTGTCCTCGTCTTTTGGACAAAAACTTATTAAGTCTTAGTGAAATTTTAGTCATTTCAAAATGTGTTGATCTTCGTCTAGTTTTAGTCCAAAAATAAAGGTTTCCTACAGTGTTGTTTTTGGCGGTTATTTTCGTCTTAGTCCTTTGAACAATAATACTTATTAGTCTTAGTTGTATTCTAGTTAGGGCTGTCAAACAATTGAAATTTTTAATCGAGTTAATTACAGCTTAAAAATTAATTAAACGTAATTGCAATTACAACAATCTATAAAATATGCCATATTTTTCCGTAAATTATTGTTGGAATGGAAAGATAAGACACAAGACGGATATATACATTCAACATATGGTACATAAGTACTGTATTTGTTTATTATAAAAATGAATCAACACGATGGCATTAACATTATTAACATTCTCTTAAAGCGATCCATGGATAGAAATACTTGTAGTTCTTAAAAGATACATGTTAGTATGTTATAGAAATTTTATATTAAAACCCCTCTGAATGTTTTCGTTTTATTAAAATTTGTAAAAATTTCAATCAAAAAATAAACTAGTAGCTCGCCATTGTTGATGTCAACAATTACACCATGCTCACTCATTGTGCTCAAACCCATAAAATCATTTGGGCCCAAGCGCCAGCAGAGGGCGCCAAACACCAAAAAACAAGTAACAAGCGGACATTACACTGCTGTCATTTTAATCTGTTTGAGCGGGGCATGTGCGTTAATTGCGTCAAATATTTTAACGTGATTGATTAAAAAAATTAATTACCGCCCATTAACGCCCTAATTCTAGTCATCTCAAAACCTGTTTGTCTTCATCTAGTTTTTGTTGATGAAAACTCAAGGCTAATTTTAATAATTTGTTCTAAAACCTAGTTTTCGACTGTAAAATAAAAAAATTAAAAAAATTATACCCATTGGGCGCCATAAACTGTATGTAAAGCTACTACAAAAAACACAATGCTCAAAAGTATGGGAGGGAAACGCATGCAAAAAGTATTTTGAGGCAATGAAAAGGTAATAAAAGGCTTGATAAAAACGAAGGGTGTAACGGTACATGTATTTGTATTGAACCGTTTCGGTACGTGGTGCTCTGTTCGGAATGGAGGCGTACCGAACGAGTTTCTGACGCAATGTAACCCTTTTTGAGGCTGTGAGTCAATCAGGTTACAGTTTCTTTGTGTAGATTATATTTTCTCTTTCTTCTCTACGATAATGAGTACCAACACGGTACGACAGTATAACCCAGAAACGTCAACGGCGAGACAACGTGGCTGCTGCGAGAACGCAGTGAAACGCGGGCGTTAAAGTCAATCAGCCAATGCACACCAGTCCAGGCATGAAAATCTCTCACCTTTCGGCGAAATTCGCCGTTTTGAAGTAAAAAAGGGCGACCTACGTGAATTGCGTAGATCCGAGGAGAAATTCTTTTTTTTTTGGGGGGGGGTTTTATTTAATTATTATTATCATCATGTGATTAACTTAGTACGTAAACTGAGCACTTAAGAACACAGTCAGCAAATCCTTCTAGATGCTTCGCTGACGAGAACCAATCATCGGCCCAAACTGCGTTCCATTATTCCAAACGCGTGCACCCCTTAGTGTACATGGAGTGCTCGGAGAGCCTTTGGTTGCATTGCAAAGCTGCGAAAACAAAAAGCACGCCTTATCCACACCGGGGCAGACCAGAGCGCAGCATACACACTTGCCTGTATTTGCCAGCAGTTTGAATTTGGTGAGTAATGGTTTCAATCGTTTTCACATTTTGCGATATAAAAAAGTTACTGCCATTCGTTGCAGCTTGCGTTGAACACTGCCAGAGCTAGCCAAATCTCCCATGAAAAAAAATAGCTCCCGTTAAATCGGCGTCAAGCTTGTGTATTTAGCGGTAATATAAACGAAGAAACACACTGTTGAGTCAAATTAAGCGGCATGCTCTCGGATGGAGGGGGCGCCTCACATCGCTCCCGTCGTCCGCCGGAGACGTGTTATTTTCGGCTTGGATTTGGGCTGACGGCCGGTGTCGGCACAACACCGGCCCGACAAGTAGTGGGAATGAGTCCTGCTTCTTAAAGCTTTTCAGAAATACAGGGATCCCTCGTTTTTCGCGGTTAATGGGGACCAGAACCCGCCACAATAAGTGAAAACCGCGAAGTAGCCCCCCATTTTTTTGTGCGTGTTCAATGCATTTATTCAGATTTTACATTGGAAAAAAGATACATATATATATATGACGTTTTTTCACTTTTTTCACCAAAGTATCATTTATAAATGGTTTTCAAGCACTTCAAAATGTAAGAATTAGTAATTGTAATTGTAAGAAAATTATATTCAAATGCTTTTTTTGTCTCAAATTTATTTTTGTAATCAAAAACAATTTTTTTATTGAAGTGACTTTTTGGGGATTAAAAGTATATACTGTATTTTGATTGAAGCAACTTTGTTTTTGATAGAAGTAACTTTGTTTTTTGATCGAATAATAAAAACACAAATCTACCTCCATCGTTATTGAGAGAGAAAGAAATTAAGAAAGCTTTAAAACTAAAAGCCACCGGGGAGTCTGTTTTTTTGTTTTGTTAAATATTTATATTTCATTACATAGACATGCGTCGTAGGGAAAGGAGATTGAGGGATAAAAAAAGGAGTTAGATGAGGCTGCTAAAGGCAGTGGATACCTCATCAGCTGGGTGAATAGCAGACCGGGTAAGAACAAGTTTGCAAGGATAGTCAGGTATTAAATACAATTATAAACACAATTACAATGTTATTTTTCTATAAGATTTTTATGTCATTGCTTTATTAATCATTAGGTGCTAGAGTTAAGTATGGATAATAATGAAATAATAGTTTTAAGAAAACTGCTGTTGGTGGCTCAGTGACCATCTGATGTGGTTTGTTCTCAGATGAATAAGTTGAGGAAGGAAGTTTTGATGCAGAGGTTGAAGAAAGAAAAGAGGCAGACTGACTGAGTCACAGCCAGAAAGTGTTGATGACAGTTTTGATTTCTATTCACTGTTGCCCGCTCCCAATTAAAGTATGTCACAGTCGCAGCCAATTATTATCTAAAGCTGGTTAAAATTGAAGTTATGTTGTTTTAAGGTGTATTAAATACTTGTTCATGTGCCCCTTTTGATCTACGAGCACCCGCCCCTCCACCGGTCTCTGCACGGCCCTGCTGAAACACAGTGTGGGTCGACAGAGCTCAATATTTTGTTGGGGTGTACAGTGTACTGGAACATATTTCCTCCACACCCTTCTCACCTTTTTAACCCCTGACCCATTTTCATGCCTGCAGTCGCAGTGTGGCCGTGTGTTAGACGCGTCCCAGAAGCAGCTCAACAAGACGCACGCGAAAAGAACGGCAGAGTTTATTATTTGACACGAGACGCGACCCTCCTGCGTCAATACTACTACCGGTAGCTAGGATCGGGCAGAGTGGAAGTCACTCGTGTAAAAATACGGTGGATCTGGTCGATTTTCAAACGAATATGCAATCGTAACCCACTTTTTGAGTCCATCAGATCTCTTGAGTGGTCGATCGGGGCACAGTTGACTTGTCTTTTTTGATATACTGCTGTCTTCTCTGCTATAATACTAACCATCACGGCCCCGTGTTCAATACAAAACCCTCCTACAACAACAAAACAAGTAGGAACTAATATTCACATGGGAACTAAAGTTATACAACATAAAATATACAATATAAATGAATACTACATCACATTTGTAAACCGAGATTTTTGTGTACCGTTACACCCCTAATAAAAACGGTACTCGCCGCTTTTAACCGATGTTCGCATGTGTTGTGCTGTGACCTGACCAGACTACCGATGCTCATCAAGATTCCATTCAAGAACCTGACCTGTCCCATTTCCTACCAACTTGATTTAAAAATGTCTTTCTCCTTGAGTCGTTCCCTTATGGAGTGCTCACCGTTTTGTGATTTACTGCGGTGCATTGTCTAATTTTAGTGTTTGACCGTGGAATGTTTGTGACTCAGTTGTGTCACTTTTATCTGCACCTATGGCAGCGTTTAAAATAGGAGAAGGTAGTTGCTTAGTTTTCCCCTTGCTGCCTTGACTTGCTTTTTTCTGGGAAGACATTCTATAAGTATATGGGGAATTTTACACAAGAGGTTTAAAGTTCTGTTGTCGTTTGGTTGCGTTTCAAAGACATCCAAGAACGCATATAGGCATTAAAGCAGCGGGAGGTGTTGCGTAATGATATATGTACATTATGGAGGATTTATTTATTATTTATTCATTTATTTTCAGTGCTTGTAAAAACACTACATGAAGTTGAATTGAGTCATTCTTAGTCTTTATAACCCTTTAAAGACACTGTGATGTGAATTCACAGAATTGTTTCTGACCAGCTTAGCTTATTTTTGCTAAATTTACATGCTCAGGTATATACAGTGGGGCAAATAAGTATTTAGTCAACCACCAATTGTGCAAGTTCTCCTACTTGAAAAGATTAGAGAGGCCTGTAATATTCAACATAGGTAAACCTCAACCATGAGAGACAGAATGTGGAAGAAAAAACAGAAAATCACATTGTTTGATTTTTAAAGAATTTTTTTCCAAATTAGAGTGGAAAATAAGTATTTGGTCATTTGGATTTCTGGCTGTCAAAGAGGTCTAACTTCTTCTAACGAGGTCTAACGAGGCTCCACTCGTTACCTGTATTATTGGCACCTGTTTTAACTCATTATCGATATATGACACCTGTCCACAACCTCAGTCAGTCACACTCCAAACTCCACTATGGCCAAGACCAAAAAGCAGTCGAAGGACACCAGAGACAAAATTGTAGACCTGCACCAGGCTGGGAAGACAATCGGCAATAGGTAAAACGCTTGGTGTAAAGAAATCAATTGTGGGAGCAATTATTAGAAAATGGAAGACAAACGAGACCACTGATAATCTGGGGCTCCATGCAAGAACTCACCCCGTGGTGTCAAAATAACAAGAACGGTGAGCAAAAATCCCAGGACCACACGGTGGGACCTAGTGAATGACCTACAGAGAGCTGGGATCACAGGAACAAAGGCACACAATGCGCGGCCAGGGACTCAAATCCTGCACTGCCAGACGTGTCCCCCTGCTGAAACTAGTACACGTCCAGGCCTCTGTCTGCGGTTCGCTAGAGAGCATTTGGATGATCCAGAAGAGGACTGGGAGAATGTGTTATGGTCAGATGAAACCAAAATAGAACTTTTTGGTTGAAACACAGGTTCTAGCATTTGGAGGAGAAAAAATACTCAATTGCATCCGAAGAACACCATACCCACTGTGAAGCATGGGGGTGGAAACATCATGCTTTGGGGCTGTTTTTCTGCAAAGGGACCAGGACGACTGATCTGTGTAAAGGAAAGAATGAATCGGACCATGTATCGAGAGATTTTGAGTGAAAATCTTCCATCAGCATGGGCATTAAAGATGAGACGTGGCTGGGTCTTTCAGCATGACAGTGATCCCAAACACACAGCCAGGGCAAATAAGGAGTGGGTTTGTAAGAAGCATTTCAAGGTCCTGGAGTGGCCTAGCCAGTCTCCACATCAACCCCATAGAAAATCTGTGGATGGAGTTGAAAGTCCGTGTTGCCCAACGACAGCCCCAAAACATCACTGCTCTAGAGGAGATATGCATGGAGGAATGGGCCAAAATATTCAATCGTGAAAAGTTTCTTGGCTTTAGCATTATGGTTCATTGCCTCATTTGCTAACTTTTGGCCAAACATTATGCAGAGTGGACTTGGCGTAGGCTTCTCTTCTGACTCGCTAGGTGGCCTTTTTCCTGGTAAAAGCTGTCCGAAAACGTCTGTTTTTTAGTCATCTTCGCTAGCGTGTGAGCTTATTGCATCCGGGAGCAAACCTGATGCGCCTACATCACGCGTCAGTATCGAGGACAAGTGCACATAGATATATATAAAAAAATAGAAGTGTGTAAACACCCCAGTAATGGTGGCCACCACTAGAGGGTGACATCTACATATCTATAGACTGGTCAACAAATTAGTTTTTCCCTTTTTGTTCCTTGAGTTTTCTTGTTTTTGTTTTTAACTGATTCTATACAATTTTTGGTTGATTTTAAATCTGCCGTCACTTATTTTTTTCCCCCCTGCAATCTTTTTTTTTATATTGTTATTCGAAGCATTTCATTTAAAATTCTTCAAACATTTTCACCTAAATACCAGTTCCTCTGCACAGTTTTGTGATAATTCTCTTCTCGACTTTACTCAAAATGCCTCTTTCCTTCAATGGGACTGGAACATAGTCATTTACTGCCAACTTTTCGACTCCAAAGGATTGGACATTTCCCTCCATAAAGTAACACTTTTCAGTTTGATCGATTTTAGTGACGCCGGTGGACAAAAGCGGTAGTGTTTTGCCTTAAGGAAGACTGCGTTTCCAATTAGGACCAGCATCGTAAAATCATGAATCAAAAATCAATCTCCTGTCGATGGAATAAACAACATTACTGTTTCTAGCGGGTGTGTGAGGGTCGAATAGTAATAAGGTAATGAATCCAGTTGAGGCTAAACAATGGCATATGACTGTTATGGTGTTTAGCCACACGGTTGCTAATGCGTCAGCGCTAACAAGTTCGGTTGGGACGGGGACGTGTCACGCCACCGAGTGAAAGCCTGGCCAATGTTTATTCGGTATATCCTGGTAGCCTTTTTTTCCCTCCTCAGACAAAACTTTTTGTTTCTTGTTGCTCTGCCATCCTTGCAGCATTCGCACAAAAGCATTCGCATTAACTTCTGTCTTTATAATGAATGGGGAAAGGGGGGAGTGACGTATGCCGTAAAGCAGTCAACACATTTGTAGGTTGTTTTTTTTGGAGTGGCAGAGTTCCTCAAACCCTCTTCAAAGTTGATCAGTGCCAGTGAAAGAGATACAGATCAGCTCAAGATATTAAAGAGGTGTCATTCAACTAGTTGTCAGTTGACATGTTAACTCTCGCAAATATTTTGAAAATATTTTATAAAGGTTGAAAAGTTATCTCGTGTTGCTTTAAATGGCAGCCAATGATATGTAAAGGTCCATATGATAACCTGCTCTCATCCTTACAGATGGAGGACATTGTCACAAGAATACAAGACGAGAAAGCAGGAGGTGTCGCCATCCGGACTGTCAAAAGCTTCCTGTCAAAGATCCCCAGCGTGGTATCAGGTGAGTGTAACTCATAACGTACATATTTGCAGATATGACGTCGCCCTCAGTTATTCACAGTGGGCCAAAAAGTATTTAGTCAACGACTAATTGTGCAAGTTCTCCCACTTGAAAATATTAGAGAGGCCTGTAATTGTCAACATGGGTAAACCTCAACCATGAGAGACAGAATGTGGAAAAAAAAAACAGAAAATCAGTTTGATTTTTAAAGAATTTATTTGCAAATCATGGTGGAAAATAAGTATTTGGTCAATACCAAAAGTTCATCTCAATACTTTGTTATGTACCCTTTGTTGTCAATAACGGAGGCCAAACATTTTCTGTAACTCTTCACAAGCTTTTCACACACTGTTGCTGGTATTTTGGCCCATTCATCCATGCAGATCTCCTCTTGAGCAGTGATGGTTTGGGGCTGTCGTTGGGCAACACGGACTTTCGACTCCCTCCATAGATTTTCTATAGGTTTGAGCTCTGGAGACTGGCTAGGCCACTCCAGGACCTTGAAATGCTTCTTAAGAGGCCACTCCTTTGTTGCCCTGGCTGTGTGTTTGGGATCATTGTCATGCTGAATGACCCAGCCACGTCTCCTCTTCAATGCCCTTGCTTATGGAAGGAGATTTTCACTCAAAATCTCTCGATACGTGGCCCAATTCATTCTTTCCTTTACACAGATCAGTCGTCCTGGTCCCTTTGCAGAAAAACAGCCCCAAAGCATGATGTTTCCACCCCCATGCTTCACAGTGGGTATTGTGCAGTTCAGTATTATTTCTCTTCCAAACAGGAGAACCTGTGTTTCTACCAAAAAAGTTCTATTTTGGTTTCATCTGACCATAACACTTTCTCCCAGTCCTCTTCTGGATCATCCAAATGCTCTCTAGCGAACCACAGACGGGCCTGGACGTGTACTTTCTTCATCAGGGGGACACATCTGGCTGTGCAGGATTTGAGTCCCTGGCGGTGCATTGTGTTCCTGATAGTAGCCTTTGTTACTGTGGTCGCAGCTCTCTGTAGGTCATTCACTAGGTCCCGCCGTGTGGTTCTGGGATTTTTGCTCACCGTTTTTGTTATCATTTTGATGCCACCAGGTGAGATCTTGCATGGAGCCCCAGATCGAGGGAGATTATCAGTGGTCTTGTATGTCTTCCATTTTCTAATAATTTCTCCCACAGTTGATTTCTTTACACCAAGCGTTTTACCTATATACCCTACCCACTGACGTCACAAAACCACGTGTTCGCTGTGTGGTTCTGCCCACTTGTCCGTCATTTTGTCTCTGTATTTGCATTGTTTTCAATTGATCGAGGAATTTAAAATGCATTTAATGGAAGACCCGGTGCTTTCTGATGCCGTAAACTCACTGGATGTGTTGCATAAAAGGCGTTATGTGGAAAAGCTTTGTTCTATACAGTCACCAGATCCATATTTGATGCCCAAATCGATGTTTTTCGACCCACTGTCTTCGCCCTGTCTGCCTGACATCTGCTACGCTGATATTTACAATTATCTTGTCCACACAAAATCAGCCTATTCTCACGAAAATTTGAAAAACTTCAAGAGCTTGGAGGCTTATAAATACTTCGTTGCTGGTTGGGTGAAACAGGTCCTCGTCCACGAAAATTCGGCAGGAATCTATCTTGTGCTTGGAAAGGTGAGTTACGAAATTTTCAATTCAAAATCTTTTGTTATTGCTAACATCCACTGTCAAGTCTAATGTATTTCATGTCATTTGTCAATGGAGTTAAGGCTTTTAATGTTTATATGGTTTAGCAATAGCACTCTCACTACATACATACGTGTATGTTGTCGGCGATTAGCCTAGCAATGATCTTAATTGTGGTTATTTGTCAGCCCCGTGGACGAGGCCAGTTTCTTTCACTTGGTACCAGCTAAATATTATTCAAAAAATAACGATGGTGGAAGAAAGGGAAGTCACAAACATCTTGAATTTGAAACTATGTCGTACTACGTCGTATGTTGTCGGCGATTAGCCTCGCAATGATCTTAATTGTGGTTGTCAGCCCAAAACCCTCTAAGTATATCTTAAATGCATCTTACCGGATATAAAATGACTACTACATAGTCTGTGGTGATTTTTTGGTGCCCAGTTTTCACGTCGAATTGCAGCCGTCCATTTCGCTCTCCTCTTTGGATCCCTCGGAATACGGTAAAACTGCAAGTCTCTCCTTCCATCTTCTCTGTTAGTGCAACCAACAGCCACACACGCCTTCACCATTTTGATTATTAATGTTAAGGAGCAGAAAAACACGCCATAAATAGGAGAAATGTACGTAGCCGTAACAGGTTAACACTATGTTTTGACAGACAAGTGGGCGGTACCATTCAGGAGAGCGGAGTTGTGACGTCACGTGGGTAGGGTCTATTGCCGATTCAGTCTTCCCAGCCTGGTGCAGGTCAACAATTTTGTCTCTGGTGTCCTTCGACAGCTCTTTGGTCTTAGTGGAGTTTGGAGTGTGACTGACTGACTGAGGTTGTGGACATGTGTTTTATACCAATAATGAGTTAAAACAGGTGCCATTAATACAGGTAACGAGTGGAGCCTCGTTAGACCTCGTCAGAAGAAGTTAGACCTCTTTGACAGCCAGAAATCTTGCTTGTTTGTAGGTGACCAAATGCGTATTTTCCACTCTAATTTGGAAATAAATTCTTTAAAAATCAAACAGTGATTTTTTTTTTTTCCCCGCATTGTCTCTCATGGTTGAGGCTTACTCCTGTTGACAATTACAGGCCTCTCTAATCTTTTCAAGCAGGAGAACTTTCACAATTGGTGTTTGACTAAATACTTATTTGCCCTACTGTAGTGACAGATGTGGCTGAACATGCTGGTCAAAAGGATTAGAGCAAATTTGACCCTTTTTGGGGCTCATTTCTATTGCCTCAGTCGCAGTTGGAGACCAGTGATGTCGTGGCTCATAAGACCGCTGTCACCGACAGCCCGCGGTCGGTCGCTGACCTTGTCGCACATTGTAATGCAGCAGCTTGCTTCTTTGCCGTTTTTGTGTGTAGGCACTGTGATCCTTCATGTGCGCTTTCCCTGACTCATTGCCGTCTCCCCGCCGATTGAGTCACTCCTCAGCCCCGCGGCTTTTCAGGCTTGCTCTGTGCCCGTTGCGATATGCTGTCCAGGAGCAAAAAGCTGTTCCATGTCAGACAGTTATGAAATTTAGGCTTTTTCAATGGCATTTCATATATATATATATATATTGTAAATGTTTAATTACATTTGTTTAGGACAACTATGTAAATATGGGGCTGATGGGCCAATAAAGCCCCTCGCAACAATATTTTGTGGCCCCCATTTGACATACAGTTGGAGTATGTGTTTGCCTGATGTATTTTGTGATAAGCAATTTGAAAATATGGATAATTTAAAATCATATACTTCACTATCAGGTGACGGGACACTGGGCTTGGGGCCGATCCGTGAGGGGCCCATTTTCAAAGACTTCAAATTCATACATTAAGACCAAAACAGGCACCTCCCTTAGGCATATCTAGCAGCGACATCAAAAAATTCAGTCGTTCCCTCATAAACTCCCTATTAGATAAGATTAGATAAGTATAACAAAACTTAAAATGGCTATAAAATTGTCAAATTATACGCAAGATGGACAAAAATCACCAAATTTAGAGATAATCACCTATATTTTCAGGATCAATAGCAATATTTAACATATCATATAAAGTTTTTGCGCAAAATAGCAGCTTTTTTTTTTTAAAATTCGTTTTCAACAGCTAATAATTAAATTTTTACTTGATAACAACTTAATGCTTAAGGAAAGCATGCAGAATCATCTTAATTTTACTCAACAAAAGCAAAATTTGAATTTTTCTAAATACAATCACAACTTATTGAGGTTGAATTCCGCTAGTGTGTAGCGATAAAGACCAACAACAACAAAGAGCTTTTTAAGTTGAAAATTCTTGTAAATAAATGCTTAAATCGCGGAATTTCTACAAAAACGAACGTAAAACTGTCTAGATTCTTGTTTAAAAGCCAAAAATGGGCAGTTATCGCTCATTTTATGTAAAAATTTCAAGCAAAAGTCCCGGTATTGTGTAATCCAACATGGCGGCCGCCACAAAACGGCTTTTTAAGTTGAAAATTCTTGCAAATAAATGCTTAAATCGCGGAATTTCTACAAATATGAACGTAAAACTCTCTAGATTCTTGGTTAAAAGCAAAAAACGGGCAGTTATCGTTCATTTTACGTAAATATTTCAAGCAAAAGTCCCGGTATTGTGTTAATCCAACATGGCGGCCGCCACAAAACGGCTTTTTAAGTTGAAAATTCTTGCAAATAAATGCTTAAATCGCGAAATTTCAATAAATATCAACGTAAAACTGTCTAGATTCTTGGTTAAAAGCAGAAAAACGGGCAGTTATCGTTCATTTTACATAAATATTTCAAGCCAAAGTTACACAAACTTTTCTCATTCATTGTATTCACAACGTTTCAAAGTGCATGTATGGTGCAATTTAATATGATAATTACCTTGAATCCTCCACCAAATCACCATTCAGACACTCCTGCCTGCTTGTATGCAGTAAAACCTTCATCCTTATTTCCACCTAAATCCGGCATTTGAACGCAGCGTGTTTGAGTTTATCACAGTGAAAGCCAACTCAACGTTCTGCCTGGGTCGGCCCCCTACGGGAAGGCGTGGCCCAATGTCTGTGGGAGCTGTCTTGTCAACTGATAGGGGAGTCTATGTTTAAAATTATTTCAAGGATCTTTTATGAGGGGAAAAATTGTAAAAAAAAAAAAAAAAAAAAAAAAAGTTTAAAAAGAATAATGAAGTGTAATAGAAAAAATATAAATCTAAATTGTAATATAATCAAACAGAATAATAAAGACTAGGGCTGTCAAACGATTAAAATTTTTAATCGAGTTAATCACAGTTTAAAAATTAATTAATCGTAATTGCAATTCAAACATCTATAAACTATGCCATATTTTTCTAAATTATTGTTGGAATGGAAAGATAAGACACAAGACGGATGTATACGTTCAACATACTGTACATAAGTACTGTATTTGTTTATTATAACAATAAATCAACAAGGTGGCATTAACATTGTTAAAGCGATCCATGGACAGAAAGACTTGTAGTTCTTAAAAGATAAATTTCTATAACTTGTACTAACATTTTATATTAAAACCCCTCTTAATGTTTTCATTTTAATACAATTTGTAAAATTTTCAATCAAAAAATGAACTAGTAGCTTGCCATTGTTGAAGTCATTAATCACACAATTCTCATGGTCATAAAATCAGTCGCACCCAAGCGCCAGCAGAGGGCAACAAAAATTAAAAAAAACACAAGGAACAAGTGCACATGAATCTGTCATTTTAATCTGTTTGAGCGGGGCATGTGCGTTAATTGCGTCAAATATTTTAACGCGATTAATTTAAAAAATTAATCACCGCCCGTTAACGCGATAATTTTGACAGGCCTAATAAAGACATAAATTGAAGTTGGTGCGGCCATTTTTGCTCTGGGAATTTTTTTTTTTTTTTTTTGTCGTTTTGCAACCTCTCAGCTAAACTCTTTGGCTGCCATTGACGGCAATAGACGTCCAATTGGCAATTGGATTTGCCTATTGCAGTCAATGGGTGTTTTTAAAATATATTTCTCTTTTACTATCACAATACATACTCTGATAGGGAATAAGTTAAGCTAATAACAACTTTTGAATAGATGTCCACTGTCCCTGAAAGAGTTGAGTTTCTATCCTTTCAATGTCTTCCTTCAATAGCAAATTAATTTCCTGAAACCACCCAACGTTGGGCATTTTCTGCCCTGTCGCTTCTCACCTTTAGGAAAAAAAATAGAAACTACATGTAACCTAGCAGGTTTAAAAATCCATTTTTTCCCCTCAGTCTTCTGAAATGGACGTTTGAGACAGTGGTAACCTGGAAGCAAAGCTCCTTCTGTTTTCAATTGCAGCCTTTGTGTAACGTTTTCAGACATTTTGCCGTGACCCGTTAAAAGCAATGTTCTCCAAACAGGGTCGGACATTGTTCAGTGGCTGATGAAAAATCTCTCTATAGACGATCCAGGTATGTGCGCGGTAAAGCCATTTCGTGCGAGCACAATGGTGCTCCGTTTAAAAAAAAATAAAAAAATCTCCCTTACGTCTACAGCCGAGGCCATCCACTTGGGAAGTCTGATTGCCGCTCACGGCTACATTTTCCCCATCTCGGACCACGTCCTGGCGCTCAAAGATGACGGAACTCTTTACCGCTTTCAGGTAAGTGAAAATATTTTATCTTTGAGTTAAAAAAAAATTTTAAAAATCCTCAAAGTATTCAAATTTTTTAGCGCTGATGGAGAAAAATTTTTAACACAAAAATGACAGTTTATGGGCAGAGCCATTTTGTGATGTCCAGTGTTGTTTTCGTAAAAGATGACGAAAAATTTCGTCAGCGAACACTTTTCATGAAGTCTTTCTATCCATGGATCGCTTTAAGAGAATGTTAATAATGTTAATGCCATCTTGTTGATTTATTGTTATAATAAACTAATACAGTAGTTATGTACCGTATGTTGAATGTATATATCCGTCTTGGGTCTTATCTTTCGATTCCAACAATAATTTGCAGAAAAATATGGTATATTTTATCGATGGTTTGAATTGCGATAATTACGATTAATTAATTTTAAAGCTGTAATTAACTTGATGAAAAATTCTAATCGTGTGACAGCCCTAATATATATGTATATGTACGATAGTAGGTTTGTGAAGAACAAATATATACTTACTCCGCTACTGCGGGCTACACTAGTTGTTAGTTTTCCTCTTTATTCTACCTATTAGCTACCAGTTTCACCAATGAGACGTCGCAACAATAATCACATGACTTCATGTTGATGCGATGTTCTGTCATGACAGATCTCAGCTACTCTCCCCATTCACGACGCTAGATGGCGCCAGATATCATTGAAGCAAGCGATGTTCTGTCATGACAGATCTCAGCTACTCTTTTTAGTTTAACCAGTTTGCATTATTTTATTGTAGGGCTGTCAAACGATTAAAATTTTTAATCGAGTTAATTACAGCTTAAAAATTAATTAATCGCAATTAATCGCAATTCAAACCATCTATAAAATATGCTATATTTTTCTGTGAGTTATATATATATTCTGTAAAATAAATTGTTGAAATGGAAAGATAAGACACAAGATGGATATATAAATTCAACATACGGTACATAAGGACTGTAGTGGGCATTTCACTCCTCTGTCATTTAAATCTGTCTATGCTGTCCTCACTCCGAAGCGTCTACTTTTTCCAAAGCTAGACAGCTAGTGAACGACGCCTTAGTAATCAGACTTCTTCCTTTTTCATCTGATTTATTAATAAAATGGCCTCAAACCATTGTCCTCTTTAGACCGTCGTAAAAATACCAAAAAAAAGTACACAAGCATTGCATTAGCAACAACGTTAGCTTAGCACGCTATACAGGTTAACTAAAAATAAACAAAAAGCATCTCATACAAAAAATATAACATTTTGCTTACTAACATAATATGTACATTCTTTACAACAACCATACTTACGGACAAATCTTGTCCAAGGATCATATAAGCACAACATTACAATGTAGGCGTCAGCCCGAGACGTTGTGCAGCCATATTGAACTGGCAAGAAAACCATGTCGCAAAGCAACCACAAGAGTTCTCTGTTAGACAGCTCAAAAAGCCTTGCTGTAAAACTTACCAAAAGGCAGAATACTGTCTGAGCGGGACATGTGCGTTAATTGCGTCAAATATTTTAACGTGATTAATTTAAAAAATTAATTACCGCACGTTAACGCGTTAATTTTGACAGCCCTATTTTATTGCAATGTTTTTCCTTATTCAGATTTGTTTCAAGACTACAGTTTGTTAGACTTCACTTTGATGGTTAATGCAGTTATTGCAATTTTGTTGTTTTATCACAATAGATTGGTTTATTTACATTTAAAAACCCAGAAGCCATTCATTTATGAATGTGATTGCACTTTACATACAGTGGGGAGAACAAGTATTTGATACACAGCCAATGGGTTTTCCCATTGACTATGTATCAAATACTTGTTCTCCCCACTGTATTTAAATGTTCAGATATCAAGAGGTTGAATGAGGCAAAATAACATGCTTTTTCTCTCAAATATATTGTTATAATAATTTGTTTCAGATGTTCTGTAATTATTTCCTGTATAAAAGTTAATTTGGTGTTCAAAAAGTTTTTTTCAAACTTCAGGTCTTGAAAAAGATGGGTTGTCTTATAATCAGGGCCGTCTTGTATTCGGGCCAATACGGTAATAACAGATCAGATCAGAACAGTGCCTTGCAAAAGTATTCGGCCCCCTTGAACCTTGCAACCTTTCGCCACATTTCAGGCTTCAAACATAGAGATATAAGATTTTAATTTTTTGTCAAGAATCACCAAGTGGGACACAATCGTGAAGTGGAACAAAATTTATTGGATAATTTAAACTCTTTTAACAAATAAAAAAACTGAAAAGTGGGGCGTGCAATATTATTGCGTTAATACTTTGTAGCGCCACCTTTTGCTCCAATTACAGCTGCAAGTCGCTTGGGGTATGTTTCTATCAGTTTTGCACATCGAGAGACTGACATTCTTGCCCATTCTTCCTTGCAAAACAGCTCGAGGTCTTGGTAGATTTGCAGTGGTCTGATGCTCCTTCCATTTCAATATGATGGCTTGCACAGTGCTCCTTGAGATGTTTAAAGCTTGGGAAATCTTTTTGTATCCAAATCCAGCTTTAAACTTCTCCACAACAGTATCTCGGACCTGCCTGGTGTGTTCCTTGGTTTTCATAATGCTCTCTGCACTTTAAACAGAACCCTGAGACTATCACAGAGCAGGTGAATTTATAAGGAGACTTGATTACACACAGGTGGATTCTATTTATCATCATCGGTCATTTAGGACAACATTGGATCATTCAGAGATCCTCACTGAACTTCTGGAGTGAGTTTGCTGCACTGAAAGTAAAGGGGCCGAATAATATTGCACGCCCCGCTTTTCAGTTTTTTATTTGTTAAAAAAGTTTAAATTATCCAATAAATGTTGTTCCACTTCACGATTGTGTCCCACTTGTTGTTGATTCTTGACAAAAAATTAAATTTCATATCTTTATGTTTGAAGCCTGAAATGTGGCGAAAGGTTGCAAGATTCAAGGGGGCCGAATACTTTTGCAAGGCACTGTAGATGACTTTTTGAGCTGAAAAAATGCCATTGGTTATTTAAAATAAAAATAGAAAATCAAACATCGTAACCAGTTACTCACAATGTTACTCACTACTTGAGTATTCTTTTCACCAAATGAGTAGATTTTTGGGATGACTTTTACTTGAGTAATATTATTTTGAAGTAATGCTATTCTTACTTGAGTCAAATGTTTGGCTACTGTACCCACCTCTAAGACGAACACATTTTGAAATAAGATGATTAAAATATGACTAAACTGACAAATATTATTGTCCAAAAGAATCAGACAAAAATTAAAAGGGCTGCCAAAAACAACACTGGTTATGTCAGTTTTACCCGAATGCACTCTAATAGACAGGTGCACGTGATAATGGGTATCAATGACATAACAAGGAATGGTGGGTAATTTGTAATACTCACATTTGATAGGCTAATATAGTATCAACACTGATGAAATGTCTGCCCCCTATGTCATGCAGCCTCTTCACGGGAAAAACTGACTTTTATTTTGGATATTTAACTAATGTAATGGTATTTAACTCCATACTTGCAGTCGTTAATGATAAACATCCAATTCCTTTCAACTTGGAGGACTTGCTGTGAAAGCTAATGCTTCAGTGCCATTGATGACGCTAGACGTCCAATCCATTTTGACTGGAAGGACTGATAGTGATCATTCACTGCCAGCTTCTCTCAGTCAAAATGGTTTGGACGTCTAGCGCCATCAATGGCAGCCAATGAGTGCCAAGGAGCAAAAGCAATGAAAAATGTTGAAATTCTAATCCTGCTCTGCTATTAAGAATGCATGCAAGATTGGAGCAATGCATTATTAATTGACTTGGGAAGGAGCTTGTATGTGTTACATCGGTTTGCGAGAGATAATTAAATATGAATAGCGGCGAATATAGCGACCACTTCTCCACGGACACTACGGGGAGTATCAAACAAAGAATCGGTGAGTTGCGTTTGCAGACAAATGCGGAAGCGCTGGGCTGGAACAAATGACATGCAGATGGAATGAGATGACAGAAAAGGATTGTTTGCCTTGACACCAAAGAATGTCATGCTGATTATATAAGAATGAAACACAAAGTATTTGTCATTTTTCAGTCTCCGTACTTCTGGCCTTCAAACTGCTGGGAACCTGAGAACACAGACTACGGTGAGTCATATATGGAGTGTGCACTTCATAATGCAGTATGGCATAATGATTGAGACAAACACTTTAATGTGCACTGTTTGGACAAATATACCAGGACTTTCTTTTTAAAACCTGTCCTGTTCAGCTGCTTGACACTGAGAATGGAGATCTGAGTGTCTGATTGGTCTGAACAGTTTTAATGTCTCACATAGGAGTATGACATACTCCCATTGTGATCATTAACGTAACTCGTTTATTAGGAGAAAGTAGCGAACAGGAAGGGCTTATAGGGGAACAGAAGAAAAAGAGACAAAAGCACAAACAACAACAAATACATTGAACGCCTACACTAACTAATAATACTGTATGTTGGTGCTATCGTTAGCTAGTTGTATTTCCGGTTGACACCATGTGGGGGGCCTGATGACCAAGGAAGGGGGGGGGGGGGGGCAGGGACGAGTCTGAAAGGTTAGTGATTGGGAGGGATAGAGTGTACACAAATCAGGCATGTGATCTAGAACCCAGTATTTGTGTGAATCCATTTTGAGTGTGAGTATGCTGGCATCCCATTCTATGCTGTTTTATCGCTAATCCTGACACCGAGCTTTTCTACTTGAGTATGTCTAATTGCACCTAGTCATGTGTAAATCCCATCAGATATGTGATAGTCCGCAGACAAGTGGACATGCCGCGTGGGTGCTGCCCCAGGGCCAAGGCCCTTCCGTAGCCAATCGGAGTGTGGGGGAGGGGAGGGGATCGAGCAGGCATAGCCCATACCTCCTTCCGGATCCTGGGTGGTCACCCAGGCCATCGCGCCCCCATCAACTGGCCTTCAGGGATGGGATTAAGGGGACGCGGCACCACCCCCATCCGGCCCACAAGCCACCGCTGTAGCTCCCCAACCGGCACGACATATCGCGGGACCCCCTATGGCCCACCAAGCCCAGGGCCAGGCAGCACCCCCCACTGGAGCAGGCGATACCCAGCCAACCCACCGCTGGTGGTCCTGCACGGCACTCTGAGGAACCTTTTACCAGAGGCTAGCTGGGTAAACGGTCTGTGATGTGGGTTAGAGGGCTTCTGAAAGGGACCCACGGACAGAAAGACATGTAGTTCTTCAAGTATAAATGTTAGTATGAGTAGTATGTTTGTGTTTATAAAATTTGAATAACTAGTTGGTCGCCGTTATTGACGATGCAAAGCGGTGACGTCACTGGGCAGTGCAGCTAAATAAACATGTCGTCGGTTCTGCCCATCCGATTTGAACCCGAACAGAAAAGTGATGAGCAGGACCGCACTGACAATATTTCACAAAACAAGCAGCAAAAGCAATGACATGAAGGTCTCCATCTTGCCTGGCACAGCCAGACTATTCTCCCTGTATTTTTCAAACAATGTGAGAAATAGTCTGGGACTCAGCCCATTAACAGCCTCTCGGTACAAAATTAATCGTCCAATCAGATTCGTTTATTTGCGTGACGTGTTCTTAACGAGTAACGTCACTCTTGCGCACCGAAATTCGTCTCTACAACAACACAGATGGCGAGTGGGAGAGCAGAGATTATGTTCCAATCCACGGTAAAACCAGTTTTAAATTACCAAAAACACATCGAAACAAGTCATTGACAACAGTCAATATGGCTCGCGCTAGCCATGTTGAATATACTTCTCCATTCTCCACTCACGCTAATTGTCGCTTTAACAACGTCACGTCTGCCCGTTGCTGATTGGTCCACTCCTCTGTCTGTTTGCTGTGGCTTGCTCCGCCCTCGGAATTTGATCCGCCGGCCGGTCGCCAGACTCAATCGCTGGAACAGCGCTGAGTCTGGTATACCAGGCAAGTCTCCAGCTGGATTCGAACCCGCGTTTGCCGTGCTACGGACGACACTTAGTCTACAGGACTATACTACCGCGTGACGTCAGTCATGATTTTCCTTGTAAGGCAATCGCCACCTGCGGTAAAACCTGAAAGGGAAACACAACTGAAAAGAAAGTGCGGCTGGCTTGACCACGGACATAGAAAACGCGGCTCACTCAGACAGCAAGCAGACAAGAACATAGATAGGTATTACGTAAAAGGGTTTATTGGGGGGGAAAAAAAAAAAAAACACGATCGCGAAAAGGGAGACGCAAGTGTCAAAGGGACAAAGGGTCTGTGACAGTAGGTCGGTATCAATTTAAAAAAAACAAAACCTGAGGGAAAACCGTGGTGAGAGGCAGATGAACAAAAAAAAAACAAGGCAATGATGGTTGCAATTCAATATCTCTGCAAGCCGCTTAGGATCGGTTTAAAGACTACTGATGAGCTGGAATGGGATGCAGATGCGACGTTCGGAACTCGTCCCACATGTCTGTAACAAAACAAACTGACCAGTAGCAGAACGTGACAAAATCATGCCAGTCATCAAACTAGCTTCGCTTGCTAGCTAGCACAGCTTTTCTCCCAGTCCAGGCCAACCACAAAGGCAAGGCAAGGCAAGGCAAATTTATTTATATAGCACAATTCAACACAAGGCAATTCAAAGTGCTTTACATCACATGAAAACCATAAAAATCACATTTAAATCAACACAACGTAAAAACCAAGACAGAAGATCGCATTTAATCACAGAATAAAAATAAATAAATAAAAATAAAACAAAAATAGAAATAAAGCAAAAACTACTACTAATAATAATCATTGAAATCAGCAATGGAGATAAGCACAAGAGGAATAGAAGGCAGGTAGATTGAAATATATAGACAGTTATGGATATGCAGTGCTAAACAAAAGTGTTTTTAGCCCTGATTTAAATGAGCTAACGGTTTGAGCATACTTCAGACCTTCGGGTAACTTGTTCCAGAGGTGAGGAGCATAATAACTAAATGCTGCCTCACCCTGCTTGGTTCTTGTTCTTGGAACATGCAGAAGACCCGTTCCAGACGACCTTAAGGGTCTAGATGTCTCTCAAAGGACAAAACATATACCATATATTATAGATTTTTAGATTAATGGCAATAATACGTGTTCATAATAACATACAGTATGTTAGTAAAAGAGAACAATTGCAGCTGATTACAGCCTACAAGTCTTTAAGGCTGAGGATGCCTTTAATGGGATTTACAGTATTTGTGGCTCGGGATAAACAGCGCGTGATTGCACGTCCTGAAGAGAAATCTGTCATTTTTCTCTTTTCATGGCATTCTTTTGTAGAACACGCGCGCGTTTGGTAATATCAAAGTAACTCCTGTGCCCTTTTCATGCTCCGCTGGCGTGTGGCCCTCCAGCCATCTACCTGTGCAAGCGCACCATGCAGAACAAGGCCAGACTGGAGCTAGCTGATTTTGAGTCTGTAAGTATTTGCTTACGAATCTGTCTGAAAGTTTTTCCTAGAAAATGCTCTTGTTATATAACAAGCCTTTGTTGTCTTGCAAATGCATTTTAGGAGTAACAAGTTTAATGATTTACTGGCTATCTCAAAGCTCTTGTTATCATACAAAAGCGCTCCAGTGCTTGGTAATATTCCCAGTGATTCTGCAAATATTGTCCAGCATACTTTCCCTTCCTATATCCAGGTCACTTTATGGCTGCGGGCCTCGTTAGGCTCACTGTTCAACACCTGCTTGATGGCCCTCCAAGTGTTTTCTCTTTGTAATGGGGTCATATGATGCTTTGGTGGCAGATGTTTGCTTGGTAGTGTTATCAAATGCATGCGTGTATTGGAAAAAAACTTTTCTATCAAAATTATGAACATAATACTCCATGAAATATAACAATCTGAACGTAAAATGCGATAGAATGAAGGTCTTGGAGTCTAATGGGTTGTTCCTTCATTCAGGAGAACCTTTCCCGGCTGCAGAGGGCTTTCGCTAGAAAGTGGGAGTTCATCTTCATGCAGGCTGAAGCACAAGTCAAGTGAGTAGATGCATGTGAGGAATCACTGGTACATAAATGTAACGTAAACTAATGGCAGCAAACGGGTTTTGTCTCCTCACTTGAGTTATGGAAACTATCCCACTCTGACTGGAGGGCTGTCCACCAACTATGTTCATGAGACATGGCTGATTTATTTTTCCAACAGTGCCCTCTGTTGCCTAGCGCTTGTTAACACACGTTGTACAACCCAATTGGAAAACATTTTTCAAAAATACCCGCTGTAAAAAATAATAGATGCCTACAATATTTTAGAGACCGAAAACGAAAAGTGTTTTTTTTTTTTTTTTTTTTTTTTTTTTTTTTTTTGCCATGTGGCAAAAGGTATTTTGGCATGTGGCATTTTTTGTGCCATGTGGCATTTTGTTTTGGTGTGTGGCAACATGGATTTCGGCATGTGGCATTTTTTGCCATGTGGCAACATGGATTTTGGCATGTGGCAATTTTTGTTTTTACCATGTGGCATTTTTTGGTATGTGGAAAAGTTGATTTTGCCATATGCCAAAATTTATTTTGGCTTTTTTTTTTTTTTTTTTTTTTTTTTTTTTTAACTTTTTGCCATGCGGCAAAATGTATTTCGGCATGTGGCATTTTTTTGTGCCGTGTGGCATTTTCTTTTGGTATGTGGCAACATGGATTTTGGCATGTGGCATATTTTTTGGTATGTGGAAAAATTGATTTTGCCATATGGCAAAATGTATTTTGGCTTTTTTTTTTTTTTTTTGCCATGCAGCAAAATGTATTTTGCCATGTGGCATTTTTGTGCCGTGTGGCATTTTCTTTTGGTATGTGGCAACATGGATTTTGGCATGTGGCAATTTTTGTTTTTGCCATGTGATATTTTCTTTTGGTATGTGGCAACATGGATTTTGGCATGTGGCATATTTTTTGGTATGTGGAAAAATTGATTTTGCCATATGGCAAAATGTATTTTGGCTTTTTTTTTTTTTTTTTGCCATGCGGCAAAATGTATTTTGGCATGTGGCATTTTTTTGTGCCGTGTGGCATTTTCTTTTGGTATGTGGCAACATGGATTTTGGCATGTGGCATATTTTTTGGTATGTGGAAAAACTGATTTTGCCATATGGCAAAATGTATTTTGGCTTTTTTTTTTTTTTTTTTTTGCCATGCAGCAAAATGTATTTTGGCATGTGGCATTTTTGTGCCGTGTGGCATTTTCTTTTGGTATGTGGCAACATGGATTTTGGCATGTGGCAATTTTTGTTTTTGCCATGTGATATTTTCTTTTGGTATGTGGCAACATGGATTTTGGCATGTGGCAATTTTTGTTTTTGCAGTTGGCATTTTTTTTTGGTATGTGGAAAAATTGAGTTTGCCATATGGTAAAATGTATTTTGGCGTTTTTTCGCCATGTGGCATTTTTTGTTTTTGGTATGTGGCAAAATGGAGTTTGGTATCTGTTTTTTGTATATGGCGTTTTTGCAGGCCATGCACATCCATGCCATTGATGGCTATGCACGTCCAAATTTTCCATTCATTTTAAATGGCAGAAAAATATGTGCGGCTGTGACTTTTTGATATACACTTACCTCCTAGAAGGTCCATGGGGGTATCTCCTCCACGGTCGACGATGGGTCTTCGGCTCATCGATAGGGGGAGGATCTGCTCGGATACCTGCTAAAAAGAACGAGATTAGATTCCCAAATGTCACAATATCCCAATCCCCTAAACCCAACCCCAGCTTGGATCTTTTACTTCCATTCAAAAGTGAGATAATTTGCCAGATGACAATAAATGACATATGTTATAAGCATTCATTAATGCTCATGACAGTATCATGTCATAATTATGGTTGTCTAATGACAATTCTATTGGCACCACTGTAAAAGTGTTACCAAATACCATAATTAGCAATTAATGAAATAACTGGAACGGTAACTGAAAAAATAATTAGCACAGAACATGAATTTTAATTATTTACATCTGTATCGCTGCAATGCATGCTAGGAGGCATGTTGGACTACAACAGTGTTGACAGCAGGTGGCAGCAGGGGTTGAGTGTCTACCCCAAGTGGGTAGTGATGGCCAAATTAAGCTTCTTGAAGCAATGAAGCTTTGCAGCCAACTGGTTCAAAGCGTCATGGTGGTTCATTTGGTCTTATGACAGTTATATGATGCAGCTGTCAAATAAAGTGTTACTATTTAATATCTTTTGGTGTAAATATCCCATAATACAGTGAGGACAGCTGCGGCTTACTGTATAATCCAGTGCGGTTTATAGTGCAGAAATTACAGTATATAGGTTACAGACAAGTAACTACCTGCTTTGTGGCTATAAAAACTTTTAAACTTATTATAGTCTATCTAAAAAGAACAGCTGAATTTGGTGTGGCACTGCCACTTTTAGCCCTAAATGCTAGTTACCACTACTTTTGTTTTCTCAGAATTGACAGAAAGAAGGACAAGGCGGACAGGAAGGTCCTGGACAGCCAAGAGAGGGCTTTCTGGGATGTTCATCGACCAGTGGTGAGTCACTCCCAAAAATCGTACTGCTGTAAAGATGTGAAATGTGAAAGGAAAGAGCTTGGTTGTAAGCTAAATCACAAACATTAAAACCCCACTCTAATGCACAGTGCTTGAATTTAGCCCTGTAACTATATCTGAAGCACATACAAATGCAATTCCATATTTGATATTCAATCCCAAGTCTGTATTTCATGATTTGAGCATTGTACGGAGGTAACAAGAACTGATCTAACCCAGAATCGCTCCCGCCCGTCTTCCACAGCCAGGCTGCGTCAACACCACCGAGATGGACATCCGCAAATGTCGCCGAGAAAAGAACCCACACAGGGTGAAAAAGGTGAGGACAAACTGGATTCCATGTGAGGAGCATTAAGAGTGAACGTTTCAACCCTCGCCTCAGTCAGTTTACGGGGTGACGGAAGACAGTCAGAGCCAGCCGAGTCCGGTCCACATCAGCTCTCCGCCGGCTAGAAAGCTCACCCAGGAAGACATTGAGAAGGAGGTACGGTAAATGATGGTGCCCCGCAGGTGCGCGTCCATCATAACGACAGCCGGGAAGCAGACTGATGACTTCTTACCTTATTTAAACTTCTCATTACCGGGTCCGTCCATCAGATCGGCTTCCTCAACATCCAGCTAGGCCGACACTGCATGAAGGTTTCCAAAGTGGCCGAGAGTCTGATGGGCTACACGGAGCAGTTCACGGAGTACGACCCGTTCGTGTCGGCCATCGAGCCCTCCAATCCTTGGATCAGTGACGACACCTCCTTCTGGGACTTGGAAGCCAGGTATAATGGAACAGAAGTAGCCTACTGTAAATTATGAAATGAAATTATACGTTGAGTGTAATTTATGTCTATTTTGGAACAGTCATGACCCGACCCAGCAGCGAGTGAAGAAGTGGGGCTTCTCCTTGGAGGAAGCTCTTAAAGACCCTGCAGGAAGAGACCAGTTCTTGAAGTTCCTTGAGTCTGAGTTCAGTTCAGAGAATTTACGGTAAGATGTTTTGGAGTTGTCATTAGGCCAATTTAAAGGGGAAGTTCAGAATTTTTGACATAAGGCTTAATCTATGAGTTAGTGGGGATTTAATCAGTTGGTGATGTTGATTTGGGAACGCAAGGGACTCCCTAGCAGACTGAGCACGAGTGGTCGAAGCACTCCTCTCTACTGTTGTTACATTACGCATCGAAAAAATATATAGTCCTGCAGAATGAAATGAGTTTTTATATTGGCATGCTAAGCAGACACCACTGACTCGCGCTAGCTTAGCCACGATGGAGCCCAAAAAGTAACAAATAATTGACAAACTGCACGTAATTTGTTAAAATTAACTCCACCGACTAATTATAGCCTCGCTAACGCGAAGATTAAACCACATTACGAGAAATTCTGAACTGTAAAGCAATACAGTACATAGAATAAATGACCTTCATGTGAAGGATGGTATTTATTAGGGTTGTTACGATCATGTTTTTTTGCTCCCGATCCGATCCTTTTAGTTTGAGTATCTGCCCTTCCCGATATTTCCCCATCCGATTGCTTTTTTTTGCTCCCGATTCAATTCCAATTATTCCCGATAATTTTTCCCGATCATATACATTTTGGCAATGCAATAAGAAAAAAATGAATAAAACTCGGATGAATATATACATTCAACATACAGTACATAAGTACTGTATTTGTTTATTATGACAATAAATCCTCAAGATGACATTTACATTATTAACATTCTTTCTGTGAGAGGGATCCACGGATAGAAAGACTTGTAATTCTTAAAGGACAAATGTGACTTTGTATATTGTGACTAAATATTGCCATCTAGTGTATTTGTTGAGCTTTCAGTAAATGATACTGTAGCCATGCCCAAATGCATGATGGGAAGTGGAACCATGACTGTGCGTAGTGCTACCAATTGATATATCTTCTCTGCATTGGGAAATAACATAGGGTGTTAAGAAAAAGATCAATTACTACTTTGCTTCCCCACATTGCTTCCCACGATAGCTCTAATCGTAGGGAGAGGGATTGTAAGGCTTTAGCCAATTAAACAAAGGCTCCAGAGGCTTCCAAAATTCACTCTACTCATTTTACGCTGCCTTTTCGCTCTGTATATAGGTAAAACGGCGCCATTACAGATTGAGCGCGACAATGCGTGAGTGGGTCGTGCAGCGCATGCGTTAATTGCATTAAATATTTTAACGTGATACAATTTTTAAAAAATTAATTACCTGCATTATCGGGGTAAATTTGATAACCCTACCTTAAGCCAAAACTAAAGACTCTGGATGAGTGTAGCATATTACGTATGTAACGTAAATACAATTAGAAAACGATTTATTTAAAAAATATGTATATCAAAAAAAGG
Organism: Corythoichthys intestinalis; assembly: GCF_030265065.1. Classification (NCBI taxonomy): domain Eukaryota; kingdom Metazoa; phylum Chordata; class Actinopteri; order Syngnathiformes; family Syngnathidae; genus Corythoichthys; species Corythoichthys intestinalis. The sequence goes on from NC_080409.1 coordinate 48,652,006, forward strand.
CATGTCCGATATTTTTTTGCCCATTCCGATAAATTGAAAATGACGTGATCGGACCGATTGGGACATCTCTAGTATTTATATTAAGTATGTAAATCGCACGCTTCTTAGACTTTTGACAATGGAGAAAATGTCAGACTCTACCATCAGTTGACAAGACATTGCGCCACAACTTCCCATTGGGGGCCAACCCAGGCAGAACGTTGAGATGACTTTCACTGTGATAAAATCAAACACACGATGCGTTCCAATGCTGGATGTAGGTGGAAATAGGACGGAGGTTTTACTGCATATAAGCAGCCAGGAGTGTGTCATAAGTGACTCGGTCGATGATTCAAGGCAATTGTTATATTAAATAGCCCCATGCATGTACTTTGAAATGTGAAAAAAATCAATGGATAAAATTGGTGTAACTTTGGCTTGAAATATGTACGAAAAATGAATAACTGCCAGGTTTTTTTTTTTTTTTTTTTTTTTTTTTGCTTTTAACCAAAAATCTAGACTGTTTTACATTCATATCTATAGAAATTCCATGATTAAAGCATTTATGTACAAGAGTTTTCAACTTAGAAAGCTCTTTGTTTCGCAAGGGCCGCCATGTTGGATTACACAATACTGTAACTTTGGCTTGAAATATTTACGTAAAATGAACGACAACTGCCCGTTTTTTGCTTTTAACCAAGAATCTAGACTGTTTTACGTTCATATCTATAGAAACTCTGCGATTTAACCATTTATTTACAAGAATTTTTAACTATAAAAAGCTCTTTGATTTGTGACGGCCGCCATGTTGGATTTTGTATCTCTACACAATAGTGGAATTAAAACTAAAAGTTGTGATTGTATATAGAAAAATGCAAATTTTGCTCTTGTTGGGTAAAATTAAGAAGGTTTCTGCATGCTTTCCTCAAGTATGAAGTTTCTGATGTGAAAATTGAGTGATTTATTAGCTGTTGAAAACTTGCACTAAATGAGAAAAAAAAATTAAGTTGCTATTTTGGGCAAAACTAACTAACTAACTAGTAGTATGTTAAATATTGCTAGTGATCCTGAAAAGTAGGTGATTATCTCTGCATTTGGTGATTTTTGTGCATCCTGTATAAAATTTGAGAATTTTGTAGCCATTTTAATTTTGTTATACTTGTATGAAAAAAAGAATTGAGATTTTATTTTAGGAAATGACTTTGTATTTTTTGATGTCGCTGCTCATGGAGACTCGTATATGCCTAAGGGAGGTGCCTGTTTTGGTTTTAGGTTGCCAGCGGCTTTAGTTTTGAATATATTTGAATTGTAAGTTTTTGAAAATAGGCCTCCTACAGATCGGCCCTGAGCCCCGTGTACTGTGAACTGATAGTGAAGTCTATGAAAATGTTTAAACTAAAAAAAACAAAAAACAAAACTTAACTCTCTGGTGAATAGTGGCCACTGCAGTGGACAGCTACTGAAATGTAATCTTCTCTTTAATGATCGGGTTTCTATGGCTAAACTGCATAGCAACCTCAAGCGTGCTCTCTGCTGCCATACTCCATTGAGGTTCCAAAATAGGATTTAACTGTCAATAACATGAAAAACTACCGTATGTCCTAAATTTTCAAAATTCATAACTATCAGGCTGTCCTTAAGTGTGCCAAATTGATATATATATATATATATATATATATGTTTATATGCCGGACAAGACTCAAGTGACTTGAAGTTCCGCTCTGAGACCCCCAATTTGGCCAAATTTCAAAATTGTCCTATATGCATGTGTGATACATCATTGGAAAGCTTAAAATCTCAATTTTCTGGGGGAAGAAATTTATGAACATGAGGGCATTAAAAAAAAAAAAAAAAAACAAAAAAAAACATTTAAACAGCAAAACCCTAACTTGAGGCGAGAGCAGAATTAAAATGCCACAATTTTTACGAGATATTATCGCGTATTTACCTTGTTTCGATCCAAAAACTCCATGTAGCATGTATCTCCGAGAGTCAAGACACAGCTGTGAATAGCCACAGCTGGATTTTTGGGGGATTTTATGGGTGAAACATGGTAATATAACAAGGGTCGCGATGCAGAAATCGCAGACATCAAGGAGTGGTCGAGAATTTTTTTTTCATATATTTAGCCTTTTAAACATTTTGTTTCAATTCTTCTTTGTTTGGATCAATTATTTATCTAAAATATTGGGGAAAAGACGACAGTACCAAAAAAAAAAAAAAAACCACAATTAAGCGATAGTTATGAGGTAGATACCCGTGATTTTTTTACAGACGCCAATTTTTTCATTGTGATGCCATTTGTTTAAAAGTTTAAAATATGCGAGTGAATAATTTTTTAAAGTCTTTTTTTTTTTTTTTTTTTTTTAAACGAAATATTAGACATCATTTAATGATTCTAAGCAAAAAATGAGACATTTAAAAAAATATGATTACTTATCTTTTTATGGCTAGATTGAAACAAAAGCGATTGCGCGACGTCTGTAAACGGGGGTTTTCAGGGTAAAACGGACAAACTAAAAATAGTTTGGGGGCTTATTGCGCCATGAATCTGCTATGGCAGCATATGGACATATTGTTCTATCAAACACAACAGTTGTTTTGGCTTAAAATACAGCAGTTTCTTTTAAAGAGGAGTGCAAGAGTAGAAACTGCTCTTTTTCAGTCTTGTCTGTGTATTCTGCCATGTGTATATATATATATATATCACCTGCCATTCGTGGCATAGATTCAACAAGGTGCTGGAAGCATTCCTCAGAGATAGTGGTCCATATTGACATGATGGCATCACACAGTTGGTGCAGATTAGCATGGCCCCTGGCGCAAGGATGACACGCAAATTTGCCGGCTGCACATCCATGATGTGAATCTCCTGTTCCACCACATCCCAAAGATGCTCTATTGGATTGAGATCTGGTGACTGTGGAGGCCATTTGAGTACAGTGAACTCATTGTCATGTTCAAGAAACCAGTCTGAGATGATTCCAGCTTTATGACATGGCACATTGTCCTGCTGAAAGTAGCCATCAGAAGTTGGGTACATTGTGGTCATAAAGGGATGGACATGGTCAGCAACAATACTCAGGTAGGCTGTGGCGTTCCAACGATGCTCAATTGGTACCAAGGAGCCCAAAGAGTGCCAAGAAAACATTCCCTACACCATTACACCAACACCACCTGCCTGAACCGTTGATACAAGGCAGGATGGATCCATGCTTTCATGTTGTTGACACCAAATTCTGATCCAACCATCCGAATGTCGCAGCAGAAATCGAGACTCATCAGACCGGGCAATGTTTTTCCAATCGTCCAATTTTGATGAGCTTGTGCAAATTGTAGCCTCAGTTTCTTGTTCTTAGCTGAAAGGAGTGGCACCCGGCGTGGTCTTCTGCTGCTGTAGCCCATCTGCCTCAAAGTTTGACGTACTGTGCATTCAGAGATGCTCTTCTGCCTACCTTGGTTGTAACGGGTGGTTATTTGAGTCACTGTTGCCTTTCTATCAGCTCGAACCAGTCTGGCCATTCTCCTCTGACCTCTGGCATCAACAAGGCATTTCCGCCCACAGAACTGCCGCTCACTGGATATTTTTTTCTTTTTCGGACCATTCTCTGTAAACCCTAGAGATGGTTGTGCGTGAAAATCCCAGTAAATCAGCAGTTTCTGAAATACTCAGACCAGCCCTTCTGGCACCAACAACCATGCCACGTTCAAAGTCACTCTAATCACCTTTCTTCCCCATACTGATGCCCGGTTTGAACTGCAGTAGATTGTCTTAAACCATGTCTACATGCCTAAATGCACTGAGTTGCCGCCATGTGATTGGCTGATTAGAAATTAAGTGTTAACGAGCAGTTGGAGAGGTGTACCTAATAAAGTGGCCGGTGAGTGTTTGTGTGTGTGTGTGTGTGTGTGTGTATATATATATATATATATATATATATATATTTATTTATTTATAATATGGCGGAAAACACTCAGGTGACTCGAAGTTCCACTCTGAGACCCCCAATTTGGCCAAATTTCAAAATTGTCCTATATGCATGTGCGATTCATCATTGGAAAGCTTAAAATCTCAATTTTCTTGGGGAAGAAATTTTTTAACATGAGGGCATTAAAAAAAAAAAAAAAAAAAAAAAATTAAACCGCAAAACCCTAACTGGAGGCGAGAGCACGCAGGAGCAGAATTAAACACGCCACAGTTTTTACAAGATATTATCACGTACTTACCTTGTTTCGATGCAAAAACTCCATGTAGCATGTATCTCCAAGAGTCACGACACAGCTGTGAATGGCCACAGCTGGATTTTTGGGGGATTTTATGGGTGAAACATGGTAATATAACAAGGGTCACGATGCAGAAATCGCAGACATCAAGAAGTGGTCAAGATTTTCATTTTCATATATTTACCCTTTTAAACGTTTTGTTTCAATTCTTCTTTGTTTGGATCGATTATTTATCATCTAAAATATTGGGGAAAATACGACAGTACCAAACCCCCCCCCCCCCCCCACAATTAAGTGATAGTTATGAGGTAGATACTCGTGACTTTTTTTACAGACGCCAATTTTTTCATTGTGATGTCATTTGTTTAAAAGTTTAAAATATGCGCGTGAATAATTCATTTCAGTCGTTTTTTTTTTTTTTTTTCTTAAACTAAATATTAGACATCATTTAATGATTCTAAGCTAAAAATGAGACATTTTGAATAATAAATACGATTACTTACCTTCTTTTTATGGCTAGATTGAAACAAAAGCGGTTGCGTGACGTCTTGTAAACGGGGGTTTTCAGGGTAAAACGGACAAAGCATTTTCTTTTAAAGAGGAATGCAAGAGCAGAAACTGCTCTTGCAGTCTTGTCTGTGTTTTCCGCCATATATATATATATATGATTGTAAACCTAAGGCATATAAAAACATTGTGTACATTGCTATCAAAAATGAAGATTTAGATATTTCAACAATAGAATACATTAAAATGTTGTAATCACTCACTGTAGTTCCAACATATATCAGGACCTGGAGATCTATTTTTCTTAGCCTTTGTTTTTTAAATCCACCTAGTTTTTCTATCCAAATTCTTCAAATTATTTGCCATAGGTTTTGCATTGAACATAAAGTAACCTAAACTGTTCAAGAAATTTGAAACATATGTCAATTTTTGGTGAACTGCCCCTTAACGTGTACATGACAACTCGGTGTCCTCATGTTACCGTTTTAGATTTTGGTTGGCAGTGCAGGATCTGAAGCGTCAGCCACTGCAGGACGTCCCCTCGAGGGCTCAGGAAATTTGGCAGGAGTTTCTAGCCGAAGGCGCACCGAGCTCTATCAACTTGGACTCTCACAGCTACGAGCGCACTAGCCAAAACCTGAAAGACCCCGGGCGTTACAGCTTTGAAGACGCTCAGGTGACAGCCAATCTATGTTATCTCCCATATGAAGAAAAAAATATATTCATTGCAAATTGTACCTCTGTTTACAAAAGTGAAATAAATTCATAGCTTGAGAGGAAGGAGAACTTGTAAAGACCTAACATTGCAACCAGATGAACCAATTTCTCAAATGCTTTATCTCCTGTTCCCGATTGTGTTAAAGTGTGATGCCTTTCAACTGTCTTTTCCTCCCACCCTTCCATTTCAGGAGCACATATTCACATTAATGAAAAGTGACAGCTATGCACGCTTTTTGCGATCCACCATCTACCAAGACCTCCTGTTTGCCAGAAAAAAGGTGAGCTGGGGTGTATCTTCTATTTCAGCTTAGGTTACTTCCTTCTAATATCTACTGCCTAACTGCACTCATTGAGACAAACTGTACATGTTGGACAGTCATGTTTAAACATTGAAATGAGACTTCCATATCCAAATGTTCTTTAGATTTTTAAAAATGAAATCGTCAGCAGCAAGAGTTGATATACCATATTTTTCAGACTATAAGTCGCAGTTTTTCTTTCGTAGTTTGGCTGTGGGTGCGACTTTTGTGAAATGATTAACATATTACAGGTAGTCCCCTGTTTACGACAATTTCGACTTTACGACAGCGGAGTCTCGTCCGTTATTTTGTCTCCAGGTATATACAGTACCTCAAAGTATCTTATTTTTTACTTTATTAATATGATGTGTTCTGTCCTCACTAAACATTAAGTTTTTCAGCTGTACAAACAGCAAACAATTGTGCTTTTTGAAGCTTTTGACTTTACTTTTGACAATTTATAAAGCTGTAACACACATATGTACACTTATGTTCAAAACGACCCCATTTTAACAATAAAACACAAAATAATTGGTGTTTAAACGTGCATCTAGTCTGATCATTATGTAAATTTAGTGTAATAAATTAGCCTAATTTGCCTAACAAAAGTCGGCTAGCTTAAATGCTACGAATTCGAACGTATTTATAATTCGCTCACATGTAACTCCAAACTGTAGCTGTGAACTTAATTACAAATGCATACAACTTATATTAGCTGAAACAACTTACAGCCTTATGTGGGCCAAACCAGAGCGCAGCTGTCCTTTATCTATGTCAGACTAGAGTCTGCGCCTCAGTCATAAGGCGGCAGTCCAGCCAGACCCAACGCTGCCACCAGAGGGCAGTGTATCCTCCATCCTTAAACAAAATACAATAGTTATTTTGGGGTACTTAAAGCAACACCTGGTAACTTTTCAGTTTTGGTCGATTTTAGCGACACTGGTGGACAAAAGCGGTAGTGTTTTGCCTTAAAGTGCATGTGACACGAAAAAGCATGTTTATTTCATAATACACGCGGTATTTTATGCTCCTGAGTGATATGGACCGCTTGGATGTGTGTGGAAGCGATCGCTGTATTTATTTAGTTTTTTTAATCCCGCGCCATGAAAATGAGTGACTTACGGCTTCGGTCTTGCAATGAGGAGGAGGGCGCTGTGACGTGTACGGTAGAAGGCGTCCTCTTCACAATACAGCGTACTGTTGTGTATGAGGACAAAGGATTCAGCTGATTTTGCGGATTAATACGTGTATTTTTCGCATTACGCCAGCCAAACGGCTGCAGAAAAATCATTCTGTATGAGGGAGAGGCGTATGCGCCTTTTTGGAGTTTCAAAAGGTTCTCATTCACGGTTGATTTTGGCCAAAACAAGGCCGACTACTGTGGGACCATTGGACTTACGAGGAAGTGAGTAAACATCTTGTTTAGTATTATGTCAAATATTAATACAGCTATTACAAAGTAAACACTACAAACTTTCTTTAAATAAAGGACTACTTACGTTTGATCATTGATAGGCATGTAAAAAGCTCTCCTCATGCACATTAGCAGCACGTTAGCTGCACAACAACTGCAGCCACCCTCCTACGGGAATGAACTGTAAATTGCTCTCCGCCGGGCGGTTTGCCGATCCGCAATGACAATCGACAACCCAGTCGTCATGTCAAATAATCCAGGCTAGTTATGTGTAATTTTCCGCTTCGAAGACTTTGAAAGAATCACTCTGTTCGGGTTAGCGTGTTGGCTAGCTGTCACGCCTTTTGGTTTGTTTACATTCTCCAAAGCCGGGGAAGGGAAATGACATATGTCCGATTTAGGTGTCATAAAATATCGTTCGGGAGGTGCGACAGTAAAGGTGAAGTCGACAGTTTTGACCATTATGGAGTAATTTTGCCATGTCGTCCTGAATAAATGCATTTTTATTATTTCATATTCCATTTAGCACAAGACTGTTATTTGTCATGACCATGCCATTTATTTAGCAATTGGGGAAAATAATTGGATAAAAAGAATATCCTGTAAAAATATTGAAGTAAAGAGACAGGAACAATGACATTTTGCAGATCTCTTCGTCGCGTTTTCCTCGTGAATAGTTCCCCCTTGACGGGCTGACTGGTCCTTCCCAAGCCATTTATTTAGCTTTTGGGGAAAAATACATGGATAAAAAGAATATCCTGTAAAAATATTGGAGTAGAGAGAGACTGAAACAATGACATTCTGCGGCTTTCTTCGTCGCGTTTTCCTCGTTCTGAATAATTCCCCCTCAATGGGCTGTATAGTAAAACCGATGAGCCCAGTCTCCCGCTGATGCCATCCACCTGTTTGGGACGCTGGAGCCCTATAATGGTAGGCGTGGCTAACCGGCAGATTAAAAGACGAATTTCTCGTCATCTGCGCTTTGCTAAATTGTTGTATATAGTCGAATCGTCTCAAAATATGATTGTAATTCACATAATAATGCCATTTAAGACTTTTTTTCTCGTGTCTTATGCTCTGTAAACATCCATCTAGTCTGATGAATATGTAAATTTAGTAGATTGAATTAGCCTCGTTTGCCTAACAAAAGTCCGCTAGCTTAAATGCTACGAATTCTAACGTATTTAATAATTCTCATAGGAAATCGTTCACACGGAACTCCAAACTGTAGCTGTGAACTTAATTACAAATGCATACAACTTATATTAGCTGAAGCAACTTACAGCCTTATGTGGACCAAACCAAAGCTCAGCTATCCTTTATCCATGTCAGACATCCTTGTCTGCACTTCAGTCATATAAGGAGACAGTCCAGCCAGACCCAATGCTGCCACCAGAGGGCAGTGTATCCTCCATCATTAAACAAAATACAATAGTTATTTTTGGGGTACTTAAAGCAACACCTGGGAACTTTTCAGTTTTGGTCGATTTTAGCGACGCCGGTGAACAAAAGCGGTAGTGTTTTGCCTTAAGGAAGACTGCGTTTCCTATGAGGACCATCGCACAAACGTAGATTATTGTAAAATCCTTAATCAAAAATGCATCTCCCAGTTGCCTGCAGATGGATTAAACAACATTTCTGTTTCCTGTGTGAAGGATGAATAGTAATAAGGTAATGAATCCAGTTGTGGCTCAACAATAGCATATGACGGTTAGTAACCATGTGGGTTCGGTTGAAGCGGAGGTTGAGCGTCACGCCAGCGAGTTACGTTGTTCGTAACCCAGAGACTCCATGTATGTAATTTCACACTAAACCGCAAGAGGGCGCTCAAGGCCTGTTTCAACACTAGTGGTAACTTAGGAAAACAAATAAAACAACTGAAAAGGGCTGAACAAAATGGCAACGAAACGAAAATCAAAATCCTGCAAATTACAAGCTGCAAGTAGTGAAATATGTAGCCGAAAACGGTAATCAGAAAAAATATTTGGAGGTCGTTGGCAAAGGCCCAGATAGTACAATTCCTGTTTTTAAAATGGCGTTTCTTCGGCGCACCGCACAGCTCAAACTGTTTAGGGTAAGGGGCATAAAAGTTGGATATTTTTAATTTGCCAAAAACATACGGCTCCCCAAAATTTCGCCCTAAACTTGCCCATTCACTTCTATCAGGATGCCATGTACGTCATTTCATTCATTTCTAGTGGCAAACATTTCTGATTCATTTTCAATGGCCGGGAAAACAGGTGGTTGTGATTTTTTTTTTTTTTTTTTTTGCTTGCCATTACAGCCCATTGACATTCAACATTGACAGCCATGTATGTCCAAATTTCCCATTCATTTTCAATGGCAGAAAAACAAGTGTGGTTGTCATTTTTGACCAAAAACATACCATTACAGCTCATTGACATTCAAATGGCGCCCAAGTAAGTCTGTTATTGACAGCCATGCAACAGGACGTGTCCCTGAAATGTCCCCAAAATCAACAGGAAGTGACCCGATAACAAGAGGACGTGTCCCCAAAATTGACAGGAAGTGAACCGATAGCAACAGGACTTGTCCCGGAAATGTCCCCAAATCGACAGGATCAGGTTTTATCATGACATGTCCGCCTTTTAAAACTGTCGCCACTTCCTGGATCGCCACTGTTATGCACAAGCACTCCTGGTTGTGGCTTCCAGGAAATATGCCTAGCGCCACACCATATGTTTCTACCGTATTGGCCCCGTTAAAATGGCCCTGATTATAAGACGACCCCCTCTTTTTCAAGACGCAAGTTTGAAAGAAAAAAAACAACTTTTTGAACACCAAATTTTTATACAGAAAATAATTACAGTATGTATCACCGAATTTGGGGGGATTTTATGGGTAAAACATGGTCATATAACAAGGGTCGCGATGCAGAAATCGCAGATATCAAGGAGTAGTCAAGATGTTCTTTTTCCATATACCGTATTAGCCCGAATATAAGACGGCCTTGATTATAAGACGACCCCCTCTTTTTCAAGACTCAAGTTTGAAAAAAAGACTTTTTCAACACCACGTTCATTTTTATACAGAAAATAATTACAGTACATCTGAAACATGATTATAACAATGTATTTGAGAGAAAAAGCATGTTATTTTGCCTCATTCAAATCTTAATATCTGAACATTTAAATATGTAAACTAAAGCGCAATCACATTCGTAAATGAATGGCTTCTGGTTTTTGAAATGTAAATAAACCAATCTATTGTGATAAAACAACAAAATTGCAATAACTGCATTAACCATCAAAGTGAAGTCTAACTGTAACTGTAGTCTTGAAACAAATCTGAATAAGGAAAAACATGGCAATAAAATAATGCAAACTGGTTAAACTTGAGAGTAGCTGAGATGTGTCATGACAGAACATCGCTTCAATGACATCTGGTGCCGTGAATGGGTATAATGTCTAGACCGCGAATATAAGACGACCCCCACTTTTTTAGTCTTATTTCAATGCTAAAAACAGTCTTATATTCGGGCCAATACGGTATTTGTTATTTTCCAAGTGGTGAGAGCGCAACTGAGCATTGATTGTAACATCCCAAGTAACGATGTCAGGCTTTCGTTGTTGTTTTCTAAAGATTTAGTGTAGTTTGCACAAATGCAGGCATACCTTGCAGAAGCAGGGGGGCCTTAAACGCACCTTAAACGTAGTGTGGACAGGTATAAAAATAGTCGGCAAAATACCTTGGAGAAAATTACCTGTCCGAGTGCAATTGTAGCCTTATACTCAGGTGCGACTTATAGTCCGAAAAATATGGTACTTAGGTCATGAAGTGAAATGATTGACTATAAAGAGTTGTATCAAGTAAGGCAAATAACTTGATGTGTATTTTATAATGCAGTGTCGTGCATGCTGTTTGTGTTGATAATGTGATTTTTTTTTTCTGTTCATAGAACACTGTGTAGTGTAATATGGATCATTGAAGCAAATCGCTACTTGTGTTCACGCCAGCTTTTTTGTCCCTTCCTGCTTCAACACCACTCCTGCCGCTGCCTGCCCCGCACCTCCATGTTTGTTGACTTGACCCTTCATTATTGCACTACCTGACAAATTTCCCCCATTGACTAATAACACCCCCGCCCATTCCATCGACCCCTTTGCTTGACCCGTACCATGCTCCTCCCTTAGCAACAACCCGCAGACCCTGAACAAGGTCGCCGTACATCCTTGGAGAAGTTCACCCGCAGTGTGGTAAGTGGTCTCAAGCTAAGCACAAAATGGCTGCCTCACCACAACTGAGTTATCACCATTTTGCACTTTCCACCTGCTTTCACTGATGCATGCGGTTGAAGCGTCTCTTCTTACGTTGAATGGACTTTACAGGGCAAGTCGTTGACGGGCAAACGTCTATCGGGCCTGATGCAGTCATCCTGACACATTCTGTTTGTGTGGGGCACAGTGAGCCCCCACCATGAGGGGCGACCACACGGATCAGGGCCAGTCGTCGGCACTAAAACGCGGCCGCACGACGGTGAGCCTGCCGAGGAGGACTCCGAGACCGGACGTGGTGGCGGGAAGGCAGCGCTGAATAGAGGGACAGCATGGCCTCTTTACACAATGGGTTGTTGGTTGGGTAAACTGATACATTTATATTTTATATCAATGTATTCTGTCTCTGTCTAAAAGCACATTTGGAAAATAAAAGCTGAAAACAATTTCTTTGTCCAGAACTTGGCATGGGTTTTTCCTTAAATCTTCAATAAACCACTGCTTAGTTGATCAAGAGTACCTTTCACAGGTTTCTGAGAAACCAGCCCGTTTGTTTTTAATGTGCTGTCTGAAATGTCATCTGACGCCGCAAGATGACGCCAAAGTCCACTCTACATGTCCAGTATTTTATGACGAAGTAATGCATCGCCTTAACTGATTTTCCAACTCTGACCCGCATAAAAAAAATGCTGGACTCCAAAATCCCATAGAAGTCAAATTTTTGACGACCCCCCCCCCCCCCCCCCTCCCCCAGCAATAATAAATCCCAGCAAATGATGGATAATAAGTGCTTACTGATCATTCAGTCAATAACATCTAATGCGGGAACTCATGAGTTCTCACAAAATAGTTCAATATTAACATTCTGCAAAATTATTGGGTAACTGAATCATTTTCTGAACTTTTCTAAAGAAAAGTAGAGTCCCATTGCTGGTTTGGTGGTAGGGTTTCAAATGGAGGTGGGCCTAGCAAACAAGCATGCCAGGCAGTCACTTGGGGTCTCTGCCAATTTGGGGCCCTCTCAGGCTGCCAAAATATACTTCACAAAAACGACAAGAATTAGCCATTTGCAATGACACTGTAGCAGTAAACCTTGTGGGGCTCCACCCAATCTACCATGGCAACCTGCACCTGACGCTGCCTTTGGGACTGCCTATTTTGTGAAGAGTCAAACTTACGAGTGTCACTTTATATTTTATATTAAGCTTATATTATGGCATTTTTATTCTATTAAATGTTTTTGTATTAAATTTTTTAATATACATATTGGCCATTTTTTACGTGGCATTACACATTGTTATTGTATTAATTTCTCTGGTTGGTTTTAGATTAGGGCTGTCAAAATTATCGCGTTAACGGGCGGTAATTAATTTTTAAAATTAATCACGTTAAAATATTTGACACAAGTAACGCACATGCCCCGCTCAAACAGATTAAAATGACAGCAGTGTCATGTCTACTTATGTTTTTTTGTTTTGTCGCCCTCTGCTGGCGCTTGGGTGCGATGATTTCATGGGTTTCAGCCTGACAAATTTCAGCCCGTTTCATAATGAGCATTGTGTAATTATTGACAACAATAGCGAGCTACTAGTTTATTTTTTGATTGAAAATTTTACAAATTTTATTAAAACGAAAACATTAAGAGGGTTTTTGATATAAAATTTCTATAACTTGTACTAACATTTGTCTTTTAAGAACTGCAAGTCTTTCTATCCATGGATCGCTTTAACAGAATGTTAATCCCATCTTGCTGATTTATTGTTATAATAAACAAATACAGTACTTATGTACAGTATGTTGAATGTACTGTATATATATCCGTCTTTCCATTCCAACAAATATTTACAGAAAAATATGGCATATTTTAGAGATGGTTTGAATTGCAATTAATTACGATTAATTCATTTTTAAGCTGTGATCAACTCGATTATAAATTTTAATCGTTTGACAGCTCTATTTTAGATATTTTGGATGAAAAACTAATGTACGGTTCGGGTTCCAAGTAAGATTTTAATATCCAGGTAAGGGTTTCAATGTTGGGTTTTGAAATAAGGAGAGGGTTTCAAAGTAGGATTTTTGAAATAAGTATAGGGTTTCAAAGTTAAACCCTACTTCTGACTTTAAAAGTAAGGTTTCAAATAGTTTAGGGCAGGGTTCACTAAATCCGGACCTCGGTGCCACTTTTCCTGTCGTGTTTTCCACGTCTCTCTCCCCTAACACACCTGAATCAAATGATTATGACATCAGCAACCGCTCAAGAAGCCTGATAATGATCCTGATTATTTTGATTCAGGTGTGTTGGAGGAGGGAGACATGGAAAACACGACAGGAAAAGTGGCACCAAGGTCCGGATTTAGTGAACCCTGGTTTAGGGCTTCAAACTAGGGTTTCAAAGTCAGGAGTACAGGGTTTCAAAGTTAAACCCTGTACTCCTGACTTTGAAATCCTAGGTTGCAAAGTTAAACCCTGTACTCCTGACTTTGAAACCCTAGTTTGAAGCCCTAAACCAGGGTTCACTAAATCCGGACCTTGGTTTGAAACCTTAGTTACCCTAAACTAGGGTTAGCCCTAAACTAGCTCTAAACTAAACTAGGGTTTAAGGCTAGTTTAAACCCTAATTTGAAGCCATAAACTGTTTGAAACCCTTGTTCAAAGACTTAAAACTATTTCAAAACCCTGCTTTAAAACTGAAACCCAAGTTTGAACACTGCAAAAACACACCTGATTAAAACTAGTTCAATTCCATTGTTATCAGTGAAAATCCACTAGAAATAAGCGAAATTATCTGCCAGTGCTTAAAGTAAATTTTACTACGATTTCTTGAATGGCGTACCGCAAGCAATACGTCACTTCCGCTCATTAATATTCATGACATTAGCTACTGTTGCTAAGGAGGGACAAGCCACCGTTCGTCCCTAATAAGAAATGAATGGAAATCGTGTATGAAGATGTTTACAGAGCTAAACCTACCAATTCTCTCCGAAAATGATGTGCCTGGTGCCAAATTCACTGGCAAAGATGTGGAAGAACATAAAAATGATCAGTTAAAGAGATGGCTTGAATGTCGAAGGCTGAAAAAGACGGGAAAAAATGAGCCGACCTAAGCATAGCCTTAGCTTTTTTATTGATGCGACCGACAATAACATTCTCCTGTTTCAACAAGCTATCCTTTACCATCAGCCCTGTCTTTCTTATATATCTTCTGGTTTTGCTACGTCACTGACCGTTCTTGGGGGTAATTTAGTTAGCTTTGTGTAGCGATCGCAAATGCTACTCAGTGACACTCAACGAACACTTTTAATTTTTTCATTGATAACAAATCTTAATTCTATAATTTATTTACACTTCCCCCTTGCTAAAGTTGTTTTTTATGTATATATATATATATATATAACAGAAACGATAACAGTGGCAGTCAGATACCATTGTAATTCTTTTCAGGTCATTCATTGTGAGACAGACATTACGCTAAAAAAAAATAAGTTAAAAATATAAAAATGGCTTACCTCTTTGTCCTCTGAAAGACCATGCCAACCCAACAAAAATGTTTACTTCATATGAAATGTGAATGGATTCACCGAGCTGGTGTTAAAGTCCGCGCAAGTTGATTCGGTCTTCACATTTTTTCCTCCCGAGATTTTGGTTTCCGGAAACGTATGAACATCCTTCATGTGTCGTAATGTCTAGAGTCGTTTCTACAAGTTCCAAAAAAGCAGTATGTGATCGGCATGTCCGTTTTTGAAAGATTACCAGCGAAAAGTAGCACAAATAAATTACGTTGTTTCTATGCGAGGGCGGGTCTATAATGTCCCGCTTCGGCTTTACTTCCGCTTTACGGTGCGACGTCACGGTCTAAAAATAGCATGCGTGCAATACGCCATTAAGAAAAATGGCTAGCTGAAAATCAAGTTTAAAGCAACACTTGGTAACTTCATTTTTGGTCGTGTTTAGTGACGCCGCTGGACCAAAGCGGTAGTGTTTTGCCTTGAAGACTGCGTTTCCCATGAGGACCAGCGCACACCCACACAGTGTCGTAAAATCAATCAATCAAAAAAATCAATCTCCCGGTCACCTGCAGATGGATTAAACATTTGTTTCCAGCTGGTGTGTGAAGGAGGAATAGTAATAAGGTAATAAATCCAGTTGTGGCTAAACAATAGCATGTGACAGTTAGCAACCGTGTTGCTACAATAACAACTTTTTCTCTCTTCTGTTGCTCTGCCGTCTTTGCAGAATTTGTGCAAAATCGTTCGCATCAACTTCTGTCTTTATAATGAATGGGGAAAGTGACGTGTGCTGTAAAGCAGTCGACACATTTGTAGCTCTTTATTTTGGGAGGCAATGTTCCTGCCACCCTTCCTCAAAGCTCAAAGTTAGTGTGACCTCCTGACGATGTAACAGAGGTGTCATTCAACTAGTTGTTGCTTGACATATCACAAATGTTATGAAAATGTTATAAACAGTGGCGACACCAGGGGGTGGCCTATAAATTGGTTGGCCACCCCACTGGCCACCCCGCTTGCCAGTATATAGTTAGATTGTTGTAGCATCAGTTATGCATTTCATCCCAAATGAATGCATTTATTTTGTTTTGTTAAATGTAGGGCTGTCAAATTTATCGCGTTAACGGGCGGTAATTTTTAATTACGTGAAAATATCGCAATTAACGCATTGCCGCAAACAGCCTACAATGGCGCCGTTTTACTTATATACAGAGATAAGAGGCAGAGTGGAGTAGATACAAGCATTCATTGGGGCCGTGCTTTAAGTGGCAAAAGCTTTGTGATCTCTCCCACAGCAACTATATATATTGTGGGAAGCGTGGGGAAGGATGACCGGAGTCTATCTTTTTTTTAACACCCTATAGTGTACCCAACGCAGAGAAGATATAGCATTTGCAGCCACCACACACAGTCATGGTTGCACCACTTCCCATCATGCATTTGGGCAGAACAGTTAAGTCGCTACAGTATCATTTACTGAAAGCTCAACAAATACACTAGATGGCAATATTTAGTCACATTATACAAACTCACATTTATCCTTTAAGAATTACAAGTCTTTCTATCCGTGGATCCCTTTCACAGAAAGAATGTTAATAATGTTAATGCCATCTTGTGGATTTATTATTATAATAAACAAATACAGTACTTATGTACAGTATGTTGAATGTATATACAGTATCAGTCTTCTTTCCATTCCAACAATAATTTACAGAAAAATAAGGCATATTTTAGAGATGGTTTGAATTGCGATTAATTATGACCAATTAATTTTAAAGCTGTAATTAATTCGATTAAAAACTTTAATCGTTTGACAGCCCTAGATAAAACAGAATTGTTGTGGAACTCAAAATGATGACTGGACTATGCACATTAAATCATTAGTGACATCAAATATTACACAATACACCAAAGTATATCAGTCAGTAGCCGTGTCCTTAAGTCTTTCTGATAGTTTTCCCCTGACCTTTTTACTGCGATAATATAATGAAAACCAAAAATTATGGCTTTTAGTTTTGGCCACCCCAAGATTTTAAGTGGCCCCATCTGGCCACCCCAATGAAAAATTTCTGGAGACGCCACTGGTTATAAAGGTTGAAAAGTTAAAGTGTTGCTTTAAATTGAAACCCTTAACCTTGCTCTCAAACCCATTATTCTCTCTGGCTCTTTTAATCATATAAAGACAATTTTACGATTTTTATTTTTTACTCTTCCAGAATAAAAATAGTTTAACAAAGAACTTCATTCGGTCCATTTTGACATGTATTTACAGCAAAAGATGAAACAAGCACCCAGTGTTGAGTCCATTTCATCTCCTCTCGGCTCCATTCTTAACATGATCACACATACACTTCCATCACTGGCCTTCACACACAGTACTGGGAACGTCGCGTCGGTGGCGGGGTCTATTGCTGAGTCTTCGTCGAGGTAAAGTTGACTTTTGCATTCACGGGTTGCAATTGATGACTAGGGCCTTCGGGAACGGCGGCTGACGAAGCAGTTTGTGCATGATGGCTGTCTGCTTGCTGAAGAAAAATGCAAAAAAAAATGACTGGGAGGAGGGTCCCTGAGGGGGAGAGATGACACCAGCACAGAGGAATTCATGAGGGATGGGCATCTTTTCATTCACTCATTGGCTGCCATTGACGGTGATAGACGTCCAAGCCATTTGATGTGGGAGGTCTAGCAGCAAATGAATGCCATGTTTAAGCTTAAAGTCTGTGATCTGAAAAATGTCTAAATCATGGAAGAAAAAAAAGTTAGGGGGTTGTAAAAGCATGTATGGATTTTTTTTGAGGGGGGGGAATAGGGGGTGCAATTTTAAAATGACTGAGAGCTCGTTGGCTGCCTTTTGTTCGTTTGCTGGCATTGTGGCACGGGAAGTAGGGTGCCGCAGCACCCCCTGGTGTTAGGGAGAAATTTTGGTCAATTATTTTAAAAAAAAACAAAAAAAACGATTAAATATAGTGGTCGTCCCAGGCGACGTAACCGGAATTTCCGCGCAATTTGGAATTAACCCTTTATTAAAACAACTATCCAAAAAGTCCAAACGCATTTTAAAGGTAGTCCACTGGTTATGAACGAGTTTCATTCTTACGCTGGTGACGTAACCCGATTTTCGTGTAAATCGGGAATAACCCTTAAATAAATAAATAAATAAACTATCCAAAAAGACCAAGAATTTTTTGTTTAACCCTTTTGGTAAATCCTTTAAAGTAGAGCTGTCAAAATTATCACGTTAACGGGCGGTAATTATTTTTTTAAATTAATCAAGTTAAAATATTTGACGCAATAAATGCACATGCCCCGCTCAAACAGATTAAAATGACAGCACAGTGCAATGCCAACTTGTTACTTGTGTTTTTTGGAGTTTTGTCGTCCTCTGCTGGCGCTTGGATGCGACTGATTTTATGGGTTTGAGCACCCATGAGCATGGTGTAATTATTGACATCAACAATGGCGGGCTACTAGTTTATTTTTTGATTAAAAATTTTACAAATTTTATTAAAACGAAATCATGAAGAGGGGTTTTAATATAAAATTTCTATAACTTGTAATAACATTTATGAACTACAAGTCTTTCTATCCATGGATCGCTTTAACAGAATGTTAATGATGTTAATGCCATCTTGTTGATTTATTGTTATAATAAACAAATACAGTACCTATGTACCGTATGTTGAATGTATATATCCATCTTGTGTCTTATCTTTCCATTCCAACAATAATTTACAGAAAAATATGGCATATTTTATAGATGGTTTGAATTGCGATTAATTACGATTAATTTTTAAGCCGTAATTCGCTCGATTAAAAATTGTAATCGTTTGACAGCCCTACTTTAAACCCAACATGATGCAATTGTCAGAGAATCCCAATTAAAAAAAAAAGGTCCTAATTTTACTTTTTTCAAATTTGTAAAAAAAAAAAAAAAAATCAAAATATGTGTAATAAGCGCTGTAATATCTATAACCCTAGTTAAATCCAGATTTTTTTTTCCTCACAGATGCATGTGTTGACTTGCAGCCATCAATTTAAAAAAAAAAAAAAAAACCCTAACCCTAAATTAGTCTCAAAATAATGAAATTCTAAGTGTATCAAATGTGATATATTAGGCTGTACGGGGTTAATGATGGAGAATACACTGCCCTCTGGTGGCAGCATTGGGTGTGGCTGGTCTTCTATAACTGAGTAGGAGACTCCTCTGACATGGTTATATAGAGTTCATAATGATATTGACGGGTCAGATTCGACCTTCAGTGCGCCACGCCTTCAAGTAGGGGGCCATGCCACAATGTGCTTCAGTTATTCGCAGTAGGTCACAGCGACACATGCAGCGATCCAACGCCGGATTTATGTTGAAAAAGTACAAAAGCTGTCCCGCATACAAACTGGGAGGATCGTCACGGGAGTGATTTGTTCGAGGATAGTTCTATTTTTCGTACCATGCATGCATTTTGAAACGTTGTGAAAAAAAACCAATGGCAGAAATTAGCCACTACAACATTGGCATTATACTTCGCAATATTCACGTAAAAAAAAAAAAAAAAAAAATGCTACCAGCACGTTTTTGCTTTTAACCAAGAATCGAGACTCTTTTATGTCCATAAAGAATCCAGGGATTTAAGTATTGAGTCACAAGAATTTTCAACGGAAAAAGCTCTGTTTACATATTGACTGTTGTGTTTTTTATTGTTAAAATTTGTGACGTTTTAAACATAAGTGTACGTTCAATATGTGTGCTACAGCTTTACAAAATGTCAAAAGTAAAGGAGGGAAAAAGCGTCAAAAAACACAATTGCCTTGTTTGCTGTCTGTCAAGCTGAACAACTTCACAGTTTAGTGGAACACGTCAAGTTAATAAAGTTAAAAATAAGATTTTGTACAATATGGTACCATTTAGGTAGCTTTAAAAAAACCAACAAAAAACGATTGGAGACAAAATGGCGGACGAAACTCCAGCGTCGTAAGTCGAAATCGCGTAAGAAGAGCCCGTCGTAACCCGGGGACTAGCTGTATATGTTGAAAAAGTCACAGGAGTCACGTCCACCATCTTATCTCCAGTCTTTTTTTTTTAAGTTGCACAAACAGTACACAATTGTATTTCATTGTATCTTAATTTTTAGTTTATTAACATGACTTGCAATGAAACACTCAAACTAATTTTCGGACTGTAAACCTCTTTTCCCCCTCATTTCCCGCGGCTTATAGTCCAGTGCGGCTTATTTGTTGATTTGGGTTAAAAAGTAACATTTTGTTTGACAGCGGTGTCATAAGACTGTCAAAATTATGACATGACACTATCGTGGGCATAAATTAACTCCATTTATGTCCAACTCGGATCTTTACATCCATTCAAAATTGAGATATCTTGCCAGATGACATCTGTCATAAGCATTTATGCTTATGGCTAATGGCCATGTCATGTCATAATTATGACAGTTTATGGCTCTGTCAAATAAAGTGTTACAAAATAATTAGCACAGAACATGAATTTTGATTATTTACATCTGTAACGCTCCAATGTATGTTAGGAGGCATGTTGGATGACAACAGTGTTGACAGCAGAGGTTGGCAGTCTCCCCAAAGGGAGCAGTGGTGTCCAAATAAAGCTTCTTGAAGCAATGAAGCTTTGCAGCCAGTTGGTTCAAAGCTTCACGCTGGTTCATTTGGTCTTATGACAGTCGTATGATGCTGCTGTCAAAGTGTTAATATCTTTTGGTGTAAATATCCCATAATTCAGTGAGGACAGCTGCGGCTTATATATGAACAAATGTCGTTTTGTGTCAAATTTGGGGGATTGGCGGCTTATAGTCGGGTACGCCTTAGTCCGAAAATTACAGTAGCTATATTTGCTTTACAAAAGTCCGCTAGCTTAAATGGTATGAATGCTAACGTGTTTACAATTCTCATAGCAAATCTCTCACACCTAACTCCAAACTTAATTACAAATGTATACAAACATATTAGCTGAAGCAACTTACAGGCTTATGTGGTCCAAACCAGAGCGCAGCTATCCTTCATCCACGTCATATAGGCCTGCACAATATATCATTTGAACATCACCATTGCAATGTGCGCATGCCCAATAGTCCCATAGCAGGACCTGCGATTTTTTTTTTTTTTCCCTTAGTATTAACTTTTTCCTTCATAAAAGCAGTGATTGTGCAGACATGGCTTCCCGGGTCCCTTCATCATTCACGGATAAAAACTCTTATCAGCCTCATAACAGTATTATATGAATACCAGTGGTGTCCTGATCGCATATTTTTGCACCCGAGTCTGAGTCCAAGTCACCTGATTTTGAGAATCTGCCAATACAGTCCCGATCTGATTCAGAATTTTTGTTGTCGTTGTTGCTTTGACACTCACACTGCAGAACAGCCTCTCACTTATAAAATGGTAAATGGTGTTATGCGCTTTTCCACCTTTCAAGGCACTCAAAGCGCTTTACACCAGGGGTGTCCAAACTTTTTGCAAAGGGGGCCAGATTTGGTGTGGTAAAAATGTGGGGGGCCGACCTTGGCTGACGTTCTTTACGTAGAACAATATATTTAAGCAAATTTTAGCAAGCCATTCCGTGTGTCATATTTTTAAATTAATAATTTCAACAATCGCGCAACTAAACTTTGTGGCGTTCTCTTTCGACTCACGGGCTCTTGTGAAATACTGCTGCTGTAAAATTCAACTAGCTTCAAGTTGCTTCAATTTCTCGCTACGTATCTTTCCTGTAATCTTGTACATGTCAGCATGTCTCGTTTGGTAATATCACCTCACATTGAATTCTTTAAAAACAGCGTCTGTCTCTTTGCAAATGAGGCAGACACAGCGTATTTTAGTGAAGAAATAGTCCAATTTCCACCTATTTTTGAAGCGTCTGCCGTCGCAGTCAACTTTTTTTTTGTTGTCACCATTTTAGAAAATTGGGATTAAAGAGTCACGGGGGTAATGTCGCTTAGAGTGCTCCTGCCTTTTACTGGGTAAATGAGGAGCAGCATTTAGTGTGTAAGCTACTTCATATGCTGGTAGCAGTACTGCTGACCAATTTATTAAGTCTGTGTGCAGGCCAGACGTTATTGATTTTATGACAGCGGCTGGGGGCCGGATGAAATTTGACCAAGGTCCGCATTTGGCCCCCGGGCCGGACTTTGGACATGTTTGCTTTACACTATCTCGCCATCCACCCACGAATGCCACAGCACACTTCAGACTATGTACCAAGTTTCATGATGATTAACACATTTAAGCCTTTGATCGTAGAGCTACCGAGGCGTCCATGGGCAGATCAAAGCTACAAACCTGTCAATCATCATTAAGTACAAAATGCCAGCTGCACTGGTGACCAAGAAAAACAGTTTGGTCTCACTGCTTTTTAGGAGGGAGAGTGAGAGGCTGTAAAAGCATGAAGCATAAACAAATATATTTTGTCAAATATATTTTAGTTAAAAACCCGATCTTTTTCACCAGACTCCGATCCTCTGAAAAATGGCACGATCGGCTGATGATTTCCAATCATATGATCGGATCCGGACATCTCTAAGGAATTCAATCTGCTCATAGTGAGTCAACTGAAATTTTCCAAACAGAGCTATTCAAGTTTAGTTAATATTATTCTAGTTTAGATATCGTAACATATATCGTAATATATATATATATATATATATATATATATATATATATAATGTCAGTTTTTTTCAAATAACGTTCAGCCCTAACATCTGCGTGCTCCTGTATGGAAGCATTGAACAACAGTCCAGCCAGACCCAATGCTGCCACTAGAGGGCAGTGTATCCTCCACCATTAAACAAAACCATACTTTAGGACTTTTTGGATAGTTATTTAAAAGGGTTGATTCCGACCCGCAGAAATTCGGGTTACGTCGCCAGCGTAGAAACGGAACTCCTTCGTAACCCGGGGACTACCTATACATGAAAAGTCAATGTACCAATTTCAAACATGTACTTACGGAAAAGGTTTTGGGGTCTAATGTCAAATTATCACTTGTCCTAATATAACGTGAGTTGTTTTTGAAATAATTCTCTCCATTCCATTAAGTCATTGGCAGACATTGAATGATCACTACCAGAACTCCCAGTTATAATAGATTAAAAGTCTATCATCGTGTATGGCAGTGAACGACAAGCCAAATGCCCATTCCCATTTCAAACCATCAATGTTACATGTTAAGACCACACTCCTCTGCCTTCTTTCCACTCACTCGCGCGCACACACACAAAGTGAATTATTGCAGTGTTTCAGCAGCGTTCCTGGTAGTGTCACTCACTCATCATGGGACCCGTTAGGGCCCCTCTGCGCCAGCTCATACAATCACATGATTCTAGGCCGCAACAAGGGGCCGAACAATCGACGGCAGAGCGTAAATGAAGGATGCCTGAGTAGTTTGCCGGCCAGAGGTAACTGTAAGAAGCGGTACGAACGGCATGAGAAAGCGTGTCAATTCAAGTCAAGCGAAAAACAAAGGTTCAGAGGTCTGCTTGTACCAGTGGTGGAGTTAAGCACCGACAACGGCTGGGGGTTGGTGGGGGTCACTGGTCCAATCAGGTTGAAAGGGGGAGGCTATGGCTGTCAGAGCTGGTTTGTGTTGCAGAGCGGCAGGCTGGCACAGTGATGAGGGTAATGACGTCTTAGTGTCACATCGGATCACACGGAGCGCACGCACTCGCACGGCACGAGCGGACAGGCAGGAGGGGGGCGGTGTAGAGGGGAAGGGGCACGTCCAGGCCCCAGTAAGTCCAAAGGCCTTCGGTAGTTTTGCCAGAGTTCTCCATGAAGGTGGCTCTGATCCAAAATCCCCTTGCCGCCTCCCCCAGAAAAGAAATCAGTTCTTCACATAGTCAGGGGAGCTTCATGGAAGTCACATGGCCCGCAAATGTAACAGACGTCAGACCGTCCGCTACTCATCAGGTTTGTTTAGGCCCAAATTCATGAAGGCTCGTTAAATCGGCTGCTCCTGTGCCGAGGGCTCCTACAAGACAGAAAAGTCAAGTTAAGAAAACAATTTTGCTATTATTTCACCAAAAAGGGACTGAGGACCTGCCAAAATGCAAAGATTAAAGTAATCAAAGGTGGGTAGAGAAGCCAAAAATTTTACTTGTGTTATGTCAAAATAATATTACATGCAAAAGTAAAAGTAGTCATTCAAAAAGTTTACTCAAATAAGTAGAAAAAGTATTCAGTGAAAAGATTAAGTAATTAGTAATTTCTTTAAACAATGGTATATTTTTCTAAGCACAACGTCACCCATAAGAACTATTATACTATACCTAGCCGTGGCGCATATGCTAGCTGGTCGCACAGAAATAACAATCTATTAACAACCGTATTCTGTCCTGTCTCTTCTGACACACCAATCTGCCTGCCTACTGCATTGACTTGTCTGGGTAGAGCTATATGGTCATCACCCTCTAGTGGTGTCTGCCATTACTGGGGTGTTTAAACACCTCAGTAGCAGCCCAGCATCAGACAATTTAAACAGTAACGATAGCTGCCTGCTGCTGGCTGTGTGCTGCAGGCGGCACACCCCAGCAACGGCCGGTCGTTTTGCTTGGATTAGTCAATAGTACTGGTGCACGATAATTATTGG
Organism: Corythoichthys intestinalis; assembly: GCF_030265065.1. Classification (NCBI taxonomy): domain Eukaryota; kingdom Metazoa; phylum Chordata; class Actinopteri; order Syngnathiformes; family Syngnathidae; genus Corythoichthys; species Corythoichthys intestinalis. The sequence goes on from NC_080409.1 coordinate 48,676,491, forward strand.
TCCGATAATAGGAATTATGACGTCATCCCAATAAATCCAATAACATTATTAATAGGACCGATAATACTGTATGTACTGTGCTGTGCTACGCACCAGTATGGGAAATCAGTTGACCATTTGCGGCGCATTGCTGCCACCTGCCAGTCAGAATAATTCGCTGCATCTATTTTTCATGTAAGCTCATTCACTTACACAGTGCGGTGTCTAGCGGTAGCACTGACAATCGTGAATGCTTTCCACCTCGGAAATATATGTATTTTATGTTTACTATAACATATGGATGTGCAATATATGTTTACTTCTGTGGTGAAGGGTCTTATGTACAGAACTTCATAAGTTGTGTTATAGAAGCCAGCCAATTCTTAAGGCTAGTAGCTCAAGCTAGTGTGCTATGCTTTACATATAATAGTTGTGTATATAAATGTATTGTGCAGTTTGTTGTATATTGAGTATTGAATGTCTATTTTTCTGTTGTACTTTCACAATATTAAGACAAGTGTCTTCCCAAAAAAGCAAGAAAAGACCAAGCCTTGTGGTTTATGGAAGTGCATTCATTTTTAGATGGCTGTCGGGCAGTGCAGAAGTGAAACGCACTGTTTTGGGCAGTACATGTACTGTAATATTTTTGGCACTGTGTCGGTGGATTGGGATGTGTGCGTTTGTAAACAAGCGCTCCCGTTCTGTGACGTCACGCTCAAGTGCGCCGCACGGCTAGCGAGAAACACATCTTAATAAGCCACTGAAAAGATGACAATCGCTTCGATGGTGTTTTATTGATATTATTATAAGGAAAGCCATTAATCCTTTTTGCTCTACCATATTTTTGTTATGAGGAATGAGTGATGAACCTTACTATATAATGTTTGCCTTTTACAGTGTGTTTTAAGTTAGTAAGCTTTTGAGAGGCCTTTTGGTTATATTATAAGCTTGCTGTCCTAACCCGTCTCCCAGGTTAAGAAAGTTGTTCCATAGACCAAGACCACACCAGTATCCTCTCCTGTGGCACCAAATATTTTTATTTGATGACAAAGCACAATACCAGTTGGGTTTGTTTTAGTTCAGTGCTCATTATTCAGGAAACACATCTTCAATTATATTGACTAATTGATTGTGATTGACTCAAATTATATTTGAAAAAATAAACATTGGCACTCTATTTGAAGTCAAGACTACTCTTGTCTTTGTTTTGTTCATAACGTTCATGTCATTATGAAAAATCTGGTGAGGTCAAAGGCAAAAATCTATGTTGAAGCCACCACTAGTTTTTTTTGTTTTTTTTCCTCAAGGTGTTCAAAAACTTGTGTGAATATACATTCAAAAAATTATATATTATCAGCTTTGAGGAGCAGGAAGTTACCGATATCGGTTTCAAAAAATGGATATCGTGCACCCCTAGTCAATAGATATGATAATAAAACTGGATAGACTGTTGTCACAGAAATTGGAGCTAGCATCTAATTTTTTTCATATCTATGTGCGGTAGTCCTCGATATTGATGTGAGACGTGGGCGCATCAGATTTGTTCCCGGAAAAAATTAGCCCACATGCTAGCAAAGATGACTGAAAAACACACATCTTTGGAAAGCTTTTTGTGGGTAAAAGACCACCTGACAAGTCAGTAGAGGTGCCTACGCCAAGTCCACTCTGCATAATATGTGGCCAAAAGTTAGTAAATGAGGCAATGAAGCCTTCAAATGCTGCTTTGGCCTAGAGAAACTAAGCACCCAGTAATAATGAATAAGCATTTGGAATTTTTGAAACGAAAAGAGCGCGAGCACGAAGGACAGACACCATTAGTGAGGGCCACGAGCCACATCAACAAAACTGAATGCACTGAAAGATCATACCTTGTCATCTGTCCAAGGAGCACTAATGCCTTCTAGTGGAGAAAAACATTTCCTAGCATGAAATTAAAGCGATCATATCTCCGGTTTTCTGTGGTCTACAGATTCCAAATAAAAACTGGGGAAGTGGTTGATAACTGTGCTATGTGAAATCAATTTTAACGGCACTTTAAAGATGCCACGTGGTTGAACAGGCCAGCATGATCACAGGACTTCCAACTGCAAGCTTGAGTGTGATTATGACAGGTACCGTAATTTTCTGACTATAAGCCGCCACCCACCGAAATTGACATGAAAACGGCACTTGTCCATAGATAAGTCACACTGGACTATAAGCCGCAGCTGTCCTCGCTGTATTATGGGATAGATATTAACAGGTAACACTTTATTTGACGGCAGCTTCATAAGACCAAATGAACCATCATGAAGCTTTGAACCAATTGGCTGCAAACCTTCATTGCTTCAAGAAGCTTCATTTGGCCATCACTGGTCCGTTGGGGGAGACAGTCAACCTCCTGCTGTCAACACTGTTGTAATCCAACATGCCTCTTAGCATGCATTGCAGCGCTGCAGATGCAAATAATCAAAATTCATGTTCTGTGCTAATTATTTCTTCAGTTACTGTTCCAATTAATTGCTAGTTATGGTATTTGGTAACACTTTATTTGACAGTGGCGCTGTAAGACTGTCTTCATACAATCATAATTATGACATGACACAGTCATTAGCATTTATGAATGCTTATAACAGATGTCATTTAGTGTCATCCAGCAAATTATCTCACTTTTGAATGGATGTAAAATCCGAGCTGCACATAAATGAGTTAATGACATAATTTGCCGGATGATAATTAGGGACATCTGTCATAAACATTCAGTAATGCCCATGATAGTGTCATGTCATGATTATGACAGTCTTATGACACAGTTGTCAAATAAAGTGTTACCTATTAATCCAAATAAATCAACAAATAAGCCGCACTGGACGATGAGCCACAGGATTCAAAATGAGGGGAAAAAAGTAGCGGCTTATAGTCCGAAAATTACAGTAATGTTACATAAAATTACTTATCTAGTAATTGTAATATACCACCCTCCTCTGCAAGTAATTTCTGTCCAACTGAAAAGGGTTGCAATTGTGAGAAGATGGTGGCAAAGTACTTTTTGGTTGGATAGTTACGACATGTGACAGCAATATTAAAAGCTAATTGTTCCTCATTGCATTTTCTTACCTTTCATTGACTAAGATGCTTGTGTCAATAAAGAAAAATAAACAGACTCCATCTTCCGACATTGCCAATGGGTTGCAGTAGTCCAATCATCGGGTTCTTCATGTTTGCAAATGAATATAATCCAGAGTCACGGAGCACAATAAGGTCATCGCAAAATCCTTCGATGCAATCAAGGGTCTTAAAGGATGTTCAAAAGCCTCCAAACATTAAAAGGTTACTTTGTTCAATGTTATGATTGCTCCAGTGTTTTTTTTGTTATTTGTTCGCACGATATTATGCTCCTTCTGCTTCAAAGGGGGAATGGGGGACTTCAGTTTTCCAAGTCATTAGTTGACTTCATTTATAGATATATTTATAAATAAAAGTTCATAAATTAATGTCCAGTAGATAAAATACAACTTATTTTTTTTGTCCTGAAGCGATCATTGTGCTTTCTGCAAACAAAAAGTTGAAGAAAAAAAAAAAAAAAGCAGCAGATTTTGCCAGAGATGAATCCAGATGTTTTTTGTTTTTAGTATTTTTTTCTTTTTAAAATAGAAAAGGCTCGCGTCTATCTGTGACGGCTGGATAATCCGTTGCCGTTAGCGACGGGCTCTTCCAGCTCGTCGTCCTCAAAGCCATGAAAGGTGGAGGCGTCGCTCTCTGACGTGGTGGCGAACAGCTCCTCGGCGCCACCCACGTTGCCGCCACCGCCGCCGTCCTCCTTCTCGCCGCCATCAGCTGGCTCGTAGGATAAAGAGGAGCATTTAGTTTTATTGATCTGGAAGGATACACACTGCCCTCTAGTGGCAGCAATGAAAATGATAACTAATTTCACATGACTGAATCCAGCTGCTCTCTGTTAAGACCAATATAAGCTAAGTTTTTGTTTGAGCTAATGTTTTTTTTTTTTTTTTAATGCATTAATAATTTAGTTTATATGTATATTTAAGCGTTTTTGTGGGAATATGCGTTTGAACCATTTGTTAAGAGCATTGTTAAAAAAAAAAAAAAAATGTTAGCATTTTGTAGCATTTAAGCTAGCGGACTTTTGCTATGTAAGTTAGCCAATTGTTCTTTTGGTTTTTTTTTTTTTTTTTTTAAAGCATTCGTAATTTAGTTTATTAGTATATTTAAGTGTTTTTTGTGGGAATATGTGTTTCAAACATTTGTTAAGAGTAGGGTTGTTCCGATCATGTTTTTTTGCTCCCGATCCAATCGTTTTAGTTTGAGTATCTGCCGATCCCGATATTTCCCGATCCGATTGCTTTTTTTTTTGCTCCAGATTCAATTCCAATCATTCCCGATAATTTTTCCCGATTTCCCCGACATTTTAGCAATGCATTAAGAAAAAAATGAATAAAACTTGGACGAATATATACATTGAACATAAAGTACATAAGTACTGTTTGTGTGTTTATTATGACAATAAATCCTCAAGATGGCATTTACATTATTAACATTCTTTCTGTGAGAGGGATCCACGGATAGAAAGACTTGTGACTTTGTATATTGTGACTAAATATTGCCATCTAGTGTATTTGTTGAGCTTTCAGTAAATGATACTGTAGCCATGCCCAAATGCATGACGGGAAGTGGAACCATGACTGTGCGTAGTGCTACCAATTGATATATCTTCTTTGCGTTGGGAAATAACATAAGGTGTTAAGAAAAAGATCAATATCTACCTTGCTTCCCCACATTCCTTCCCATGATATTTCTAATCGTAGGGAGGGGGATTGTAAGGCTTTAGCCAATTAAAAAAAGGCTCCAAAGACAGCCAAAATTCACTCTACTCATTTTACGCTGCCTTTTATCTCTCTATATAGGTAAAACTGCACCATTACAGATTGAGCGCGACAATGCGTGAGAGGGTCGTGCAGTGCATGCATTAATTGCGTTAAATATTTTAACATGATACATTTAAAAAAAAATATTAATTACCGCCGTTATCGGGATAAATTTTATAACCCTACCTTAAGCCTAAACTAAAGACTCTGGATTAGTGTAACATATTATGTCTGTAACTTTAAATACAATTAGAAAACGATTTAATTAAAAAATATATGTATATTAAAAAAAGGCATGGCCGATATTTTTTTGCCGATTCCGATACTTTGAAAATGACGTGATCGGACCCGATCGATCGGATCTAGTTAAGAGCATTGTTAAAAAAAAAAAAAAAAAGATCGCATTTAAGCTAGCGGACTTTTGCTATGTAAGTTAGCCAATTGTTCTATAATTATAACTATAATTACTAATAGTTGAGGCATCCAGATTCTGTTTTTTTTAAGAAGAGGTTTGATTACTGCAGTTTTTAAAGTCTGTGGAAACTCTCCTGTTTGGAGAGAAGTATTTATACTCTGAAGTATGTCTGGGGCTATGCAATGAAAAACAGTTTTGAAAAAGTTTGAAGGAAGGATGTCAAGGCAGCATGTTGTGGGCTTTAATTTTGACACAATTTCTCTTAAAGTGGCATAGTCCTTGCCTGGTACACCAGACTCAACGCTATTCCAGCTATTGAGTCTGGCCACCATTCCCACGGATACAATTTCCAGGGCGGAGCAAGCCACAGCAAACAGACAGCGGAGTGGACCAATCAGCGACGGGCAGACGTGACGTTATTAACTGACGACGGAAGCACGAGGGACTTGCGCGCGGAAGTAAACATACGAAGAGAGCGGAGTTTATTCAACATGGCTAGCGCGAGACAGACTATTGTCAATGACTCGTGTCGATGTGTTTTTGGTAATTTGAAACAGAATTTACCGCGGATTGGAACATGTTCTCGGTTATCCCGTTGACCATCTGTGTTGTGGAGACGACTTTCGACGCGCAAGAGTGACGTTGTTCGTGAAGAACACGTCACGCAAATAAACGAATCTGATTTGTCGATTGATTTTGTACCTGCTCGAAAAGGCCGTTAATGGGATGGTTCCCAGACTATTTCTCTCAGTGTTTGAAAAATACAGGGAGAATAGTTTGGCAGAGCCAGGCAAGCATAGTCCAAGAGGCTAAACTGTCTAAGATTGACGTGGGGGACATTTTGGGAGGCATTTAGAGTAACAATTGTTAATCGGGAGTTGCACACAGTCTGTCTTATCTTTAGTACTTTGTGCGTAAAGAACGCTGCGAAATCATTACAGGAGACCTCAGATACAAATTCCTGAGGTACTGATGCTTGTGGGTTTGTCAGTTTGTCAACAACAGAAAATAGTGTGCGGGTATTGTTGGTGTTTCTACTAATGATCTCTGAAAAATATGACTGTTTAGCATTTTTCAGTTCCTGGTTGTATTTGCGAAGACTCTCTTTGTAGATATCATAAAAAACCAGGAGTTTGTTTTTTCGTCACCTGCGTTCTGCTCGTCTGCAATCTTGCTTTTTTTCTTAAAGCTAGTGTGGCATTTGTACTTAGATCCTCATTTAGTTTTTCATACCGTTTGAGGCTAAGCTCAGGTATTTTAATTTTTCATGTTCCTTATCCGATTACTCGATTATTCAAACTAGTTCATCGATTAATCGACTTCTAAAATATTCAGTGTGATATTACAGAAGATGAACGGAAAACCAAAAATACTGCGACTCACTTTTGCATTGGCAGATAGTGCAGGGGGAGCCAGATTTCATGAGCTTCTCGTTGGCGTTCTGACATTTCTCACAGTGTCTTTGGGGAATCCTGTTCCCGATCGGAACCTTTGGACCTGAGAAAAGCACTTGTTTTACAAAAGTGTTTACAAAAACAAAAGGCTATCAGCAGACATTTTGATTTTTAGAATAGTGACTGGTGGCCTGTCACCAGAATAAAGGTGAATATAGATTTTTAAGCACTCAAAGGGCTAGTTTGCCGAAAAAGGCTCCAATCCGATACTTGACGCCATTACAGAAGGACAGTTTAAGGCTGTCATGGGTGGTTAGACATATTTAAAGAGGAAAGATAGACATTGTGCAACAATAAACAGCTATGCTAGGGCTAGCACTGATAACCATTAGCCCTGAGTTCATCAAGTATTGTGGAGATATTTACACTGAGGAACATAAGTATTTAAATACCCTCCGATTTTGAGAAGTTCTGCCACTTAGAAATGATGGGCGGGTTTGAAATTTTCATGGTAGGTGCTTCTCCACTGTGAGAGACAATCTAATGACAAAAAAATCCAGAAATCCCAGTGTGTGATTTTTTAAAAAACAATTTATTTGTTGCTGCTAATAACTGCTGCAACTAAGTATTTGAAAACCTGTCTTTTAGCTAGAATTGTGAGCCTCAAAGACCTGTTAGTCACCTTTAAAGAGTCCAACAAATAAGTGGAGTGGAGGTGGAGTTTTTGTGTCTGACTTTTTGACCTGTTTGAGGCAGTTAGCTGCCTATAAACACCTGTCCACCCCATACAATCGGGAAGACTCCAATGGCGTACCGCACGCAGGCTATTTTTAGACCGTGACGTCGCATCGTAAAGCGGAAGTAAAGCCGAAGTGGGACATTATAGACCCGCCCTCGCATAGACCCAACGTAAAAAGTGCTACTTTTCGCCGGTAATCTTTCAAAAACGAACATGCCGATCACGCATTGCTTGTAGAAACGACTCTAGGCATTACGACCATGAAGGATGTTTTCTTCATACGTTCACGGAAACCAAAAACTCGGGAGGAAAAAATGTGAAAACCGAATCAACTTGCGCGGACTTTAACACCAGCTCGGCAAATCCATTCACGTTTCATATGCAGTAAACATTATGTTGGGTTGGCATGGTCTTTCAGAGGACAAAGAGGTAAGCCATTTTTATATTTTTACTTTATTTTTTTTTAGCGTAACGTTGTGCCGTACTGCTTCTGTCTGACAATGAATGATCTGAAAAAAATTACAATGGTATCTGATTGCCACTGTTACCGTTTCTGTTATATATATATATATAAAAAAAGAACTTTAGTAAGGGGGAAGTGTTCGTTTGCTGTCACTGAGTAGCATTTGCGATCGCTACACAAAGCTAACTAAATTACCCCCAAGAACGGTAAGAGACTTAGGACAACCAGAGGATATATAAGAAAGACAGGGCTGATGGTAAAGGATAGCTTGTTGAAACCGGAGAATGTCATTGTCAGTCGCGTCGATAAAAAAAAGCTAAAGCTATGCTTAGGTCGGCTCGTTTTTGTCGTCTTTTTCAGCCTTCGACACTAAAGCCATCTCTTTAACTGACCATTTTTATGTTCTTCCACATCTATGCCAGTCAATTTGGCACCAGGCACATCATTTTCGGAGAGAATTGGTAGGTTTAGCGCTGTAAACATCTCCTTCGTACACGATTTCCATTCATTTCCTATTAGGGACAATCGGTGGCTTGTCCTAGCTTTGTCCCAGCTTAGCAACAGTAGCTAACGCTATGAATATTAATGAGCGGAAGTGACGTGTTGCTTGCGGTACGCCACTCCTCGCAAAGACAAGACAAAAGATACAGAATTGTAGACCTCTACAAGGCTGGACAGAGTTACGGGGCAATTGCCAAGATCCACCATTGGAGCAATTATTAGAAATTAGAAGAAACTAAACATGACTGTCAATCTCCTTCGGACTGGGGCTCCATGCAAGATCTACCTCGTAGGGTCTCAATGATCCGAGGAATGGTGAGGAATCAGCCAAGAACTACACAGGAGGAGCTGGTCAATGACCTGAAAGGAGCTGGGATCACCATTTCCAAGGTTACTGTTGGTAATAAACTAAGACGTCAAGGCTTTAAATCATGCATGGCACTAGGGCTGCAGCTATCAGTTATTTTAGTAGTCAATTAATCGATTAACTAGTTGGTTCGAGTAATCAGATAAGGAACATAAATAATGAAAATACCTGAGCTGAGCCTCAAATTGTATTAAAAAAAAATAATAAATGGATGAGGATCTAAGTACAACAAAAGAACAATTGGCTAACTTACATCGCAAAAGTCCGCTAGCTTAAATGCTATAAAATGCTAACATTTAAAAAAAAAAAATTTTTTTTTTTACAATGCTCTTAACAAATGGTTCAAACGCATATTCCCACAAAAACGCTTAAATATACATATGAACTAAATTATTAATGCATTAAAAAAAAAAAAACAGCTCAGACAAAAACTTAGCTTATGTTGGTCTTAACAGAGCGCAGCTGGATTCAATCATGTGAAATGAGTTATCGTATTCACTGTTGCCACTTGAGGGCAGTGTATCCACACAAATCAATAAAACTAAATGCAAACACTTTCAAAACAAACCGTTACAATGCCACTTTATTTAAACGAATACTTGAAACAGCAAAATTTAATTCAATCTTTTTTCTAATCGAATTACTTGAGTTAATCGATTGATCGTTGCAGCACTACATCGCACGGTAGGTTCACCTTCTTAAACCAGCAGTCTAGGCCCGTTTTAACTTTGCCAATGACCATTTGGATGATCCAGAGGAGTCATGGGAGAAAGCCACGTGGTCAAATGAGATCAAAATGGAATTTTTTTGGTCTTAATTCCACTCATCTTTGGAGGAAGCTCAAATGTGTTTTTCAGTGACAGCCCAGAAACCTGATTGATCTAGAGAAGATCTGTGTGGAGCAGGAGTGCAAAATCCCTGCTGTAGTCTGTGCAAACCTGGTGAAAAGTTACAGGAAACGTTTGACGTAATTGTAAACTAAGGCTACTGTACCAAATATTAACATTGATTTTTCTCTGGTGTTCAAATACTTATTTGCAGCAGTATAATACAAATAAATTGTTTATTAAAAAAAAAAAAAAATCACATTGATTTCAGGTTTTTTCTTTCTTTAGATTGTCTCCCACAGCAGACAAGAACCTAGCATTAAAATTTCAAACCCGCCCATCATTTCTAAGTGAGAGAACTTGCAAAATTGCAGGGTGTTCAAATACTTATTTCCTCACTGTAAGAGGACTTTTTCAAGGTAAAGTAGATTTTATTTTTTTTCGTAATAGGTGGTCCCCGGGTTGCGATGTACCAGACTTACGTGATTTTGACTTTACGACGCCGGATTCTCGACTCGTCCACTATTTTGCCTCCAGTCGTTTTTTTTTTTTTTTTTTTTTTCAAATGATGTTGGCTTTTGTTTTTTGATGCATGCTTTTATTTTGGCACAGGAAGCAGAGAGCAAGCAGTACTTCCACACTTGAGTAAAAGAGCATGTACACACGAAGAAGTACGTCTTTGCACACACGAAGAAGAGCACATGCGCACATGAGGAAAAGCGCACAGAAGAAGAAGTCGAGCAGCCGACAGAGAGGGAGGGGAAAGAAAGCCTGCGCGCACATTTGTTGCTTGTTGTGAAGCATCCACAGAGGCAACACCTGTACATAACCTTTTGTACTGTTTATTGTGCGTTATACCGTATATTTATAAAATACCGTATTTTTCGGACTACAAGTCGCACCTGAGTATAAGTCGCACCAGCCATAAAATGCTCAACGACGTGGAAAAAAACATATAAGTCGCACCGTAGTATAAGTTGCATTTCTGGGGGAAATTTACTTGATAAAATCCAACACATAGAACAGATATGTCATCTTGAAAGGCAATTTAAAATAAAAATAGAGAACAACATGCTGACTAAGTGTACAGTATGATAATGTTACCTGATGCATGAACAACAAAATGCGAACGTGGCCGGTATGTTAACGTAACATATCTATTTAAGAGTTATTCAGATAACTATAGCATAAAGAACATGCTAACAATTTACCAAACCATCTGTGTCACTCCAAAACACCAAAATAACATGTGAAATGAAATAACAATGTGTTAATAATTTCACACATAAGTCGCTCCAGAGTATAAGTCGAACCCATAGCCAAACTATGAAAAAAACTGACTTATAGTCCAAAAAATATGGTACTTGGGGCGTGTTTATGTGATTGTTTTTGGTGACATGCGGACGCTAACTGATACATGCTAATCGTTTGTTATTGATATATCAGCAGCTAGTTATAAACACAAATTTGAATTGCTGTTATTGAAGATGAAACTGAATTTTAGTTTCATTCTGCAAGTGTTGATGTCATGAGCAGCTGAATAAAGTCGGCAAAACATACGGACGTCTGACATCGTCATTTCGGAGCTTAGCTCGCTGTCTAGCTAGGACTTAGCTACAAAGTCTTGGCAAGGGCGGTACAATAACTTATACATGTTTTTGGATAGTTATTTTGAAATTTGGGCGGTATATAGGGGTATTTAAATGTTTAATTCAGACTTACGCGGAAATTCCGATTACGTCGCCAGCGCAAGAACGGAACGCGTTCGTAACCCAGGGACTACCTGTCGTGGTTTTTAAACTTAAGTGTCTTCATGGTTTCAGACTGCCGCAGAGAACACAAGTGGAAACTGTGGTGTCTGGCTCACCTGACAAGCTGCGGCGTATGAATCAGGAGGATGCAACTCGGCGTGTTAATGTTAATTTGTTTGTTAAAGTCATTTTCGATCAATCAAATATGTCTGTGTAACGTCTCACTGTAAATGTCCCATATTAAGATGTGAACACCTGCGGCGTATAGTCAGGTGTAGAGCGGAAATTATGGTACTTACGTTTGTGTCTGTCCATGGCCTGCACAGATGGAGACCTGGATGGCACAGAACTCCTCTCCCCGGATCTGTCCTCCTCTGCCAAGTGGGAATTGGTATAGTGGTAGCTTAGTCCAGTACGGCTCCTATAGCGCTTCGCATAGACTGTAACACACAAACACACACTGTAAGAAATCCCTAATCGCATAATTGTACACACATAAATTGCAATTTGCAGAGACATCATAGTAATTGACTCATGTTACCTGAGGTTGATGATTTGGAGTTATTCCTTTGTTTGTATCTGTCTGGAAAAGAAGGGAAAATGTAATATTAAGAGCAGTCATGTATAAATGTTTTTGAAAACAAAGTTTAATGTCATTTTATTCAATCACTAAAGCAGGTCAAATATTTATGAATAGAATATTAATTAGGCCACTTTTGAGCTTGATTACTCCTTTTACGTTCAGGAAAGGCCCAATTAACAAATATCCGTAAAAGATTAGCCAAAGCGATTATCCTGTGTTGTGGGATGTGTTGAGTCATTGTTTGCCACCAATCTGCATAGAATATGTTTAGGACCAGAAACATTAAAACTAAATACATTATACAACGAGAGGTAAAAGTATGTGAATCCTAAAAATACTTGAATTTCTACATAAATTGGTCATCAAAATCACAAAAAAAAAAAAAAAAAAAAAAAAAATTGCTAATATTAACCCTTAGTAGGGCACTCATTAGGTGCCATTAAACGTCCAATCCATTTCGACTGGTAGGGCTAATGACACTGTTACTAGGGCCATAAGCAGAGTGTACAGGTAGTCCCCGGTTTACGAAGGAGTTCCATTTCTACGCTGGCGATCTAACCCGAATTTCCGCTAAGTCGGAATTAACCCTTTACAGGGTTTCCCCTAGGATTTTTTGAAGCTGTGGTGATGGTCGGTGTGAAAGAATATATTTTATTCATGATTATAAAACAAATTACTGGTGTGATACTATATTCATTTGTTAGATCATTCATCCAGGTTCGTGTGTTGTATTTCTTTGAACGTCCAAAATGACGCCAGTTGACTGCCTTATCATGTTTTGACTCCCTTTCGTCCGAGCTACAGCTATATTTCCAAGGTCGTACTTTACGATGTTTTCTGTGGAAAATCTCCAGGTTGAGCTGTAATAAGTTTCACTTCTGTTTCACAGTAAGCATCCAGTTTTGAGAAACAACACCAAATAAGGCACTTCCTAAACTGTTGCTATTCTGAACTAACCAATCACTGCATGCCATGTTCTCACGTTCTGCATATTCTATTACTATGTATTATCATGTGACTTTGTCAGTAAAAGGGGAGCACGATGAAAAAAAAAAAAAAAGTTGGAGATCGATCCCCGTGCACGTAAAAGAAACTGATTTGAATGTGAGCTTTTTCTCCTTGCGACTGTCCTTAGAATAGAATACTGGTTGTGTTTTATTTCCTGACAGTCGGCTACATCCAGAGGTTGCGCTAGACTTTTTCGTTGTCTGCCATTTTGACTGACAGGGTCATAAAAATCCGGTCATAATCTATTTTTACCCGTCACTTAAATTTTTAAAATGATAATAATGACATATTCAATAGCAGTGTTGGTCAAAAGCGGTGCGTTACTTACTCAACTCTGAATAAATTGAAGAAACTACCAGCCATGTTGTGTCTACTCTCTACTCTGTTGATTTGTCATCCAAGACTCTGAGTGCGTTCAGGTTTGAGAATAGCGCACGTACTTCTGACTCCAAGCTGTTTGTCCCTGCTCATTCAATTAGGCTACGTTCATACTACAGGTCTTAATGCACAAATCCGATTTTTTTGTCATATCCGTTTTTTTGGTGTGCCCGTTCAGACTGCTTTTGTCCATTGAGACCATTCAAGTATTACGCATGCGCTCTAATTCGCAGTCCGACACGCGCCGGTGCGCGGAAGCATCAAAACAAATGACAAGTCATCTGTCATTCCAAGGATATCATATTTTGCTTTTCAAAAGGAGGAGACAAATAACAAACATAAATAATCCCCGTTTAGGCTTATATTCACAGTTTATATGGATCGATAGCATGCACGCACTGTCCGTGCATGTCACACACACATACGGGAAGTTTGCCCCGACTTTCCAAGTCGGGCTGCAGCCAGACCCCTCTCCCGACTCTCGGCCGTGTAGGAAATGTTGAAATATAGCTCACATAGAGCAGAGAGAAAACCGATCATTCTCATGCTTATCCTCAACCCATTTTTATTTTTTTATGACTGTTGTCAAGCCTGGCCCTTCCCCAAAAGCCGTGCTCACTGCAAGCTAGGCGCTAATAACGTACAGCTGAAATCGGATTTGGGACACTGGACGGTACAGACCGCCGCGACACTCTGGAAAAATGTGGCCCAGATCGGATTTGAACCACATACAAAAATGACCCAGATCGTATTTGAAATGGTCCACTTCTATGCGACTTGTCCCGTTCAGACCGTCAAGTTAATGCCTGACTCGAGTCGGAAAAACACGAAAAAATTGGATTCGTGCATTAAGACCTATAGAATGAACGTAGCCTGAGACAATGCTCTCCAAAGCTTCCTAACGTTTCCGTGTTTGCTCCACCTGAATGCTAGTTCGGACATTTTTCCGAGTAAGGCCAGCGACGTCGTGCATCAAGAGAGACAATAGCTTATTAATATGCACACTCGCCATCCTGTGGTCTGGGGTGTGAATTTCAACCTGTCGAAATGACGGATGGACTTCAGTTTTTTTCCGTCACCGTTTTAAAAAACCGGTCAACGACAGAAAATATTCGGTTAACGCGACCCCTGGCTACATCGGAGTTGGACAGTCCCAACATGTTGTGCCGTGGCGAAATTGCTTCATATCATGAGAAATGGGAATTTCTTCTTTTCACATTAATATTTTGCCAAGAAGAACCATAACATATCTGTTTGAAATATTTTATTAGCTAGGCTAATGTCATAGCTCTCAGCTCTCAGTACATGTATGTTGAATGCATAGCTGATTACAGATACTTGCATCTCATAGTCATTTTTTTGGCCCCAATACGTACCACAACAATAATAGTCTGTTAACGGACCAACCTACGTTGACGACTTAGATCTTTTCTTAATAGTTAATAGCAATAATAATGATAATAATAATAATTTTGAGGGGAAAATAAATTCTTAAAACTATGATATAGGCTGCACACAGACTACTTTTCATTGTGTCCAAGTGTCATTCTGTCAGTGTTGTCCCATTAAAAGATATACGTAAATATCTGCAGAAATGAGAGGGGTGTACTCACTTTTGTGATACACTGTATTTGAACTAGGGCTGCAGCTATCAAATATTTTAGTAATCGATTAATCGACTGAAAATTCTATCGATTAATCTAGTAATCGGAAAAAAACTTTATTAGGTAAAGAGCAATTATAAATATAGATGAGAAAACATTTCATCTAATATTGAACCATTTTCAGTCAATCAATGTCTTTATTTTCGATGTACATTGTTGAAAACAGCCAACAATTGCATCTCAGATGTAACTAGAATTTTAAAAAAAGACTAATTCACTGCTTCCACTCCAAAAACTTTTAGATCTTATTAAAAATTTCTTACCTAAAAATGTCATTACGCTTGATAACACACATCACTTAAAAGTTAGGTATTTTTCCCACGTGTTTCAATTGAATTTCCACTTGTGTCAAGCTACAAGTTCTAGTTAAGTTTTAAGTTAGTCTAAACTGTAAGTCCTGATAGGATTTTGAGTTTTTGCAGTGTTCAAAATAAATGCTATGCTGTATTGGAGCACATTAGGCACCAGTGCTACTTGGTGTTTTATCCAGCAATGACTACTGAGCTAAAATTGACAGCTAGCATTATGAAGTTTTTATTTTACACCCTAATCACTCTACAGCGCTTTTTTCACTGATTAAATAAAGCCTGTATGTAAGAGTTAGCCACACATCGACAGTGGTCATAATGAATAGAAACCTAGCCCTACGCAGGGATAACGTTACGTGAGCGAGTGACAGTAACGTTAATCTTATTTATGAGCGCTGAGAAGTGTACTGCTTTAAGATGGCGGCTGTTTTATTAACGCTGCCGAGTCGGTCATTTTGCATCTAGTTCTACGTACATGTGATATCTATCACACGCATCAGACGCTACCTGCTACCACCGTAGCAACATGCGGGCGTAGTTTTTAGCAACGTCGGCGCAGTTAGTAACGGCTGTCAGCTGCAGTAAGGCATTTTTTTAATTGCTTCTTCCTCTACGCACGCGATGTCAGCGCATTGTCCCGCATGAAAAGTAGTCCGGGCAAAACGTGATGCTTAGCGCTGGCAAAATTAAACGATTCCTCGAGGTGAATAAAATTACAGCAGGGCCGAAAACCAAAAGTGTTTTTTGCCATGTGGCAAAATGTTTTTGCCATGTGGCAAAATGTTTTTGCCATGTGGCAATTTTATTTGCCATATGGCAATTTTATTTGCCATGTGGCAAAATGTTTTTGCCGTGTGGCAATTTTTTTTGCCATGTAGCAAAATGTTTTTGCCATGTAGCAAAACATTTTTGCCACATGGCAAATACCACTTTTGGTTCTCGCTGTCTCTCGGTCGGATCAGTTTTTAAACTCGAGTTACTCGAGTTGCTCGAGTATTCGTTGCAGCTCTAATTTGAACAGCTGTTTGATAAAGAAAACTGATTCATTAGAGTCTGCCTCCTCCTTGTTTGAATGTTTTTGTTTAGTTGTGAAGTCAGTGAAGTCAGGAAGCTGTAATAAAATATTATTTTTGAAGGAAATAGTCATCCATTTTGTCTGAAAACTGAACTTGAAACTGAAATAAGTGACATTCATCCGATTAATCGATTATTAAAAAAAATAATAATAATAATCATTAATTGCAGCCGTAGTTCACACACTTTCTTCCTATCATTTATGGAGTCAACATCCAATCAGGATGCAGTCTGGATACAGTCTGCACAAAGATGCTCATTAAGGTCAGTTTTGGTACTTCAACTTGTCTGAGGTTTTCTGCTGTTCATCTCGAATACAGCACAAACTGTAGAAACATTAATGAGTTAAGACTCACATTTTAAAAACTGAAGAGGATGTCAGTCAGCAGTATTTGTAATTTAATCCTGCTCTAATGCCCACTTACTGTCACAGACATATGGCTTGTCATCATCTAGATCTGCCTTCCTGCGGCCTGAACCCCGACCCTGAAAACAAACAAAACCACCGAACTAACCTTGAGCATACAAGCAAAGGCATACATGCTAATGAGCTGTACATATTTAAAGCGTCTTTTTGTAATATAATTGCTTACCCTTCCTTTCCCCCGGTGTCTCCTCTTGGGAGTGTCCACCTCGTAGTCGTCATCGTCATTGAAACCATCTTCTGCTGCGTCTGCCTCCAGAACTCTCTGCCATGAGGGTATAATTTGGACAGTTAGATTTAAGGTCTGTTTATGCTTCTGTTTAAATTGAAATATTGAATTTTGTCTCAAATTTTGAATGGGATTAAGTATTCCCATTGCACTTGAGTAGTGACTATCGCAATTTACAGCTGTCATTTTAAAACACTGCCCACTTTTGTTTTTTAGTTTTTGTTTTGTAGAACGCTGTCAAGAGATTAAAACAACAAAAGTAGTGCTGACAATGTGTATGTTGAGTGCAAAATATGATGTTTGGAAGTCCTGAGCCAAATTGAGCTACAACCCCAAGCAAATTGAGCAACAACCCCAAGCAAAAAGTATGGAATCACCAGTCTCGGACGAGCACTCACTCAAACATTTTATTATGTAGAACAAACTCAGATAAAAAGCTTGAAAAAAAAAATGAATTAGTTGAAAGTGCAACTCTTTAGAATTAAGAAACACTAAAAGAAATTATTAAAAAAACATTGTGATGGTCAGTAAATGTTACTTTTAAAGAGCAAGTGCAGGGGAAAAAAATATGGAATCATGAGAAACAAACAAAGAAATAATCAAAACACATCTCTAGTATTTAGTAGCACCACCTCTGGCTTTTATGACAGCTTGCAGTCTCTGAGGCATGGACTTGATGAGTATTCTTCATCAATTTGGTGCCAACTCTCTTTGATTGCAGTTGCTAGATCTTCCTTGCAGGTCTGAGCCTTGCTGTGGACCATTTTTTCCAATTCAACCACAGGTTTTCTATAAGGTTGAGATCTGGGCTATTTACAGGCCATGACATTGACTAGATGATCTTTTTCCAATGACTGCTTTAACAGTTTTAGCTCTGTGGCATGATGCATTGTCATCTTGGAAAATGACAAACATATTTTCAATTGAAGGGACAAGAAAGCTGTCTAAAATTTCAATGTAAACTTGTGCATTTATTGAAGATTTAACCACAGCCATCTCCCCAGTGCTTTTGTCTGACATGCAGCTCCATGTCATCAAGGACTGAGGGAATTTTGATGTTTTCCTCAGGCAGTTATCTTTGTAAATCTCACTGGAACGACACCAAACAAAAGTTCCAGCATCATCACCTTGTCAATGCAGATTCTTGACTCATCACTTAAAATAACCTTAATCCAGTCATTCACAGTCCATGATTGCATCTCCTTAGCGCATTGCAGTCTTGTTCTTTTTCGTTTAAGTGTCAATTATGGTTTCCTTTTAGCTTTCCTGTATGAAAATCCCATTTCCTTACGGCAATTTTGCACAGTTCTGTCACATACCTTGACTCCAGCTTCCTCCCATTTCTTCTTCGTCTTGTTGTACATCTTCTGTTTTCAAGACATATGGTTAGTTGTTTGTCATGACGTTTGGATGTCTACCAGTACGCTTAACTTTAACAACCTTGCCATGCTGTTTGTACTTGGTCCAGATTTTTGATACAGCTGACTGTGAACAGCCCACATCTTTGGCAACCATACGTGTAGCGTTACCTTCTTCAAGAAGTTTCCTTGGTCTCAAGAGACATCTCTTTTGTTGGAGCCATGATTCTTGTGAATCCACTTGGTCCAGCAACCCTCCAAGGTGTGATAACTGCACTGTTTTTAACTGCTGACTAACGAGCAGATCTAATCTGAGGCAGGGGCCCAATTAAGGAAAGGAAATTGACTGGGTGTGTCTGCATTTTCTACTCAAATTGGAGTAATTCCATATTTTGTTCTTCAGAATGGAGTGATTCTTTATTGTTTTTCCCTGCACTTGCTCTATAAAAGTAACATTTACTGAACACCACAATGTTTTAATAGGGCTGTCAAACGATTAAAATTTTTAATAGAGTTAATCACAGCTTAGAAATTAATTAATCGTAATTAATTGCAATTCAAACCATCTCTGAAATATGCCATATTCTTCTGTAAATTATTGTTGGAATGGAAAGATAAGACAAGACATATACATACAACATACTGAACATAAGTACTGTATTTGTTTATTATAACAATAAATCCACAAATGGCATTATTAGCATTCTTTCTGTTAAAGTGATCCACGGATAGAAAGACTTGTAGTTCTTAAAAGATAAATGTTATAGTTACAAGTTACAAGTTATATTAAAACTAGGGCTGTCAAAATTATCGCGTTATCGCACGGTAATTAATTTTTTAAATTAATCACGTTAAAATATTTGACGCAATTAACGCACATGTCCCGCTCAGACAGTATTCTGCCTTTTGTTAAGTTTTACAGCAAGGCTTTTTGTGCTGTCTAACAGCGAACTCTTGTGGTCGCTTTGCGACATGGTTTATTGTTGTCTTGCTAGTTCAATATGGCTGCACGACGTCTCGGGCTGACGCCTACGCTGTAATGTTGTGCTTATATGACCCTTGGACAAGATTTGTCCGTAAGTATGGTTGTTGTAAATAATGTACATATAATGTTAGTAAGCGAAATTATTTTTTGTATGACACGCTTTTTGTTTATGTTTAGTGGACCTGTATAGCGTGCTAAGCTAACGTTGTTGCTAATGGAATGCTTGTGTACTTTTTTTTTTTGTAGTTTTATGACGGTCTAAAGAGGACAATGGTTTGAGGCCATTTTATTAATAAATCAGATGAAAAAGGAAGAAGTCTGATTATTATGGCGTCGTTCACTAGCTGTCTAGCTTTGGAAAAAGTAGACGCTTCGGAGTGAGGACAGCATAGACAGATTTAAATGACAGTAGAGTGAAATGCCCACTACAGTCCTTATGTACCGTATGTTGAATGTATATATCCATCTTGTGTCTTATCTTTCCATTCCAACAATTTATTTTACAGAATATATATATATAATTTACAGAAAAATATGGCATATTTTATAGATGGTTTGAATTGCGAATAATGGCGATTAATTACGATTAATTAATTTTTAAACTGTAATTAACTCGATTAAAAATTTTAATCGTTTGACAGCCCTAATTAAAACCCCTCTTCATGTTTTCGTTTTAATAAAATTTGTAAAATTTTCAATCAAAAGTAGAGTTAATATAATAAGAATAAAAATAACAATAATAACAATACAGTGACCAAGGTCTGAGTAAGTTTTATGTGTATTTTGCATAGCTATTTTGATTGGGAATGCCAGTTCACTTTGCATTGTTGTTTAACTGTGTGAGAATAGGGCCTCATTACTACAGACTGCAGTGCTTTTCTTTTTGTGAACTTTTTTTTTTTTTTTTTTTGGAGGGATAGGAATATTATTTTTGTTGTGCTTTCACTAAATGATACTTATGTTTGTTGTGAAGGAGTTGCCGAAGCTTATGCTAATAAATGGCGCGGTCCAAAGAACGCCTGTGTCCACTTGCCTTTATAACATATATATTTCTGTACATATCTTACCCAAAATACAACAAGAGACACATAATTGCCACTAAAAGAAAGAAAACTTAGAGAAATATGCATGGAGCACAAATAGCGGCGCTGCCCCCAAGCGGCCGGTGGCATTCTCTTCACTCTTAATGTCCATAAACGGCGTCATTCTAATCTGCTTGAGGCAATACGTGAGCGGGTCATTCAGTACATGCGTTAATTGCGTCAAATATTTTAACGTGATTAATTTAAAAAATTAATTAACGCCTGTTAACGCGATAATTTTGACAGCCCTAGTTTTTAATTCATTTCTTTTGGTGTTTCTGAATGCCAAGGAGTTGCACTCTAGACCTAATTCATTATTTTTTCAAGCTTTTTATCAGAGTTTGTTCTACATGATAAAATGTCTGAGTGAGTGCTCGTCCGAGACTGGTGATTCAATACTTTTTGCTAGGGGTTGTATATGTGAAAACCCGTGTAGAGCTCTTACACCAGAACACATCAAATTATTGTGACTGAAGGCACCTGGATCTCCAGCAAACTCTCCTCATCGTTCCTGGAATTCCTCTTGTCTAGACCTTCGCCACGTAGCAGAGCTTCTAAAGTTGTGCTCTGGGTCGGCAACGTGTCCTTGGACATGATGCCGTTGTCTGTAGAGGAGAAAAAAAAGGCGTGAAATACAACCCAAACTGCAACTAAGTTGTTACA
The DNA here is from genome assembly GCF_030265065.1 of Corythoichthys intestinalis. NCBI lineage: Eukaryota > Metazoa > Chordata > Actinopteri > Syngnathiformes > Syngnathidae > Corythoichthys > Corythoichthys intestinalis. The sequence continues at coordinate 48,697,548 of NC_080409.1, forward strand.
CAAAGCATAATTTGCCTAAGTGTGTGCCAACAATGGGCGTTTTCAAACTGCTGAAGGCCAGCATCGTGCTCTGCAAGTGAGCTTTCAATCAGCATGTGTCGGATGTTTATCTTCTCTTTCATCCGCGCTCCGCTTAAAAAAGCAAGTAGTAATTTGCTCAAGCATCTGTTTGCTGTTGTATGCCTCCAAAACAAATGTGTCGACTGCTTTCATGTCAGTCTTTCTTCAAAGGAAAGGCGTTGTCAATAACGTTGCACCGATTTGTTATTGCGCTGGGTTAGGGACCCTGGAGGTACATTGCTTGGACCTGAGCACATCATGCAGATCTCGCCTCCAACAAAAGAAACTGTGTAGGAGGAGGCAGGTGGAGAATGAATAAAAAGCTTGGAGACCGACCGCCTCTTACTTAAAAAGTCTCTTCACCATAGTGATGGTGCTGCAGAGGCTTTATGGATGTTTGGGAAGAGGACAAACGTTGACAACGTGCCTTCTGCAGCACAAGGCTGCATAGGTGAGGAACAGACACATAACTCCTCTGCAGCCCCTCACCATTGTGTCTGACTTTCAACTCTCCGCGACGAGACGGGGGCCCACCTCCCCTCCCTCGCCGCCAACCCATGGGAGCCGGTTGGCTAAAAATAGAGCCGGCAGCAGCCTGCAGCAGGGAACTGATTGTGCATGCAGCCCAAGTCACTACCACACCATCAGCGCGACAGTGAGCTCGCTCGTCGTAGCGAAACTTTGCCGGCTTCCTTGTGCTAATCCACCTCTGGCCAGATGCGCAACGTGCTAAGCAACCTAAATGACAAGTTCAATCAATGCGCGAGTGTCGCCTCTGCCGGGCTCTCCCTGACACAGCACGTTGTTGTCGGCAGAAGGCGGGTGGCAGCGGAGGGGAGGAGGGATGGTCTTAGTGGAAAACAAAAGGCAACAATGAGATGTGTTTGAGAAACAAAGGCCTGTTCAGATAACATCTCTCCAGTTGGTTTTTGACTTACAAAGCATGAAATGGACAAGTCTAAGCTCAACTTGAACATGACGTTGAATAGTAAATCCCTATAGTCTGTAAACAGTGTTTCGTTAACGTCATAATATGACTTTTTGTACTAACGAGCAGTATTAGGCATGACTAGGGATGGGAATTGATAGGATTTTTACGATTCAGATTCCATTATCGATATTGCTTAACGATTCGATTCTTTATCGATTCTCTTATCGATTCTAATTTGGGGAAAAAGAACAAACGTTTTGATTGGCATCGAGTTTGTTTAATCAGAACTCACAACCTTACAAACTCACAACGAAATCAAAAGAGGCCCAAAGCCTCAATGTTAACTGTGGCAATAAGTGGCAAATACACAAGAATGTGTAACATTTTACTGAAACATTTATCTAATAGAAATAAAAAATATTGGTATATATTGGCAGATAGGTTGTTGTTCTGCCTTTGGCAATATGTGTTAAAGCAGGGGTCCCCAAACTTTTTCCTGTGAGGGCCACATAACTTTTCCCTTCTCTGATGAGGGGCCGGGGTCAGTTTGTAAAACAAAAAGTGTGACGATTGCAGAAGTGCATAAATGTAAAAAATTGTTTTTCAGAAAGCCACAATCAAATAACCCTTTCTGGATTCTTCACGGAATGAAAGTAAACAAAATAAAAATAATAATAAAATAATAATAATTAATAATAAAAACACTATCAATTAAATAGATAATAACCAAATAACCCTCTCTGAATTCTTCAAGGAAAAAGGCCAGGAAATATTGAGAAAAAAAAAAAAAATCAAAATGGCCGGATCAAATGTGGAGGCGGGCCGTATTTGGGCCGCGGACCGCAGTTTGGGCACCCGAAGAAATGCTGCATCCAAGCGAGTGAGCGAGCGAAGTGAGAGAGGGAAACACTTCTACGAGCCTACGTTCTTTGTTAATGTTAATATCTACAGAGGCAACGCCTGTATGTATCATCTTTTGTGTTGTTGTTGTTCTGTTTCCACTCGCGATTGGACACTTAAATCCAGTTGTGTAGTGGTTTGAACGATGTGCTAATGCTAGCGAACGAATGCTAACCATACTGTTATTAGCAGCTAATCATCGCTGATTTACGTTGATGCAAACCTGTTCGTTATTGGGGACGAAATTGATTTGTTTCATTTCTATTCTTAGTTTCACTCTTCAAGTGATGGTTGAATAAAGTCAGCAAATTATACCAACGTCTTCTACATCGTCATTTGGGAGTTTAGCTAGCTGTATAGCCAGAACTGAGCTTTTGCCTCTCTGTTAGGACAGCGCAGTCGTATTCCCTCCCGATGCAGTTACCTCCACCTTGCAATGACTGCAAGTCGCTTTGTTGTAATTTTTCCTCGTGAAGTGAAGACACACTTTCGAGCGTTTGAACCTACGTGCTGTCATTTTTATGTTTATTGCTGCAATGCTCGTGCTTACCCGTCGTAACCTTTCCTTTTCACACTCTTTCCTGGTGAAGTGTAGTCAAACTTTGGAGCGAGTGGTTCTTGGCGCCATGCTAGTTTGATGCGTCTGGACAACAAGACAAGCCACGACGCAATACGCGTCTTTAGGAATCGTTAAAGGGATCGTTAAGGCTTTTTCATTGTGATGTCGAGGCCTCGAAACACTCGGAACCGGTTCCGAATTGGAATTGGATTTCGATTCCCATCCCTAGGCATGACTCTCCTGAAACAAGTAATATCATAGTTTTACAAGCTTGTTTTACATTACCTATAAGCCAGTTAAGCCACTGCATAAGGCCCACACTGGCAACCCAATGCCAGTTTATTGATTTGCATTAGTACGTGCAATGCACGCTTTATTTGTAGTGCAAAACACTAATGTCTGTATTATGTGCCTCTGAAAAGGGTATTTTTGTCAATCTCAGTCTGGTAACCCAATGTATGTGTCAAGTTGGCAACACTACACTTTGAGCTGATTTCCGACAGAGGAAAGAACAAATGAAGTCAAAAACAGTAAGAATTATCAAGGAAAATTCAAAACATTGAGAAAAGCAAATTAGGTCATAGTAATTAGTATGAATTCACAACACACGTCACATTTAATGTTTGGGCGTTTTTTAGTCACCAATGGTTTTACTTATTATCGTTAGGAATGTTCCGATCCGGTTCTCAGTATCAGCAATGGATACGGCCATTTTTGGAGTACCGGACAGTATCGGATTTGGCCACAAGATCGGATCCAATCCAGTAGTCGCGCATGTTCAGAACCATCGTGCTTTTCGGCTGCTGTAAATAAAACTAGGAGGGCTTATAAAAATAAATACATACATCCATCAATCATCTACAGCTTAATCCGGGGTCGGGTCTCTGGGGCAGCAGCTTTAGCAGGGAAGCATAGACTTCCCTCTCCCCAGCCAAGTCAACCAGCTCCTCCGGCTGGATCCCAAGGCAGTCCCAGGCCAGCCGAGAGAGTCTCTCCAGTGTGTCCTGGGTTGTCCCCAGGGCCTCCCGCCGTTGGAACATTCCCAGAACACCTCTCCAGAGAGGCGTCCAGGACGCATCCGAACCAGATGCCCAAACCACCTCAGCTGGCTCCTTTCAACGCGTAGGAGTAGAGTGCCTCCAGGATGACCGAGCTTCCAAGGGAGAGGCCAACCACCCTAAGGAGGAAACTCATTTCGGCCGCTTGTATCTGGCATGTTCTTTCGGTCACGACCCACAGCTCGTGACCATAGGTGAGGGTAGAAACGTAGATTGACTGGTAAATCGAGAGCTTCGCCTTTTGGCTCAGCTCCTTCTTTTCCAACTACGGACCAATGCAGAGTCCGCATCACTGCACCGATCCGCCTGTCGCTCTCCCGCTCCATCCACTCCTGAACATGACCCCAAGATACTCCTCCACTTGGGGCAGGATCTTATCTCTGACCCGGAGAGGGTATGTCCCCCTTTCCCGACTGAGGACCATGATCTCGGATTTGAAGGTGCTGATCTTCATCCCGACCGGTTCACACTCGGCTGCAAACCGCTTGATGAATACAACAGCACCACATCATCTGCAAAAAGCAGAGATGCAACGCTGTGGCCACCAAGCCGGAAACCCTCAAGGCTTCGGCTGCACCTTCAATTTCTGTCCATAAAAGTTATGAACAGAATCGGTGACAAAGGGCCACCTTGACGGAGTCCAACCCTCGCTGGGAACAGATTCGACTTACTGCTGGTAATGCGGACCAAACTTTGACACCAGTCGTACAGTGACCGAACAGCCCTTACCAAGGGGCTCGGTACCCTGTACTCCCGAAGCAACCCCCACAGGACTCCCCAAGGGACACTTTCAAACACTTTCTCCAAAACCACAACAAACATGTAGACCGGTTGGGTGAACTCCCATGTACCCTCGAGGACCCTGCTGAGGGTATAGAGTAGAGGTGTGCAAAATTTCCGATTCTTCGATTATTCGCGATTCGGCCGTGGAAGATTCGAGAATGATTCACAAACATCCAAATTCCGATTACTGAAATATGCCAAGTAAAGCGGAAGTACAACACTCAGCACGCCGCGCGGTCAATGAGGAACAAAGTGAGAGTAGCTAAACATCATGCTTCTCATTACCCGGCCCCTCGGGTAATGCCAATGCTCAACTCAGGGCTCTCGCTCAACTCATGCCACGAGATAAAAAAACACAACAACATACCTGACTGCTGCCGAAAAGCTGCTATTAAGTACATCCACATAATGTTACGGTAGATATCATTTATATAGGGTTAGATGCAATATAGATTCGGTAGCGTTAGCAGCACACCTACAAAAAGATAGTTGCGGGCGTTAGTAAACGGCCGCCATCTTAAATCAGTACACTTCCCTGCAAGGCTGTTGTAGCGAACCTTCCAAGCAAACCTAATTAACTTTTTATCTAAAATACTCCTAAATCGGTAAAATATTGACTTGAATCTATCTTTAAAATAGTTTTAAAACTTTCACATGTCGAAAGTAGACAAAAGGGAAATTATGGAATAACTGGAGCAATTTTAACAACTTTAACGGTTGATTCACAACATTAAATTAATTGAATGTAGTTTAAAGCTGCTGATACAGAATGGGGACTGGAGTTTTTTATTTACTGTTATTTTTGTATATTTGTTTACTGCTATATGTTAACTTGATACTGAAATAGTAGTTTGGTTTACCCTGAGAGTATTTTTGAACAATTTTGGAACTAATGTACAAAAAAAGGAGGGGGGTGCATCAATAGTCGTTTTATAATCGAATCGGAGCCTCTGAATCGTAATCGTAATCGAATCGTTAGGTGCCCAAAGATTCCCAGCTCTAGTATAGAGCTAGTCCACTCTTCCACGGCCGGGACGAAAACCACACTGCTCCTCCTGAATCTGAGATTCGACTTCCTGACGAACCCTATTCTCCAGCACCCCTGAACAGACTTTACTGGGGAGGCTGAGGAGTGTGATCCCTTTACAATTGGACCACACCATCCGGTCCACCTTCTTAAAAAGGGGTACCACCACGCCAGTCATTTAATTAGTAACATAAATTAACACACAAAGAGGGGAAAAATATGTTTTTCCTGGCTTGGAGTCTTATTTCTTACTCCAAATTTCTGTTGAAATGTGCACACCAGGGGTCGCGTTAACCGAATATTTTCCGTCGTTGACCGTTTTTTTACAACGGTGACGGAAAAAACTGAAGTCCATCTGTCATTTTGACAGGTTGCAATTCACACCCCAGACCACAGGGTGGCGAGTGAGCATATTAATTAGCTATTGTCCCTCTTGATGCATGACGTCGTTGGCCTTACTCGGAAAAATGTCAAGGCAACTGAGTGTCCGAACTTTCTTCAAAAAGCCCCAAAACGACGATGGTGTTCATAAAAGAGGTGAAAAAAGAGGGACTGATGCAGTGAAGGATGACAACGAATCAAGTGAATCGCCAGTTCACTCCTCACTGCGGCGAGCAGTTGAAAGCGCCGCCAATTACCAAGAAGGGCAGAATTGGTAACACGGTGAAAGCGGCATAAAGCCAAAAAAGCGGACCAGACTAGCCAGAGCCTGATATTATTTCAAGGAAAATATGGAGGGTGCCACCACTGTGTGTACTCTTTTTGCTAAGCTGAGCTCGCATACCACGGTAGCACGTCGGCTATGAACGAACACTTGACGCGCCGTCACCCAGGTGTATTTCGGAAGACAACAGGAGACAACAAGCTAGCGGATTGTAAGTCCATACAACTTTCTAACGATTTTTTTTAAAATATTGGAAGTTGCCTTTATGTGCATCGTATCAACGTGCATTTTTATTTAATAATAATAATAGATTAAAAAAAAAAAATATATATATATATATATATATATATATATGATGGAATTATATAATATTTTATTATTATTAAATGTATTAGGATCATGGAAGGTCCCAGTTGGGGGAAATATATATATATATATATATCCTGTATATGCATAATATGATAAAAATATATATGGAAACACAGCACTGGCCTGCTTACTGTAATCCATGACTGCACTAATGTTAGTTACTTTATATTATAAAGTATTATTGTATTATTGTGTATATACATATAGTGACTGCATCAAGATATAGTCATTTTAAAAAATTAAGTGACGGGTAAAAATAGATTATGACCAGATTTTTATGACCCTGTCAGTCAAAATGACAGACAACGAAAAAGTCTATCGCAACCTCTGGTGCACACATACTTTTCCAACCATTGGCCAAAGATCAATGAGGTTATCAATAAATAGCCATGTGCGCACAAAAAAAACAACAACAAAAAATCAATAAGTAAACCAGCATCAACTAGAATTGAATGGTTCCTGTAAACACCACTGTATGTGCATACTGTGCTGTATACTTGAATCTTAAGATTTTTGGACAAAACAATCAGGTTGTTACAATTATAATATCAACTCCAAAAACGTTTTTCAATTACAAGACCGAACTGTGATTTATCAGAAATAAACGGTTCTACAGTAAAATATCAATGAAACAGTTACGTTTCAAGTTGAATGTTTATGTGAGTTAAACATCCCAGTGGGTTTACAAGCTTTGGACAACACAAACAACTTAATTGAACTAAGAAAAAGCTAACAAGACACACAAGGAGATAAAAAGGAACTACAGGAGCTAAAAAGAACAAGCTGAAGTAACTGCTGGGAGATTATTAAGGAGCAGGGTCAATGTAAGATCTCAAGAGACACCCAGGAAAAGGCCCAACTTTATTCCATAACATTTATTATTAAATACGCTCTGTAGTATGCTAGCTCTCGCATGCTCTATCAGCTACGGTAAATCTAATTAGGTGTTCGCTCCCCAAAACAAGTTCAACAGCCGGGTAAACATGGCTTTCGTGAGGAAAAATTACCAGCACCCTGTTGTGCTGTATACACATTTCGGGGAGTCAGTATAATTTCACCGATATTGTTCCAGATCTTGATTGAAAAACATCCGAGATCAGGAGGAGGTACATTGTGGCTAGCGGCGTACTTACCAAGTTTGAGACCAAAAAACCCCAGGCTGGGGTCATTGCTGGTGTGAAGCCGTCTCTTCTTTCGCCAGCAGCGAGCCGGATACGTATACATCTGACCGGCTGCCGTCCCTGTTCAAGCATTGTACATTTGTTGAAATACAATCATAATTTCAGTAATTGTTGTAGTGTGTGTGCGCTTCCACACCTGGGCTGCGGTGATGACGTTCCATCCAGATATAGCAGTTGTTCTGGGCCACGCCAGTTTGCGAGTCGAGGAACGGCAGACGCACGCTGCGTTCAGCGCAGAGACGGGCATTGTAGCTGCGGCACTGCTCAATGGCATCCTTGTAGAATTGGTCACCCAACCTGATGAGTAGTAGAAGTTAACCATAAGTACGGAATTGAGTATACAGCATTTGCATTAATCGCATTAACTAAGCAACAGCAACAAAGCCAGTAAATGAACAGTGGCATCAAAGTCTCAAAGCCCAAGTTGAGTTCAAACTAGGGCTGCAGCTATCGAATATTTTAGCAGTCGATTAATCGGCTGACTAGTTAGTTCGAATAATCCAGTAATCGGATAAGGAACATGAAAAATTAAAATACCTGAGCTGAGCCTCAAACGGTATAATTTTTTCTTTTTTTTTTTTAAATGAGGATTCGCTGCTCAGTCTTCACCGTGTACAGACACACTCTCTGAGCTCCTGAAGCACTCTCTTATCTTAACCGATAAGCGCTCAGGGCCAGCAAGTTCGACTCCCAGTATGGCTCCAAAGAATTTGAAAGCTGGAGACTTGGATAAAATAAAATTCTCCATACAGAAGTTGGAGGTCTCCTTGACTGGCTTGATTCAAAACCAGAATCAAGAAATCGTCAGAGAGCTCCAGTTAATTCGCGCTTAAACGAGAAACTCAAGCAGGCGGTCAAGGAGAGAGATGTTCGCATCAAAAGGCTGGAAATTTTGGCTGACGATCTCGACCAGTGCCGACGCGGAAATGAGCTCATCATTTCTGGATTACAACTGACGCCTAGCCCAGGGGACACAGTGGCGTAACTGGCAATTGCTAAGCTGAAAGAGTATGGAATAAACATGGAACCGCTGGACATCCGTCGCTGCCTTCTGCTCCCATCTGGGGGGAGAGGACCGGTGACGGTGCTCATGAAGCTGGCAGACCACAAGACCAAGACTGCCCTGCTTAACTAGCGCCACCACCTGAAAGCGTCGAAGATTTTTTTGAATGAGAACTTGACACGTCGAAATGCCGAAATTGCAAGAAAAGCCCGTCAACTCAAGAAAGCTGGGAAAATAGCCAAAACCTGGGTCTCGGATTGCAGGATCCTTGTCAAGATGCAAGATATGAAGATTAAAGCTATTACGAGTCTTGACCAGCTGACTACAATAGCTGGATAACTGTAAATACTACACAGCGGATCAGTATAACAACTCGTGGATGTGGACGGTAAGGTGAAACTTATCAACGGCAAGAGTCTCTACAAGAATCTTGAACACATTAAGGATTATCTACTAAAGATAACAAAGGCTCTGACTTTAATTTGCACGGATATAACATGACACAAATGAATCGGGCATCTAAGGGGGGAGCGGGTGTTGCAATTATGATTGACAATCTCCTGGAATGTATTACAATTGAGCTCCTTATCCCCAATTGTAAAAACATAATTATCTGCAGCGTCTACCGAGCTCCTACTTCAAATGTCTAGTTTACTGAGTATATGGAAAACATACTGTATAAAACGAATAATAAGCATGTTTTCGTTGTGGAGACATTAATCCTGGGATAAAATATGTACATGTTGTTTGATTTTCCTCATACATTCATGTCTGATGAAACTGTTACAGTGACCTTTTGTGTGCGCCAATTGTTGCCACCATGTACACCTTAGCAATGTATCCTTTTAAGAGACTTATAAGAAAAGGATTTTGAGTCGCTACTCACACCAGCTGTGATAACACATAATCACTTTTGCCACACACATAGCCACAACAAAATGTTCCACAGCAAACAGATGCAAAAATGTCAGGGACATGACAAGGCCATAACCTTGTACGCCCTGAAATTAATCGAGCTGCTTGACTGGACGCTGAGTTGCTAAACCCAGATTGTTGATTGTGTTATTGTACAGTTTTGTGGCCATCTGATGTACTGTATGTACCATGTCTGAATGTGCGTCTTTAGTTGTATGGGGGGACGGGAAACTGATAAGCATATGCTTCCTCCCGTCCGCCTTTGTCTTCTTCTTCGGTTCCTTCGGGTAAATCATATCACATTTTGTAATTGTCAATGATACCGATGATGATGACAATAAAATTTCATTCATTCATCTGTGTACAACAAAAGAACAATGGGCTAATTTACATAGAAAAGGTCCACTAGCTTAAATGCTATAAAATGTAAAAGTTTTTTTTTTTTTTTTTTTACAATGCTCTTAACAAATGGTTCAGACACATATTCCCATAAAAAACTTCTAAATAAACCTATAAACTAAATTATGAATGCATTAAAAAACATTAACACAAACAAAAACTTAGCTTACGTTGGTCTTAACAGGGAGCAGTTGGGTTCAGTTATGTGAAAAGAGGCAGACCATGCAGTGTATCCGCCCTAATCAAAAAAACTGAATGCAAACACTTTCAAAATAAACCATTACAACAGCACTTTAATTAAACGAATACTCGAAGCAAAAAAATGAAATTTGAGTATTTTTTTCTAATCGAATACTCGAGTTAATCGATTAATCGTTGCAGCACTTGTTCAAACCTAACCAACTGCTGTATTTTTCCGACTACAGGTAGTCCCCAGTTTACGAACAAGTTCTGTTCCTGCGCTAGCGATGTAACCCAGATTTCCATGTCAGTGGGAATTAACCCTTTAAATACCTCAAAACACATTGAAATAAAAAAAATAAATAAATAAGAAACTATCCAAAAACCTGTATTGTACGTCATTGTACTACTGTCCTGGCTAGGTACTGTCCTAGCAAGGCGCTGAAATGACAATGTCAGACGTCCGTGTGGTTTGCTGACTTTATTCAGCTGCTCATGACATCAACACTTGCAGAATGAAACTAAAATGAAATGAAATCAGTCTCATCTTCAATAACAGCAATTCAAATTTGTGTTACAAGTAGCTGCTAATACAGCAATAACAAATGATTAGCATGTTTCAGTTAGCGTCCGCTTCATCAAAAACAATCACATTATCTCGCCCCAAGTATTCGACCACAATTGAAAACGCACAATAAACAGTACAAAAGGGGTTATATACAGCCGTTCCGTCTGGATGCTTCACAAGCAACAAATCTGCGCGCAGGCTACAACTCGCACCAGCCAAAACATGTGCAATGATGTGGAAAAAAACATAAGTCGAAGGGGAAATATATTTGATAAAATCCAACACCAAGAACAGGCATGTCATCTTACAGGGAATTCAACATAAAAATAGAGAACAACATGCTGAACAAATGTACAGTATGTTAACGAACTGAGAACATGCCCCGTATGTTAACATAGCTATTTAGATTTATTCAGACAACTATAGCATATATATAGTCCTAGGCATGTGCTGGTATGAGATTCTGATGGTATGATAACCTTAAGCAAAAATATCGCGCTTTCACGGTATTGCAATTATAGCTCTAATATGTGTTAGCTTGAAATATCTGGGCTAATTTTTAATAAACCTTTTCCATTGAAAAGGATTTGTATTTTTCAAACCATATTAGCATATTGGAACATAAGTATTATGTTAAAATAAAATTGAAAAATATAAAAAATAACCAAAATATTCTAAATAAAAATAAATGCAGTCCTTTAAGTGAGCTTAAACCCAGAGCCACAGTTTAACATTATTACCATCAGAACAAAAATAATTGAATTATTTTCCATAAAAAGCAAGTGTGTATGACTCGTACCATGTTTACATTATACACATACTGTCTTTCTCAACGCAATACAGTTGCCAGAGAGAAAAAAAAAAAACACGTTACCACCACTAGAGACACTAAACACTAACACTCGCAGCTGGTGGGAAACGTTCATGACAGTGTTTACTAACTTTTAACTTTGTATAAATGCGAAATCATATTGGAGGTATGTCCTCCTCAACAACCACCCTCCGCAAACATGTTTTACATGTCGGATGGCCCTCCTCCCCTAAGCATCGACTGTTTGTAACTTTTCTGTAGCCGAAGTATTCCCATACCAGCGATTTTGTTTTCTTCGAAGGGGGGAAAAAGTTCAGGAGTTTCACCTCCTCCAGCCATTGTATAGCACAACTGACTCACTGACACTGAGCAACAACCAGTGGGTGAGGGTTGAGCCTTGCAGCTGCAAGCGAGGGATTTATACCTGCATTTTTGGGACATTAAAGAATCGTTACTACCGTATGGGACAGTATGACGGAAAAATTTTGCGGTTTTGAAACCGTGACGTTTTTATACCAAGGTATGCCTAAAAACTAATCGACACATGTCTGTATTGTCTCTTACAAGTTTCTCGCCAACTCCAAACTTTTTTTCTTCTGCAACTTGTAATTTGCGGAATATGATTTTCTTTTTAGTGCTATTTTGTTCAGCACTTCTCAGTTGTTTTTTATATAAGTTACCGCAAATGTTGAAACGCGGGCCTTGCGTGGCCTATTGCGTTTAGTGTGAAAATAACATGTGAAATAATATAATGATGTGTTAATAATTTCACGCATAAGTCGTTTCAGAGTATAAGTCGCATCCCCGGGCCAAACTATGAAAAAGAAAACTGACTTATAGCCTGAACAATTCGGTGTGTAATTGATCAACTCCAGAAGTGCATTACCCATCGAACAAGAAGTAGATGTTCTGTAACATAGGAAATCTCTGGCTGCTCTGTATAATATAAGCAATACAATAAAATGACTATAGGATAGGATCAAGACTTGCCCAAAACCACTTTTTTCGGGGGTGTTTTTTTTTTTTTTTTTTTTTTGGCAAGCCCTTGACTGCCAACAGACTAACACCCAAAAAATGTGGTCTTCAAAAGTAACAGTAAATATTTCTAATTAAAAAAAAAAAAAAAAAACAGCTCATGACTAGCATCAACTGGCATACTGATTACACATTGGTTGAGAGGTTTTCTGCCATACAAAAATGACCATTTATCACGCGTTATTGGCTCGTGTTCCGTCTGGCTCATATTAAGTGTTTGCTGTGACAAGAGAGCAGTTAAGACCCTCAGACTTAGTTCCACTTTCCTGAGCACCACTGAGACTTTGGCTGTCCCTCAGTGTTTCAGAGTTAATATTCAGTGTGGGATGGCGAAGGATATTTCACAGTCAAACCCTCAATCTCTGCCACATGCCAGCTATGGTAATTAGCCTACTTAATTAATCTCGGCCGAGAAGCACGCACAAGGGCAGGTTCTAATTTAACTATGTCAAAGATGGAGGGTAAATGCTGGGCTCCAGAAAAGGTATTGTAGGTTCGATTTCGATCGTCTGTTGTCCACCGGGGGAGGCTAACGGGTCAAATCCTGGCCACCGGTCGTCCTAGTTGCAACATGGCATCTCCATGGCATAATGAGCTCAATCCACGTGTTTTCAATTACAACATTAGGGAGACAGCCATTTTGAAGGCAAACTAATGAGCTGACATCGGCGAGTCGAGTCTGGAATCGTTAAGTGGACCTGGGGAGGCGGAAGCCTCGCTTGTCCTGCTCTCTCCCCCCTTCTTCGCCTTCAACCCTCGCTCTTGACGAGACAATGTGCAGCAGATGAACATTCGTGTCAGGAATGCTGCCCGCACAAAATCCTTCTTCCACACTGCAACTCGGACAAAGGCACAGTGTGTGAGGCCATGGGGAAAAGTGAGGAGCGTCACAGGTACGCTGAAATTCCAAGATGGCGCGATTGGTGGAGGGATCCTATTTGACTAATTGCAGTCAGCCCTTCCAATACGCATTGTGTTCTAAATGATAAGGCATAAGTCTTTCTTTATTAGTCTATAATAGGGTATACAGTGCCCTCCATAATTATTGGCACCCCTGAAAAAGGTGTGTTTCTTAGCTTCTAATAAAAAAAAAAATTATTCAAATAATATGGGACCTTAATGGAAAAAAAGAGAAAAATCCAACCTTCAATACAAGTGCATTCATTCAGTGGGGAAAAAATCCCACATAAAGGAAAAAATATTTGACATCAAATAATGTGTGTCACAATTATTAGCACCCCTGGTGTTAATACTTTGTACAACCCCCTTCTGCCAACAAAACAAGGTCCGGGGACTGAGATGGCCATGGGAGGAGCTTGATTTTGTGTCTGGTGAACCATTTCTGTGTAGATTTGGCCATATGTTTAGGGTCATTGTCTTGCTGAAAGACCCAGTGATGACCCATCTTCAGCTTTTGTGCAGAGGGCAACAGATTTTGATTTAAAATGTCCTGGTATTTTAAAGCATTCATGATGCCATGCACCCTAAAAAGGTTCCCAGGGCCTTTGGAAGCGAAACAGCCCCACAGCATCACTGACCCGCCCCCATACTTCACAGTGGGTATGAGGTGCTTTTCAGCATGCGCATCTTTCATGGCACGCCAGACCCATTTAGAGTGCTTGTTGCCAAAAAGCTCAATCTTGGTCTCACACAAAAATACACACGGTCCCAGGCTTCAACTGGGACCATGTGCTTTGGTCAGATGAGACCAAAACAAAAGGGGAAAAGGGGGGTTGTACAAAGTATTAACACCAAGGGTGCTAATAATTGTGACACACATTATTTGATGTCAAATAATTTTTTCTTTATGTGGGATTTTTCCCGCACTGAATGAATGCACTTGTATTGAAGGTTGGATTTTTCTCTTTTTTTCCATTAAGGTCCCATATTATTTGAATTTTAAAAAATTATTAGAAGCTAAAAAACACATCTTTTTCAGGGGTGCCAATAATTATGGAGGGCACTGTAAATCACCAATTTTACAACAATACGATACCACATTAACTCGTTGGACCCCGACGCAATATTTTCCACTAGTACAAAGTCTGCCAGAATTTTATGTATCAATCCAGATCGATGAATAGTTACATCCATAATAAATAAACAAAGCGATTTATTAAGGCATTTTGTCTTCCATCAACAATTACATCAAGTGTGAGGTATGTACCTGTCAGGGCTGTTCGATTTTGCCGAACAAGAAAATCCCGATTATTTTCTCTCAATCCCGATTTTCTGAGATCGATCATGATTTCTTGGCAAAATAAAAATAATGACAAAGTATTCGGACTGTCTTTTTGTCGTAGGTAGGCAGCCAGGCTCTGGGTGATGCGCCGTTACATCTCTCTGTGGTCTTACTTACAAAAATTAATTATTAGTGCAAAACTGTCACTCAATAATAACAATATGCAAGGTGGCAATCACCATGTCTACACAAATATGCACCTAGTGAAGGTAACAAACAGAAATATCCCTTAAGTTTATGAGCACCTCATCTTTACAAAAGACAGGTCAAGGTCAAACACATTAGTGGACCAATGAAAAATCTGCATATGGATTTAATTTTCATATGTAGAATTTTTGCCAAAATATGCCATTGTATTAAAACAAAAAACAACATGGCATGCTTTTAGGCTAGGTTTATACCACAGGCCTTAATACACAAATCCGATTTTTCTTCAAAACTGTTTTTTTGGCGTGCCCGTTCAGACTGCCTTTAGCCATTGAGCCCGTAAATGTAATCCGCATGCGCACTAAAGCCTAATTCATGCTTCTGCGTTGCGGCGATGGCGTAGCGAATGTCAAGCTTCGGGGTAGTGTGGACCTAAGTGCAGGGGAGAAAGCGGTGAGGCAGACCGGCAGTGGGAAATGATTTGATTAAGGCTAACAAAAAAACTAAGTATCAACCAATATTGTGGGGATCCAAAAAACACAGAAACAAACAAAACTCAGGTCACGAACAAAAGGCTTGATATAAAAAAACTTACTTCCAGGAACACAAGGGCTTGGACGGAGAAAACTGGGAAAAGACGCTGACGGGCACATGGACACTGACAATGACGCGACAAGGTGTGAAAATGAACTGGGATCGTATATACACACACATACACCCCCCCCCCCACACACACACACACACACACACACAGACAAGGGGTAACGAGACAACGGGAAACAGGTGGGTGACACAGAAGAATGCAGGTTGGAGGATACATTAGGAGCAGGAACAACAGGTGAAATCTATGGGCAATCACAGGGACACACTAGGAGGTATTATTTCAACCAAGACTGCACAAACAGATTACCTAATGAATCTGCTGAAACAAGCAGCACCTGACTGCAATCAACTGACTACACTTGTAGGAGATTAGATTGGTGAAAAGATGACCTCTTCATTGGTTGAAACCAAATCCAGGACCCTCTTGGCCCTTTGTGGAATTGGTTTGACACACCTGGCGTGGACCCTACGTCGTCCATGAGCATTCGAAGTTCTGCTTCAAGGGAATACGTTGCCCTGTAATTCACCGCCAAGCCACTACAGGGGTGTGGCGTTGCGTTTGTACGGTTTTGGGGGACTCATGTCAAATTCCTTTAGTTTTCTTCTGGTTAGACAACAATGGCAACGGAAATGGAACGCTTGAATGTGGATCTTCAGCTCATCAACATTGAACAACAAATGTTGATCATACAAATGTTGAGGCGTCGGCTTGATCCATTTTTGCGTGTAGCACAAGAAAGTTTGTAAATGGCGGTGATTTCGCGCTGAAGCGGAAAACAACAATATACATATTAGGGCTGCAGCTATCGATTATTTTAGTAGTCGATTAATCAATGAACTAGTTCGAATAATCGAGTCATCAGATAAAGAACATGAAAAACAAATACCTGAGCTGAGCCTCAAACGGTATAAAAAAAAAAAAAAAGATCTATAAAACAAAAGAACAACTGGCTAACTTACACAGCAAAAGTCTGCTAGCTTAAATGCAATAAAATGCTAACATTTATTTTTTTACAATGCTCTTAACAAATGGTTCAGACAAATTCCCACAAAAAACTGGCTAAATATGCCTATAAACTAAACTATGAACGCATAAAAAACATTAGCTCAAACAAAAACTTAGCTTACATTGGTCTTAACAGGGAGCAGTTGGATTCAGCCATGTGAAATGAGGCAGACCAGAGGGCAGCGTATCCACCCTAATCAATAAAACTAAATGCAAACACCTTCAAAATAAACCACTACAACACCGCTTTAATTAAACGAATACTCGAAGCTATAAAAATTCAATTCAAATATTTTTTTTCTAATCGAATACTCGAGGTAATCGATTAATCGTTGCAGCACTTGTACATATACAACAACACTTTAAGTACATCATGAAATAACACACTTATGCATAGTGTTATGCAATTTGTGTCCAAAATGGGCTAGGCAAAAGTAGCAGCATCGACGGTAGCCATATTAGTTGTTTTTCTTGTTGTTTAGACGGCGCCCTCTTGTGGGAGGAAGCGTAAATGCAGAGGAAACTACGCCGATTTGAACGTTTTTAACATCGTTCTAACCAGAAAAGTGTTTCGGTTCAAAATCGATTAATCGAACAGCCTTAGTATCAATTTCTATAATAATCTGTGTGCTTGAGCATTAAAAAAAAAAAAATTTGTTAAAAAAAATAGATCGCAATTGTTGTGGCGCTTATGTTGTAGATCTTCCTGCAATAGGTAAAACTCAGATCTATAGAGACCATATGAATCAAAAATCCTTTTAAACTTACGAAAACAAACCTTTTTAAATATATCAAATAGTTGAATCAGCACACACACAATGTTGTGTCCATGTGTGTTATAGTTGGGTGATCGGGAACCTTCATCAGCCGAGTGTCTGAGTGAGCTGTGGCAAAGAGAAGCTCTTGAAAGGGTTTGCGTTTTATGTTTTTTTCAATAAATGGCTGAAAAGGGAATGGATGACTCTGGCTTTCTTTTCCCACAGGTGAAAGCATTACAGTAAGTAAGTACTATATAAACACACACACAAATGAATGCTTACAAATCTGCAAATTAATAAAGAACTGACACTGAGTAAAGAAGAGGAACACTGTAGTTACTTTAAGTCCAAACTGAATTGGGCACAATGACTCTCCTATCCCTTAAATACAATATTTAAAAAAAAAAACAAAAACAAAACAAAACCATTATTTGAGTGTTAATTTTACAGTCAAAGAATTTCAAATGGGCATTCAAACCATGCCATTTCGTTCTCCAAATGCACGTCAAACTCCGGGCTTTGCCCTTCACTGCCATTCCTCGACATCAGCACAAGTTACTGATGGAACGCGACATGACATATCGGCTTACAAAAGCGCAGACCAGCTGTAAACGGTCCCTGAAGTGGACTCAGCTTGGAAGGCGCACTCAAAGGGCACGCCACATGGAAGCAGCGCTCTTGAGACCACTTAAGTTGAACATCGGATACTAATCAGGCTCAGTGGCTACGCTTTGGGGCAGGAGTGGGCTGTCAATCCGTTTGAGACAATAAATATGTGGTTAGAAGTCTATAGGTTGATGCAGTCTACTCTGAGAAAAGAGCCCAAGGTAAAAGGTGGGAGATCCTTCTGGGCTATGGATTTGAGTGATAACTGCTTCTCTTATACTCATGAAAATATGATATTTTTGGCTGAGAGCTTAGGGTTAAACGACTTATTTTTTTGTAGTCAACAGACAGATTTTTAAAGGGGTCAAAGTCAACAAGGAGCTGATTTTTAACTGACTAACTAGCAATGAATGGAATAGCTGTAGCTAACACCTATTCTTTTTCTTTTCCATTGTTTTTTTGTGTACTTGTGTTTAGATGATGACAAGATATATGCAATATGGACAACATTTTACATCCCGATGGGCCTACAGGTAATTTTATATCCAGATAACAGTGTATCCCAATATAGATATGTACTAAAGGGAACATCTGGCTTAAAGACTTATAGGCTCTAATAAGCTACATTTGTTCTCTTTTACTAAAATATGTTATTAGAAACACATATATTATTACTATCGATTTAAAAATCTGTAATATTTAGTACGTTTTGACCTATGGAGGGCGCCATGTTTTATGCACGCAATGCACACTGGGGGTGATGACCGATTAGGCTGGACTGGGAGAATAGCTGTGCTAGCTAGCAAGCAAAGTTCGTATGACGACTGGCATAACTGTCACATTCTGCTACTGGTCAGATTGTTTTGTTGCAGAGCTGTGGGATGAGTTCCCAACGTCGTACCTGCATCCTATAAAACCTCACCAGCAGTGTCTTTAAACCAATCTTAGGCGGCTTGTCGAGATATTGACTTGCTGGCATTTGATAGTCTGTATATCCCTTTGTTGCAAGTTGCAACATTGCCTTTTTATTTTTCGTTTGTCTACCTCTCTCCATAGTTTTCCCTCGTTTTTTTTTTTTTTTTTTTTTTTTTAATCGATCTCGACCTACTGTTACGGACCCTTTTTGTGTCTGCCTTTTTGCGATCGCTTGTTTTTTTTTGTGTGTTCAATAAACCTGTTTATGCAATCCCTATATTATTGTTGTCTGTTTGATGTCTGAAGTGAGCCGCGTGTTGTAATTCCGTTGAGCCAACAGACAACGCATGAGGGTTTCGTTTGGTTAATGAGGAAAATCAAGACCAACGTCACGCAGAAGTATAGTCCTGTGTAGTGCTGCAACGATTAATCGAGTAACTCGAGTAATTCGATTATAAAAAAGCTTCGAATCAAACATTGCTGCTTCGAGTATTAGTTTAATTAGAGTGGCCTTGTGATGGTTTGTTTTGAAACCTAGGTGGATAGATACACTGCCCTCTAGTGGAAACAGTGAATGTGACATAACTCATGTAACATGGCTGAATCCAGATGCTCCCTATTAAGACCAACATTAAGTTGTAAGTTTTTGTTTTAGCTAAAAAAAATTATGCATTCGTAACTTAGTTTAGAGATATATTTAACTGTTTTTCGTAGGAATTGAACGATTTGTTAAGAGCATTGTAAAAAAAAGTTAGCATTTTATAGCATTTAAGCTAGCAGACTTTTGCTATGCAAGTTAGCCAATTGTTCTTTTGTTGTACTTAGATCCTCATTTATTTACGCCACTTTAGGCTAAGCTCATGTATTTTAATTTATTTTTAAATGAAAGTGCAATTCTGCATAGTTTGAAGAACATTTTACATCTCCTAAAATATATTCTGCAACCCATTAAATATTCCTAATCTGACTTGATTATTCGAACAAACTAGTTGATCGATTAATTGACTACTAAAATAATAACGATAACTGCAGCACTAGTCCTGTTGTCTACGCGCTCGTCTGTCGCAAGGGAAATGCGGTTTCGAATCCTGCGGGAGACTCATTTAATTACTTTTGCTGCTCGTTTTGTGAAATTTCAACAGTGCTGACCTGCTCATCACTTTTCCGCTCGGGGTCAAATTGGAACGGCAGAAATGATGAAATGTAGCTAATGTGGTAGTGCGGCAGCGCTGCTTAGTGACATCACCGCCCAGAGTGCATTGCGTCGTGAACAAGAATGGCGACCTACTACCGGTAGTTAAATTTTTGAATTCTATGAAAAAGAAAACATTAAGAAGGGTTCGGAATTGGATATCAAATTATTATGACTCATACTAACATTTATCTTTTAAGAACTACAAGTTTTTCTGTCAGTCCGTGGTTCCCTTAAAAGATGTGAATTTGAAAGTAACAACACAATACTATCAATGAATAGCAACAATTACTGCGCTTAAGAGCACTTATAAAAAGTATTTTCTAGTTTAAAGTCCAACGTCCTGCTTCAACTTTGTCCAACATTTAAGCGTTCCCACCGCTGAATGGGATTTGCCTTTGATTTCGCTTCCGAATGAAGTGCTTCTGACACAACCCAATTGCTTTTTGTCACACTTCCATAAAGCAGACGGTGCCAAAAAAAAAAAGTCACAATTTGGTGTACTTAAACGAACCTTTCACTTCGTCTGTAGCATGTGCAACGCAGCCTTCTCATCATACAGTTAGCGTGTGCATGAAATGGAACAAAACACAATCTTGTAGCCAATGTCAGGCCTCAGCAACCAGTGCATTCTTGTCAACGGTCTGCTGCCGTTACATGGTTGCACCCGTAATGTGACAATGTGTCAGTGCTCATTTTGCATGTCTCTTTGCATTTCTATTTTGTCATTCGAGGCGCTTCAGCACACACGGGACAACAACTCGCAATCTCTTATTTAGTCTAGAAAGTTTCAAAGGTGCATCGCTCATTCACAGGAAGCAGCAGCTCCCACAGCCACAGGAAACCGAAAGAAAAGAGGAAAATCAGACCATGTATTACCACAACACAGTACTACTGCAGCAGATCTGACTCAATCAAAGTAGCTATATTCTCGCCAGATAATACAGCTCCTTTTAGTTTGGTATGGTATGGTATGCAAATCCTCCCCCAAAACAAACCCACACTGTACTATTTATTTGCGGCGCTACGGTACAACTAACACAGTGCTTCTTTGCACAGGTGCAAAGCTTCTAAAGTACTGTACATCAGTACAGTGAACGGTTGAGTTGGAACCACGCCGATTATTTATGTTTGCAAATCCAAGAAGTTTACTGTGAGTTCTGGTGACATAAGCAGAATTTGTACACAATGCAGAATACTAACCTACATTAATGCAACTGTAAAGTCATAACAGTAACTTACTGATATTTTTTTCCTGGACAGACTACAACAACTTACAAAGGACTTGATAATAGTACTAGAGGTCTTGCAAGTTTATATAAAGTGCTGTATTTTACCCAAATATTCCCTGTTGAAAATGTTACAGGTCAGTGAGATATAATGACAATTATAACTTCTCACCGTAAAGGGGACAAATTGTCATTAATCGCTGCCAGAGTCATTTTTTTTACTAGAAACTAAATATATAAAAGAATAATTATAACTGTGATCTTGACATTTGCCGATTACCGGTTTCAAGGTATACAGTAGTATGAAAACACTGTTTCGAAACCGCAAAAATTTTTCGTCACACCATCCAACGGTATTAGCTTTTTTTTATGTCTCAAAAATGCAGAGAGAAATCCCTCGCTTGCAGTTGCAAGCCTCAACCCTCCCTCACCGGTTGTTGCTCAGTGTCAGTGAGTCAGCTGTGCTATACAATGGCTGGAGGAGGTGAAACTCCTGGAAATTTCCCTCCATCGAAGAAAACGAAATCGCTGGTATGGGAATACTTGGGCTACAGAAAAGTTACAGACGGCCGTGGCTTAGAGGCGGAAGGCCGAACGACATGTAAAAGATGTTTGCGGAGGATGGCTGCAGAGGAGGCAATACCTCCAATATGATTACGCATTTATACAAAATTAATGGTTGGTAAACATCGTCATGAACGTTTCTCACCAGCTACAAGATTTAACTCGAGCGTGTTTAGAGTGTCTTGCGGTGGTAAAACATTTGTTTTTTTTCATCTGGCAACTGTCGGTGTTGAGAAAGAGAATGTGTATATATGTAAACATGATACAATTCTGCTTTTTATGACAAATAAATAACCCTATTTTCATAAGCGGAGTTTAAGGAGGGGGGCAGAGGGTCCAGGCTCCCCCTGGTGGCCAAAAAGTGTCATTGCATGTAATCGACTTTCCTATATATAGTATATAAAAGTCTTAAAGCAATAAAACAAACAACAAAAAAGAATTAAATGAACAAACATATCATATGACGAGCATTTTAGACGGTCATTTGCTTTGCATATTGTTTAAAAAAAAAAATAGGGGAGGGCAATTTTATTTTTCAAATGATTTTTTTCTTTGTTTGAAAATATTTTTTTTTTTGATTGAAGCAACTTTTTGGGGGATTGAATGATTTAGACACAAATATCACACAAAAAGGATTGCTAAAATCAAATAATAAATTTTTTGAAATCATAAATTAAGTGTTCAAATACAAATACTTGAGTCTCAAATATTTTTTCGCATTCAAAAACTTTTTTTGAAATTTTTCTTTTTTTGATTGAAGTGATTTTTCTTTTGAAAATATATATTTTTTGTTTGAAGCAACTTATATTTTGATTGAATAATAAAGACACAAATGTCCTAGCCAAAATGTGGCCCAAACGCAAAACAACTTCAATCAAAAAAATTTAAAAAAGAAAAGGGAAAATAGCTTTCAAATGCATTTTTTTGAGTTTCAAATTTATTTTTGCATTCAAACACATTTTTTTTTATTGAAGTGACTTATTTTTTTTATTGAAAATATATATTTTGATTGAACTTTTTTTTTTTTTGATTGAAGCAACTTTTTTTTGGATCGTATAATGAAAACACAAATCTACCTCCATATAGCTCCGCCCAGGGGATACAATTTTTGACAGGGGTAACTACACTGGCATGACACCGGCGGGCGTACCATATTCAATGGATGACGATCTTGGCGAAAAGTATAGCTGTCCTAAGCAGCCTGATTCAGAATTCCCCTCAAGAATGATGAGAAACAAAAAAAATTGCTCATTTCAACTCATTATTATAAATATTCTTGTCAGTTAATTTTATTGCTGACAATGCGTTTTGGGGTCATCAACATGTTGTGCCCCCCCGCCGCAAAAGTCAAACTCCTCCTATGCCTATTTTTGTTCGGAAGGTAATAATGTTGTACTGTGGCTTTGGGTTTAGGCTCCTGTTCAATGGAAAAAAGGCCGTCAGAATCTCATAACGGCACATGCCTAGTGCCATCGTAAGGTGTGAGTAAACTAAAAGCATTCCTATACTATGGACAATTTACCAGTGGTGGATGAAGTACTCACTTTTTTTTTACGCAAGTAAAAGTACACATACAGGTGCAAAAAAATTGCTTAAGCAAAAATACAATTATGTAAGGAAAAAAATACTCAAGTACAAAAGTACTTGCTTTAAAATTTATAAGTAAAAGCATTTTTTCAAATAATATGAATAATAATCATATTTATAGCCTTTCCCATTTTTTTTTTTTTTTGCAACTCATTTATTTGTTCATTATAAAAAGTGATTTTTCATGGGAAAACATTTTTATTTTGCGTTTCTGGGTAAAAGGAAAACAAATTTTGACACCAAACTTTTGAACGGTAGTGTATTATCCATAAAAAAATAAGTTCAGCATCCAGTTTGATTTAACAGGTACCCAAAGAGCTGCATTCCTTCTCTTTATATTTCCATACACACGTCTAAAATGACTCTTACCATTGCAGAAAGTACTCATGGTGTGTACAGTCGCCGATCACAACTACCAATACTGTACAGACGAACTGTATCTGCAACATTATATTTAAATCAAAATCGGTGCATCCTTAATCAGTAAAGGACATATTTTACTTGTACAGCAGTGGTTCTTAACCTCACTAGTTTCACAGGCGCATCCACCGAACACTTCGGAATTAGATTTCAAATTCAATACTGCTATATCTAAGCTAGCAAGCTAAAGCAAATTCCTGTTCAAATTTCTTTACATTTTGACAGCATGTTTTTAGAAACAGATCAAAATACGACTCCACGCTGCCCGTAGGTCTGTTATACTTCTTCATATCAAGTGCGAGTCAACCTTCCACTGAGCAAACCCGTTTCTGCGACAATCCGAAGACTAGCAATTGAAAGAAATGGAATAAAACAAGGGTGTCAAACTCATTTTGTTTTGCAGGCTACATTTACGTAGGCATACTTATGTGGGCTGGACCAGTGTACTTTGGACCAATCAAGTTAACTCACTGGCTGTCATTGCCAGTACTAGATATCCACTATGCGAATGATTCGCCACTACCAGTCAAAATGAATTGGACGTCTAGCGCCATCCGTGGGACTAGAATATGAGCATTCACAGTGACTCTTTCATGTTTAAGTGAATTAGACGTCTATCGTTGTCAATGGAAGCCTAGGAGTTCATTTTATGTCAGTTCTTTGTTATTTTGGGATACTTATGGATCAGTTCCTGTACTTTTTGGGAGATTTCCAGGTTATTTCCTGTTGATTTCAGGTCATTTCTTATTTGTTTTTGGTACATGTTGAGGTCACTTTCTTGTTACTTTATTAGCAGCCATTGACTGGGAGGTGGCGAGTGAATATATGTGACTGCAGACACAAAAGGGACCAAGTACAGTAATGCACTCGATCATAAAATTTTTTTAAAAATTAATTAAAAAAAAAAAAAAAAAAAAAAAAACTCACAAATCTCCAGTTTCACTCGAATGATCACAATGGGAGTATGTCAGACGCTCAATGTGAAACATTAAAACTTTTCAGACTATCCGGGCACTTAGACTTCCATTCTCTGTGTCAAACAGCTAAACAGGACAGTTTAAAAAAAAAAAAAAAAAACATTTGGGCCGTACGTTTAACACGAATGGAATAAATGTACGTAAATTGGGGGCAAACCTGTCCAAAACCTCATCTAAAATGTCAGTTTGTATAAATTTAGCATATTAAAATGGGGCCCTGCGTCTTACTTGCCAAACCCCTGGGGTTCGATCGAACCCAGATAAGAACCATTGTTCCAGAGGTCTTATACAAAACAGTCAAATGAAAAAAATGTGATGAACTGTCCATGCTTTCTTTTGACTTTTTTTTTTTTTTTTAACTTTCTATTGACTCTTCAACATGGATCCACAGAAAGCTGGGTAATTTATGCAGCACAAAGCAACAAAATATTTTTACACCACTGTGTAACTAGTTTGTTGTGCTTTGTTCATAACCTTGAAAGTCGGGTCCATCGTGAATCACAGCACAATAAAAGTAGTTCAGCAAAACGATGAGTTTCCAGCAAAGTGGATCAGCTTCAGTTAAACAGTTTACTGCGAACGACATTGAATCCACAGCAGAGACAATACAAATAGTGCAAAAAAGTGATATTATTAAAACAGCAATCTGTGTTCTGCACGCAAAAAAACAAAACAAAAAACAAACAAAAAAAAAAACTGCGCGGCAGTCATGTCAGACAGATAACTATGAATCCTCTTGTGTCCCTGCTGGGATACAATTCAACAGGCACATGCCAAGACAACAGATCAAAGAATCCCTGCTGCAATAATAATTTTGTTTACTGCGCATTTTATAATCAAAAGTTATAAAGCTTACCAAAATATGTGGCTTGTACACTAGAATTTTTAGCACCTTAAGCACAGTTTCAAACATTCATTGGTTGAAATCGTCTCTATGTAGAAACTATTCAACAAGAAGACACATGGACATCCTCCTTGGCTACTGTCTTTATGTTCATTGCAAGACTGATTGACAAGTTGCCTAACCAATGGAGGAAGCTTAACTATATTTTTAAATATGCAACATACTACATTAATCAGATTTCAGCAATTATTGTCCACCCCCATGAACAATGACATCACACAGGTAGGGAGCAAGGTTGCAACATCACATCAAAAGCTCCATTTTAAACCATTTCCCTAAAGTGAATATTCCTAATACAGAAAAAGGTCACGCTGGTCCTCCGGAGCGACATCCAATTAGCATCAAGCACGACTAATTATAAATCTGACTGAAGTGTGAAATGAAGTCGGAAACAAAAAGCTTATAATGGCAGATTAAAACACTTCACTACTTTCACTTTGTTGTAAAATGCTATGACCAGACACAATTACTTTAAAATACCAACTTGATATGGACTACTTGTCAAAATATTAAAAGGAATAAAGGAAAAAAAAACACCTAAATGTTTGAAAAGGAACTTTTTATCACTTTTACAATCTAAACGTGTTAGAAACTTTTTTTTATTATTTCCTTTTTATGGGATTTTAAATATTTACAAAATCTTATTCTGAGACAAGTGAGACTTTTTGCTCGGATAAATTATTGTAATTTGTAAATTGTCCAATCCGATAAAACCATTTAAAAATGATATCGGACAATATCGACATCGGTTTTGGGCCAAGTTGAATTTTGCCTTCAAAGTAGGGCTGCAGCTATCGGTTATTTAAGTAATCGATTAATCTATTGACTAGTTAATTCGAATAACTGAGTAATCGGAGATGTAAAACTAAAGTAAAAAATATTTATGCATGCAATTACCATAATTCTCGGACTATAAGCCGCTACTTTTTTCCTTCATTTTGAATCATGCGGTTTATAGTCCAGTGTGGCTTATTTGTTGATTTATAGGTACCACTTTATTTGACAGCGGCGTCATAACACAGTTATAATTATGACATGACACTATCATGGGCATTACTGAATGCTTATGACTGATGTCATTAAGTGTCAACCGGCAAATTATGTCACAAACTCGATATATGTCCAGCTCGGCTCTTTTACATCCATTCAAAACTGAAATAATTTGCCAGATAACACTAAATGACATCTGTTATAAGCATTTATTAACGCTCATGACAGTGTCATATCATAATTTTGATTGTCTAATGACAGTCTTATGGCGCCACTGTCAAATAAAGTGTTACCAAATACCATCATTAGCAATAAATGAAACGACTAGAAGAGTAACTGAAGAAATAATTCGCACAGAACATGAATTTTGATTGTTATTTACATCCGTAGCGCTGCAATGCATGCTAGGAGGCATGTTGGACAACAACAGTATTGACAGCAGGTGGCAGCAGAAGTGGACTGTCTCCCCCAAGGGAGCAGTGATGGCCAAATGAAGCTTCTTGAAGCAATGAAGCAAATGGTGGTTCATTTGGTCTGATGACAGTCGTGTGATGCCGCTGTCAAATAAAGTGTTACCGGTGAATATCTTTTGATGTAAATGTCCCATAATACAGTTAATACGGCTGCGGCTTATAGTCCAGTGCGGCTTATCTATGAACAAATGTCGTTTTGGTGTCAAATTTGGAGGGTGGCGGCTTATAGTCAGGTGCGCCTTATAGTGCGACAATTACGGTATATTTATTTTGGTTTGCTAAGATTGCAATCTCAAAAGAGAGTTAAATGTGAATACAAAATAAAATTCCTGAGTGTTACTTCAAACGATGCAGAATTGCACTTTCATTTCACAAGAGCAATAAATGCATTTAAAACTAAATTTAAATATGTTAGCTTAGCCCAGTACTTCTCAAATAGTGGGGGCGCAGAGCGATGCCAAGGGTGGCGCATGTGACCTTGGGGAACATGCTTTTTTTTTTTTTTTTTTTTTGTGCCGTACTAGTATAAAGTGTACTTGCACATCCACTCAGTGGGTGGCAGTGGCGCTCTCATTTTCAAAGTGCGCGCAGTATTTTTGAAGTAAGCAAGAGCACATGGAAGAGACTCATGAAGAGCTGGAGAGCTGTGCGCCGTTTTCCGGCCGGACTCACGCAGCGACCCACTGTCTTCTCCGGTTCTCACGTGTCCACCCGAGAAGTGCCATTTTCGGCTTGGGATCGTCACGACGACCGCCCTCACCTACGGTTCTCCCCCGGCCGGCGAGAATGCGCTTTTTTCGGGCCGTTTTGCCTTTTGGTTTTGACATTTAATACAGTGGTAGATTAGGAAAGACCACTGTTTACTGTGTCTAAAAATGATTATAGCGGACAGCCGGAAGCCAAATCAATTAAGACGCCACTTAAAGACATTAGACCCCAATCTTATTGATAAGCCGCTTGGTTGTTTTTTGGCGAAAACGTGCCGAATATTGCCAACAACCGTCCCGCTTTGTCAGTAAACCAGTGAGCACTGTTAGCATGCTCAGTGCAAAATAACCCCACACCATTGCAAACTGGAGGTGATACTGTCAGCAGCGAGCAGCGAAAATAAAAACTGTCCTTCTGTCTAAAGACACTTTTTTTTTTTTTTTAATTCAGTTTTGTTTTTTCGGTCATTTTTTTTGGCATATTGTCCTCATAAGTTAATGTTTCTAATCAATGTGAATTTGTTATTATTTACTTATTTTATTTTTCAGTATCAAATGGTCAAAAATGTACCTTGAGTGTATTTTTACAGTTTGTATATGTTATGTATATGTTGTAGTATATGTTAAGTCCACGACCGCATACATCGGTATCGGGATTTTGAAATTGGACAATATCGGTTAAAAAGTCATCATCCGACAACTTTAGTAATAATACATTTTTCACATTCTTTGATTCCTTATTATTTTTATTATTATTGCGTTGTCCTCTAGTCTTAACCCCTGAAAACAACACACAGTGTGGGGTTTGTGCTTCAAAACAAGACTAATTTGCTATGAAAAAACAAATGTTGTGAAAACGGAAGGTATTAATGGGATTTTGTTAGACTCTTAACATCAAGTGGTGCTCTGAGCTGTTTGGCTGCCAACAAAATGGCGCTGATTGCACAACTAGTGATGAATGCACAGGCCACTAAACAGATTGAGTTGAGATTTTCTGCTCGATAGGAATAAATGTGAGGTGAGGGTTTTCATGTTAACGATAACCACAGAACAAAACTATAACTGTTTGCACTGATCCATACATTTTATGTTGAATTACTGCCATTGGATTGTCTCCCCCATAGTTGCACGTGTAAATTAATTAAACTAGTGAAGCAACGATTAACTCGAGTAATTCAATTAGGAAAAAAAAGATTCGAATTTTGCTGCTTCGAATATTCGTTTAATTAGAGTGGCATTGTAATGGTCTGTTTTGAAAGTGTTTGCATTTAGTTTTATTGATTTGGGTGGATACACTGCCCTCTAGTGACAACAATGAATATGACATAACTCATTTAACATGGCTGAATCCAGCTGCTCCCTGTTAAGAACAACATTAGGTAAGTATTTGTTTGAGCTAATATGTTTATGTATTTGTAATTTAGTTTTTTTTTGTGGGAATATGTGTTTGAAAGATTTGTTAAGAGCATTGTATTTAAAAAAAAAATAAAATTCATTTTATAGCATTGAAGCTAGTGGACTTTTGCTATGCAAGTTAGCCAGTTGTTGTTTGGTTGTTCTGAAATACTCATGTATTATACCATATTTAGGTTAAGCTCAGGTATTTTAATTTGTTTTCTAATGAAAGTGCAATTCTGTATAGTTTGATATATGGCTGCAACTAACGATTATTTTCATAATTGATTAATCGGATGATTAATTAAACGATTAATCGAATCTGATAAATGTCACTCTCAATTACCTTCACAATTTATTTTGACGGTGTTTTCGGCATTTTGTAAGTAGCAAAGAAGATAAAATGGATGACTATTTCGTTGACGCAGCCTTATTAAGAAGCTAGTTTAGTAAGATAGCTGAAATTTGGTAAAAATGTCCACTTGTATTTTCCAAAAAGCTGATTTTTGTACATGTACTACTTTGACTGAACAAAAATATAATGAAGAAATGATATGATAATATTTACATATGCAAAGTTATATACACTCACCGGCCACTTTATTAGGTACACCTGTCCAACTGCTCGTTAACACTTAATTTCTAATCAGCCAATCACGTAGCGGCAACTCAGAGCATTTAGGCATGTAGACATGGTTTAAGACAATCTCCTGCAGTTCAAACCAAGCATCAGTATGGAGAAGAAAGGTGATTTGAGTGACTTTGAACGTGGCATGGTTGTTGGTGCCAGAAGGGCTGGTCTTAGTATTTCTGAAACTGCTGATCTACTGGCATTTTCACGCACAACCATCTCTAGGGTTTACAGAGAATGGTCCGAAAAAGAGAAAATATCCAGTGAGCGGCAGTTCTGTGGGCGTAAAGGCCTTGTTGATGCAAGAGGTCAGAGGAGAATGGCCGGACTGGTTCGAGCTGATAGAAAGGCAACAGTGACTCAAATAACCACCCGTTACAACCAAGGTAGGCAGAAGAGCATCTCTGAATGCACAGTACGTCGAACTTTGAGGCAGATGGGTTACAGCAGCAGAAGACCACGCCGGGTACCACTCCTTTCAGCTAAGAACAGGAAACTGAGGCTACAATTTGCACAAGCTCATCGAAATTGGACAATAGAAGATTGGAAAAACGTTGCCTGGTCTGATGAGTCTGGATTTCTGCTGCGGCGTCAACAACATGAAAGCATGGATCCATCCTGCCTTGTATCAACGGTTCAGGTTGGTGGTTGTAGTGTAATGGTGTGGGGAATATTTTCTTGGCACTCTTTGGGCCCCTTGGTACCAATTGAGCATCGTTGGAACGCCACAGCCTACCTGAGTATTGTTGCTAACCATGTCCATCCCTTTATGACCACAATGTACCCAACTTCTGATGGCTACTTTCAGCAGGATAATGCGCCATGTCATAAAGCTGGAATCATCTCAGACTGGTTTCTTGAACATGACAATGAGTGCACTGTACTCAAATGGCCTCCACAGTCACCAGATCTCAATCCAATAGAGCATCTTTGGGATGTGGTGGAACGGGAGATTCGCATCATGGATGTGCAGCCGACAAATCTGCACCAACTGTGTGATGCCATCATGTCAATATGGACCAAACTCTCAGAGGAATGCTTCCAGCACCTTGTACCTAATAAATTGGCCGGTGAGTGTATTTGTCTTGTTGTTTATGTTATTTTGTAGAAGGAAAATATTATTCAGCTGTTTGGGATGTCACAAAAGCTTAAAAAAATAGCTGTGCTAAAGTCAAAGTTGTGTTTGAAATGTATGCTTTTACAAAAAGCTCAATTTCTCTGTTTTTTTCATCAGAAATTGGAAAATTGCTCAAACTAAGCTTTTTTTTTAATGCTGATTTCTAAAGAATGGAAAAAATATGAACTAACTATTTTTTCCTGCTGAAAGAAGAGAGTCTAATCTTTCTTTTGGCGGGTTCCATGTTTATATAGTAATAGAACAGAATTTTCTGTGGGCCTTGCAAAATCAGTCAAAATCCAGTAAAACGGCCGGGAGCGATGGGGGGGAAATAGGTGGGAGAGAATGACTTAATTATGATTATGTTGTGTCAGCAACATATGAGGTTATGCAGAACCCTTCTCTCTGTAAGCAGCTTCTTGCTAACATTTTTCTGGTTCTATAGTTTCCAGCAGAGTTCATTACATTTCTCACAGTTTAATTAGCGTTAACAGTACAAAACACAAACAGTAGGATTCTACTCTCTAAGCAGCTTCCTTCTTGAGTTTTGCAGGGTAGCAAGTTCACACAGTTTAATGTTATGCTAACTCTGATGCAGGTCGGACTTTCAGCAGCAAAATTTATGGTGTTTCCCACCTCCACAACATTGGTGTCTTTTTAACTCATTCACTCCCTGCCATTTTTTCACAGAATTTTCTGTGGGCCTTGCAAAATCAGTCAAAATCCAGCAAAACCGGTGCTCCGGTGAAAATGGCTTGGAGGGAATGGGTTAAATGTTCCTCAAATGTTCCTAATAGAGCACGGCAGTAAACCGAAAATTTACCGTTACCGAAATTCTTCACGATGACCGACGTAATTTTGACCATGTCGGTAAATTCAGTAATGTAATAAAACAAGAAAATATAGTCCTTTCATCCCGCTTTGACT
Organism: Corythoichthys intestinalis; assembly: GCF_030265065.1. Lineage (NCBI taxonomy): Eukaryota > Metazoa > Chordata > Actinopteri > Syngnathiformes > Syngnathidae > Corythoichthys > Corythoichthys intestinalis. The sequence goes on from NC_080409.1 coordinate 48,729,381, forward strand.
CGGTGTTGTTGGGCTATGTTCAATCCCCTTTAAGAAAGCAGTGTGCTTACGTATGGAGTCACGTGGTTTTCAGGAGCCCAAACAAACGGACGCTTGGTAGGCTAACGCTCGCGGCTAACGCTACAAATAAACGGGATGGAGTCGGGCTTAATTTAGCTTCGCCAAACTTTCACCCGACATTAAGTAAACTCTTGGCGGGTTCCAAACGGGCTTTCACCCGCTGTCCTCCTTGGTTCTCACGATTTCAGGAGAGGATGCTTTCAGTGCTTTCTTCTGGTAGCCAAGCCACAGGCTAACGCTAGCGGCTAACAGTACAAATGAACGTGATGGAGTCGGATAGCGGCTCCAACCTTATCGAAACGGCTAAAATTAATGAGTGGACTGGGCACGGACTTCATATAGCAATCATAATGTCGCGTTATTTGGTATCGCTGTGTGATTTCTCTGTAAGCTTTCATGATGGTAAAGCACTCAGCATAAAGTATAATCCAACAGTGAAGCCTATATATAATATGACAGTTTAATGGCCACAGCTATTTTTCTGTATGTGTTTGCTTTATTCTGCCATCATAAAATCTTAAATGTTTCATTGGCATCAGAGCAATACAGCTTTAATCTGGTTGTGTCTGTGTGGGGGGTGCATGTATTAGAAAATGTTCTGGGGGAAAAAAAAAAACCTTGACGTAAACACTTGTGTTGAATAATTACGTCACAGCAGCCATTACCAATAAGTTGTCTGAAGTGCACTGTTAAAGCTGCAAGTCATTTGTGTTAGAATGACATGTTTGCACAGTCGTCATATTGATTTTTATAATGTTGTACATTTTTCAAGTCATACAAGCTGTTATAAATGTTCACACTAGAATTCTTATTGTTTACAAGATTTTTTTAATACTTAATGTTTAGACTGCACGTGCAGTTGTTAAATTGAAAGCTGGTAAATAAATTTAACGAAAAACGGTTAATTTGTATTCCATGCATTGATTCAAATTATATAACAGTCCGCTTGGGCGAATTTATCGTCATTTATCGTTAACTCACTTGCTCCCGGAAACGTATAAATACGTCCTATTTTTAAATGCTTCACTGACCCAAAAACGTATTTATACGTCTTTTGCGTTTTTTTTAATAAGAAGCATATATACCTTCCACTGTATCTGAGAAACAAAGAACAACACTCCAAGCCCATTTTAAAGCAATAAAACTGGCCACTGGAGGGGAGTAGCGCATTTTGCAAGACCAGGCAACCCGATTCAACAGCAGTGAACGGCCGGGCAGCAAGGTTGGAGCGCTGGCGGCACGATGCCAGGCGGCGCTCCGACCGAACAAAACAACAAGAGGACGCCTGAAAGGCCAGGCGTTGGACGACTACGCAAAATGAGTAAGACCCACAGTAAAGCAGCTCGCCAAGCAGACCCCGCAGAAACGCAAAAATAATCCATCTTTGTGAGACAGACAACGATGAGGGAAAAGTTTACACGGCTGACGTGGCGACAACAGCGTCATCTCGGCGACAAACCGTCATCTCTCAGTAGTCATGTGTGAATAAATTGCATCTTTGCTATCAAAAGCTCAATTTCGCTGGTTGTTCATGTTATTTTGTAAAAGGAAAACACTATTCAGATGTTTGGGATGTCACTGAAGCAAAAAATAGCCGTGTTAAAGTCAAACCTATGTTTGAAATGTATGCGTTTACAAAAAGCTCATTTTCTCCGTTTTTTTCATCAGAAATTGGAAAATTCCTCAAACTAAGCTATTTTCTAATGCTGATTTCTAAAGAATGGAAAAAGATATGAACTTAATTTTTTTTCTGCTGAAAGAAGAGAGTCTAATCTTTCTTTTGGTGGGTACCATGTTTATATAGCAATGGAAAAGAATTTTCTGCGGGCCTTGCAAAATCAGTCAAAATCCGGAAAAAACGGCCGGGAGCGAAGGGCCTTGCTCTGGTGAAAATGGCTGGGAGTGAATGAGTTAACGAGGTAAATCTGCTCAATTTATCGTGATACGTACTTAAGGCCATATCGCCCAGCCCTAGTTCCTAATCCGATTACTCGATCATTCAGATTAACTAGTTGATAGATTAATCGACTACTAAAATAATCGATAGCTGCAGCCCTAGATTCAACACCCATCCAATATGTTATGTGCACACTGAGCAGCATGCATTTGATTCCCAATCTAATCACAAGTGGAAAAGCACTGGGCAAAAAAAAAAAAAAAGGAAATGTGCACTGGCAACAATGGTAAAGGGGCGAGGTGTGGTGAGGTCCACCATGCTTCCGGCTAAGGATGGCAGGAGCAAGAAGCAGATGGTTCTCCTGCTTGTGCCCAACACTTCCTCCCTGTTGGAGCATCTCTCTGACAGATGGGCCCAGGATCCTGGACTGGACCAGGCTAATCTCTCGCACTCTTCCACTTAAAGGCACAGTGGAGCACGACTGTTTTAGTTGCACGAGGAAGATAATGATGATTGACTTACTCAGTGTGGAAATCAAGACCAGGTTTAAGAATTGCATGTGTACCATGCATGCTAACAAAGGATTATAAGGTGGAACGTTGTAGCCTTGGAGGCATAACCATGGATATTATTGCACATGGAGTTGTGGCAGAAATTTGCAGTTTTTTCCCCCCTCCCCAGTGTCTGTGCTGGCACTTGGGTCGATTTAGCCAGCAAGCATGCAAACACAAAATGCCGCCTCCGCCTCCTCCTCCTCCCTCGCCGGCTCTTGACCACGTCTGCGCTCCGACGAGCCAAAGTTGACATGTCGACAATTCGCAAAAGTAGAAAACACTCTCGGAATGTCACTTGATATTCCGTTGCGTCGCTTAACGAAAACCTACCGAGTTTAGGAAGGGAAAAAAATCGCCTCTCAATTCGTGTGAAAGCGGCGGAGAGGCACCGTGTCGACACTTTGCTTAGCTAAAGAAAAATATATAGGAGAGGAAAGGGTCATTCTACGAAGAAGCTGCTTTTGTGCTAAGCTAATGTCACGTTTGCAGGCGACACCTTTAATTCTTGTGAAAATAAAACAACTATACGGTCGCTACTTTGCCATGCAAGAAGTACACCAACATGAAATTAGACAGCCTTAGCGGCCGAACGCTCGCGGCCGTGACTCGTATGCACGAACAGCTAGCTTAACCGAGCGAGTTTGTAACAAAATAATCCATCACAATTTATCCAAAAACATCTAAATTACTTACGCTTTTAGTGGATTCTGAATGACAGCCGCCATTTTGCTACAATGTAATGCAATATCGGCGTCTTGCAGTTCTGAGGGAAACCTATGGAAACGGACCAATCAGAGCTCGGGACCAATTCGTCGACCAATAGACGTTTGGAATGCGCGGACGGGGCGTGGCTTGTTGGGGGTAAACTGTCAAAATAATTTTAAAGGGTTTTCCCTTCACTATACATTTTACACAACTCACTAAGCAACATTGAGATATGTGGCGAGAGAGCCGCAACTTTGAACGAATAGGAACACTTGTTTGTGCATTCCAGGAAGACCTAACGACGTCAGAAAACACGAACGCTGTGTTTAATTATTCATCCAAGTAATTATTAATTTATTGGCATCATCAATAAGCTTGAAGGGAATGCTTTGCCTCACTTTATCCGATGAAAAGTCCAGCAAGGCATGGAGACTTCTTTTCCTCCCACATAAGACTGCTGTTTGTCCAAGGGCGTAGGTGTTCATGGGGAAGGTAACACAACCAACTTTTCAGGATGCTCAAATTGTCCCCACCAACCTTTAAGCAACCTTATATGCATTTTATAATTAGTTCAGTTATACAGTTAACTTAGATTGTCTTCCCATATGTTGTAAGGATAGAACTGACCCTGCCATTATGAAGTCAATTATTGTCATTATTAGAGATGACCCGATCGATCGGGATGCCGAACGATCTGGTCCGATCACGTCATTTTCAAAGTATCGGAATCGGCAAAAAAATATTGGCCATGCCTTTTTTTTAATATATATATATATATATATATTCTAGGGCTGTCAAACGATTAAAATTTTTAATCGAGTTAATTACAGCTTAAAAATTAATTAATCGTAATTAATCGCAATTAATCGCAATTCAAACCATCTATAAAATATGCCATATTTTTCTGTAAATTATTGTTGGAATGGAAAGATAAGACACAAGATGGATATAGACATTCAACATACGTTACATAAGGACTATTTGTTTATTATAACAATAAATCAACAAGATGGCTGTGGTGGCCACCACTACCACCACAATTTAGTGTTTCAAGATTTAGTTAATTATTTATGTGATATTTTTTTTGGACATGTATTTTCTAATGGGTGCACACTTTAGTTAATATTTGTCTGAATGCTTATTAGATTTAATTTGCCAATTACAGGTAACGACCACAGCTGTGTAAGATCTGGCACCTACCATTCTGAAGGGGGGTTATTTAAGTTGATTTAATTATGATTGTTTGGAGTAAAGTTTTCACTGTTTAAATGCACATTAGTTATTGTTTGAATAAATGTATATTTTTCATCTGTTGTTGTTTAGTAAGTTGAGAATGTTTGGTTGATTTCTCATACCTCCTTCAGGTGGTCGTTAGTAGAGTCCGCCCTGATTTAAACAGCCACAGAGATGTGTCTGGAGGTCAGGTCAGTTTGGTTGAAGCCTTTTGTTATGTTGGGCCCAAGATATTTTGTTAAACTGTTGTTTTGTGACTTTATTAAATTGAATTTTTACCTAAGTTGAAACACCAGTGTCCGTGTGTATGTTGGTCCACTACAATGGCATTACCATTATTAACATTCTGTTAAAGCGATCCATGGATAGAAAGACTTGTAGTTCTTAAAAGAAAAATGTTAGTACAAGTTAGAGAAATTTTATATTAAAACCCCTCTTAATGTTTTCGTTTTAATAAAATTTGTAAAATTTTCAATCAAAAAATAAACTAGTAGCCCGCCATTGTTGATGTCAATAATTACTTACACAATGCTCATGGGTGCTGAAGCCTATAAAATCAGTCGCACCCAAGCGCCAGCAGAGGGCGGCAAAACTCCATAAAACACAACAAGTGAGCGTTTCACTGTGTACTGTCATTTAAATCTCTCTGAGCGGGGCATCTGCGTTAATTGCGTCAAATATTTTAACGTGATTAATTTAAAAAATTAATTAACGCCCGTTAACGCGTTAATTTTGACAGCCCTAATATATTCTTTAATTAAATGGTTTTCTAATTGTATTTAACGTTACAGACATAATATGTTACACTCATCCAGAGTCTTTAGTTTAGGCTTAAGGTAGGGCTATCAAATTTATCCCGATAACGGCGGTAATTAATTTTTTAAAAATGTATCACGTTAAATATTTAATGCAACTAATGCATGCGTTGCACGACCCATTCACGCATTGTCGCGCTCAATCTGTAATGGTGCCTTTTTACTCATATTGACAGATAATAGGAAGCGTATAATGAGTAGAGTGAATTTTGGCAGCCTTTGGAGCCTTTTTTTAATTGGCTGAAGCCTTACAATCCCTCTCCCTACACTTAGAAATATCATGGGAAGCAATGTGGGGACGCAAGGTAGCAATTGATCTTTTTCTTATCACCTTATGTTATTTCCCAACGCAGAGAAGATATATGAATTGGTAGCACTACGCACAGTCATGGTTCCACTTCCCATCATGCATTTGGGTTGAATGGCTGCAGTATCATTTACTGAAAGCTCAACAAATACACGAGATGGCAATATTTAGTCACAATATACAAAGTCACAAGTCTTTCTATCCGTGGATCCCTCTCACAGAAAGAATGTTAATAATGTAAATGCCATCTTGAGGATTTATTGTCATAATAAAGAAATACAGTACTTATGTACTGTATGTTGAATGTATGTATTCGTCCGAGTTTTATTCATTTTTTTCTTTATGCATTGCCAAAATGTATATGATCGGGAAAAATTATTGGGAATTATCGGCATCGGCAGATACTCAAACTAAAACGATCAGGATCGGATCGGGAGCAAAAAACACGATCGGAACAACCCTAGTCATTATCTTCAAACTTACATGTACCCCTTTTCACTTGCTGAATCCGCCAGTCCATTTTTCCCCTTATGAAACGCACGTTTGATTGGCTGATCAAAGTGGTGTTACCAGGATGCCAGGTGTGGGTGGGCATTGTCTTACCTGGGGGGGCAAAAAAAAAAAAGCTACAATGCTCAAATAGGTCGAAATCCAGCGTAGGGCTCCAGCACCTTAAAACATGTTATGTTTTCTCCTTGAGATAACTGTTGTTGTGATTTGGTCTAAACAAGTAAAAGTTTAAAAAAAAAAAGGGATTTTATTTGACTTAGAACACATCCATAACTGAACAGTATGGACATGCAGGTGACTGTTTTTTTTAGGTAACCTATTGTGGTTCCTCGGGTTTATTATTATTATTATAGTTATTGTTTGTTCCGCAGCCCATTTGAGCTTAATTTGACCCCCTTAGAATGCTTCAAAATGCACCAAAATCGGCAGGCAGGTCGAGACAGGTGCAATCTTTGATACCGTGTAAAGACAAATTCCAAATACACTATGTAGCGCCCCCTAGCAGTCATTCTTTGTCCCACCGACGCTTTGAGCCCTACTTTGACCCCCTCAGAATGCTTCAAAACTCACCAAACTCAACAGCCAGGAGAACACTGGGGAAAATTTTGATCAAATGTAAGGGGAAAAAAAAAAAAAAAAAAAAAAAAAAAAAAAAAAAAAATCAAAGTATGCGTAAATGTGTGTAGCGCCCCCTCGGAACAAAACCAACATTTCATTTCTTTTTTTTTTACCATGGGCATTTAGAATAGAATGTGGAACACCCTGTAAATGCTTAACAAACTGTTAACAAATACTTCACAAATCAACAATAAATCATTTATCAACAGTTTACTAATGATCTATTAACTAGTAAAACAGATAGTTATTTTTATAGTGTTACCAGCTCATTTTCTCTGTTTTTTTTTCATCAGAAATTGGAAAATTGCTCAAACTAAGCTATTTTCTAATGCTGAGATCTAAAGAATGGAAAAAGATATGAACTTGTTTTCCTGCTGAAGAAAGAGAGTCTAATCTTTCTTTTGGTGGGTTCCATGTTTATATAGCAATAGAACAGAATTTTCTATGGGCCTTGCAAAATCAGTCAAAATCCAGTAAAACGGCCGGGAGCGAAGGGGGTTGCTCCGGTGAAAATGGCTGGGAGTGAATGAGTTAAAAAGACACCAATGTTGTGGAGGTGGGAAACACCACTAATTTTGCTACTGAAAGTCCGACCTGCATCAGAGTTAGCATAACATTAAACTGTGTGAACTTGCTAACCTGCAAAACTCAAGTAGGAAATAATAGGTAGTAGGAAGCTGCTTAGAGAGAAGTGTCCTACTGATTGTGTTTTCTACTGTTAACGTTAATTAAACAGTGAGAAATGTAGTGAACTACCCTGGAAACTATAGAACCAGAAAAATGTTAGCAAGAAGCTGCTTACAGAGAGGAGGGTGCTGCATAACCTCATATGTTGCTCACACAACATAATCATAATTAACTCATTCACTCCCAGCCATTTTCACCGGAGCAACCCCCTTCGCTCCCAGCCGTTTTACTGGATTTTGACTGATTTTGCAAGGCCCACAGAAAATTCTGTTCTATTGCTATATAAACATGGAACCCACCAAAAGAAAGATTAGACTCTCTTCTTTCAGCAGGAAAAAAAGTTCATATCTTTTTCCATTCTTTAGAAATCAGCATTAGAAAATAGCTTAGTTAGAGCAATATTGCAATTTCTGATGAAAAAACAGAGAAAATGAGCTTTTTGTAAAAGCATACATTTCAAACTAACTTTGACTTTAACACAGCTATTTTTTGCTTTTGTGACATCCCAAACATCTGAATAATGTTTTCCTTTTACAAAATAACATAAACAACAAGACAAATAGAGCTTTTGATAGCAAAGTAACTATTTATTTACACATAACTAAACTATTGAACTGAAGGATGACGCTGTTGTGCGCGTTTCCGGCTGAGTCCCGAGACACTAGAGAGTCACAAGAGACACAAGCGGCCGAACACGGCAAAGCGAACGCTACTCAATGAGCAACACAGACTCAACAACAACATCCGCTACACTTGTGATCCCGATCGTTCTGCTCAGTTGTCCATCGCCTGGCATCCCGGACGTCCTCCCGATTGTTCTGCTCGGTCGTCCGCCACCTGGCGTCCTAGACATCCTCCTGGTCATCGCGCTTAGTCGTTCATCACCTGGTGTCCCGGGCGTCCTCCCGGTTTCCCTGCTCGGACTTCCCACACCTGGCGTCCTGGACGTCCGTTCGGTCGTTTTCCACCGGCCTTGCGGCCCAACCGTTCTTTCCGTTAAATCGGGTTGCGCCTGGTGTCTTGTGTGGGTGGATTTTGGGGGGGGGGGGCCTGTGTGGTGACCGCTGCCTCATGGGAGCTTGTGTGGTTGTTGTAGTAGTAGTAGTAGTAGTAGTTGTGCGTTTCCTGACATATGACTTCTTACCAAATGCGCTACTGCCCTCCAGTGGCCAGTTTTATTGCTTTACAATGAATTTTGACTATTGTGCTTTGGAACGAAGTTGCATCAGAGCCTAGAGATGTTTCTTGTGAAAAAAAAAATGTAAAAGACGTATAAATACGTTTTTGGGACACTGAAACCATTAAAAATAGAACGTATTTATATGTTTTTGGGACTGAATGAGTTAACTATACATATAGTTTTTTTTGGGGGGGGGGGGTGTGAGCTACCCACACTACCGTTGCGTTCGATTTGTCTATCTTGATCGATGTAATGAGCAACCCTGATTAATTAGGTTCATATTCGTGAGAAATGTAGCCCTGCCCCCCCCCCACCCCGTTCACCCAATCTCTTTGGTCTTATTCATCATATGCAAGTTATGCTGTTATATATATAAACCCTAACCAAATTCCTTGATTTGTGGATTAGCAAACAGCACCCGTAAACACCCATTAGAGACACAAAGGCAATTCCCACTTCATGTTGACACTTTTTTATATCACTGCCAAATAAGTTACATCCATAAACATGTGCATGAATCACAGATGTGAGGCAAGATTGCACATTTTTAATTAACTCCAGTAATGTGACATGATGTAGTTCCTACTCTATCCTGTGCAATGTTATATTATGTGGGCGTGATACAACATTTTGTCCAATCTATTTTTAGTCACACATGAAGTATTCCGACACCAGAGAATTTAGGAGGCAATGATTCATATTCATTACGCTTACCTTTTCTTTGTCCTTTAATATAGGGCTGCAGCAATCGATTATTTTAATAGTTGATTAATCGATGAAGTAGTTAGCTCGAATAATCGAGTACTTGGATAAGGAACATAAAAATTAAAATAACTTAGTTGAGCTTCAAACGGAATAAAAAAAATAAATGAATAAGGATAAGTACAACAAAAGAACAACACTATAAAATGCTAAAAGAATTTTTTTTACAATACTCTAAACAAATGGTTCAAACATATTCCCACAAAAAAACGGCTGAATATGTCTATAAACTAAATTAAGAATGCATTTCAAAAAACATTAGCCCAAACAAAAAAAATTGCTTTTGTTGGTCTTAACAGGGAGCAGCTGGATTCAGCCATGTGAAATGATTTATTTCATATTCACTGTCACCACTAGAGGGCAGTGTATCTACCCAAATCAAACCATCACAACGCCACTTTAATTAAACGAATACTCAAATCAGCTAATTTTGATTTGAAGCTTTATTCTAATCGAAATACTCGATTAATCGTTGCAGCACTACTGTGTGTGGCAAATTATTGTACTCCCTTGTATTTAATTTAGGCCTGTTTAAATGTCGCTCTTGCATAGCATCGTTAGGTAATGACACAAGACGTAGTGACGCATAACGTACATTTTAAACAGGTACATGACATTTCACAGTCACTTCATATTCAGTAATTTTTACAATACTCTGAACAAATAGTTCAAACACATATTCCCACAAAAAAAAAACGACTGAATATGCCTATAAATTAAATTAAGAATGCATTTCAAAAAACATTAGCCCAAACAACAAAAAAAAAAGCTTTTCGTTGGTCTTAACAGGGAGCAGCTGGATTCAGCCATGTGAAATGAGTTATTTCATATTCACTGTCACCACAAGAGGGCAGTGTATCTACCCAAACCAAACCATCACAACGCCACTTTAATTAAACGAATACTCGAATCAGCAAATTTTGATTTGAAGCTTTATTCTAATCGAATTACTCGAATTAATTGATTAATCGTTGCAGCACTACTGTGTGTGGCAGATTATTGTACTCCCTTGCATTTAATTTAGGCCTGTTTAAATGTCGCTCTTGCATGGGATCGTTAGGTAATGACACAAGACATGTTGTGATGCAAAACATACATTTTAAGCAGGTACATGACATTTCAGTCACTTCATATGGTTTAAGCTGTAATCACCACATAGTATTAAAATGTTTTACAGTAACGTGAAATGGGGAAGACAAAAAAATAAGGAAAAAAGGCAATATATATACAGGAGTTAGACAAAATGTTGGAAACACCTTAAAATATTAAAAACGAATCTAATATGGTGTAGGTCCGCCCTTTATGGTAATTACAGCCTCAATTCTCCGAGGTATTGATTCTAGTGCTGCAATGATTAATCGATTAACTCGAGTAATTCAATTAGAAAAAAGCTTCAAAACAAATTATTCGTTTAATTAGAGTGGCATTGTAATGGCTTGTTTTGGAAATGGTCGCATTTAGTTTTATTGATTTGGGTGGATACTGGATACACTGTCCTCTAGTGAATATGACATTTAACATGGCTGAATCCAGCTGCTCCCTGTTAAGACCAACATAAGGTAGGTTTTTTTTTTTGTTGCTAATTTAGTTTATAGGTATATTTAGCCTTTTTTGTAGGAATATGTGTTTGAACGCTTTGTGAATAGCAGCTGAATCCAACTGCTCCCTGTTAAGACCAACATAAGGTAAGTTTTTTTTTGTGCTAATTTAGTTTATAGGTATATTTAGCCTTTTTTGTAGGAATATGTGTTTGAACGATTTGTGAATAGCATTGTAAAAAAAAAAAAAAAAAGTTTTAAAGCATTTAAGCTAGCGGACATTTGCAATGCAAGTTAGCCAATAGTTCTCTTGTTGTACTTAGATCCTTTTTTTTTTTTTTTTTTTTTTTTTAATTTAAACCGTTTGAGGATAACCTCAGATATTCTAATATATTTTTAAATAAAAGTGTAATCCTGCAGTTTGAAGAAACACTAATGTTGTTTTCGCATTTAACGTTTTGAAAACATAATCCAAGCAAGCCATTGTTTTACATCTCTTTCAATTTATTCTGCAACGTTCCTAATCTAATTACTCGATTATTTGAAGTAACTAGTTGATAATCGACTACTAAAATAATCAATAGCTTCAGCCCTAATTGATTCATACAAATTCTGAATGGTTTCCAAAAGAATTTTAAACCATTCTTTAGTTACAATACAGCGATGGAAATAGACGTCTTAATTGAATTTCTAAAACTGACCATAAATGCTCAATAATGTTGAGGTCTGGGGATTGTGCCGGCTATACGAGACGCTCAACTTCTTTAGAGAGTTCCTCATGCCATTCTTTTACAATTATGTTGAATGATTATGATGCAAAAATGTGAGGTGTTTCTGTTATTTTGTCAAACCCCTTGTTTTCCGAAACTTCCAGGTTCGCGGTGAATCAGTAACAGGCACACTTTTGCTCAATAGACAATGTTTATTGATTAGAAAATGCAGAATAAATGAGATTTATTGATTACAATCCCACAAGAGCAAGCAACAAGCATAACAAGGGTAACGATGACGCTAGATTTGAGTTTGTCAATCCCAGAATCCCCGCGCTACGTTATGGCACAACCAGGTGTCCCTTAGCAATGAAAAACGCTTACCGTGACAAATGAGCGGGAGCCAACGCTCCGGTAAGGTGGCGGAGGAACAAAGCCAGTTGATATGTACGTGACCCGCTGGCGGACTTCCTTCGCCGCCCTACCGGAGCGTTGGCTCCCGCTCATTTGTCACGGTAAGCGATTTTCATTGTTAAGGGACACCTGGTTGCGCCGTAACGTAACGCAGGAATTCTGGGATTGACAAACTCAAATCTAGTGTCATCGTTACCCTTGTTTTTGATGCTTGTTGCTTGCTGTTGTGGGATTTTACTCAATAAACCTCATTTATTCTGCATTTTCTAATCAATAAACATTGTCTACTGAGCAAAAGTGTGCCTGTTACTGATTCACAGCGAACCTGGAAATTTTGGAAAACACCCCTGTATTTCAAATGAAAGTTAAAACCAACAGAAAAAAACATCTCAATTACCGATTAGAAGGGTACTGGCAGGGCGAGAGAACAAAATACCCAAGACCTTATTAGAAGGGGTGAAGAGGAACAAGAAAAGCAGCCATGACCAATTGCAATTTACAAAATCAAAATAAGAACGTGAAATTAACAAAGATTTTAAAAAGTACACGGTCTGATAAGAGTTATTCAGAGAACCATGAAAAAAAGTGTTAAAGGCCTTAAGGCTCTCACTCAATCATGCATATCTGTGATTTTTTTTTTTTTTTTAAATCATTTTTCAAAAACTTTTTCAAGCTGCTAGCAGTTCTATCATACATCCACAACTGGCTCGGTTAAAATATGAATATCATACCAGCACATAGTGACCTGAATGATTTGGCACGGCATATATATCCAAAATTTTGGACTTTTTTTTTTTTCTTTCTATGGGAGTTGTGGAGGGCGGGCAAGGTAAGAAACAGCCTATAACAGCTGAAAAAAAAAAGCTTAGTGCAAAAACTAAAAAGTTGCAACAGAACATGCAATGTAACCTGCACGCATATATTAAAAAAAAAAACAACTATCCATTTCAAATACACTAAAGAAACAATGCTCCTTAATATAAGAATGGCTGGAATCTAATGCTCAACTAGCAAGTATACTTAAAACAATACATTTTTTGAATATTTTCTCATAGTAAAAAAATAGCTCATCAGCCTTATTTGACATACAATTGCGGACATGTTTCAACAATATACACTATGAATAATCAAGAGTGGAAATGCAGTTTACACTCTCAGTCAAGTAACTCGCAGATTCTTGCTGCTCTACAAAGGCCACGTGATCGCTCCCCCTTTCGCAAATTTGCTAAGTGTCCTTTGTACAGTATAGCTAAGCACTTCCTCTCCACAGGTACGAGACCGAACCGCTGGAGAAGCAGAGGTATGACAGGGCGGCGAGCGGTTCCGTCAGAGTATTCTGAGCAAAGGAAGATTGCCTCGGTTAAAGTTCTCCGGCTTTTTGGTTGCAGCTGGTGCACACGCGCACAGGGTGGTCCCAGCCACGCGACGGCACAGCCCGACGCTCCGGGGAGCAGTCGTCGCACACTCCTTGGCCACAGGCGCGGCAGTGGTGCTTGGACAGCTTGGCAGTGAATTCGCGGCGGCAGATGTGGCAAGAGAGAATGTCCTGGTCGGGCACCCAGTAAGCAGGCCGGGCTGCGTCTTTCACCAGGCCTTCAAGGAGCACAGATTACAGATATTAACAAGTGTTGTTTTCGTCAACGATGACGTGAACGAAAATATTTCGTCGACGAACAATTTATTCATGACGATGACGTCACGATGATGCGCTGAAAATGTGTCTTGGGAGCAGAGGTTGCGCTAGACTTTTTCGTTGTCTGTCATTTTGACTGACAGGGTCATAAAAATCCGGTCATAATCTATTTTTACCCGTCACTTAAATTTTTAAAATGATAATAATGACATATTCAATAGTATTTAGTTTTCATTCATTTTTAATTAATATTGTAATGCTTGCTTGGCGGCGAAAAATTAGACATGGAAGTCGTGGTATTTTTCTCCCGCAGGGCTAACGTTACGTGAGCTAGTAGCGACAGTAACGTTAATCTTATTTATTAGCACTTAGCGCTCTACTGCTTTAAGATGGCGGCTGTTTACTAACGCTGCCCAGACGCGGCTGAGTCTGTCATTTCGCATCTACTTCAACATACATGTGATCTCTATGAGACGCATCAGACGGTACCAACGTAGCATCGTGCGGGCTAGTGTTTAGCAACGTCGGCGTCGTTTGTGGCGGCTGTCGGCTGCAGTAAGTTTTTTTTTTTTTTCCTTCTTCCGCTCCGCACGTGACAGTGCGTTGTCCCGCATTAAAAGTAGTCCGAGCAAAACGTGATGCTTAGAGCTGTCAAAATAAACGATTACTCGAGGTGAATAAAATTACTCGGATCAGTTTTTAAACTCGAGTTAATCGAGTTGCTCGAGTACTCGTTTCAGCTCTAATATCAACGCAGGAAACCTTGGGACATCCGAATCATGTTTTCTTGATGACTTCATGACGAGACGATAACGAGCTCAAAACATTTCTTGGGAGCCTAAAACATAACGCAACCAATGCCCGTTTATGTCAGATGAGTCGACGACAAGACGAAAATGCACCATAGCTTCCATCAAATGGTCACAATGGGTGACATTTTCTTTTATATGTTTACTTAGCGAGCATTGTAACAAAGTTTGGTTGTGTCACTCATGTGACGTGCTGCACCCACCCCCACTCACCGGTGTCCTCTCCAGGCTTTCTGGTCTTAAAACACATGGTCACATTTGTTTTCTTATCTTGACAAGAGAGAATATATAATGTTGCTTTAGCGTTTAAAGGTCTGTGCTGAGTGATCATCACACACTCAACGTAACTAGGAGCTTTAGTATAGCATTCACGTTCTTGTTAGCATTAGCATTTAGCGTGGCGAACGTCATCTTAAACTCTTGGGCAAGTTAATTTTTTTTTTTTTTTTTAAACATACAGTTCGTGGTTTCCAGGTGGGTATATTTATTTGAAAATAATGTACTGTTTTCCTGCTGAGTGTTTATTATCATCACCAAGTTGGCGTTGTCCTTGTAGATGCTACAATTTGTGCTCATCTGTCAATGTTCGTTACAAATTGTTGGAAACCGTTATTTATTTTTGGACTAAAACATTTTAGTTTTGCAGACGAAAACATTTTGAGTATACCTCGACCAAAGCTAGATGAATTTTGTAGAAGATATAAAAGAGGTGTCATTCAACTAGTTGTCAGTTGACATATGATCACAAATGTTATGAAACTATTTTATAAAGGTTGAAAAGTTACCTATTGTTGCTTTAACCAACAAATGTGCCTGATAAACATTTGCTCTACTTTGGACAGCTCTGTGGTCTAGTGCATTGATTCCCAACCGTTATGTCACTGCACCAGTCGAGGGTAGAGTAGCCTTCTTTTTTTTTTTTTTTTTTTTTTTAAACTAAAGTAAGAGTCACATTATTTCAAAATGATATTATAAAAGTAAAAGCAGTCATCCAAAAAATTTACTCTTGTACAAGTGAAAAAAAAAGTATTCGGTGAAAAGAATACTCAAGTAATGTGTAACTGCTTACAATGTCTTTTGAAAGGTGCTTTATATAGTTTTTGTTTTGTTTTTACTCAAGAGCGCCACCTAAGGCCTAAAGCGTAACTGCAGCCTGGGTGAAACTCGTATGACCGCAGGCATAAAGCAACAAGCATTTGGCCCGTCATACCCTCACCAGAAACGACACTGTCACCATGATAATTAATCCCTTTATTCTTGCCTGTTGTTTGCAGTCTTTTGAGTATTTTGTTGAGTGTTTATCTTACATTACTGACTGTTTGTGTATTAAATCACCCCAATTTCATCATCTCCATATGGTGATGGCTTTTTCACACAACAACTGTTGCATCTGTGACAGCTGGCTCACTCTGAAGAGAATGGCAGAATACCAAAAGCCGCATGTCACACTGAAATATTTGACTTCATGTTGTTTCCTGTCTCATTCGTGATTCTCATTCTCGCTTACTAGACAAAGTGCAACAGTGTATTAATAATAAGAGATGGCTTGGCTTTTATGGTCTATAACGGGGGGCTTGTAGCTATAACACTCCGCACCAGTGAAACACTGTAAAGGACATAGTTTCTCAAAAGTCTGCTTTAGGCTAGGTGGAGCTATAAAAACTCCTTTGAAAAATCACTTAGGTCCCCTTCATGGGCCAAATTGAAAAGTAAAATTATATTCCAGAGTGTGTGCTATTTTTCCACCATCTTTTTTAACGACTATTATCAATGCAGTGCTTATGTAAAAGCTACAACAAACAACATCTACAGAGATCCCTCGTTTTTTGCGTTTAATGGGGACCAGAACCCACCGTGATAAGTGAAAAACCGTAGCGCCCCCTCCCCCCTTTTGTGTGTTCAATTGTTTACTCAGATTAAGCATTTGAAAGAGAAACATATACAGTGCCGGCCAAAAATATTGGCACCCCTGCAATTCTGTCAGATAATGCTCAATTTCTCCCAGAAAATGATTGCCATTACTTTGGTAGTAGTATCTTCATTCAATTTGCTTGCGATGACAAAACACAAAAGAGAATGGAAAAAAAAAAATTAAATCATTATCATTTTACACAAAACTCCAAAAATGGGCCAGACAAAAGTATTGGCACCCTTTGAAAAATCATGTGATGCTTCTCTCATTTGTGTAATTAACACCACCTGTTACTTACTCATGTCAAATAATGGGTGTTGGCAATAAATCAGTGTTTTTTAACCGGTGTGCGTAGTGTGCCGTGAGATATCGTCAGGTGTGCCGCGAGAAGTTATCCATCATCGCATTTTTTTTTTTTTTTTACGTCATCAGGTGAGTTTGTAACAGTCACCTCCTTAAATGGTGTTCCACCGACATCCACCATGCGGTGTTCTTCTTCTGTTGCTACTTACTTTTATGTTGGAGTTCTGCGAACGCGTGTGTGCGAACCGCTGAGCTCCCGAGTGATGAGTGATCAAGGTGGATTTATTATATTTTTGTGAATAAATGTGCATAAGTGGTAGCTTCTCCCCTTTTTGTTACTTTTATGCACGCATCCTACTTACCACGCGTTACAAGTTGCAGTAGGAAAGGAGGAGTAGGTAGAAGCTTGCGGTCGTGTGCAAATGAGCAACGTATTGTTCGTGTCGCGTTCAAGAACTGCTCAGATTTTTAGCCATCAGCTGCCTTGCTGTCCACGAAAATGTGGACCCCAGCACGTCTACTGTACATCATTTGAGTAGAGTCGTCAGGTGCCAATATACACGGAAGTGTCTTTTCCATTTCATCCATATTTGAGACCGTCAATCCTCCCCCTGGGTTTTATTCCAACACGTTGTTGATGACAGCAAGGTAGCTGATGGCTAAAAATCCGAGCAGTTCTGGAACGTGAGGCTAGCAGTTGCATTTGCTCCCGTTTCAAACCAAGTCGATTGACTATTTTGTTAGCCTCCATGAAAACACAGAGAGAAAAAATGGCAACTTTTTCGAGAAACACTACAAAGGTAAATGAGAAAGGCCTCAAAGCCAGTTACGTTGTTGCTGAATCCAAAAAGAGGCAACAGTACCTGCCTGCAAAGCCATTGTCAGTGAGATGCTTGTGACTAAAGACATTTCTAAAGTCCCCGTCTGACAATTCTGAGCTTTAAACCCAACTGCTATAAAAAATAAAAACCGAGAGAGACTAAGAGCTGGTGACGATGATTCTTGCAAGGATATCAGCTTTGTGTTCCTCCATACAGGCTCAAGTTTCACACTGTGTATAAATTGATACTTACTCAATATTTATATTGAGAAATTATTTCATAATTAAATATACTGTACAGAAAGTAATTTTGGAACACTTTTGGTTTGTGCTGTGCCGCGAGATTTTTTCCGATGTAAAAACGTGCCGTGACATAGAAAAGGTTGAAAAACACTAACTAAATCACACGTGCAGCCAGTTAAAATGGATTTAAGTTGACTCAACCTCGGTCCTGTCTCCTTGTGTGTACCACATTGAGCATGGAGAAAAGAAAGAAGACCAAAGAACCGTCTGAGGACTTGGAAGCAAAATTGTGAGGAAGCATGGGCAATCTCAAGGTTACAAGTCCATCTCCAAAGACCTGAATGTTCCTGTGTCTACCGTGCACAGTGTCACCAATAAGTCCAAAGCCCATGGCACTGTGGCTAACCTCCCTAGATGTGGAGGGAAAAGAAAAATTGACGAGAGATTTCAAGGAAAGATTGTGCAGGTGGTGGATAAAGAACCTCGACTAAAATCCAAACAAGTTCAAGCTATCCTGCAGTCCGAGGGTACAACAGTGTCAACCCATACTATCCGTCGTCGTCTGAATGAAAAGGGATTCTATGGTTGGATACCCAGGAAGACCCTACTTCTGACCCAGAGACATAAAAAAGCCAGGCTGGAGTTTGCCAAAACTTACCTGAGAAGGCCAAAAACGTTTTGGAAGAATGTTCTATGGCCTGCCGAAGACTACCAACAAATTTTGCAGCATAATGAAGGGCCCAGTGTGAGAAAGCTGTGTCTCCCTCAGAGGTCGTGGGTCTTCCAGCAGGACAACGACCCAAAACACACACTTCAAAAAGCACTACAAAATGGTTTGGAAGAAAGCACTGGAGACTTCTAAAGTGGCCAGCAATGAGTCCAGACCTGAATCCCATAGAACACCTGTGGAAAGATCTGAAAATGGCAGTTTGGAGAAGGCACCTTTAAAATCTCAGAGACCTGGAGCAGTTGGCCAAAGAAGAATGGTCTAAAATTCCAGCAGAGCATTGTAAGAAACTCATTGATGGATACCGGAAGCGGTTGTTTGCAGTTATTTTGTCTTAAAGAGCATATGACACCAGAAAAAAAGTCTTAAATGGCATTATTATGTGAATTAGAATCATATTTTGAGACGATTCGACTATATACAACAATTTAGCAAAGCGCAGATGACGAGAAATTAGTCTTTTAATCTGCCGGTTAGCCACGCCTACCATTATAGGGCTTTAGCGTCCCCAACAGGTGGATGACGTCAGCGGTAGACTGGGCTCATCGGTTTTACTATTCAGCCCATTGAGGGGGAATTGTTCAGAATGAGGAAAACGCGACGAAGAGAGCCGCAAAATGTCATTGTTTCAGTCTCTCTACTCCCAATATTTCTACAGGATATTCTTTTTATCCAAGTATTTTTCCCCAATAGCTATATAAATGGCTTGAGAAGGACCAGTCAGCCCGTCGAGGGGGAACTATTCACAATGAGGAAAACGCGACGAAGAGAGCGGCAAAATGTCATTGTTTCTGTCTCTTTACTTCAATATTTTTACAGGATATTCTTTTTACCCAAGTACTTTCCCCAATTGCTAAATAAATGGCATGGTCATGACAAATAACAATCTTGTGCTAAATGGAATATAAAATAATAAAAATCCATTTATTCAAGACGACATGGCAAAATTACTCCATAATGGTCAAAACTGTCAACTTCACCTTTACTGTCACACTTCCCGAACGATATTTTATGTCACCTAAATCGGACATATGTCATTTCCCTTCCCCGGCTTCGGAGAATGTAAACAGACCAGAAGGAGTGACACCTAGCCGACATGCTAACCCGAACCGAGGGATGTTTAAGTCTTCGAAGTGGAAAATCACACATAACTAGCCTGGATTATTTGACATGACGACCCGGTTGTCGAGTTTCTTTGCGGAACGGCAAACCGCCCGGCGGAAAGCAATTTACAGTTCGTTCCCTGGAGGAGGGTGGCTGGAGTTGTTGTGCAGCTAACGTGCTAACAGCTAACTGCTAATGAGCATGAGGATAGCTTTTTACATGCCTATCAATGATCAAACGTAAGTAGTCCTTTATTTAAATGAATTTTATAGTGTTTACTTTGTAATCACTGTATTCGTATTTGACATAATACAAAACAAGATGTTTACTCACTTCCTTGTAAGTCCAATGGTCCCACAGTAAATATCCACGGTGAATGGGAACCTTTTGAAACTCCAAAAAGGCGCATACACCTCTCCCGCATACAGAATGATTTTTCTGCAGCCGTTTGGCTGGCGTGATGCAAAAAATAAAAGTATTAATCCGCAAAATCAGCTGAATCCTTCGTCCTCATACACAACAGTACACTGTATAGTGAAGAGAACGTCTTCTACCGTACACGTCACAGCGCCCTCCTCCTCAATGCAAGACCGAAGCCGGAAGTCACTCATTTTCATGGCGCGGGATTCAAAAAACTAAATAAAAATAGCGATCGCTTCCACACACATCCAAGCGGTCCATGTCATTCAGGGGCATAAAATACCGTGTGATTATGAAATAAACATGCTTTTTCGTGTCACAGGCACTTTAAGGTTGTGCTACCGAGTATTAGGCTGAGGGTGACAATACTTTTGCCCGCCACATTTTAGGAGTTCTGTGTAAAATGATAATGATTTTTTTTCCCCCCCATTCTCTTTTGTTTTTTTTCATTGCAAGAAAAATACATGATGACATTACCACCAAAGCATTTGTAATTGCAATCATTTTCCGGAAGAAACTGAGCATTATCTGACAGAATTGTAGGGGTGCCAATACTTTTGGCCAGCACTGTACATTGTACTCATGTTACTTAATGAAATAGCCGGTGAGTGTGAGATATAGCAGCAATCTGACATCATCCCTAAAGGATGTTTCTGGCAAAAAATCCGAAACATTAAATTGTCCAATATATTACACTCCACATAAAAAAGTTGCATAAGCCGTTTGAGCGATCACTGTCAATGACATTTAAATAATGTACAACACGAGTTTCAAAAGGGGGCCTTTAAAAAGCCCTTAAAATGAAATTAACTGAGCTATTGAGCATCTGCTGCATCCCTCGATTACAATACGACTGACCAATAAATGACAGCATTGAATGTTAAATAGCTGAGCTTGAGTGCTAACGCTACAGAGCCACCATAAATTTTTTGAAGACATATAGTAAGCCTCAATTTTTTTTTCCATAAAAAAATAAAACATAACATTGGTATGAAATTTTGTTGTTTAATTTTGATATTCGAAATGTGGTCGTTTTTATATGTTTAAAATACTGTACGAACACACACAACAAATGTTTACTATCGTATCGTTTTCACTCTGTATCGAACTGTATCGTTCTTAAACTGTCATATCGAATCGCTCTGCCATAAAAATGTATCATTTTTTAATCGAATCGTAACCTGTGTATCTAGATACATATCGAATCGGCTTCTTGGCAGAGATTCCCAACCCTAGTTCCCACTCCTAACTGTAGCTATGCAATGAATCTGAAAAAGAATCCCACTATTTGAGAGCTAGGATGTTCCGCCACTGCCACCAGAGGGCAATGCATTGCTACAGCAATGTTTACAGAGTGACTCCTGTTATGCAACAATCCTCTCTAGGTTTTGCTTTGGGCAACACTCACCGAGTGGGATGTCAATAGCGGTGACTACAACCCCTATGGTGTTGGTCACGGCCTCGCCGACCTTCCTGGCAAGGGTTCCACCTTCCTCCTCCTCCTCGAGCGCTGCATGAAAACAACGTCCTTACTGAGATGCACGCACTGTCTTTCTTAAACATTGACGTTAGAGTGGTGACATATGACACTAATGAAAGTACAGCTATACCTGCATGTGAGGCTCTCTGCTCAAAACACACATCACACACCCTGACAGGGCCGAGACCCCAGCCACGTTCGGGGACCGGGGCGGCTTTGGAAGAACAGCCGTCACAGAAGCCTTCGCCGCAGGCACGGCAGTGATGCTTGGTGTCGTTCTCCAAGAAAACTGCTTGACATTTATGACACAGCTTATGGGAGAGGAAAAACAAGCCACTGTTATTGACCAAGACCTGTGTGCTAATAGGGGGCAGAAGTCATAATGTCCACATTTTATCTTGTGAGCACACATAAAGATTGTGTAACGAGAAAGGAACACCACATAAACATCCCTCAGGACACGAAGTGTTGACTATAGCTGCTGGTGTCATGTGGCAGGAGGCGGAGCCACTTTGGGTCGCTCACCAAGATAAGGGAGTTGGGTTTCCAGTAGGTGGGGGCAATCTGGTCCGTCAGCCAGGAGGTGACAGCCTTGGCAGGCTTGACGCTGAGCTCCGACACAGACTGGGCCACCAAGTTCACTCCATCTAAAAGACGCTGTGCTGCATTGCTATTGTCCTTTAAGAAGCCTTCCGACTGCACAAAAACAAGCATTTAATTATTACTTAAGCAGGGTTTCCCCTACTCATAAGCAATTGTGGTGCACCGCCACACCAAAATAAAAGCCGCCACAGCTTGCAAATTAGATGTTTTTTAATTTATAATTTGTATAATTTAACAGTACGTCTAAATCAGGGGTTCCCAAACTACGGCCCGCAGCCCGGATGCGGCCCACCTCCACATTTGGTCCGGCCCCCTGAACAATACCAGAGAGCATTTTGAATTTTTTTTTTTTAATGTCTCAATAGTGTTATTTATTTCCTGGCCTTTTTCTGTGAAGAACTCAGAGAGGGTTATTTGGTTATCATCTATTTAATTAATAGTGTTATTATTATTATTAATTATTATTATATTATATTATATTATTTTATTTCATCTACTTTTGTTCCGTGAAGAATCCAGAAAGGGTTATTTGATTACGGCTTTCTGAAACATAATACATTTTTACATTTAGGCACTCCTGCAATCGTTACTCTTTTTCTGTTAAAAACTGATGCCAGCCCCTCATCAGAGAAAGGAAAAGTTATGTGGCCCTCACAGGAAAAAGTTTGGGGACCCCTGGTCTAAATGAATATCTATAGCTCATTATTTACGCAGTACTTGGCAGAAGTCGTCTGAAAAAGCACGTCAAATACAAATTGTTCCTTTACACGCTTTATTTTGAAAATGCAATCGGTTCTCCTTTTGCAAGCGTGAGTCGGACTATGTTGGCGCGGATTCGGAAGAAAAATCCACAGAAAGGCATTCCATGTTAATGAATGTAATTCTGGTTTAAACCTGTGAAAACGACCTTAATATTGAGATTGACATGATGTTTAAGTTCTTTTTGGCGTGTTTTACCCAAATCGTCGCATCCTAGCATAACATTTGTTCGTTGCTGATGTCACTGGTAGTAATTTCAGATGAGTATTTTGAAGTATTTAGAAAAGATTTAAGGTTTCAATGGGCGAGGGTCCATTAACAAAGGACTATTATTGTTGTGGTAATGTAGTGCAAATTATTGGCCAAATAAAGGAACAGAAAAGTGATGTAAGTCGTACAATTGCTACGAGAAAAAAGTCATATTATTAACTAAGTGTAATGTAGCTGTAATCAGTTACGCATTTTAGGTACATGTACTATAACTGAGAGCTACAATGACACATTAGTATAAATCCTTCTAGTTATTATAATTTGAAGTAGATGAGGCAAAATATTAAGGATTTCCTCATTTGTCAAACTGATTCCAAAACACAAGATGCTTTCAATCCTGTTGATTTTAACGGAGGCGGCAACATGCTACCTGAAGTACGTAGCTGCTTATTCAGCTATTTTTGCCCTACGTAATAATATGATTTTTATTCTGATACAATTTAAATTTGACATTCATTCTCGTAGTAATTGTTCAACTTTTTTTTCTCTTGCCTCATCTACATCAAATTGTTATCCATAGAATGATTTATGCTAATGCTTCGTCGTAGCTCCCAGCTAAGGTACATGTAAAGTGCGTAGCGGTTTACAGCTACATTGCCCCTACATAATAATACTATTTTCCCCCTTTTAGCAAATTTAATCTCGTAGTCATTTTATGTATTTTATTTAGGGCTGTCAAAATTATCGCGTTAACGGGCGGTAATTAATTTTCTTAATTAATCACGTTAAAATATTTGACGCATTTAATGCACATGCCCCGCTCAAATAGATTAAAATGACAGCACAGTGTCATGTCCACTTGTCACTTGTGTTTTCTGGTGTTTTGTTGCCCTCTGCTGGCGCTTGGGTGCGACTGATTTTATGGGTTTCAGCACCATGAGCATTGTGTAATTATTAACATGAACAATGACGAGCTACTAGTTTATTTTTTGTTTGAAAATTTTACAGATTTTATTAAAACGAAAACATTAAGAGGGTTTTTAATATAAAATTTCTATAACTTGTACTAACATTTATCTTTTAAGAACTACAAGTCTTTCTATCCATGGATCGCTTTAACCGAATGTTAATAACGTTAATGCCATCTTGTTGATTTATTGTCTTAATAAACAAGTACAGTACTTATGTACAGTATGTTAAATGTATATATATATGTCTTGTGTCTTATCTTTCCATTCCAACAACAATTTACAGAAAAATATGACATATTTTATAGATGGTTTGAATTGCAATTAATTACGATTAATACATTTTTAAGCTGTGATTAACTCGATTAAAATTTTAATCATTTGACAGCCCAAATTTTATTATATTTCATTAGCCTGGCTCATCTTTGTTACGGTTCTTCTCGGAAAAAATAAATGTGGAAAAACAAAAAAATTCTCATTCGTCATGATATGAAGCAATTTCGCCGCGGCACAACATGTGGGGCTGTCCGAGTTTGATGCAGCCCACCACCACCAGAGCTTCAAAAAATCCTAAGGGAAACCCTGTTTGCATAATTCTGTCTGCATTGTAAGCTTTCATCAAATATCTTACTCCTCAAATAGTAGCTAACGGTGCTCAAAAGGATGTACAAATGCTTGTAAAAGGGGGATGCAAGAAATGCCGCTGTCTGTTTATTGTTTGATGTAGTATTGCTACTTCTCTGTTACAATGGGAATGGAAGAGCAACTTCTATTTTCATAGTCTTGTTTTTATTAATAATACATATGATAAGGGCTGAACTGATATTTCCCAGCTTGTTTCTGCACATCGCAGTTAGATACACCTAACCGAGCAAATAAGGCAAACTGTGGTGATATCTACCGTAAATTTCAGACAATAAGGCGGACCGCATTTATAATAGCTCTTTACCTAAAAAAAAAAAAAAGTTTTATCTGATTTAGAGCTGAAACGAATACTTCAGCAACTTGAATAACTCGAGTTTAAAAACTGATCCGAGTAATTTTCTTCACCTCGAGTAATCGTTTATTTTGACAGCTTTGACAGTTTTGCTCGGACTACTTTTAATGCGGGACAACGTGCTGATGTCACGTGCGTAGAGGAAGAGGCAAAAAAAAAAAGCCGCTACAAACGACGCCGACGTTGCTAAATACTAGCCCACACGGTGCTACGTTGGTAGCAGGTAGCGTCTGATGAGTTTCATAGAGATCACATGTATGTTGAACTAGATGCGAAATGATAGACTCGGCCGCGTCTGGGCAGCGTTAGTAAACGCCATATTAAAGCAGTAGAGCGCTAAGTGCTAATAAAGAGCGCTAAGCGCTAATAAATAAGATTAACGTTACCGTCACTAGCTCACGTAACGTTAGCCCTGCGGAGGGCTAGGTTTCTATTAATTATAACCACTGTCGATGCTTGGCTAACGTAACAGGCTTTAACATAACATATAGCGATGTGGAGTGATGAGGGTGTAAAATAAAAACTCAATAATGCTAACTATCAATTTTAGCTCAGTAGTGATTGCTGGATGAAACGCCAAGTAGCACTGGTCCCTAATGTGCTCCAATACAGCCTGTATCATACATTTATTTTGAATACTGCAAAAACTCAAAATCCTATCAGGACTTACAGTTTAGACTAACTTAAAACTTAACTAGAACTTAAAAATGGCTTGTCACAAATAGAAATTCAATTGAAACACGTGGGAAAAAATCCTAACTTTTAAGTGATGTGTGTTATCAACGGCATTTTTAGGTATATCTATATATATATTTTTAATAAGACCTAAAGGTTTTTTGAGTGAAAGCAGTGACCTAGTCTTTTTTTTTTATTCTAGTTACATCTGAGATGCAATTGTTGGCTGTTTTCAACAATATACATCGAAAATAAAGACATTGATTGACTGAAAATGGTTCAAGATTAGATGAAATGTCTTGTTTTCTCATGTATATTTATAATTGCTCTTCACCCAAAAATATATTTGTTTTATCCGATTACTTGATTAATCGATAGAGTTTTCAGTCGATTACTAAAATATTCGATAGCTGCAGCCCTAACTAATTACGTGGTCTATTTCTCAACAGCCAAAAATCTCCTGTTGGCAGATAGTGTTTTTTTAATCTTGTTAAATTTAATACTGATTTAAACTCTGTCCTACTGTAAGGCTATTTATGTAGCTCATGCAGCTATCTGATTCCTGCCTTCACACCCGCGTTCATAGTCGTGGGGTGTCATGTCACAATATTTTTTTTCTAAGGTACTCTTTGAGAAATACAGTAATCAAGTTATAAAGTTGTTCCTCTTACCCCCGGCCATACATGTTGGATCTCAGTGCGGACTATAGTATCCACTGGGTCCTGGTTCCCGTACCAATACTGACGGCTGCGATAGATCACGCCGCAGTTGGGGCATTCAATAACATACCTGAATATGAATACAAAAAAAATATTACTAGTTGGTTAGAAATGTGACTTGTGACATAGGGAGCATAAAATTTTTTTTAGAAGGCAATAATACATCCTGAAAAATCACCCACTCAAATGCAATAAATTGTTATTCTTTAATAAAACAAACTACATTAGAAATAAGAAATATTCTAAAAACACACACAATGCATAACGAGTCATTTGAGAGCTAGTTAAGTGCAGAATATGAAATAGGTGAGAATCCCAACATACCGTAATTTTCGCACTATAAGGCGCACCTGACTATAAGCCGCTAGCCACCAAATTTGGCACGAAAATGGCATTTGTTCATCGATAAGCCGCTCTGGATTATAAGCCGCAGCTGTCCTCACTGTATTATGGGATATTTACACCAAAAGATATTAACGGGTAACACTTTATTTGACAGCGGCATCACATGAATGTCATAAGACCAAATGAACCACTATGAAGCTTTGAACCAATTGGCTGCAAAGCTTCATGGCTTCAAGAAGCTTCATTTGGCCATCACTGCTCCATTGGTGGAGACAGTCAACCTCTGCTGCCACCTGCTGTCAACACTGTTGTTGTCCAACATGCCTCCTAGCATGCATTGCAGCGCTACAGGTGTAAATTTAATCAAAATTCATGTTTTGTACTAATTATTTCTTCAGTTACTGTTAAAGTTGTTTCATTAATTGCTAGTTACGGTATTTGGTAACACCTTATTTGACGGTGGCGCCATAAGACTGTCATTAGACCATCATAATTATGACATGACACTGTCTTGAGCATTTATGAATGCTCATGACAGATGTCATTTAGTGTTATCTGGCAAATTATTTCACTTTTGAATGGATGTAAAAGATCCAACCTGGACATAATGGAGTTAGTGGCATAATTTGCCGGATGACACTTAATGACATAAGCATTCACTAAAGCTCATGATGGCTTCATGTCATAATTATGACGGTCATATGACAGTGTTATGACGCCACTGTCAAATAAAGTGTTACCTATTAACCCAAATAA
Organism: Corythoichthys intestinalis; assembly: GCF_030265065.1. NCBI lineage: Eukaryota > Metazoa > Chordata > Actinopteri > Syngnathiformes > Syngnathidae > Corythoichthys > Corythoichthys intestinalis. The sequence continues at coordinate 48,756,854 of NC_080409.1, forward strand.
ATTAACAAATAAGCACCACTGGACTATAACCCACAGGATTCAAAATGAAGGAAAAAAGTAGCGGCTTATAGTCCGAAAATTACGGTAATTTTTGTTCTCTGCCAATTAGAGCCCATGAAAAGTGTTTATTTGATCCAAAATGACTGTCATCTTGTCCTGCAAAGTGCGCATGTCAGCAAAATTGAAGCCAAATTATTCATTGCGTATCAGATTTTTTTTCTAAATTGTGTCATCTTAAAGCTAGTCTTGATGTAGAATGTGAAGTATGTGAGATTAACTCCAGAAATCTTCATTTACAAATTGAACATGTGCTTTTATTTTGAAATGTTTACCAGAAGTATGTTCGCCAAGCCGCTAACTATAAGCTTTACACTTGGTGTACTTTCTCTTTGATTTTCATCATGCATGTGGTGTCAGTAAGAGTTTTCTTTTCTTTTTTTAGCATCGTTTGCAAATGCTGTAAACCAGCGAGTTTTCATTTTTGAAGTGTTACCTTTTAACTGCAAGTTTGCGTTTTGGAGAAGATCGCCAATGTTTTATAGCAGGCTAAAGTGGCTTGTACATTATCCTTTTTCCATTAGTCTCAATGTAGCAATGCTAACGTTTTAAAATGTTTGATAATATAGATGTGTTTCCTTATATTGTATGTCTGAACTTTAATTCTATGATGTTTTGATGACCAATAAACATCTGTGAAAGGAACTGGAGTCTCATATGCAATCAAAACACACGCGTGCCGAATGCACACAAACACACGCACAAATGTATGCACGCACGCACGTGGCAATGAAAAGCAGCCGGGAAAATTACAGACTTCATTTGTATTTACCGTGCAATAAATTGACTTATTGCTTTCAGGTCCCTGGAAATCATATTCATATATGCTTAACCTTACAGTTTCCATCACCCCCTACTCACCCAGACCAGGCATATTTGGCCAGGCCCATCCAAGGAGAGTCTGAGGAAGCTGAGGTTTTCGGGATGACAATCACTTCTTTGCCTCCTTCATAGCAAGCCTGAGGTAAGACAACAAATACAAATTTTATTTATTGCCTTGACTTACTGGAATACTGTAAATATCCGTACAGTGATTTTAAAGTTCCAAATTGTGTAAACACATGCTCAGTTAAAGTGGTATGAGAAAGTATCTGAATCTTTTGGAATTTCTCACATTTCTGCATGAAATCACCATCACATGTGATCTTTGTCAAAATCACACAGATGAAAAAAACTGCCTGCTTTAACTAGGGTTGTTCCCATCATGTTTTTTTTGCTCCCGATCCGATCCCGATCGTTTTAGTTTGAGTATCTGCCGATCCCGATATTTCCCGATCCGATTGCTTTTTTTTTTTTTTTGCTCCCGATTCAATTCCAATCATTCCCAATAATTTTTCCCAATCGTATACATTTTGGCAATGCAGGTCTTTTGACCGAGCCATGATGCACATCAGACAATGCTTCTCATCAAGACAATTCTTACGAGGTGTGTGTTTTATAGTGGGCAGGGCACCTTTAAACCACTCATCAGTGATTGGGCACACACCTGACTTAAATTGTTTGGTAATAATTCGAAGTGGGAATCTTTGGGCACCTAACGATTCGATTACGATTCAGAGGCTACGATTTGATTATAAATCGATTATTGATGACACCCCCCCCCCCCGCTATTAGCTGCTTTTAATGTTTTGTACATTAGTTACAAAAACTGTTTAAAAAAAAAAAAAAAAAAAAAAAAAAAAAAGCCTCGCAGGCTTACCGTGCAATCCTCTGCTGTCGAGGCCCCATCCAGCCCCAAATCCTCGCACTCCAAGACGCCACCACGCCGCCGACTCCAGGCTAAGGCCCCATCCAGCCCCAAATCCTCGCACTCCAAGACGCCACCACGCCACCGACTCCAGGATAAGGCCCCATCCAGCCCCAAATCCTCACACTCCAAGACGCCACCACGCCGCCGACTCCAGGATAAGGCCCCATCCAGCACCAAATCCTCACACTCCAAGACGCCACCACTCCGCCGACTCAGTCAGGCTAAGGCCTCATCAAGGCCTATATCCCCACAGTCCCGGAAGCCACCCCGCCGACGACTTAGTTTGGATGGAATAATGAGTCAACCTGATTGGGACTCCATGGATCTAGATAGCAAGGTTAACCAGCCTCTTGATCTCCTCAAGTTCATGTCTTCGCTTCCACCCTGTACCTGTCACACCCGACAGGTGCCAGGGGAAGATGGCAACAAACCAACCAGCCTCCCTGGAATTCTCTCGGGGCAAAGCCAAAGCACTACAACTTTGGAACTAGATGGTATTATCCTTCTATGGGGAAGTCATGTTTGCGACACCAATATGATGTGCACCGGGTCCAGGCTGTGACAACATTACAAAGACTGTTCTGTCCCAGCAAAAGCCGGGGCCTTATGGAGTACAGTATGTATGCTCAACAATCCCAGTGGTGATAAACAACAAAAAAAGGGCTAGGCTGGTGAGAAATAAAAAACGTTCAATCAACTCTGTCAACCTGTTAAGCATAGTATGTCATTCCCAAAACTCACCAGTGAATCCAGTCCGGCATCTCCAATTGGCTTTGCTAAATATTAGATCTTTAGCTGGCAAATCTTTCTTAATAATGATTTTATCAGCAAACATAACCTTGACATGTTGTTCCTAACAGAAACTTGGTTAGATCAAGATAAGAGTTCGACAGTTCTGATTGAGGCAACCCCCACAAACTTCAATTTCTTTAGTGCGCCAAGAACCCATAAGAAAGGCGGTGGGGTTGCCAGTCTGATCAGGAACAGTTTTCAATGCACGAATATTTCATGTGGTCAGTTTGATTCCTTTGAATATATTGTCATTCAGCTAAAAAGCCCTTGCAGAGCTGCCTTGGTAACAATTTACAGACCACCGAAGTATAACACAATGTTTTTTGATGAGCTTACCAAAATACTGTCTTCCGTCTGCATGGACTTTGATTGTGTTGTTTTAGTGGGTGACTTTAACATTCATGTTGATAATCCTGAAGAAGGATGTGCTAGAGAGCTTTTAAATATTTTGGATACATTTGGTTTATCTCAGCATGTCACAGTTCCAACACATAACAGAGGGCACATACTGGACTTAATAATATCCAAAGGTCTTAACATCTCTGAGGTCACAGTGAATGATGTTGCTCTGTCTGATCACTACTGCATTATGTTTAAAATGACCACCCCTGTCCATCCTCTGAAAAGGGAAACAGAGGTGATTAGGAAGCGTTACATAAGTGATAACACATGTGCGTTATTCACACAGGCCTATGCCTCATCATTAACCCCTACAATAGCTCCAGTGGAAGAACTTGTAAATCGTTTTAGTTCCAGTGTGATGACTGTAATGGACACTATTGCCCCGATTAAGACAAAAACTTTGTCAAGAAAGAAGAGGTCACCCTGGAGAAATGCCATACTAGCTATAAAACAAAAGCAAGTTTGTAGACGAGCAGAACGCAGATGGCGAAAAAACAAACTCCTAGTTTTTTATGATATCTACAAAGAGAGTCTTCGCAAATACAACCAGGAACTGAAAAATGCTAGACAATCATATTTTTCAGAGATCATTAGTAGAAACACCAACAATACTCGCACACTATTTTCTGTTGTTGACAAACTGACAAACCCACAAGCATCAATACCTCAGGAATTGGCATCTGAGGTGTCCTGTAATAATTTCGCAGCATTCTTTACACACAAAGTACTAAAGATTAGACAGACTGTGTGCAACTCCGGATTAACAAATGTTACACTAAACGCCTCCCAAAATGTCCCCCACGTCAATCTTAGACAGTTTAGCCTCCTGGACTATGCCACTTTAACAGAAATTGTGTCGAAATTAAAGCCCACAACATGCTGCCTTGCGTCCTTCCTTCAAACTTTTTCAAAACGGTTTTTCATTGCATAGCCCCAGACATACTTTAGATTATAAATACTTCCCTCCAAACAGGAGAGTTTCCTCAGACTTTAAAAACTGCAGTAATAAAACCTCTTCTAAAAAAACCTAATCTGGATGCCTCAACTATTAGTAATTACAGGCCAATATCAAATCTGACATTTCTGGGGAAAATTATCGAAAGGGTTGTGTGTTTGAACAGATCCAGACTTTTATGATGCAAAACAAAATTTTTAACTCATTTCAGTCTGGATTTCGGCCACAACACAGCACCTAGACCGTGCTTATCAAAGTCCTAAATGATATTTGTCGGAATACCGATGCAGGCAAATCATCTGTTCTGCTACTATTGGATCTCAGCGCCGCATTTGACACGGTTGATCACAACATACTACTCAGCAGATTGGAACAGTGGGTAGGGCTTACTGACACTATTCTTCAGTGGTTCACAATATAATTAACATATAACAGTAAACAAATATACAAAAACAACAGTAAATAAAAAACTCAAGTCCCCATTCTGTATCAGCAGCTTTAAACTACATTCAATTAATTTAATGTTGTGAATCAACCGTTAAAGTTGTTAAAATTGCTCCCGTTATTCCATAATTTCCCTTTTGTCTACTTTCGACATGTCAAAAGTTTTAAAACTATTTTAAAGATAGATTTACGTCAATATTTTACCGATTTAGGAGTATTTTAGATAAGAAGTTAAATAGGTTAGCTTGGAAGGTTCGCTACAACAGCCTTGCAGGGAAGTCTACTGCTTTAAGATGACGGCCGTTTACTAACGACCGCATCTAGCTTTCTGGACATGTGCTGCTATCGCCACCGAGTCTATTTTGCATCTAGTCCTATATAAATATGATATCTACCGTAACATTATGTGGACATACTTTGTAGCAGCTGTTGGCAGCTGTCAGGTATGTTGTTGTTTTTTTATCTCGCGGCATGAGTTGAGCTAAAGCCGTGAGTTGAGCATTGGCATTACCCGAGGGGCCGGGTAATGAAAAGCATGATGTTTAGCTACTCTCGCTCCGTTCCTCATTGTGTCCCGAAGACCGCGCGGTGCGCTGAGTGTGTTTTACGCCCGCTTTACTTGACATATTTCAATAATCGAAATTTGGATATTTGTGAATCGTTCTCGAATCTTCCAAGGCCGAATCCCGAATAATCTAAGAATCGGAAATTTCGCACACATCTAGTAATAATTGGTTTCAACTGTTCTTTAAGTCTGTCATTTTTTGCATGCTATCCTCATTAAAATAGGAAAACCCATAAATGTTTGGGTGGTTATAGCTAAAGCAGACACTGTATTTTCATCTGTGTGATTTTGACAAAGATCAGATCACATTTGATCGAGATTTTATGAAGAATTGTGAGAAACTCCAAAAGCTTCAGATACTTTTTCATACCACTGGATATCGTTTTGGATAATACTGCCATTGTAGAAACAGAATTTAGTCGTAATCTGAGTCCCCCATATTGACAGAGGTATTGAGACAAAATCTTACATTTTCACCCTTCAAGACATTTTATATATGCTTCTGAATATGGAAAAAGCTTGGACAGGCCTTTTTGATTCCAGCATGTCCGTGTTTTCTACATACTTTGGTCCACAGTTTAAGTAGAGTGAACATGAGGAGCAAATATGATTAAATGGACTAACCTTACAGGTGTAAATGCGATTATCATGCTGCAGAGAATAGCGGCAACGATGCTTTGCTTCGTGGCAGACTCCTTCTCCGAGGTGGTTCATACTGTTCTTGCAACCAGATCTGCGGCGATATCAGTGGATCAGAAAGTTTAACAATGCCAACAGTGGGTTGCTCAAGGAGGCATGAGGGTGGAATTTAGTAGACACTGACCCGCAACTGAGGCACAAGCTTGAACAAGTGAAGTACTCATCGGGAAAGAAGCAACTGATGACTACCAGCTCATCTCCAATTTCCCCACTAAAGCGCTCACTTAGCGCCTATAAGGAAATCAAACGGATATTTATAAAGGATGTCGATTGAACATGAGAAGTTCAGCTCTATAATAGCTTTTACACAGCCTTACTAGCAGGGCTTTAAAGATGACCACAGGAGTACGTGGAGAACGCGTGGCGTTGTTGTCCAAGAGCTGTTCTAGTTTATTCTGCAGGCCGCAAAAGTCGGTGGGCGGGGTGAGAGTCTGCGTGCCCCAGTACTGAACGGAACTGAAGGCCTCTGGGAAACGGGAAACCTTTTTAAAACGCTCCAACAGCAGCCGGTCGACTGATTCCTGTGACTTATCTAAAAAAGAGTGAAGATTTTATGTAAATATGCTAATGCTATGCTAGTAGTTACTTGATCAACACAAAAGTAAAGCTCAGGAAACAATATTTGACACAAGAAAACCACATTGCTGTTCCTACTAGGGCTGCAGCTATCGAATATTTTAGTAATCGAGTAATCGACTGAAAATTCTATTGATTAATCGAGTAATCGGATAAAACAAATATAATTTTAGGTGAAGAGCAATTATAAATATACATGAGAAAACAAGACATTTCATCTAATCTTGAACCATTTTCAGTCAATCAATGTCTTTATTTTCGATGTATATTGTTGAAAACATCCAACAATTGCATCTCGGATGTAACTAGAATTAAAAAAAAAGACTAATTCACTGCTTTCAATCAAAAAACTTTTAGATCTTATTAAAAAAAAAAAAAAATATATATATATATATATATCTTACCTAAAAATGCCGTAACACTCATCACTTAAAAGCTAGCAGTGTTTCCCACAGGATTTTAGGAGACTGTGGTGGGAGGCTCTCTGACCATAGGATTTTTCGAAACTGTGGTGGTGGGCTGCATCGGAGTCGGACAGCCACACCATGTCGTGCCACGGCGAATTTTTTTTTTTTTTTTCATTATTTTTTTCCCCCAAGAAGAACCATAACAAAGATATATTTGAAATATTTCATTAGCTAGGCTAATGTTATAGCTCTCAGCTACGGTACATGTATGTAAAATGCGTTGCTGATTACAGCTACGTTACCCTATGTAATAATGCGACTTTTTTTCTCGTAGCAATAGTACGACTTACATCTCGTAGTGACTCAGGGTTGGCAACCCAAACTGTTGAAAGAGCCATGTTTGACACCCCCCCCCCCCCCCCCCCCAAAAAAAAACTGATACAGTATGTCTGGAGCAGCAAAAAATTAAAAGCCTTGTACAAGCCTTATAATTATCAATACTAGCTATATTAGCCTACTATAAAAATGAATAAGTTGGCTAGAAATACATAATTAGCCTTCATGATTAAATATTTATTTTCCCTGCTGTGGATCCTATAGCGCACCACGTGACTACTCTGTTGTACGATGACACCACAAGTTTAACTTCATTACAATATTAATGAATTGAAAGAATGTTTGTATCATGTTTGTCCTCCTAGAAATCCTATTAAAACAAAAAATATATTTCCCTCCCCCATCTTTTTCCATTAAAAAAAAAAAAAAAAAAAAAAAAAAAAGCTCCGAAGCAGCACTAAAGAGCCGCATGCGGCCCAAGAGCCGCGGGTTTCAGACCGCCGTCGTAGCCCTCCTTTTTCCTTTTTATTTGACCCTCATAAGCAGGGCCGGAGTGGGACTCATTTTCGGCCCTGGAATTTCATGCCTCAGACCGGCCCACTCATTTAAAATTATGTCATTATGCATACACGTGTTAAGTTCAGTGTTCTCTAAAGCCGTGTACTGTAATTCTGTGTATTCCAATTCAGTGCAGGTCATGGTTGTTTAACAAGGTGGCTTTATTTTAACAAGTGCAACACAACATATTTTGAACAAATTTAAAAATGGATTTTAAAAAAAACTATATTAAATGATACATTTGAAAAATAAATTAGGCCTGTCAAATGATTAAAATTTTTGATCGAGTTAATTACAGCTTAAAAATTAATCGTAATTAATCGCAATTCAAACCATCTATAAAATATGCCATATTTTTCTGTAAATTATTGTTGGAATGGAAAGATGAGACACAAGATGGATATATACATTCAACATAAGGTACATAAGGACTGTATTTGTTTATTATAACAATAAATCAACAAGATGGCATTAACATTATTAACATTCTGTTAAAGCGATCCAGATAGAAAGACTTGTAGTTCTTAAAAGATAAATGTTAGTACAAGTTATAGAAATTTTATATTAAAACCCCTCTTAATGTTTTCGTTTTAATAAAATTTGTAAAATTTTCAATCAAAAAATAAACTAGTAGCCCGCCATTGTTGATGTCAATAATTACTTACACAATGCTCATGGGTGCTGAAGCCTATAAAATCAGTCGCACCCAAACGCCAGCGGAGGGCGGCAAAACTCCATAAAGCACAATTAACAAGTGGGCATGTCATTGTACTGTCATTTAAATCTGTCTGAGCAGGGCATGTGCGTTAATAGGGAATGGGACGTACTACGTCATTGTTTGGACCCGCCTCCATGCTGGCAATATAATTCACTTCCGGGCCGGCAGAGTCAATGCGGATTGTAACGTGTGGTAGTGCTAAGCTAACTCTTTCGGTGTTTTAGAAAGAAAATATGGGTGCTTATTGTTGCGTTACCGGGTGCAACAGCGTCTCCTACGACAAAAAAAGGGTCTAGGAAAAATGGACTCACTTTTCACCGTTTTCCTGCATGGAGGACCAAATATCAGATCACGAAGGTACGACGGATGGCTGGATTGCAGCGGTTCGTCGGAAAAGCATTTCTTATGATCATATTTCTGCTGGAATGAGAGTGTATTCCCCTCATCTCTACTCTTGTAAGTTGAACGATTTATCCGTTTTGGTTTCAATACGTTTTTTGTTTTTGTTTTTTTCTTTACTGTTGTGTAAATCTGCCTCGGTAGCAATGCTAAACTACTCCTCCTCATCACCTACCTGTTGTGTTACTAGGAAAACCTGCATATGAAATGCTGACAACACATCCCGATTGGTCACCATATCTCTTCTTGGGTTATTCTGAGGTCAAGCGCACCACATCGGAGCGTTATGAGAGGTTGGAAAGGCGAAGAGTGCACGCTGAAACTTCAGTTTGCTCTGCTCTTACAAACACGATCCCAAGTGTTATGAAAAGTCAATAAAATATGAATACCAAAACATGACTTGAACAACTTCTTGACAAACTGTAACTGCTTGTTGTTTACTTCAGGTCTTCATAATAAACAGGTGTAATAATTACAAAGTCAGGTGACTTAATTTTGTTATTCTATTTGGAATATGCATTGACAATTTTTGGACAGTGATGTAGACAAGAACTGGGACTGATAAGTTGCAATAGATTTATTTCAAGTAATGCAATTTCTCCAATACGATATTTGAATTGACAGTTTAAAATCTTTAAATTAGTGCAAACAAGGCCCACCCTCTGACGGTGGCAGCAAATATTATATAATTATAAGTAATACACAAATACAAGATCACAATAAACGTGTCTTTGTCAAAGCAGTTTAAAACACTATTTACTGGCCTTGGGTAAATTGCCAGACAGGATAAATATGTGCTTTAAAGTTCTTGCATTTCCATTTTAAGTATTGCAAGTACTAGTCTCCAACACAGTATTTGAACTGACAGTTTAAAATCATTTTAGTACAAAATGGCCCACACTCTGGCAGGGGGCAGCAAATATTATAATACATAATACATTATAAAAAGCTATATACTATATGAATACAAGATCACAACAAAACCTGTATTTTTCAAAGCAGTTAAAAAACATCCAGTGGCCTTAGGTAAATAAAGGTGTATAAATATGTACTTTACAGTTCTTGCATTTCTATTTTAGGTATTGCAACTTTTCCAACACTATTTGAATTGACAGTCTGAAGTCTACATAAGTGCAAATAAGAATATTATAATTTAAAAATAATAATAGAATATATAAATTCAACATTACAATGAAAGGTGTCTTTGTCAAAGTGGTTAAAAAAAAAAAAAAAACGTCACTGGCCATAGTTAAATAGCCAGGCAGAATAAATATGTGCATTAAAGTTCTTGCATTTTCACAAGTTAAAAGCCCGCAGTTCATCGACGAGAAGGGCAGACCCAGATGGCGTCTGCTGCAGGGGCTTGTTTGAGTCCGACACAGGACAAATGGAACCACTCCATTGAACAAATTTTCTTTGTCAAATAATCCAAGAAGAGAGATGGTGACCAATCGGGATGTGTTGTCAGCAGGTTTACCTAGGAACACAACAGGTAGGGGAGTCGTAGTAGGCGAGCATTGCTACCGAGGCAGATTTACACAACGGTGTAAAAAAACAAAAACGTATTGAAACCAAAAGTGGATAAATCGTTCAACTTACAAGAGTAGAGATGACAGGAACACACTCTCATTCCAGCAGAAATATGATCATAAGAAATGCTTTTCCGACGAACCACTGCAATCCAGCCATCCGTCGTACCTTTGTGATCTGATATTTGGTCCTCCATGCAGGAAAACGGTGAAAAGTGAGTCCATTTTTCCTCAGCCCTTTTTTGTCGTAGGAGACGCTGTTGCACCCGGTAACGCAACAATAAAGCACCCATATTTTCTTTCTAAAACACCGAAAGAGTTAGCTTAGCACTATCACACGTTACAATCCGCATTGACTCTGCCGGCCCGGAAGTGAATTATATTGCCAGCATGGAGGCGGGTCCAAACAATGACGTAGTACGTCCCATTCCCTATTTGGGCCCCGCCTCTCTGCGCAAGTTCAATCAAAGTTTGCTTTCCGTCCAAGACGGCCATCCACCGCTCACTTTCGCCGAAAAGTCCGATCCAAACTATTGTAATGCCCCGGATATGGGGAAGAAGGAGAGAAGTCTGTATTTGCTTACCCACTTGATTGTGGTAACAATAATAAAGAAAAACAATAACAAAATAACAGCGGGCTGCTACGACATGCGACCGCTATCTCTCGCTATCTCGCTCGTTCTCCCATTCTTCCTACTCGTTCCCCTTGCGTCTCTTAAATGAATAAATAAATAAATAAATAAATAAAATACTACTCTAAAATGCTGCTCTCACTCGCGCGGGTAGTAGAGTGGAGTGGGCTACAGCTGTGTAATCGGCTGACTGACGCATCTGATTAGTATCTTTTTTTTTTTTTTTTTTTCGGTGGGGGGGGGGGGGGGGGGGCGCAAACGAGACTGTGGCGGGCCCAAACGAGACTGTGGCGGGCCGCCACAGTCTCTTTCATTGGTGGGAAACACTGAGCTAGGATTTTTTTCCCACGTGTTTCAATTGAATTTCTCTTTTTGTCAAGCCAGATTTAAGTTCTAGTTAAGTTTTAAATTAGTCTAAACTGTAAGTCCTGATAGGATTTTGAGTTTTTGCTGTGTTCAAAATAAATGTATGATACAGGCTGTATTGGAGCACATTAAGGACCAGTGCTACTTGGTGTTTTATCCAGCAATGACTACTGAGCTAAAATTGATAGGTAGCATGATTAAGTTTTTATTTTACACCCTCATCACTCCACAATGCTATGTTATGTTAAAGCCTGTATGTAAGACACGTTAGTCACGCATCGACAGTGGTCATAATTAATTGAAACCTAGCACTCCGCAGGGCTAACGTTACATGAGCTAGTAGCGACAGTAACGTTAATCTTATTTATTAGCGCTTAGCGCTCTACTGCTTTAAGATGGCGGCTGTTTACTAACGCTGCCCAGACGCGGCCGATTCTGTCATTTAGCATCTAGTTCAACATACATGTGATCTCTATGAGACGCATCTACCTTTTACCAACGTAGCATCGTGCGGGCTAGTATTTAGCAACGTCGGCGTCATTTGTGGCGGCTGTCAGCTGCGGTAAGTTTTTTTTTCCCCCTTCTTCCTCTCCGCACGTGACAGCGCGTTGTCCCGCATTAAAAGTATTCCGAGCAAAACGTGATGCTTAGAGCTGTCAAAATAAACGATTACTCGAGGTGAATAAAATTACTCGGATCAGTTTTTAAACTCGAGTTACTCGAGTTGCTCGAGTACTCGTTTCAGCTCTAGTTCCTACCTAGTCTCAGCAACACATACCAGCATGCCTTTATGTTTGAGAACAAACTTTGTAAGGCAAAATACACACATGGGTTTAACAGCTATTGTTAACATTGTGGGAATTTTTCAACCTAATTCCCAATTCATAGTAGGGGTGTGACAATATATTGAAAGGGTGATATATTGCCATACTTTGATGCATTTTTTCAAAAAGGTTAAAAAAAAATAAAAAAATAAAAAACAACCAACAGGTTTCTACCAAAATCTTCCATTGGAATAGTGTCTACGTTAGCTCACTGGCTACCATTGACGGCGCTGGACATTAGATTCATTTTGACTGGATTGGACGTATAGCGTCGTCAATGGCACTGAAACCAGAGCATTCACAGCAATTCTTTTGTGGGCATTTACAGGTCAACTTTTGTTGATTTTAGGTAGGGCTGCAGCTATCGATTATTTTAGTAGTCGATTAACCGATGAACTAGTTAAGTTCGAATAATCGATTACTAATCAAATAAGGAACATGAAAAAATTAAAATACTTAAGCTGAGCCTCAAACAGTATAAAAAATAAATAAATAAATGAGGATCTAATTACAGCAACAAAAAATTGGCTATCTTACATGGCAAAAGTCAGCTAGCTTAAATGCTATAAAATGCTTTTTTTCCCCTTTTTTTTTACAAGGCTCTTAACAAATGTTTCAAACACATACTCCCATAAAAAACGGCTAATTATACCTATAAACTAAATCACGAATGCATTAGGGCTACAGCTATCGATTATTTTAGTAGTTGATTAATCGATGAACTAGTTAGTTCGAATAATCGGTTAAGGAACATAAAAAAATTAAAATGCCAAAACTGAGTCTCAAATGGTAAAAAAAAATGAATAAATGAGGATCTCTGTACAACAAAAGAGCAATTGGCTAACCTACATAGCAAAAGTCAGCTAGCTTAAATGCTATAAAATGTTAACTTTTTTTTTTTTTTTAACAGTACTCTTAACAAATGGTTCAGACACATTTTCCCACAAAAAACAGCTAACTGCACTGTATACGTATAAACTAAATGACGAAAAAACATTTGTTTAAACAAAAACTTATGTTGGTCTTAACAGGGAGCAGCTGGATTCAGCCATGTAAAATGAGGCAGAATAGAGGGCAGTGTATCCAACCAAAATCAATAAGACTAAATGCAAACACTTCCAAAACAAACCATTACAACACCACTTTAATTAAACGAATACTCGAAGCAGCAAAATTTAATTGGAATCTTTTTTTCTAATCAAATACTCGAATTAATTTTTTCTTTATGTGGGATTTTTTTCCCCCACTTAATAAATGCACTTGTATTGAAGGTTGGATTTTTCTCTTTTTTTCCATTAAGGTCCCATATTATTTGAATTTAAAAAAAAAAAAAAAAAAAAAAATATATATATATATATATATATATATATGTATATATTAGACGCTAAAAAAACATCTTTTTCAGGGGTGCCAATAATTATGGAGGGCACTGGAGATCTCACTTTGATGGTTAATGCAGTTATTGCAATTTTGTTGTTTTATCACAATAGATTGGTTTATTTACATTTCAAAAACCAGAAGCCATTCATTTACGAATGTGATTGCACTTTAGTTTACATATTTAAAGGTTCAGATATTAAAGATTTGAATGAGGCAAAATAATATGTTTTTTCTATCAAATATTGTGATAATCATTTGTTTCAGATGTACTGTAATTATTTTCTGTAAAAAAATTATTTTGGTGTTCAAAAAGTCTTTTTTCAAACTTGAGTCTTGAAAAAGAGGGGGTCGTCTTATAATCAGGGCCGTCATATATTCGGGCCAATACGGTAATTAGGACTACTGGCGATGTGTGGCTAACGTACAGGCTTTATTTAATCTGTAAAAACACAGCACTGTAGAGTGATGAGGGTGTAAACTAAAAATATAATAAAGCTAACTGTCAATTTTAGCTCAGTCTTCAATGATGGATAAAACACCAAGTTGCACTGGTGCCCAGGACTTACAATAGCATACTGCACGCAACACGTCACTTTTGCTCATTAATATTCATTATGTTAGCAACTGTTGCTAGGCGGGTCAAGCTCTCGTTTTTCCATTTATATGGTACGGTATTTAGACTAACTTTAAACTTAACTAGGACTTAGAAATAGGTTGACACAAATGGAAATTCAATCGAAAGGCATGGGGTAAAACAACTTTTAAGTGATGTGTGTTAATAATCATAATGATATTTTTAGGTAAGAAATAAGAATTGTTTTTCCATAAGATCTTAAGTTTTTTGAGTGAAAGCAGTGAATTTTTTGTTTTTAATCTTCTAGTCACATCTGAGATGCAATTGTTGACTATTTTTAACAATTTACATCTAAAATGATGACATTGTCTAAAAACTGTTTTCTCATGTATATTTGCAATTGCTCTTTAACTTTTAACTAAAAAAAAAAGTTTTATACGATTAATCGATGGAATTTTCAGCAGAATATTAGACTACTAAAATATTTGATAGCTGCAGCCCTAGTGTGTGCTGTATGCTGTAGGAATGTGGGAGAATGCAAGAACACCCAGACAAAACCAGAACCACCATGTACAAGAAAAACATGTAAATGCCCCAGCTACAAAACATGTTCCTACCTGTCCCGAGAAGCTTAGTGTGGACAGTTTCATGGAAGATGACCACAGCGGGACCCAAAGTGGAGAGAGGAACATCCAGACCGCAGCGAGCCGTAGTGGCTTTCAGTTCCTTAGTGAAATGCTTCAAGTAGGCCTCTGAGGCGTCGCCGAGAAATTTGAAGAGGTCGTCGTGGAGTCGGTCTGCATGCGTGCGGTAGATGATGAGGTCTGAGATGGCGAGCACCTTGAGCAAGAGTCGAGTTCTCTGGCCCTGTTTGGAACTGTTCCCCAGCAACCCCTCCGTATCGATGACCACCACATTATGGTAGGGGTCGAAGGCTGCCCACACGCCAACCGTGCAGGACTCCTGTGTGGGAGAAGTCTTGAAAACTTCCCTGCCCAGGAAGAAGGTGTGATTGAGGGTGTGAGATTTGCCCTCTCCGGTGTTACCGAAGATGGACACCACTTTCAGGAGCTGACCGGCACTGCAGTTGAGTTTCTTTACAAAGGCAGCATCATCTTTTATCTGAAAATGTCAAATCAAACTAATAAGACTTTAAAGTGATCCTCTACCTTAAATACATGTAGGCTCTAATAAACCACAATTGTTCTCTTGTACTAAAATATGTTGTTAGAAACACATAAAATGTTAAATCAATGGCAATATTTTATAATATTTACAACAAATTTTGACCGTTAGTTGGCGCCATGGTTTGCGGGCTCGCAGTGATGACGTCATTGGGATCTTTCCAAATGTGCAGCGTGTTCAAACAATTGCTTATTGCTGCCTAAACTCGCTAAGTCAAATGCCACGATGTGCTGCTTTTGGATGCAATTTCCAGTCAAATGGAAACAAGGGGAGTGAAGTGAGTGGTCAAGGTGGAATTATTATTTTTAGTGAATAAATGTGCATAAGTGGAAGCTTCTCCCCCTCTTTGGTCCCTGTATGCACGTATCCTACCCACCACGCGTTACAACTGGCGCCCGAACATTTTTCCTGGATCCTCAGTCAAGTAAGGGATCCATCTATTTTCTGGATCCGACGGTCCCACCGCGTCTGCAATATTGGTTTCGGATCTGTCTATTTTTTGATTCGTCGGTCCCACGGCGGCTTTTCGGATCAGTCTATTTTGTGGAATCGACGACCTGACGGCTGCAACATTGCCATGGGATCGGTCTAATTCCTGGATCTTCGAATGAGTAAAAAACGCGGATTTGGATTACTATCGCTATCTTTTTTGTTGACTATTCTTCGTGGGAGTTTTCCGCAAATCATACCAAATAATCAAAGCACTACAGTGACGACAGTGACTCTGACGTGGACCTTACAACAATGTTGGAGTTCGTAAGGGAACGCGTGTTTGCGTACTGCTGAGCTCCCGAGTAAAGAGTGCGCAAGGTGGAAATATTTTTTGTGAATAAATGAGCATAGGTGGAAGCTTCTCCCCTTTTTGGTACTTTTATTCACGTATCCTACCTACCACGCGTTACAATGTACAAGACATGGAATACACAAGGTGTGCTCTTTGGCCTGTACTGTATGTAAAGCACACGACAGCTCTGGATGCTAACAATCTACATAATTATATTGGGATAAATTTGAAAACGCAATATGCTTACCTTGAATATCTGCTAATAAAACCGGAGTTCCCACCAGCATACACTCTCGCTCCCAACCGGAGTTCCCAACAGCATACGCTCTCTCGCTCTGTTGTCATTGAGACTTTTGTCCAAATTTTGTCTTATCAGGTATAGGGCTGCAGCTATCGAATATTTTAGTAATCGAGTAATCGACTGAAAATTTTACCGATTAATCGAGTAATCGGATAAAACAAATATATGTTTGGGTGAAGAGCAATTATAAATATACATGAGAAAACAAGACATTTCATCTAATCTTGAACCATTTTCAGTCGATCAATGTCTTTATTTTCGATGTACATTGTTGAAAACAGCCAACAATTGCATCTCAGATGTAAAAAAAAAAAAAAAAAAAAAGATTAATTCACTGCTTTCACTCAAAAAACCTTTAGATCTTATTTAAAAAATATATATATATGTATAATATATACCTAAAAATGCCGTTACACTTGATAACACACATTACTTAAAAGTTTCTATTTGTGACAAGCCATTTTTAAGTTCTAGTTAAGTTTTAAGTTAGTCTAAACTGTAAGTCCTGATAGGATTTTGAGTTTTTGCAGTGTTCAAAATAAATGTATGATACAGGCTGTATTGGAGCACATTAGGGACCAGTGCTACTTGGTGTTTTATCCAGCAATGACTACTGAGCTAAAATTGATAGTTAGCATTATTGAGTTTTTATTTTACACCCTCATCACTCCACATCGCTATGTTATGTTAAAGCCTGTATGTAAGACACGTTAGCCAAGCATCGACAGTGGTCATAATTAATAGAAACCTAGCCCTCCGCAGGGCTAACGTTACGTTAATCTTATTTATTAGCGCTTAGCGCTCTTTATTAGCGCTTAGCGCTCTACTGCTTTAAGATGGCAGCTGTTTACTAAAGCTGCCCAGACGCGGCCGAGTCTGTCATTACGCATCTAGTTCAACATACATGTGATCTCTATGAGACTCATCAGACACTACCTGCTACCAATTAGCATCGTGCGGGCTAGTATTTAGCAATGTCGGCGTCGTTTGTAGCGGCTGTCGGCTGCAGTAAGTTTTTTTTCTCTTATTCTTCTTCCTCTACATACGTGACATCAGCGCGTCCCGCATTAAAAGTAGTCCGAGCAAAACGTGATGCTTAGAGCTGTCAAAATAAACGATTACTCGAGGTGAATAAAACTACTCGGATCAGTTTTTAAACTCGAGTTACTCGAGTTGCTCGAGTATTCGTTTCAGCTCTAATCAGGTATTTGCTGCACGCATTTTTCCCTGAAGCTCGTCTTGTGAACAACCGACAGTGCTGTCATGCTCCTCACTTTTCAGATCTGGTTCAAATAGGAAGGGTAGAACCGACGACATGTTGGGAAAGCTAACAAGTGACACGCTGGAATTTCGGCAACGGGCCCGGTGACGTCATGCACTGCGACGTAACAAGAATGGCGACCTATCACTTAAAATAATTTTACAAACTTTATTAAAACAAAAACATTAAGAGGGGTTTTAATATCAAATTATTATAACTCAAACTAACATTTATCTTTTAAGAATTACTTGTCTTAAAAATAGAGGATACCTTTAAATTCTTGGATGTTAAGGCTTCTGAAGAGCTTACCTGCATTTCCTCATTTTCATCAACAAGGAGGAAACTCGCCACATTTTCCAGCAGTTTTGCCCTCTGTGACTTTTTATCATCAGCGATTTGGACGGCAGGCTGAACAGAAGCTCGGACAGACTTGAGCTCCACTTGTTTCGGTGGCTGAAGATACAATAGGAGATGGTGTTTCTTCTTGTTCCCTCCGCTGTGGGTGCGCTTTTGACACTCTTGGCACAAGTTCAATTTGCAGTTCTGGCAACGGACCACCGACCTGTGACATTTGCTATTGTCCCCACCTTTGCAGTTATCACAGTACGGGATGTGGCCAGGGCTTATCTGAAGACGCTGGTGGTTCTGGAGGCGGTCCTGACTGTGAAGTTCAAGATCACAACGAACACACTGCAAAGTCCTGCACTCTTCACACTCGAAGGCGGCTTCCTCCGAGCCACCGCAGGCATAACTCTCTTGACATATTAGACTTGTATTGACTCCCTTTTCTGAAGATGATGAGCCATGCCCACTCATCGTTTCTGTAGCCTTAAAATATAAAGCTGATTGCCTATTGGAAAGCTTGAACTGTAGCACCTGCGATTTCCAACAGCACTTGAAATGTCCAACCTGTGATAATACTGGCTTAATGGATACACTAAAAAAACTGAATTAACTTAAATTAGCTGCATTCTAACAAGGTTGCTGGTTGATTTGTAAACAATACACACGCTTTGTGTGCGTTTCAAGCATATAAAACTAGTTCTTATGTCGACATTCAGCAAGTGACACAATTATCTAACAGTGAGACAACAAAGAATACATCTATATGTACTTATAACTTATTACCAAATACAAAAAACATACACATTACGTTAAATCCGACAAAAATAATAATGTAGAATTGTGTGCACAAAGCAGTTAGCGAACCGAGAAAACGAACTTGTGAATCATCAATGTGCAAATAATGCTAACAACAACAAGCTAGCTGGCAGGTCGCCCTTCATAAAAATAGCTCACCGGCTAACACAACAAATATTAATGTGGCGTCCGACCCAGAGATGCTTTTCTAAAAGCGGACGGTTCAACTTGTTGAAGCTTTGTCTAAATCGACGCCGTCGTTACTGTGAAAGCGATCCGCCACAGTAGTAGCCAAAAATGAGCAGCCAGCGACATACAGTTTAAAATAAAACATCAACAAAACTACAGTCGGTTGATGTCAAAGAGCTCGGGGAACAGCGGACACTAACAAACGGGGAGGGGATTCATTCCGACCTCGGTTTATAAGTCTTTAAAAAGTGAACCTGTTTTGGAAATCCGTCCGAGCCGTGTCATTGTTTTTGTTCTTGAGTCCCCTCCCTAAAAGATTTCTCTAGCTACGTTATTTCGTCGTCAGGTCAGATCAGCTGATCAGATTATTTTCAGTCACAGGGTCAGAGGAGGGCGGGCCAATGTTGCATCATGGGAAGTGTATTTCCACAGCGGAAACACACAATACAGATGATAAATAATGTAGCTTCAGGAGGCTTCAACGCTTTGGATTTTACTTCTTTGAATGCATCGTTTAAAATTAAATAGGGCGGAAAACACAGACAAGGCTGAAAAAGCAGTTTCTGCTCTTGCACCCCTCTTTAAAATAAACTTCTGTATTTTAAGTCAAAAGAAGTTGGAGGAAGTCGCCGTGATGTCACGATGACGTCACCTCGCTTAGCAACGTGTCGCCATTTTGTGAAGGGGGAACGCACAGCTAAACATTCCATCTGAAGTTGATATATTTCAGGTGTGTTTTGCGTCTTTTTTCCTAAAAACGTCTTTAACGTGGCTTACTATCACGAGTCACTGCCGACAGACGCGAGGAGGCGATGCAATTTAAAATTAGCCTTTATTGGTTTACAAAGCTGCCGATACAAAGTCGGCAGCTGATAGCTGGATAAACAAAGGAATGGCCTGCAGTGGAGTTCGGAAACATCTACAACTAACTCATAAAGTCACCCAGTAAGTTGACCTTTATCATTTACGTGGAACATGTACTGTGTGGAACTGAAAAAATTGGTAGTATATACGATTATTTTATATATTATTTCTGCCGTAACCGGTAATTCGCCTCCAAGCATTATTTAGCCGTGAGCACGTCGCGGCAAAATAACCAATTCCCACCAAGCCAATAATATACCGAGTGACTAATCAGAGCAGTTCACGGCAAAAGAAAAATAACGCTTTGCGAGTTGCCGGTTACTAGACGCGTGCAAAATTTCCGATTCTTAGATTATTCGCGATTCAGCCGTGGAAGATTCGAAAACTATTCATGAATATCCAAATTCCGATTATTGAATTATACCAGGTAAAGCGGAAGTAAAACACAGCGCGGTCTTTAGGACACAATGAGGAACGGACCGAGAGTAAATATCATGTTCAACTCATGCCGCTAAATAAAAAAACAATCATACCTGACTGCGGCTGATAGCTGCTACAAACAACGCCCATTTGCTAGTTGCTACAAACATACGGCTACAGTAGATATCATATAAATGTAGAACTAGATGCAAAATGACAGACGTCGGTGTTAGAACATGTATTATTGAACAGAGATGCGAAATGACACACTTTCCGGCATAAGTAAACAGGCACCATCTTAAAGCAGTAGACCTCTCTAGAAGGCTCTGTTGTAGCGAACCTAATTAACTTTTTATCTAAATATAAAATACTCCTAAATTGGCAGAATATTGTCTTAAATCTATCTTTGAATGTTGAAATACTTTTAAAACTTTGACAAAAGTAGACAGAAGCTAAATTATGGAATAACGGGAGCAATTTTAACAACTGTAACAGTTGATTCACAACATTAAATTAATTGAATGTAGTTTAAAGCTGCTCATATAGAGTGGGGACTGGAGTTTTTTATTTACTGTTATTTTTGTACATTTGGTTACTGTTATATGTTAACTTGATACTGAAATAGTAGTTTGGTTTAGCCTGAGAGGATTTTTGAACAACTTTGGAACTAATGTACAAAACATTATAAAAAAATAAATAAATTAAAAAAAGGAGGGGGGTGCATCAATAATCGTTTTATAATCGAATCGGAGCCTCTGAATCGTAATCGTAATCGAATCGTTAGGTGCCCAAAGATTCCCAGCTCTACCGGTTACGGTAATAATAACCACTGTTTCGTCTGTTGAATCCTAGCAGCTAATTGGGGCAAAAATTAAAGTTTACTCACCAGTAATAAAATGTCGGCTGCAAACGTAAATGTGCTTGGATTTAGGTTCCCACAGGCGAAAATAGTCCACGGAACCGTCTTCTTTTACTGTTCCTCGATTAATTGCTCTCAGCCATTTGTTTCTCCTATTCTTCTCACGTAGAAGAATGAAGAACTTCAAATGCGGCTCCGAACTCTTCCTTGTGTGACAACCCGCAACACAGCAACTTTTTTAGTCATTATGACGGAAAAAAGACCGCAAATAAAATGAAAGTTAAATGCGTTTGTATTACAATGCACGACAGAGCAACTGCTTGTGGCTCGTCTTTTGCCCCATTGTCAACATGGCGACGCTTTGTTGTGGCTGGTGACGTCATTAAATGCCCGGATGTCCGACTTCCTCTATATGTCTATATGCTGCCATAGCAGATTCATGGTGCATTAAGTCCCCAAACTATTTTTAATTTGTCCTTTTTACCCTGGAAACCCCAGTTTACAGACGTCGCGCAACCGCTTTTGTTTCAACCTAGCCATAAAAAGAAGGCAAGTAATCGTATTTATTATTCGAAATGTCTGTCATTTTTAGCTTAGAATCATTCATTGATGTCTGGTATTTATTTTACAAAAAAAAAAAAAACGACTTTAAAAAAATATTCACTCGCATATTTCATAGTTTTAAACAAATTATGTCACAATGAAAAAAATTGCTTCTGTAAAAAAGTCACAGATATCTACCTCATAACTTTCACTTAATTGTATTTTTTCGTTACTCTCGCATTGTCCCAAATATTTTTGATGATAAATAATTGATCCAAACAAAGAAGAAGAAATTTTTTTTTTAAAGTTTAAAGGGGTAAATGTATTTAAAAGAAAATCTCGACCACTCCTTGATGTCTGCGATTGCTGCATCGCGACCCTTGATATATTACCATGTTTCACCCATAAAATCCCCCAAAACCCGGCTGTGGCCATTCACAGCTGTGTCTTGACACTCGGTGATACATGCTACATGGAGTTTTTGGATCGAAAAGTGGTAAGTGCACGATAATATCTCGTTAAAATCATGGCGTCTATAATTCTGCTCTCGCGTGCTCCCAACTCCAGTTAGCGTTTTGCTGTTTGGGAAAAAAAAAAAAAATTAAAATGCCCTCCTGTTTAAAATTTTTCTTCCCCCAGAAAATGGAGATTTTAAGCTTTCCAATGATGCATCACACATGCGTATAGGACAATTTTGAAATGTGGCCAAATTGGGGGTCTCAGAGTGGAACTTCAACTCACCTGAGTATTTTCCGCCATAGGTTAAATAACATTTAAAAAATCCCAACTCAATATGGAATTTCATCACTACACATATTTTAAAATCTGGAGTAGGTATGGAATTTCGGTTAAGGTGTAATTACAACTAGGGCTGTCAAAATTATCGCGTTAACGGGCGGTAATACATTTTTTAAATTAATCACGTTAAAATATTTGACGCAATTAACGCACATGCCCCGCTCAAACAGATTAAAAATGACAGCACAGTGCAATGCCAACTTGTTGTTTGTGTTTTTTGGATTTTTGTCTCCCTCTGCTGGCGCTTGGGTGCGACTGATTTTATGGGTTTAAGCACCCATGAGCATTGTGTAATTATTGACATCAACAATGGCGGGCTACTAGTTTATTTTCTTATTTAAAATTTTACAAATTTTATTAAAACTAAAACATTAAGAGAGGTTTAATATAAAATTTCTATAACTTGTTCTAACATTTATCTTTTAAGAACAACAAGTCTTTCTATCCAAGGATCGCTTTAACAGAATGTTAATGATGTTAATACCATCTTGTTGATTTATGGTTATAATAAACAAATACAGTACTTACAGTGCTGCTCAAAAGTTTGTGAACCCCCTCAACATTTTGGAATTTTCTATTATTTCAACCTGATTTCCTAATCAATCAATTCAGTAGTTTTTTTGTTTGTTTTTTTAACAGTTGTGTTGTCGAGACTAAATTAAAAAGAGTTTTCATCAACTGATGTAGGTGCAAAATTGAACTGTTTGGTCACAACCAAAACCACCATGTCTGGCGAAAAGTCAACACTGCATACCACCAAAAGAACCTTCTCCCAACAGTGAAGCATGGAGGTGGGAATGTCAAGATCTGGGCTTGCTTTTCATCCTCAGGACCTGGACAACTCCACATAGTCCAGGGAATCATGAATTCTGAGGAATATTGTCAAATCCTAGAACATAACCTGACGCCATCTGTTTTGAAGTTAAAGCTTGGCAGAAGATGGATCATGCAACATGATAATGATCCAAAGCATTCCAGCAATACAACCAAGGAATGGCTGAAAAAGAAGAAGATTCGTGTTCTGGACTGGCCCAGTCAAAGTCCTGACCTAAATCCCATTGAAATGCTGTGGCGGGACCTGAAGCGAGCAGGTCATGCCAGACGCCCATCAAACCTCTCTCAACTGACTGCGTTCTGCAAGGAAGAATGGGCAAAAATCCCCCAAAGTAGATGTGAGAGGCTGATTAGTCACTACAGAAACCGTTTGGTTGAGGTAATCTCTGCAAAAGGAGGCGCAATATCCTATTAACTGAAGGGGTTCACATACTTTTGCACACATGATATCTGAGTTTTTCTTAAATCAACCACTTTTGTTAAATAAAGAATGACAATATAACTATTTCTTTTGTTTCAGTCCATTATTTGGAATGTCAGTATTGTGGATTTGGGTATAACTTAACATTTAATAAGGTTATTTTAGTTTTTTTTACAAAAAATCTGACCATCGCTGTGGGGTTCACAAACTTTCGAGCAGCACTGTATGTACTGTATGTTGAATGTATATATCCATCTTGTGTCTTATCTTTCCATTCCAACAATAATTTACAGAAAAATATGGCATATTTTATAGATGGTTTGAATTGCGATTAATTACGATTAATTAATTTTTAAGCTGCAATTAACTCAATTAAAATTTTTAATCGTTTGACAGCCCTAATTACAATATTTCTAAATTACCAGTTAAGTTAGCCAAATTTCACACTTAACTCCTTATGTAATGGTCAATGATATATAAACACAATTTTTCACCACATAGATATTACATTTGGAACAATCAAGACATACAATATTGAAATAAATCTCTATATATTGAAAGATGGGTCAATAATAACATTTGCTTGGTTAGTCAATTATTGTTTGATGAAGGTCAACTTTTTACATATAAAGAATTTTGTTCTGCTTATACACTGCTGGCCAAAGTATTGGCAACCCAGCAATTCTGTCAGATAATGCTCAGTTTCTCGCAGAAAATGGTTGCAATTACAAATGCTTTGGTAGTAATGTCTTCATTTATTTTGCTGGCAATGAAAAAACATAAAAGTCCAAAAATGGGCTGGACAAAAGTATTGGCACCCTTTGAAAAATGATGTGATGCTTCTCTAATTTGTGTAATTAACAGCACCTGTTACTCATCTGTGGCACATAACAGGTGGTGGCAATAAAAAAATCACACTTGCTGCCAGTTAAAATGGTTAAAACTTGATGCGGGCACAGGGACGGAAGTACGACTGTGAGAAACCGGGGCGGAAGTGCCACCATCGTCAGCGGGAACCTCGGGTGGTAGGGCTCTCGTGACGAGCACCTCGGGCGCTTTTTAAGTCGTTAATGCGTACGACGGTTGAAAGGGCCTGAGAAGGTGCGCTTTGAGCCCTGTATACTTGTCCTCCTTCGGCGGAAAGAGGTGCTGAGCTTTGACCGCTGCAGAGGACACGAGCGCATGGTATCGTCTGAAATACCATGTAGGGCGAACTGCTCTTCCACACACACAAACCAAACGGCTGCAGAAGACAAATTCGCGTTACGTCGCCAGCGCAGGAATGGAACTCGTTCGTAAACCGGGGACTTCTGGTATTTAATCCCCAAAGTTAAATACGCTATAGTTCCAATATGTTTTATTTAGGGCTGTCAAAATTATTGCGTTAACAGGAGTTAATTAATTTTTTTAATTAATCACGTTAAAGTATTTGACGCAATTGATGCATGCACTGAACGACCCGCTCACGCATTGCCTCAAACAGATTACAATGACGCCGTTTATGGACATTTTAGGCCCAAGTACACTGCATGCGTGATCGTTGCGGTCCCGGTCCGACTCTGGTAAAAAATAGCGCCGGAGCCAATCCGTTCCCATTATATCCTATTGTTCAACGTATACCGGCCGCGTCAGTGCTCCGGATTGACTGCGAACCACCTCCGGCGTGCCGCATGCCCGCCGGATGGTATAGGCTATTTTCTATTTCTGCCGGACACACATCCGACAAAATGGGCGGAGCTGGGCCTGACGTCAAAAGCCCAGGTGCCTAATCACAGTTTAAACACGAGCGAAAATGGATGTTGAGCGCTTCATCATGGAGGTTGAAAGTCACAAAGTGATATACGATGCAGCAGATCAATACTATAAGGACACCATTAAAAGCGAAACTGCAAAGTGTCCTATTATGTGTGTTTTTCTGGCAATGATATCAAACACACGACGTGCTAATCAAAAAAAAAAAACAAAAAAAAAACAAACAAAGCAGCGTATCTGGAAGTGGTTCCACTGCAGAAATTCTCGTGCCCCGCGCACAAACAATCTCGGTTTGTATACAGAGTCGAGGGGGAAAAGTACGAAAGAGAAAAAAGAGACGAAAGAGAAAAAAGAGACACCCACAAGTTTCGACCTGGTGGTCTATTCCAGACGTTTCTCTTTTTCACTTGACTCTTAATAGAAAAAACAACAGTTTGAGCTGGGCACATGAATCTGCAGTGTTGAGACACCAATTCCAAGTATGCTGTTTTTTTAGTTCGTGTCGTATATAATTCGCTATCCATTTTATAAATATGACAGATTATTTATCAGTTGTTTATAACAGCTCTATGAGATGTTATGTGCCATAAATTTTAAATGTGCACAAAGATATAAACGCACCGACACAACCAAGGGCATAATAGCCCCCCTGCACGGAGCCCTGATCTCAGCATGATGCAGTCAATCTGGAATTAAGAGACAGACACAACTAAAATATTGTAGCGTCGCCAGTGTTTTGCCGACCGGGGCTGTCGGTAAATGCATGTAATTGCTTCATGTTGCAGGTATAGACCCTACTCACATGACATCACAACCACGCCTCCGCGCCATCTTGTCCGTCTACTTGTCGTGTATATGCATTACCGCTACGTTAATTCCTCCTATTATGGCGTGTTTTTCTGCTCGTTAACATTAATAATCATAATGGTGAAGGCGTGTGTGGCGGTTGGTTGCAGTAACAGAGAAGATAGACGGAGAGACTTGAAGTTTTACCGTATTCCGAGAGACCCGGAGAGGAGAGCGAGATGGACTGCTGCAATTCGACGAGAAAACTGGGCTCCAAACGATTACCACGGATTATGTAGTAGTCATTTTATATCTGGTAAGATGCATTTAATATATATTTAGAGGGTTTTGGGCTGACAACCACAATTAAGATCATTGCGAGGCTAATCGCCGACAACATACAGTTTCAAATTCAAGATGCTTATTTCTTCCACCATCATTACATTTTGAATAATATTTAGCTGGTACCAAGTAAAAGAAGCTGGCCTCGTCAACGGATCATCAGTTAAACAGGTGTGTCCAAACCTTTTGCAAAGGGGGCCAGATTTGTTGTGGTAAAAATGCGGGGGGCTACCTTGGCTGATTTACATCGAACGATATATTTAAACAAATGTTAGCAAGCCCTTCTGTGTGTCACATTTGCTTTATTATTTTTTTAAATTAATAATTTCAACAGTCTCGTCTTTGTAGCGTTCTTTTTTGACACTCGGGCTCTTGTGAAACTGCGGTCAAGCCACCCTCCACTCGTTAAAACGAAGTCAAGCTAGCCACCCCTCATTTTGTACATGTCAGCGTGTCTTGTTATTATCGCATCACATCGAACTCTTTGAAAACAGCGACTATCTCTTTGCAAATGAGGCAGACACAGTTGTTGCGTGTTTTATTGAAGAAATAGTCCAATATCCACCTATCCTTGAAGCGTCGGCCATCGCAGTCAACTTTTTTTTTTTTGATTGTCGCCATTTTAGAAATCACACAGGGTAATGTTGCTTAGAGTGCTGCTCTTAATGTTTTTCAAAGTTTCGTGAAAATAGAATAAAAATAGAGTTTCTGTGGAAAAGATAGTTGTAGATATCAGGGTAGCAGATGTCAGGCAGAGAGGGCGAAGAGAGCGGGTCGAAAAATATCGATTTAGGCATCAAATATGGATCTGGCGAATGGATAGACTGAAGCTTTTCCACATAACGCCTTTTATGCAACGCATTCAATGAGTTTACCGCGTCTGAAAGCACTGGGGCTTCCATGAATTGCTCTATAAACTGAACGACTAATTGAAACCATTGAGAATAGGGCTAAACAGAGACGGACAATATGGCGGCCGGATACAGCGACACGTCATTCTGTGACGTCGGTGAGTAGGGTCTATTTAAGGGCTAAGCAACATTAGTCCGTGTGACCCTCCACTTCCAATTTTCTAAATTTTCTAAAACGGCGACATTCAACAAAAAAAAAGTTGACTGTGACGCTTCAAGGATAGGTGGAAATTGGACTATTTCTTCACTAAAATACGCAACAACTGTGTCTTGCCTCATTTGCAGAGAGACAGTCGCTGTTTTTAAAGATTTCAATGTGAGGCGATATTACCAAACAAGACACGCTGACATGTACGACAAGATTACAGGGAAGATACGCAGCGAGAAATTGAAGCAACTTGAAGCTAGTTTAATTTCACAGCAGTAGTATTTCGCAAGAGCCCGAGAGTTGAAAGAGAACGCCCCAAAGGCTAGTTGCGAGATTGTTGAAATTATTCATTAAAAATAATAATAAAGCAAATGTGACACACTGAATGGCTTGCTAAATTTTGCTTAAATATATTATTCCACGTAAAGGACGTCAGCCAAGGTCTGCCCCCCACATTTTTACCATGCCAAATCTGCCCCCCTTTGCAAAAAGTTTGGACACCCCTGGCCCTGAGTTATAGTGACATTGTGAGTTCATCATATCTATTAAAATACATACAGTATAACAGTACCAATAAAATCAATTTCATTAAGGAGCACGATGTTTTGACTCTGACAGATGCATACCCTTATAATAAAAATAAAAAAAATCCTAGAATAAACATTCCGTGCATTAGCATAGAAATTAAAGTAACTCTCCAAGTATTCCAAATTGAATGGCCAGTGTAAAAGGGATAGTAGGGCATGCCCCAACCTAATCTTTCCAACAGAGGATGGCTTTAAATGGCCTTTGTCTTGCAAACTAGCACTTCAAAGTGTCAGCAGGTGACCATTTGTCCTAAATAACACTTGTTGGGTGCTGCTTTCCCTCCAATTTCTCCTTGCCTTTCCTGCTCAGTATTGCATTTACTTACACATATACACAAATAAAACACACAAACGACAAAAAATATCAACTGACAGAGGAAATGAAGACAAAAACAAATGGGAAATTCTTCCATAGTAAACTCATGGTCCAGCGACCATCATAGGTGGCAAAGCATCTAACATAGAAACGGATAAAGCTTGGACTTCTTTGTCCTATACAGTTCCTTACATCAATTTGAAGATTCTCCTCCATGCACACTCAAAAAAGGTTTTATAGCATTTCCCCAAACTAATCTTTTTGGTTTTTGCATTATTGTGCTTATGCTTCATGGCAGCAAAGATGGCAGAGTCAAACACATCTTTGAGGTGGTGCTGGGTCAGAGCAGAACACTCCATGTAGTCATGAGCTCGGATCTTGCGAGCCAGCCTCTTGGCCAGACCTGGTCCTACCGGTCTGGCACACCGGTGGGCAAGATGAATTAGAACATCGGCATTGTGGCAGAGGTCAGCCTGGGTACCCACTAGGACGATAGGAGTGGTGGGGTTCTGGCCACGAATCTGCGGGATCCACTTGGAAATTATGTTATGAAAAGACACGGGATTGACGAGGCTGAAACACAGGATGAAGACATCCACATGGGCGTAGCATAGAGAGCGAAGATGGCCAAACTCATCCTGGTGACAATTATAAATACATATTCTTCTTACATCATTTTTGAAGACATCCCGCAGGCGACATGTGAAGTATTTACCTGTCCAGCACTATCTATCAGTTTAAGCCGTGTTGGTACTCCATTCACATGAACCAAACCTGTGAGTGAATGAATGAACAATAAATATCAGTTTTTATCCATGATCCATTTTTAAAGATCTTCTCCTACCAGTAAACACGTCGAAAGCCGTCTGCCTGTATATGCTGTTGTATCCATTGAAGATGTAGCTGATGATCATGCTCGTCTTCCCCACAGCTCCATCACCAACCAGGAGGCAGCTTAACTCTTCCTTGGGCCAGATTGGCTTTTCGTGCCTCTGAAGAACCTGTAGTGACATCTTGTTTGTATTTTTTTTTTCTTTTTATATTCCTTTCACACACATCATTGTCATCCCTCACTACTTAAGAGTCCACACTACAGGGTCACATTACTGGAATAAAGAGGTGTTCTACCCTGTGAAACCCCCCCCCCCCCCCCCCCCCCCCAAAAAAAAAAAAAAAAAAAAAAGAAGAGGGACGCTTCTATTTCAAAAAAACAAAAGCAGCCAATCGGATGAGTGATAGCCAACAGTCACTGTCCGATTCCGTTTGCTGCTCATTTGCAAAGCCACGCCCATTTTCACAATTTGTAAAGGTCCTCAGATGACGCGCCTCTTTTGCTGTTGTTCTTTGATGCATATCACAAAACCATATTCGAAAATATAATAAATATTTGTGTATATAATAATAACAAAAAGTTTGGCTCAGTTTAACGTCGATAACGCATTGCAATGTCAAGTTTGGCCTACAGAGGGAAGTGTTGCTCTGATTTGGAAACAGTCCTGTACTGTACTGTTCTGTCCAGCACAGTAAATCAGTGCAGTGCAGTCCATTAATAGAAATACTGCAGTCTATTGTTAAAAAATACACAAGAAGCAAGCATTTTCTAGCGTTGGTATACGTCTTAGGTGTGTTTTTGTGTGTGTGTGTGGGGGGGTATCTATATTCAACTTATATGTTAATACAAGTTGTTATGTTAACAGATTTAAAGCACTAATGTAAAGTAATTTCTTCACATGCCAAATAGGGTGACAAGTAAAGTAATTAAACATTGTCCAACAAATAAAGCATGAAAAAATAATTTATATGTTGTATATTTGACAAAATAATCGCGTTTCCGAAGTTCGAGCCTGAAAGGGGACGAACCCGGAAGTGATACGTCACACCGGGAACGCGATGGCACCTCCATACATACGGCCGCCATACAAAGCCCTTCAAACAATGATTCAAACAGCGATATAAGCCTCCTTTGAGCTTGATCTAAGTTTTTGAAGAGTTGGAGGAAGAAGAGGAGATTGGAATTTTATGTTATTAGCCAGATGCTAATCAGGATGCAAACAATGTGCCTAGACTTCCTGACATGGAATGGATACAAGACCCATCGAGATTACAACGTTGGTAAGATATAGGCTGTTATTATTTTCATGATTTAAAGATGCAGGCATTTGCACATAATTTTATGTTTTTGTCTATCTGATGACATTGTTAAAAAAAAAAAAAATCAGACCTTATGTTCATTTTGGCAGATCCGACAGCTCTCGTGCATATAAAATAATAATATAAAAACGTTGGGGGGAAAGAAGGAGATGAGTCATTGTCTTGACCGAGTGACCCACACGACACCTTTATTGGCTTTTACAACTTTACTCAACGTCTTGCCAAGTGACTCTGAACAACAACTTTTCTCTCTTAGTGAAGGAGTAAGGCACAAACAATAACACATCTAAATGACATGCGTACACTCTACTGGTGAACTCCCATATTACAACTAAATAATATCCACTATGTCACAGTCGCCAATGGCTTTCTCCACTTTATTGTGGCAACAATAAGAAAACAGTGGCGTCTAATGGCGTGAGTAAATGTAGTTTTTTCACACAAGCGAACAGATTACAAAGCACCACTTCAGTGTTGTCCCGAGACTACATTTCCCATGATTTGCCTGCGCGCTCGCTGATTCGCTGCCAGACATTAAAAGCAACACTTGTCACCTGTCAGTGGCGAAACACAAACTAGAAGGCTATCTGCAACGTGACCGTGAATTACCGTGACGCCGACCCACTTATGTGCACATCCACACCCCTTTCCCGATTGACAGTGGATTAACCCTTTCGGACAAGATCGTAGATGATGCACAATTTAAACACACTTAACCTAGCGAACACAACAACAACTATGATCGGGGATAGCCTCGGCTAACGTCGCTAGCCTATACTGTTCATTCCACAACAGTTGGCAGCTCTGCTCTGACAAAGTCATCAGTCATCTATCCAAAAATCACACTTACTTTTTGGCAAATCCTTGATCATAAGCAGACCGGTTAAGGAAGCAGGCATCTTCGAAGTGTTTGCAGCAGAGAACACTACTCGATGATGGCGTGAAATTCATTCCGCTTCGTGCGAACGAAAGATGTCCATTTACGTGCCCTGCTATCCTTTGGCCACTCATACAACTTTTCGTTTGAGTGAGAACAAAACATCGCCACACACCGCCGTGGCATCTTACCGAGAAGCAATGCAACAAACAATACTGTTCTATGGCGGACTTCCCTCGCACTTCCCGGTGTGACGTAATTTCCGAAGATTGCCGAAGAAAAGCATTTTCGTTGTCAAGGGCGTTGCTATGGGTTAAACAAAGAATCTGGAAGGGTTGCGTTAAAAAAAATAATGAAAATATGCTTATAATTGTTTAGCCATTGATATCATTCAAAAACATGGTTGGCCAACCTTAGTTCACATTTCCCCTTTAAAGTAACACTTGGTAACTTTTTAGTTTTGGTCAGTTTTAGCGATGCCGGTGGACAAAAGCGGTAATGGTTTGCCTTAAGGAAGACTATGTTTCCCATGAGGACCAGCGCACACCCGCATAGTGTCGTAAAATCATCAATCAATAATAAATATTAAACAGCATTTCTGTTTCCTAAGACTGTGTGAACGATGAATAGTAAAGGCCGAGTTATGTTTCCACGGCAGACCTGCGCCGTCAAGGAAGACCCGATTTACGACCCTCCGCCATAGCCTCTCGTTCCTTCGCACCAACACAGTTTGATGGTTATGGTTTTTCCAAAACAGTATTTATTGATAAAATGTTAAAACAGAGGAACAAGTTGAATGTGATATAGGAAGGCCAACGAATAAACAGGAAGTGGAAAAGTGAAACAAAATTAGCATGAACTAGCTAGCTAGCTAGTTGGCTAGCTACATAGAGAAATGTAATTATTAGGGCTGTCAAAATTATCGCGTTAATGGGCGGTAATTAATTTTTTTAAATTAATCACGTTAAAATATTCCGCTCAAACATTAAAATGACAGCACAGGGAAATGTGTACTTGTTGTGTTTTTCGGAGTTTTGTTGCCCTCTGCTGGCGCTTGGGTGCGATTGATTTTATAGGCTTCAGCACCCATGAGCATTGTGTAAGTAATTATTGGCATCAACAAGGGCAGGCTACTAGTTTATTTTTTGATTGAAAATTTGACAAATTTTATTAAAACGAAAACATTAAGAGGGGTTTTAATACAAAATTTCTATAACTTGTACTAACATTTATCTTATTTATCTAAAGAACTACAAGTCTTTCTATCCATGGATCACTTTAACAGAATGTTGAAAATGGTCATGCCATCTTGTTGATTTATTGTTATAATA
The DNA here is from genome assembly GCF_030265065.1 of Corythoichthys intestinalis. Lineage (NCBI taxonomy): Eukaryota > Metazoa > Chordata > Actinopteri > Syngnathiformes > Syngnathidae > Corythoichthys > Corythoichthys intestinalis. Next base: position 48,789,617 of record NC_080409.1, read on the forward strand.
AACAAATACAGCACTTACAGTTGTGGTCAAAAGTTTACATACACTTGTGAAGAACGTAATGTCATGGCTCTCTTGAGTTTCCAGTTATTTCTACAACTCTGATTTTTCTCCGATAGAGTGATTGGAACAGACACTTCTTTGTCACAAAAAACATTCATGAAGTTTGGTTCTTTTATGACTTTATTTTTGGGTGAACAGAAAAAAGTGATCAAATCTGCTGGGTCAAAAATATACATACAGAAGCGTTAATATTTGGTAACATGTCCCTTGGCCATTTTCACTTCAATTAGGTGCTTTTGGTAGCCATCCACAAGCTTCTGGCAAGCTTCTGGTTGAATCTTTAACCACTCCACTTGACAGAATTGGTGCAGTTCAGTTAAATTTGATGGCTTTCTGACATGGACTTGTTTCTTCAGCATTGTCCACAAGTTCTCAATGGGGTTTAAGTCAGGACTTTGGGAAGGCCATTCGAAAACCTTAATTCTAGCCTGATTTAGCCATTCCATTACCACTTTTGATGTGTGTTTGGGGTCATTGTCCTGTTGGAACACCCGACTGCGCCCAAGACCCAATCTTCGGGCTGATGACGTTAAGTTATCTTGAAGAATTTGAAGGTAATCCTCCTTCTTCAATATCCCATTTACTCTCTGTAAAGCACCAGTTCCATTGGCAGCAAAACAGCCCAACAGCATAATACTACCACCGCCGTGCTTGACAGTAGGCATGGTGTACTTGGGGTTAAAGGCCTCACCTTTCTCCTCCAAACATATTGCTGGGCATTGTGGCCAAACAGCTCGATTTTTGTTTCGTCTGACCACAGAACTTTCCTCCAGAAGGTCTTATCTTTGTCCATGTGATCAGCAGCAAACTTCAGTTGAGCCTTAAGGTGCCGCTTTTGGAGCAAGGGCTTCCTTCTTGCACGGCAGCCTCTCAGTCCATGGAGATGCAAAACACGCTTGACTGGGGACACTGACACCTGTGTTCCAGCAGCTTCTAATTCTTGGCAGATCTGCTTTTTGGTGATTCTCGGTTGAATCTTCACCCTCCTGACCAATTTTCTCTCAGCAGCAGGTGATAGCTTGCGTTTTCTCCCTGATCGTGGCAGTGACAAAACAGTGCCATGCACTTTATACTTACAAACAATTGTTTGCACTGTTGCTCTTGAGACCTGCAGCTGCTTCGAAATGGCTCCAAGTGACTTTCCTGACTTGTTCAAGTCAATGATTCGCTTTTTCAGATCCATGTATGTATATTTTTGACCCAGCAGATTTGATCACTTTTTCTGTTAACCCATATTAAAGTCATAAAAGAACCAAACTTCATGAATGTTTTTTGTGACAAAGAAGTATCTGTTCCCATCACTCTATTGGAGAAAAATCAGAGTTGTAGAAATAACTGGAAACTCAAGAGAGCCATGACATTATGTTCTTCACAAGTGTATGTAAACTTTTGACCACAACTGTATGTACCGTATGTTGAATGTACAGTATATATCCATCTTGTGTCTCATCTTTCCATTCCAACAATAATTTACAGAAAAATATGGCATATTTTGTAGATGGTTTGAATTGCGATTAATTACGATTAATTAATTTTAAAGCTGTAATTAACTCGATTAAAAAATGTTTATCGTTTGACACCCCTAGTAATTATATGTTTAGGAAATTAACATCTAAATACATGTAGTCATACAAACATGAAAGCAATTTGTTTATTTATTTATGATTTAAGGTAATATGATATTGTAAATTTTGAAAACTGCTTGTTGGGACAAATTAAGTCAAACTACTTCCCTGAGCTGTTGGTCGAAAATAAGTTCTAGCTCTCTTGAGACGGGAAAAAATAAAACCAAAAAAAAACTCTCCATCATCTCTACACTTACTTTATCTCTACAGTCGTTTGTCATACAAAAAGATTAACATTGTAACTGAATGTTCCATAGGGAGAACATAATATATCTGTCTTGGAACATTTTATACATTGACTTTGTACGCCACACTGGTTTATCTTGCTATACATAGTGTGGCTGTTTCTTCTCCATTGATGAATAATGTCACTTCCAAAAAGTTATGGTTGAGAAGAATTGTGCACGCATTATAAATTATGGTTTCAGAGAGATGGGAAACGTACAGGCTGAAAATTCGACTTTACACAAAGTATTGTCCCTTATCTGCCTATTCCTGCAGGAAACTCTGAGTGCATTGTGTTGTAAGATTTCAGCTTCCTGTTTGCCGTTGTTTCGAACTCAAACCTTCTCTTGCCCCTTTCTCTCCCACTCTTTCCCAGCACCTGTGGTGTTACACACTTGAAGGTTGGAGGGCAACATCTGGGTCCCCTGGCGCACATCATATAACCAGCTCGCTTCCCATGGGACGCCTTATGCCAGCTGTTTCTTACAATACTGTTCCTTCATTCAAGGTAAATTGTGTCCAACACAGGAAATAGTCCCTTGAAACCACAACAAACACTCTTTTCAAAGACAAACATTTTGAAACGGAGCAAAACTAGGAAAAGCTGCATCAATCATTGTGAACCTGTCACACGTTTAGAAGACTTGCATGTACCTTGCAGCAGATGTCACCATTGGACCTATCAGTGTCTGCACATTTCATATGGTAAACATGTTGTCTGTAAGCATTCTCACGCTCTCTTCAAAACGTGGCTATTAGTTGCATTGTAAAAATGTATCCTGACATAGATTGAACGAGGTAATCTTCTTAGTAAAGGTCTGATGATTTAGTAGGGAGCCCCCAGTATGCAAAACACCCCTTTGACAATACCAAATCCTTCCTTTGAATTAAATGTAAATCTTACATGGATTTTAAATGTATAGTTTTTTAAAAAAAATGGTGACAGTATGTGGTTTAAATTGATCCAAGCAAACATGAATTTCCTCTCGTAAAAAAAAAATCAGTCAACAATGGAGAAATCTGTCAGATAGGTGTTAAGAGATTAAACCCCACCCTAAGCCTGAGATCAACACTGCAGACGGCACACAAAACAAGTGGCTGGTACAGAGATGAAGTGATCAAGCGCCCATTTGCATAACATCTCCCCCATAATATCGCTTTAAGTAGATATTCGCTAACCTCTTAAAGGCTCCGGATTAAAGAGGGTTGGGGTTTCCGTCGCACGTAGACAATGTTATAGAAGTGGGCCTGCAAGGACCTTAGGTGTGACTTCAGGGTCGTGGCTGCCACTTTTGCTGCGTACATGTTTTACCTAATCTCATCTGCCATTGTTTGCAGTCATGAGGTCAAAGGGCTCGACCTGCTTGCTTGAATTCTATATAGACACCCTGACGGATTAACCGGAGTGTTTACGGTCATTTGCTTTAATTGCCCTTTATACATTGCGTGACATGTGCCCCGCGACTGACTGGTGATCCCTTCAGGGTTCACCCCACCTCAAGCTCCAGCTTCCCCTCTGACCCTGAACAAGATAAGCAGTATAGAAAATGTATGACTGGATTGAGGCATTGCGTGACAACTGCATGACATACGTTTCGATAAACCTCCATCTACATCATATGTACGATTCAACATGCTCTCATTCGAGGAAAAATCAACTTCCCCCATCCTGCTTTCATATTAAGATTATAGAGTGCAAGTGAATAGAGTGGCAGATTGTGATTGTTGCTGCCAATGGATATGTCAGAAATGTCACTCTGCAAAGAAAAAAGGTTTCTGAAAAAAATAAACAGAACCGATACTACTAATTTTTGTTATGTACAGTGTATCACAAAAGTGAGTACATCCCTGGCATTTCTACAGATATTTAAAGTGCATGTGACACGAAAAAGCATGTTTATTTCATAATACACGCGGTATTTTATGCTCATTCCAAGTTCTTCCAAGTGGAAGAACTTGTAAATAGTTTCAGTTCCAGTGTGATGACTGTAATTGACACTATTGCCCCGATTAAGACAAAAACTTTGTCAAAGAAAGAAGAGGTTACCCTGGAGAAATGCCATACTAGCTTTAAAACAAAAGCAAGATTGTAGACGAGCAGAACGCAGATGGCGAAAAAACAAACTCCTAGTTTTTTATGATATCTACAAAGAGAGTCTTCGCAAATACAACCAGGAACTGAAAAATGCTAGACAGTCATATTTTTCAGGGATCATTAGTAGAAACACCAACAATACTCGAACACTATTTTCTGTATTTGACAAACTGACAAACCCACAAGCATCAATACCTCAGGAATTGGCATCTGAGGTGTCCTGTAATGATTTCGCAGCATTCTTTACACACAAAGTACTAAAGATTAGACAGACTGTGTGCAACTCCAGATTAACAATTGTTACACTAAATGCCTCCCAAAATGTCCCCCACGTCAATCTTAGACAGTTTAGCCTCTTGGACAATGCCACTTTAACAGAAATTGTGTCAAAATTAAAGCCCACAACATGCCGCCTTGACATCCTTTCTTCAAACTTTTTCAAAACTGTTTTTCATTGCATAGCCCCAGACATACTTCAGATTATAAATACTTCTCTCCAAACAGGAGCGTTTCCACAGACTTTAAAAACTGCAGTAATAAAACCTCTCCTAAAAAAAACCTAATCTGGATGCCTCAACCATTAGCAATTACAGGCCAATATCAAATCTGACATTCCTGGGGAAAATTATCGAAAGGGTTGTGTTCGAACAGATCCAGACTTTTATGATGCAAAACAATCTTTTTAACTCATTTCAGTCTGGATTTCGGCCACAACACAGCACCGAGACCGTGCTTATCAAAGTCCTAAATGATATTCGTCGGAATACCGATGCAGGCAAATCATCTGTTCTGTTATTATTCGATCTCAGCGCCGCATTCGACACGGTTGATCACAACATACTACTCAGCAGATTGGAACAGTGGGTAGGGCTTACTGACACTATTCTTCAGTGGTTCACATCCTATTTACATGATAGGGATTTCTTTGTGTCAATCGGAAACTATCAGTCAGAACGAACCAAATTCACGTGTGGAGTCCCTCAAGGGTCAATTCTTGGACCACTCGATGAAGTTCGATGAGAAACAGCTTAGAGTAAACCAGCATGTCCCCATTTCTAAGTAACGCGTAAGTGTTTTGAGGCCTTTGTTGGCCACCAAACAAGCATCCCCGTCAATTCAGTCATTCCTGCTCCATTAGGCCCCGGCAGGAGACCAGAGGCGGCAGGACTAATCCTACTTTGACCATCAGAGAGCACCACAGGGGGTCTGTCCTCGTGGGTTATGCAGAGGTCCCGCTCCAGAATTGTCATACTTACATCCTTCATATATACAGTGGGGCAAATAAGTATTTAGTCAACCACTAATTGTGCAAGTTCTCCCACTTAAAAATATTAGAGAGGCCTGTAATTGTCAACATGGGTAAACCTCAACCATGAGAGACAGAATGTGGAAAAAAAAAAACAATCTCACTGCTTTGTTATGTACCCTTTGTTGGCAATAACAGAGGCCAAACATTTTCTCTAACTCTTCCCAAGCTTTTCACACACTTTTGCTGGTATTTTGGCCCATTCCTCCATGCAGATCTCCTCTAGAGCAGTGATGTTTTGGGGCTGTCGTTGGGCAACATGGACTTTCAATTCCTTCCACAGATTTTTTATGGGGTTGTGATCTGGAGACTGGCTAGGCCACTCCAGGACCTTGAAATGCTTCTTACAAAGCCACTCCTTTGTTGCCCTGGCTGTGTGTTTGGGATCATTGTTATGCTGAAAGACCCAGCCACGTCTCATCTTCAATGCCCTTGCTGATGGAAGGAGATTTTTACTCAAAATCTCTCGATACATGGCCCTATTCATTTTGTACTTTACACAGATCAGTCGTCCTGGTCCCTTTGCATAAAACAGCCCCAAAGCATGATGTTTCCACCCCCATGCTTCACAGTGGGCATGGTGTTCTTCGGATGCGATTCAGTATTCTTTCTCCTCCAAACACGAGAACCTGTGTTTCTACCAAAAAGTTCTATTTTGGTTTCATCTGACCATAACACATTCTCCCAATCCTCTTCTGGATCATCCAAATACTCTCTAGCGAACCGCAGACGGGCTTGGACGTGTACTTTCTTCAGCAGGGGGACACGTCTGGCAGTGAAGGATTTGAGTCCCTGGCGGCGCATTGTGTTACTGATGGTATCCTTTGTTACTGTGGTCCCAGCTCTCTGTAGGTCATTCACTAGGTCTCCTCGTGTGGTTCTGGGATTTTTGCTCACCGTTCTTGTTATCATTTTGATGCCACGGGGTGAGATCTTGCATGGAGCCCCGGATCGAGGGAGATTATCAGTGGTCTTGTATGTCCTCCATTTTCTAGTAATTGCTCCCACATTTGATTTCTTTACATCAAGCATTTTACCTATTGCAGATTCAATCTTCCCAGCCTGGTGCAGGTCTACAATTTTGTCTCTGGTGTCCTTCGACAGCTCTTTGGTCTTGGCCATAGTGGAGTTTGGAGTGTGACTGAGTTTGTGGACAGGGGTCTTTTATACCGATAATGAGTTAAAACAGGTGCCATTAATACAGGTAATGAGTGGAGCCTCGTTAGAAGAAGTTAGACCTCTTTGACACCCAGAAATCTTGCTTGTTTGTAAGTGACCAAATACTTATTTTCCACTCTAATTTGGAAATAAATTCTTTAAAAATCAAACAATGTGATTTTCTGTTTTCTTTTTCTCCACATTCTGTTTCTCATGGTTGAGGTTTACCCATGTTGACAATTACAGGCATCTCTAATCTTTTCAATTAGGAGAACTTGCACAGTTGGTGGTTGACCAAATACTTATTTGCCCCATTGTATGTGTGAAATTATTAACACATTATTATATCATTGTTACTTGTTAGCATTTTCTGTATGCTATAGTTATTGCATTAAATCTATGTTACATTAATATCAGGCAGATTCTCGGTTCGTTGTTTATGCGTCGTGTAATGTTAGCATACTGTACACTTATTCAGCCTGTTGTTCTTTATTGTATTTTTTATTTTAAATTGCCGTTCAAGATGACATGTCTGTTCTTGGTGCTGGATTCTATCGAATAAATTTCCTCCCAAAATGCGACTTGCACTCTGGTGTGACTTATATACTGTATGTTTTTTTTCCTTTTCATTGCATATTTTCTGGCTGGTGCGACTTATACTCAGGTGCGACTTATAGTCCAAAAAAAAAGGGTAGTTATGGAAATAATTTATGACACCAATCAATTGAATGCAATTGAAAATTTAAATGAAAAACCCACATTTATTATTATTTTTTTTTTCAAATCAGGATTTATGCCCCCCAACAACAACAAAAAATAACATCCACACCCATCCAAACCCATGGGTATGAGAATATACTGATCAGGTTTATCAGAGCATGTTGAACTAGTTCATTCTATTTTTATAAGTAAACCCATACTTAAATAAGAATGTTCTGAAAGAAGATAAACTGTTACACCCAGTTTTGTTTTTAAGCAGGCTTTGTCTCATTCATACTTTAGGTATCAATCACCAAGCCTTTTCCATCATTATGACATAAGAAATGTGCACTCGGGACTGCCACCTTTTTCTAGATTACAGACATGGCATTTATGGAAAAAGGGTGTGGTGTTCATTTGTAGGTCAAATAGGTGTGTTGGCACTTGATTTAGGTCACGTTTGCAGATCATAACAAGAGCTGAAATGACAGACGGTATGATAACTCCCTAAAAAGATCAGTTGACCTTCTAAGACATCGCTTTTAGTTCTCATCACAATTAGCGTCACATCACAATTATTTTGTCACGCAGGAAAAACAACACTTTTCGTAGCTCACACTAATGTAAATTGAAGTTTTCGAGAAAACAAGCATCAAATACTGCGAATGATTAAAAAAAAAAAAAAAAGTAGTGTCATGTGTTGGAAACATCATAAAACTTGAGCTCGTGCTTGACATGTTATGTTCAGCTTCCTTTTATGTTGAGAGAAAATCAACAAGAGAAGAGAAAATTTGAGCCTGAATGGCTGTTTGTCTGCCGGTGGTCTCTGATTGGCTGGAAACCAGTCTAAGGCGGGGCCTGCCCCTCGCCTGAAGTCATTTTGAGTAGGACAAAATGTACAGAAAGTGGATGAGATGTTGTTAAAACGCCAATCTACTCTCATTAAAGTCATAAATAGTTTCAGGGAGTGTAAACAGATGTAGGCTGTAAAACAATCCAATTTTCAAAGAAAAAAAAAAGGAGTGGATCATCTAAGTAATTACAAAGCAAAATATGAAGCTGCTATAGATCAGCTACTATGTTACATAAGGTCTGAGACTTTGTGGGAAGCACCGAGAGGCTTTCCACTTGTTTTGTAGAAAACACTTGAGAGGAAAATTACAGGAAATCTCCAGGGTCTTTTTATACAGGCTGACAAAAGTGGCACAAACATGTGAGACACAAAGACATTTCGTATTTTGTTCACAAGATCAATGACATCCACAATAGCTGGAAATGTAAAGGAACAGTTTCAATTCAGGACGACAAAATACAACAAGATTCGACTTAAGCACTTAAAATCACCAACAAATGTGATCTGATCTTTGTCAAAATCACATAGATGAAAAAACAGTATTTTCTTTAACTAAAACCACCCATACATTTATAGATATTCATATTTTAATGCCCTGGCTGTGTGTTTGGGATCATTGTCATGCTGAAAGACCCAGCCACGTCTCATCTTCAATGCCCTTGCTGATGGTTTCACTCAGATTTTCACTCAAAATCTCTCGATACATGGCCCCATTCATTCTTTCCTTTATACAGATCAGTCGTCCTGGTCACTTTGCAGAAAAACAGCCCCAAAGCATGATGTTTCCACCCCATGCTTCACAGTGGGTATGGTGTTCTTCGGATGAAGTATTCTTTCTCCTCCAACCACGAGAACCTGTGTTTCTACCAAAATGTTCTATTTGGGTCTCATCTGACCATAACACATTCTCCCAGTCCTCTTCTGGATGATCCAAATGCTCTCTAGCGAACCGCAGACGGGCCTGGACGTGTACTGGCTACAGCAGGGGGACACCTCTGGCAGTGCAGGATTTGAGTCCCTGGCGGCGCATTGTGTTACTGACAATAGCCTTTGTTCCTGTGGTCCCAGCTCTCTGTAGGTCATTCACTAGGTCCCCCCGTGTGGTTTTGGGATTTTTGCTCATACAGTTATGTTCTTGTTATCATTTTGACGCCACGGGGTGAGATCTTGCATGGAGCCCCGGATCGAGGGAGATTATCAGTGGTCTTGTATGTCTTCCATTTTCTAATAATTGCTCCCACAATTGATTTCTTTACATCAAGCGCTTTACCTATTGCAGATTCAGTCTTCCCAGCCTGGTGCAGGTCTACAATTTTGTCTCTGGTGTCCTTCGACAGCTCTTTGGTCTTGGCCATAGTGGAGTTTGGAGTGTGACTGACTGAGATTGTGGACAGGGGTCTTTTATACCGATAATGAGTTAAAACAGGTGCCATTAACACAGGTAACGAGTGGAACCTTGTTAGAAGAAGTTAGACCGATTTGACAGCCAGAAATCTTGCTTGTTTGTAGGTGACCAAATACTTATTTTCCACTCTAATTTGGAAACAAATTCTTTAAAAATCAAACGATGTGATTTTCTGTTTTTTTTCCCTCCACATTCTGTCTCTCATGGCTGAGGTTTACCCATGTTGACAATTACAGGCCTCTCCAATCTTTTCAAGTAGGAGAACTTGCACAATTGGTGGTTGACTAAAAACTTATCTGCCTCACTGTATGTTGAATGATCACAATGGTAGTAGGCCATACTCCAATGTGAAACATTAAAACTTTTCAGACCAACCATACACTCAGACTTCCATTTTCCGTGTTAAACAGCTGAACAGGCCAGGTTTAAAAAAAAACTTAAAGTACAATTTTATTTATTTAATTTATGAGATTAAATGCTACTGTTCGTATTAGCATGTAATTTACATAAGTCGGGGAAAAAAAAAATCTGCGTAGTGTTTTATTTTAATATAAACAACGTACGTATATGCATGGTTAGAAGCTTAATTAGCAAAATTTATGTTCAAATCAATTTTATTTTTTAAATATTTTACATTTATTTTCCCATTTGTTTGTTTATTATTTGTGTACAACATGTAGTAAACGTACCAAACATTGAAAACCACTGATTGCAAGAGGACGATATCACACTCTTTCAATATTTTGCTGGACTTCAACGATACCAATATTATTGGTGGTGTTTCGTGAGACAACAATCTCCATATTTTGTCTCAATCTGACTCATCTTGTGCAAACTTACCAAAATGAGTCCATGCGATAATGTGACAAAGTGTGCACTGATTTACACATGTGTTTTGCATTGAACTCAAGCTTGACCCAGAATCTCAGATGTTTCCTAACGTCCTTGAACAGTACAAACAGGAAGAATGTATTCTTCCACTTCTGATCCTCACGCCATTATTCACTCTCAAATACTTATCCTAAAGCGTTGGTCTTCTTTGAAAACAGTAAAAATGAAACTAAAAGTGGAACTGTAATAATTAAAGGTCTGATTCCAGAATACGCCCCCTGCCACTCAGCTATCCACAAGCTTCGCTCTGACCTATAAACAGTAAGAATGAAACAGAAAGCGGAATAATCACCCCTTCCTATAATTCCAGTTTCTTTTTATAATGCATATGGTGGTCAGAATAAATATTTACCTCAGCTAAATGTAAGACACACTAACCATATACTGATGTGCAATGGTGCCAATTTCATGATGATGCAATACGATATCGATTCTTTGGATGACTATATTTGCATTTACCTTATATCAGTTAACAAAAATAAAAGAAAATGATGCAATGACTGAGTAGCGGACTCGCCTCGCGTGCATATGGTGTCGGCAAAGACGAAAAATTCTGAATCCTGCCTCCAAAGTGGAAGAATCCAATTGCGGGGGGGCTTCCTCGGCATGCATATCAAATGCTCCTGCGGCGCGAGACCGCGCCGTTAACGTCAGCACTCATACACATCACATTGGACGTGCGCAGCGGTGCTACTAAACATCAAAAACAGCAAATATGGCAGAATGTCGCTTTTAATTTACTGTTTTAATCATATTTTTTAAATTACCGGTAAATATGTTGAACGTTTCAATTTTTGTGCCTTTTTGAACTAAAGAAAAATGACATCGCTTCGAGTGGGCGGGCATATTTTTTTCCCGGGCTGAGGGAGCTTGGTGGGGTCAAAGTGCATCATTCTCTGTTGCCCTGTAAATCTGCACTGCCCCCTAGGGCCTGGCATGAACACTACACTGTTTTAATGCGGAATTGTGACATTGTTCAAATGGAGATGCAAATGCAGACAATTTTGTTGTTGAAACATTTTAGATATTTGAATGAAAACCATTATTTTTAACCCATCCACCCATCGATCCATTTTCTCCCGCTTTTGCGTTTACGGCAATTTGATAAGCTTTCTGATTAACCAAACGTTATGCCGATCCACAGCAAAACCACATCTGAGAAAATGATTACTAATTATATGTTCCCGTGTGTCATACAAGAACTCAGCCATGTTCCAGAACTGGTGTCGCAACATACATATTTCAAGTCTTAACTACACTCACTACTTCCAATTAGTCCCGTTTGTTTTCATGAACTTTAACGATCATTTCAGATTTTAGAATTTTACATTATCAATTGTAATTGTGAGAGTATTTTATTCATGCTTAAAACACAACCATTATACATTATATTTTGTATGCTTTGTTATGCTTGCATGAGAAATTGTAGCATAGAGCATATTTGTTATATTAATCTGAGTGTGCCTCCCCATAGCCTTGACTATTGTAGACTGTATCACAATATGCCCAAATATGGACTGTTATATTCCTGTGTTTTCCAATATGACCTGAACGAATACAAGGGAGGACTGTGGCCTATCAGGCTGAACTCATCATCATTCTAGCAAGAGCCGGTGTTCAAGGTCATAACTTGAGGTGTTTTTCTATTAGGACAGTAATTATGATGATGTTTAATACAACTGTATTGGCCCGAATATAAGACGGCCCTGATTATAAGACGACCCCCTCTTTTTCAAGACTCAAGTTTGAAAAAAGACTTTTTGAACACCAACTTAATTTTTATACAGAAAATAATTACAGTACATCCGAAACTAATGATTATAACAATATATCTGAGAGAAAAAGCATGTTATTTTTGCCTCATTCAAATCTTAATATGTGAACATTTAAAATTTTAAAGTAAAGTGCAATCACATTCATAAATGAATGGCTTCTGGTTTTTGAAATGTAAATAAACCAATCTTTTGTGATAAAACAATAAAATTGCAATAACTGCATTAACCATCAAAGTGAAGTCTAACTCTAACTGTAGTCTTTAAACAAATTTGAATAAGGAAAAACACTGCAATAAAATGATGCAAACTGGTTAAACTTGAGAGTAGCTAAAATCTGTCATGACAGAACATCGCTTCAATGATATCTGGCGCCATCTAGCGTCGTGAATGGGTATAATGTCTAGACCGCGAAGATAAGACGACCCCGACTTTTTCAGTCTTATTTTAATGCAAAAAACACCGTCTTATATTCGGGCCAATACGGTATTTACAACAAGTATTGTATTGCTGTGGCTGCAACACATGCCATCTGCTGCTAGCCTGTTGCTAATCAGTACGTGTAGGATGGCACAATGGTTGTATTAAAACTTCTTACAGCTTTACCACCATGCTTGACTTTATTGTGGCATATGTTGCACTCTGCCTCTTCGTCTTTGTCTTCCTTTAAGGTGAAATGATCCCACACAGCTGACATTTTTACTGATAAAGTCTCTCGGTAAATTGGGAGACGGTAATGTTGTGTGTTGAAGGTGTGCCGTAAAATGCGGACAGGATATTAGGGAAACCGAAGCAAAAACTGGAATGGATTATGTAAATCGGTGCGCTGGAACACCCGGACCGGACTATGGAAAAAAACTGGATCGGAAGTCTGGATCGGAATTTTTCCGTGTTGGCTGATCCGATACCGATGCGCATTTTTTTGCCCATATCGGCATCCGATCCGATCCAAATATCGGATCGGGACATCTCTAATAATAATAATAATAAAACCGAGGAACCACAATAGGTTACCTTAAAAAAACCAAAGAAAGACACGGTCATCTGCATGTCCATACTTTTCAGTTATGGATGTGTTCTAAGTCAAAATCAAATCAACTATTATTTGTTTAGACCAAATCACAACAACAGTCATCTCAAGGAGAAAAAAAAACGTGTTAAGGTGTAGTAGCCCTACGTTGGATTTCGACCTAATTGAGCATTGTAGTTTTTTTTTAAGACCAATGCATCCTAGTAACACCACTGAACCACACTCTTATCTTATTGTCTGCACCTGGTTTCGGTTTAAGGCGTATGGTGAGGGAGATCCACAGTGGCCCTCTGAAGCGGGACACTGTTCAAAACATTCCACTTCCAAACATATATATAGGTGCTTCCAGGAGTTCACTTACTGATCAGAAAGTCTTGGAGTCTCATCTATGTCGTGCTGAATCCATTTTTGGAAATTCCGTGGGTTCCTCTAGTTTGCTTTTGCAGTTTTAACTTTGTCATTATACTGCTTACTTCAATCGCGATTCATGTTCTTCTGTCTAAACCGCAAGTTCGGAACAGAAATGATCAAAATTGGCGCCGCCCATTTTTCGCTCAGGAAACTTGTCTATAAATTTGAAATATAAAACACTCGGAAACCTTCGAAATCACAGGTGAAAATAAGCTATGCCCATGTGTTATAGATTCCTCCCAGCCCTTAAAAATACAAAATAACAGAGCGTAGATACAATAAAGAGTTAATATATTTGTTTTAAGTGAACCCTCTAATCGGCTGACATGTTCAGTGCAGCTTTTAAGGGTTTGCCAGATAAATGTGATTAGGGAGATGAAATTAAGCATATCATTAAGTGTCATTCCTCGGAGACGAAGGAGCAGCCTAATGAAGCAGAAGGCTGCTCTCTATGTGGACCTTTATTTTCTCAAAGCAGGTTCACTCACACAGTCCTTGCACCGACAGATTGGATTAGGACAACCAGTTTGAATGACTCATGTCTACAAACTACAAGTGATTCTCTAAGGGGATTAAAGAACACTGGACACAATGATGGATGACATCTAGAATGATGAAGCAAGCCAGTCAAGATCACAGATTTTGGTCAAATATGAAGGGGAATTAACTCATTCGTTGCTATTGACGCCGATGAACGTCCAGTTCATTCGTTTATCATTGGACGATCATGTTTGACGGTTATGTAGAAATAACTAAAATAGGAAAAAAACACTTTATGAATGGACAAACTCCCTCTTTGTGGTCTCCATTAGCATGTGCGTCCACGTTGGAGGTGCCTGGTTACATAATACCATCTTGTCTTATGTCCTCAGAGCGCAAAAAATTCGGGTCCATTTTGCGGTAAATTGGGGGGCTTGAGATATTAATGTCGAGTGATGACGTCCCTCTAAGCACCTCATTTCCTGCAAAATGGTTCCGAATTGGTGCCATTTGTTCGTGCTAGTTGTTAGGACACCCCTCTGTTATTGAGAGAGTTGGTACGCTTCATAAACATAACATAACAGAGGGGTGTCCAACAAGTAGCACAAACGAATGGCACAAATTCGGAACCATTTTGCAGTAAATGAGGGGCTTAGAGGGACATCATCACTCGAAACTAATATCTCAAGCCCCCCAATTTGTTGGGGTAGCTAAGAGTGACACGCTGGAAGTTCGGCCCTGTGACGTCACGCACTGTGACGTAACAAGAATGGCGACCTATCACTTAAAATAATTTTACAAATTTTATTAAAACGAAAACATTAAGAGGGGATTATAACTCATACTAATATTTATCTTTTAAGAATGATTTGTCTTAAAGATGGAGGATAACTTTAACAACGTCACGTATGCCCGTCGCTGATTGGTCCACTCCGCTGTCTGTTTGCTGTAGCTTGCTCCGCCCTTGGAATTTAATCCGCCGGACGGTCGCCAGACTCAATCCCTGGAACAGCGGTGAGTCTGGTATAGACCCCAGTCACCAACGTCACACAATCACGTGATCGCTGTATTGTGCCGCCATATTGTCCGTCATTTTGTGTCCGTATTGTCAATGATCGTACTTTCTAAAGGTGGATTCACTTGCAAATTATGGAAGCCCGGTGCTTTCAGACGCTGTATACTCAATGGACGAGTTGCATAAAAGCAGTTATTTGGAAATGCTTCGGTCGATCCAGTCGCCAAATCCATATTTGATGCCCAAACCGATGTTTCCTCCCGTCCGGTCCCGTCGCGTGCGTCAGAGCTCGTCCTGAGACCACAAAATTTCCAATAAGACTCCAGTTTATGTCACGATGAGGAGTCGGGTACCCAAAATCGGCACCGACCCAACTATAAACCGACATTTGGTCAGCTGAGCGTCACCGTTGTCACGATTGTAAAATGAAACTTGATCGACAACGGGCCGGTGTGTGCCGAAAAATAGCTGCCCCGCGTGAAATGTCCCCCTGACGGGAGGGCTTATTTATAACGCTTTATTGACGTGAAAACATCAAATGTTTTCATGGACGCATTACAGTAATGGATTTACGACTGTAAGATCAGTTTAAAATAATTAAATTACACAAAATATTAGTACTGTATTTTAGTAACAAATCGTGGACTGGGCCACATAACCATCTTTGAACAGAAATGTATTAGTCTACAGGTTTTCACGACCATATCCCAATGACAATCACACAGGTATGACATTTATTAGTTCAAGCAGAGTAAAATAATACATATTCACGGTACAAGGAAGTCGTTTCCGTGTGGGCGCTACCGTCAGGGGGGACATTTCACGCAGGGCGGCTATTTTTCGGCACAACACCTGTTGTTGTGCTCACCCTCTTGCTGCGTGACCGTGGCGACGAGCTTCGTAGTCTCCGTGATGATGTCTGCCACTGTCTAACGGCTGTCGACACAAACGCATCATCGACCGCCATAAACAAACCGTGCTTTAGAGATTTCCCCTTTTAAAAATGGGCACACAGCAACTACTAAAATGACCGTTTATCTTATCTGTTACTGCAACCAACCGCCACACATGCCTTCACCATTTTGATGAATCAATGTTAACGATTGTCAGGAAGGTTTTTGGGTTCCTTTACTAGGCGGTGATTCCTTAGACAAGCAGAAAAACACGCGGTAATAGGAGGAATGTACGTAGCGGTAATATGTAAACACGATGAGCTGACGGACAATATGGCGGAACCAGCCAGGGGGGCGGAGTTGTGACGTCACATGATTGGGGTCTATACCAGGCAAAGGTCAGTCACGTCAGCCTCTGGTCATAGTTATTCTGTACATTATCCTCCATTTGGAGCGCTTTGTGTTTGTAACTTTTGATCCTAGCCAGCTTGACTTTTTCCTCCATTTGGAGCGCTTTATGTTTTTGCCTTACCTCCCTTTTGGAGTGCTTTGTGTTTGAAACCTTCTTTTTGATTCTAGTCATCCTTACTCATTCCTCCGTTGGAGCGCTTTTTGTTTGTACTTTTTCTCATCCCCCCATGTCAGTGGAAGAACCTCTGTTTTCAAAATAAAGTTTTGCCTTAACCTCCGCAGTCGTCTCGGCCTGACACGTGTATACATACTAAGTATTTTAATTGGGTATACATGTAGCAAAAAGCCATTCCTTAAATCTAGAGCCAAGAGTTGTAACATATTTTCTCCTATAGGTCGACCACAGAGTTGAATACACCCCATTCATAAAAACTTTTAATTACACTGCAAGTGGTTTGAGGAATGTGTAAAAGTATTTTAATGATATGTAGTGTACAAAAGGGGAAGATGTGAACTTTAGGCCGATAGGGTATCCAAAAAAGGCATTATAAACGTTTAGAAAATGGTACCAAAAAATGATATATTCACATTTTTAGTTTCAATAAAGGTGTCATTGCAATTTTACTTGCTAGACTGAGCATCATGAAAATTGCTTCCGTTTTCAACAATTTTACTGCATTTTTAGACAAAGTCCTTTTACAATATGTCGTCCCTACCTCAGACCCTTTCCCGTCTCGTCTTTGTATTCAACCATTACAATGGTGTGAAGTCAGAGGAATGTGGACGTTTGCTGGAGAGGTGGATAGCAAGCTTTCATGATGTTCCAGATAGTGTCTCCCAATGCGCGAACACCTACACTAGGGGTTATGTGGTTTGTTAAGAACATATCCCATTTCAAAATTCTGGAATTTGCACTAGGAGTTGAACTAGCGTCACAGCCATAAAGCTTCCCACCTGGTACAGACCTGTAATTAGGGACAGAAAAACTTGTACGGAGGCAATTTTACAGTCAGAATTCATGTTTCAATGTAATTGGTGAGACATTGGCAAGGGAATGATAAGATGATAAAGACTGCAAAATGTCACAGACTGATGTACTTGTGATTATGGGAATGAAAATAAAGTACAGTATTTGAGGCAGTCTATTATGTTCTATTCGTTTTATTGTACTTAGTAGGCTGGACAAAAAAAAGTACATGATGTACCAACCAATAATTGGAAGCAGGCAGATTTACAAATGCTTTTAATCAGTAGGACCTCACAATTGCCGTCTGGGTTGACAGAAGCTTGACATTTTCAGCGGACTTTGGGTAAAATGCAGACATCGTCCTTGACTGATCACACTGGTCGACAAAATTTTGGTAAATATCTGCTTTAGAAATTAAAAAATATATATATATGTGGCATATATATGGCATATATATATATATATATGGCATATATATATATATATATATATATATATATATATATATATATATTAGGGCTGTCAAAATTATCGCGTTAACGGGCGTTTTTAAATTTAAATTTACATTTTTTAAATTAATCACGTTAAAATATTTGAAGCAATTAACGCAGATGCCCCGCTCAGAGAGATTTAAATGACAGTACACAGTGAAACGCTCACTTGTTGTGTTTTATGGAGTTTTGCCGCCCTCTGCTGGCGCTTGGGTGCGACTGATTTTATAGGCTTCAGCATCCATGAGCATTGTGTAAGTAATTATTGACATCAACAATGGCGGGCTACTAGTTTATTTTTTGATTGAAAATTTTACAAATTTTATTAAAACGAAAACATTAAGAGGGGTTTTAATATAAAATTTCTCTAACTTGTACGAACATTTTTCTTTTAAGAACTACAAGTCTTTCTATCCATGGATCGCTTTAACAGAATGTTAATAATGTTTATGCCATCTTGTTAATTTATTGTTATAATAAACAAATAGTCCTTATGTACCGTATGTTGAATGTATATATCCATCTTGTGTCTTATCTTTCCATTCCAACAATAATTTACAGAAAAATATGGCATATTTTATAGATGGTTTGAATTGCGATTAATTACGATTAATTAATTTTTAAGCTGTAATTAACTCGATAAAAAATTTTAATCGTTAGACAGCCCTATATATATATATATGTGTGTATATATATATATATATATATATATATATATACTTGCTGTGGTAACATAGATTGGAAAATAAAAGATTTTAGTGCTGGTTGGTTAAAGTAGTCAATATATTTAATCTTAAAGTTTGATTACAAAGATACATCGGTGTAATTAGATCAGTTTTACAAGATTTTACATTTGATGGATATATCAGTGTGTGCCACCGGTTATGAAATGTGTCTACATTATTGCATTTTGTCCACTTCCAAAAGCTTTTTTCGGCCAGCAGCAGCCACTCTAAGTAATGTAAAAAGACGTCAACGTTGTGGAGTTGGGGAAACACCGCTAATTTGCTAATGGAAGTCCGACCTGCATCAGAGTTGCCATAACATTAAACTATGTGACCTGCAAAACTACTGCGGTCAGGTCAGCCTCCACAAGGAACAATGACGGTGGCATAAAATATCGTTCGGGAGGTGCAAGAAGTCAACAGTTTTGACCATTATGGAGCAGTGTTGGGAATGACGCTGTTATAAATAACGCTGTTACGTAATAGCGTTATTTTTTCAGTAACGGGGTAGTCTAACTAATTACTTTTTCCGCCGTTACAACGCCGTTACCGTTACCGACGGTCAAAAGCGGTGCGTTACTTACTCTGAATAAATTGAAGAAACTACCAGCCGTGTCGGGTCGACTCTCTGCTCTGTTGATTTGTCATCCTAGACTTGGGGTGCGTTCAGGTTCGAGAATAGCGCATGTACTTCTGACTCCAAGCTGTTTGTCCCTGCTCATTCAATTAGACAATGCTTTCCAAAGTTTGGTAACGTTTCTCTGTTTGCTACACATGATGCTAGCCTCGTTCCCATCGCCCACTGTCAGCCAGCAATAATTCTGCTTCCATCTTGAGGACGGCAGACGCTTTGAAGGTGACGTGAATTGTCGGGAAATGAGCCTACCTGAATGCTGCCCCTCGAGAGATGCGATGGAAGTGATTGTGATTGGCTGAGGGTTAGAGTCATGTGTTGTGGTAAGCCAATCAGAGCCGGTGATTTCACAAGCAAACCGGAACAGCGCGTGCGGCAAACACACACACACGCAAAACAGATGCACAGGGTCGGGATGGCAGAGCATTCAGAAGAAAAATTGTCCTTTAAGAGGTGGAGATATAGACACTATTTCAAGTCTGTCGTAATTAAAGGAAAGAACCTGCATGTGATGTGTAGTTTATGTCCCGGGACAAAGCTTTTGTCGACATCTGTGGTAAGCAATTCAAATCTGCTGAAGCACCTAACAAGTTAACTACCTGTCTGTTCTTCTCTATTCCACTGACTCGAATACTGCTCAGAAAATTTCAAATTCTTTGACATACAACAAGTTCTTTTTAAAGTAACGGAAATAGTTACTTTCCCTGGTAACTAGTTACTTTTACTATAGAGTAATTCAGTTACTAACTCAGTTACTTTTTTGAGGAAGAAGTAGTGAGTAATGTAACTAATTACTTTTTTTAAGTAACGTGCCCAACACTGTTATGGAGTAATTTTGCCATGTCATACTGAATAAATGCATTTATAATATTTCATATTCCATTTAGCATCCATCCAATGACATTTTGCTGCTGTCGTTGTCACAATCTCCTCGTTCTGAATAATTCCCCCTCAATGGGCTGAATTCTAAATCAGATGAACTCGTGACCCTGCGTCATCCTCCATCTGGGGAGGCTAGAGCGCTATAATGACAGGCAAGGGCTAAACGTCAGAATAAAAGACTAATTTCTCGTCATCTGCGCTTTGTCAAGTTGTTGTATATAGTTGAACCATCTCAAAATATGATTCTAATGCGCATAATAATGCTATTTAAGACTTTTTTTTATCCAGTCATAGGCACTTTTGTCACTTTTGACCTCAGCTTTTCTGTTTTAGTGACCCAAATTCTGTAAAGTCTCACTATTTTTATCCAGAAAGAATTTTGCTTGTAGACCAGTGTCATCAGTCATTTCTCTTACATGTCCTACTAAAAACAATGTCCTGGCAAGCAACCAACCACCACAAACATGCACTAACTATAAATTTCATAGAGAGCATAAACACGCATGCAAGCCCAAACACTGGCACTGAAAGTATCTCCATATGGGCTTGTCACTTGCTAAAAATATTTGACATATGTGTGTTTGCTGCGAGGTTGGCATTGCCATACCAAAGCTAAGAGATGAGAAAGTTTTTTTTTTTTTGTCATTGTTTAAGAGAGAAAAATAATGGTTGTAACAAATAGTTTTGAGAACATCAATTCAGTTCTGAAGAATTTACCAAAAACACTATTTTGACACTATTTTGTATTTCCCCACATATTGTTGACCAGAGTTGTTTTTGGCAGCTCTTTTAATTTTCGTCTTAGTCTTTTGGACCAAAATACTTATTCGTCTTAGTCATATTTTAGTTGTTTTAACATGTGTTTGTCTTCATCTAGTTTTAGTAAACGAAAACTCAGACAAATTTCGTCTCGTTTTAGTGTGCTTTCGTCTATAAACTTCAAACGTTTTAGTTCATAAATAAATAAATAAAGGTTTCCAACAATTTCGAATGAACATTGAAAGACGAGCACATGATGGTCTACAAAGGCATCAACATCTTCATGATTATACATTACTTGCAATTTCGTATACTCACCTGGACACCACGAACTGTATGTAAAAAAATTTCCATAATTTTAAGAACACACTACCGAGTCACCGCGCTAAATGCTAATGCTAACGCGAACGCCATGCTAACACTGCAAGTTAGTTTAGTGCGATGATGGTGTGATGATCACTCAGCACAGACCTTTACAGGCTAAAGCAACATGGCAGAGCTAAGATAAGAAAACAAAACTTACCAAGCAGCACGTGGCACGTTTCACAAAAGGAGCCTGGAATGGGACACGCTTAAGCCTGTGAGTGGGTTTGGGGGAGCCACAGCAAGTCACATGAGCGACACGACCAAACACTGCTAAAATGCGTGCTAACTACTAGGGTTGGGAATCTCTGGCATGAAGCCGATTCGATATACAGTGGGGAGAACGAGTATTTGATACACTGCCAATGGGTTTTCCCATTGGCAGTGTATCAAATACTTGTTCTCCCCACTGTATATATAGATACACAGGTTACGATTCGATTAAAAAACGATACATTTTTAGGGCTGAGCGATTCGATACGATTCGATACAGTTTAAAAACGATACGGTTCGATACAGAGTGAAAACGATACGATAGTAAACATTTGTTGTCTGTGTTCGTACAGTATTTTAAAAATATAAAAAAGACCACATTTTTTGAAATAGCAAAATTAAACAACAAAATTTCATACCAATGTTATGTTTTATTTTTTTTTTATGAGGGGAAAAAAAAAAGGCTTATTATATGACCGTCATTTTGTTGGATGGGATTGATAATAAAACTCCAGTGAAAGACAACAATAAAGTGCAGTAATTTAATTACTGCATTTCCTGGTGTTTTGACCACAATAGGTACGTAATTTAAGTGCAAACTTTCAATGTAAACATCTTACAAGCAAAAAATATTAATAATATACAGCAGCTCTAAAAAAAAAAAAAAGAATTAAACCAGCTAGTGTTATCATAAATAAATAATTATGCTTTACCACTGGTATAACTGGGGGAATAAAAACATGGCATTTTAGACAGACAGGTCTATAATCATTACATCAACCTTATACACAGCAAAGTCATTCACTTATGCCTGTGCTTCCACGTTTTTTTATTCCTCATCACTGTCCGTCTTTTTTGAAGGGCAGATTTTTCTTGAGGAAGATCAACTGATCCACATGTTCATGTTTAAGTAGACTGCGTTTCGTGGAAACAATATGCCGCCCTTTCCACCATTGTAGTGGGTTATTTTTCAGGGTTAAAAACTCACGATCTCTGTACCGCTTCACACTTCACACTAGCTCTGTCCCATGCGAACAGATCTGGCTGCCTTCGTCACTTCAAAGTCCGACTTTTGTTATCCTGGGTGTGTTGAAAATCAATCGCTGCACGTCGCTGGCGTGGTGCGCAAACTGTCCATTGTTTTAGCATGTTGCTTCGTTGCCACTATTAGTTTAGTTTTGGGCTATGAAGAAAACGCTACGTAGCGTGCGTTACAGTGGTTTTGTTAGCTCTCGCGTTGTTATGACACGCCCGTGACGATCGGGTACTGACGGCGACTACTAGCGGTTCTAATCGAAATGAATGGGAAGTTAAGGCAACCACGACGGCGGTCACAATCTAAGTGCGCTGTGGGGTGAATGACACAAACGCAGCATGTGAGGTAAAAGCTAAATTATTATCATATTAAGCAATGCTATGAACTAGGCATTACAAGCCGATTCTTGTGCTCGCGATAGCCGAATTCTATCTCTACTATCGGTTCATTGAATATTTAATGGCTAATTACTGTCGAATGGTAACTTTACTATCGATACAGCGTTAAAATATTTGACGCAATTAACGCAGATGTCCCGCTCAGAAAGATTTAAAGGACAGTACACTGAAACGCTCACTTGTTGTTATGGAGTTTTGCCGCCCTCTGCTGGCGCTTGAGTGAATGACCATCTCGCATATTGCCCCAGATTACAATGAGGCCGATTATGGACATTAAGAGTGAAGAGAATGCCACCGGCCGCTTGGGAGCAGCGCCGTTCCATACTCATGTTATTTCTTCCAAACGTGGGAGAATTAGAAGTTTTGAGACGTTTATGCTGTATTCACAATGCAATGCAAATTGCTATTTGTGCTCCACACATATTTCGGTAAGTTTTCTTTCTTTTAGTGGCAATTATGTGTCTTTTGTTGTATTTTGGGTAAGATATGTAGATATATGTTATACAGTAGAGGCGAGTGGACGCAGGCGTTCTTTGGACCGCGCCGTTTATTGGCAACTCCTTCACAAGAAACATACAGTGGGGAGAACAAGTATTTGATATCAAATACTTGTTCTCCCCACTGTACATTCAACATATGGAACTGGCATTCCATATCAAAATAGCTATGCAAAATACACGTAAAACTTAGACTTTGGTCACTCTATTTTTATTATTGTTATTTTTATTCTTCTTATTATATTAACTCTACTTTTGATTGAAAATTTTACAAATTTTATTAAAACGAAAACATGAAGAGGGGTTTTAATATAAAATTACTATAACTTGTAACTATAACATTTATCGTTTAAGAACTACAAGTCTTTCTATCCGTGGATCACTTTAACAGAAAGAATGTTAATGCCATTTGTGGATTTGTTACAATAAAATAATACAGTACTTATGTACAGTATGTTGTATGGATATATCCGTCGTGTGTCTTATCTTTCCATTCCAACAATAATTTACAGAAAAATATGGCATATTTTAGAGATGGTTTGAATTGCGATTAATTGCGATTAATTACGATTAATTAATTTTTAAGCTGTAATTAACTCGATTAAAAATGTTAATCGTTTGACAGCCCTAGTTTTAGTCTAAGAAGACACGTTTTTAGCCCGTCATCATAATGAAAAAATGGTTCATTGACGAAATATTTTTGTTATCGTCATCGTGAACGACAAAAACACTGTTGTTGACTGTGCACTGCGTGTGCAAATAGGCTCTTACGTAGAACCGGCCCACTTGTTCTTGCACTTCTCCGCTAGTGATGTGCTACTTAGGTACATTTTGTTGTTGTGCGGCAAACCTGTTCATACACTTCCTTATTGTTGCTGTTGTCTAAGTCTAAGGCTACGTTCATACTACAGGTCTTAATGCACGAATCCGATTTTTTCGTGTTTTTCCGACTCGGGTGAGGCATTAACTTGACGGTCTGAACGGGAAAAGTCGCATAGAACTGGACCATTTCAAATCCGATCTGGGTCACTATCGTATGTGGTTCAAATCCGATCTGGGCCACATTTTTTCAGACTGTTGCGGCGGTCTGTACTGTCCAGTCTCTCAAATCGGAATTCATGCAGCAATTACGTCATCAAATAGCGAGAGAGACGCTAAAATAGTGGTGTAGCTGTGCATTATTAGCGCCTAGCTTGCAGTGAACACGGCTTTTTGGGGAATGGCCTGGCTTGACAACCGTCATAAAAAATAAAAATGGGTTAAGGATAAGCCTGAGAATAATCGTTTTTTTCTCTGCTCTACGTGAGCAATATTTTAACATTGCCTACACGGCCGAGAGTCGGGGCAAACTGCCCTTATGTGTGTGTGACATGCACGGACAGTGCGTGCATGCTATTGTGTCCCACTTGTGTTTGATTCTTGACAAAAAATTAAAATTTTATATCTTTATGTTTGAAGCCTGAAATGTGGCGAAAGGTTCAAGGGGGCCGAATACTTTTGCAAGGCACTGTATGTCTGAGCAGTTCTGAGTTGATTTTCTACAGAGTTGCAACTGTGCATGTGAGTCACATGACCACAACAGTACATACTATCTATGCAGTAAGCGTTTTGCTTATAGACCAGTGTTGTCAGTTAGGTATTTCTCTTACATGTTCCACGAAAACCAATATCCTGCCAAGCAGACTGTAACCACTACATATGCTGTACCGATTTAGGTCAGACAGAGCATGAACATGCATGCAAGCCCAACCACAGCCACTGAATCTCCATATGGGCCTGTCACTTTCTAAAAATATGTGAGATATGTGTGTATAATGCTAGACTGTCATTACCATACGAAAGCAAAGAGTTGAGAAACTATTTTTGTTGTTTAAGTCACAAAAAGTAAAGGTTGTAACAAGTAGTTTTGAGAATTTAAGTTCATGTCTGAGGAATTTACCAAAAATGTCATCATCCGTTGGAAGAAAACTGCAGGATGTAACCAGAAACATTAGGTTGACCACCTGTCCGGTTTTAGGACGGACAGTGTTGAGTGGTCTTAAGACAAATGTTTATTTCTTTGCATTCTTGTATAGTTAAGAGATTACAAACAAGTGTGTATTTATTTTGTATACTAATAATAATTTATATTCAAATATTGTAATTTAAACATTTTCTAATAAAATCCAGACATTTATTGTGGAAGTTTTAGAGATTTTTCTTTTGTAGTTTTTGAAAACAAAGGTTTGAATCGAACAGTTGATCTCTCATGCCTTCAGTTTTGTTAAGATTTTACCCTAGTGTGTCTTGTCATTGTGATCACCCATTGATTTCACCTGTTGTGGCCTGCTTTTTGTGAGTTGACCAATCCGCTGTCTCTTGTGTCACCTACCTGTGCCTCATTGTCTCGATACCCCATGTCTGTATTTAAGTTCCCCATGTGCTGTCTGTTCTTGTTGGATCATTGTCTTTCCGAGTGTCTCTGGCCATGTGTACACCTAGCAGGGTGTTTTAAAACCGAGGATCCTGCCCTATTACGTCGGGAAAAAAATAATTATATCCACACCAGCGCGTTTCTAGAAAAAAAAAAAAAAAGCTTATACAGCCAACCGCATTCATTTATTTTTAAAGGGAACCTCAGACTTAAAGACTCTGGCCACAAGCCACGATTATTCCCTTTTACTAAAATATGTTATTAGAAACACATAAAATATTGCCATTGATTTGAAAATTTATCATATTTAGTACATGTTTTGACCTGTTGTGGTCATGTTTTAAGTGCACAATGGACGCTCGGGGTGATGACGTAGATTGTCACCGTCACTCAATGAATACTACCTGGTACAATGGGGAGAACAAGTATTTGATACACTGCTGATTTTGCTGGTTTTCCCACTTGCAAGTCATGTAGAGGTCTGTAATTTGTATCATAAGTTCTCTTCAACTGTGAGGGACGGAATCTAATACAAAAATCCAGAAAATCACATTGTATAATTTTTAAATAATAAATTTGAATTTAACTGCATGAAATAAGTATTTGATACATTCCCAACTAGTAAATATTTCGGCTCTTAGTTCTTTTTTGAGAACCCCTCCTGGTATCCACTCATTACCGGAAGTAACTGCACCTGTTTGAACTTGTTACCTGTATAAAAGACACCTGATCACATGCGCAAACAAACAAACTGTTAGCTCCTTTAAATCAGGGCTAAAAACCCTTTTGTTTAGCACTGCATATCCATAACTGTGTATATATTTCAATCTACCTGCCTTCTATTCCTCTTGTGCTTATCTCCATTGCTGATTTCGATGATTATTATCAGTAGTAGTTTTTGCTTTATTTTAATTTTTGTTTTATTTTTATTTATTTATTTTTATTTTGTGATTAAATGCGATCTTTTGTCTTGGTTTTTACGTTGTGTTGATTTAAATGTGATTTTTTATGGTCTTCATGTGATGTAAAGCACTTTGAATTGCCTTGTGTTGAATTGTGCTATATAAATAAATTTGCCTTGCCTTGCCTAATGGCACCTGTTTTAACTCATTATCAGTATAGAAGACCTGTCCACAACTTTAGTCAGTCACACTCCAAACTCCACTATGGCCAAGACCAAAGAGCTGTCTAAGGACACCAGAGACAAAATTGTAGACTTGCACCAGGCTGGGAAGACCGACTCTGCAATAGGTAAAACGCTTGGTGTAAAGAAATCAACTGTGGGAGCAATTATTAGAAAATGGAAGACATACAAGACCCCTGATAATCTCCCTCGATCTGGGGCTCCATGCAAGATCTCACCCCGTGGCGTCAAACGTTGAGAAAAAAATCCCAGAACCACACGGGGGGACCTAGTGAATGACCTACAGAGAGCTGGGACCACAGTAAAAAAGGCTACTATCAGTAACACAATGCGCCGCCAGGGACTCAAATCGTGCACTGCCAGACGTGTCCCCCTGCTGAAGAAAGTACACGTCCAGGCCCGTCTGCGGTTCGCTAGAGAGCATTTGGATGATCCAGAAGAGAACTGGGAGAATGTGTTATGGCCAGATGAAACCAAAATAGAACTTTTAGGGTAGAAACACAGGTTCTCGTGTTTGAAGGAGAAAGAATACTGAGTTGCATCCGAAGAACACCATACCCACTGTGAAGCATGGGGGTGGAAACATCATGCTTTGGGGCTATTTTTCTGCAAAGGGACCAGGACGACTGATCTGCGTAAAGGAAAGAATGAATGGGGCCGTGTATGGAGAGATTTTGAGTGAAAATCTCCTTCCATCAGCAAGGGCATTGAAGATGAGACATGCCTGGGTCTTTCAGCATGACAATGATCCCAAACACACAGCCAGGGCAACAAAGGAGTGGCTTCGTAAGAAGCATTTCAAGGTCCTGGAGTGGCCTAGCCAGTCTCCAGATCTCAACCCCATAGAAAATCTGTGGAGGGAGTTGAAAGTCCACATTGCCCAACGACAGCCCCAAAATATCACTGCTCTAGAGGAGATCTGCATGGAGGAATGGGTCAAAATACCAGCAACAGTGTGTGAAAAGCTTGTGAAGAGTTACAGAAAACCAGGCATGAAAATCTCTCACCTTTCGGCGAAATTCGCCGTTTTGAAGTCAAAAAGGGCGACCTACGTGAATTGCGTAGATCCGAGGAGAAATTCTTTTTGGGAGGGGGGGGGGGGTCGGGAGGTTTTATTTAATTACTATTATTATCATCATGTGATTAACTTAGTACGTAAACTGAGCACTTAAGAACACAGTCAGCAAATCCTTCTAGATGCTTCGCTGACGAGAACCAATCATCGGCCCAAGCTGCGTTCCATTATTCCAAACGCGCGCATTCCTTACGCGTGTACATGGAGTGCTCGGAGAGCCTTCGGTTGCATTGCAAAGCTAAAAAGCAGGCCTTATCCACATTGGGGCACACCAGAGCGCAGCATACACACTTGCCTGTATTTGCCAGCAGATTGAATTTGGTGAGTAATGGTTTCAATCGTTTTCACGTTTTGCGATATAAAAAAGTTACTGCCGTTCGTTGCAGCTTGCGTTGAACACTGCCAGAGCGAGCCAAATCTCCAATGAAAAAAAATAGCTCCCGTTAAATTGGCGTCAAGCTTGTGTATTTAACGGTAATATAAACGAAGAAACACACTGTTGAGTCAAATTAAGCGGCATTCTCTCGGATGGACGGGGCGCCTCACATCGCTCCCGTCGTCCGCCGGAGACGCGTTATTTTCGGCTTGGATTTGAGCTGACGGCCGGTGTCGGCACAACAGCGGCCCGACGAGTGGTGGGAATGAGTCCTGCTTCTTAAAGCTTTTCAGAAATACAGGGATCCCTCGTTTTTCGCGGTTAATGGGGACCAGAACCCGCCGCAATAAGTGAAAACCGCGAATTAGCGCCCCCCCCCCCCCCCCCCCCCATTTTTTTGTGCGTGTTCAATGCATTTATTCAGATTTTACATTGGAAAAAAGATACATATATATAAGACATGTTTTTTTTCACTTTTTTCACCAAAGTATCATTTATAAATGGTTTTCAAGCACTTCAAAAGTAAGAATTATGACAAGTTTTAAACATGTTACTGCCCCACCGAATTATTTTTAAACAAGAATAAAGTAGTTAGAAAATGCTTGGCTTTATTAAAAGCTTCATAGTGAGTCTACTCAAACCCTCTCAGGCTTTGGTAAACGGTGATTGGCACATGTGCAAAGTTTTTCTTTTTATATATATTTTTTTGTTTGAAGCAACTTATTTGATTGAATAATAAAGACACAAATGTCCTAGCCAAAATGTGGCCCAAACGCAAAACATTACTTAAATGGAAACATTTGTTTCAATCAAGAAAAATAGTTTTCAAATGCTTTTTTTGTCTCAAATTTATTATTGCAATCAAAAACTTTTTTTTTATTGAAGCTACTTTTTGGGATTAAAAGTATATACTGTATTTTGATTGAAGCAACTTTGTTTTTGATAGAAGTAACTTTGTTTTTTGATTGAATAATAAAAACACAAATCTAACTCCATCGTTATTGAGTGAGAAAGAAATTAGGAAAGCTTTAAAACTAAAAGCCACCGGGGAGTCTGTTTGTTTAAATATTTATATTTCATTACATAGACATGCGTCGTAGAGAAGGGAGATTGAGGGATAAAAAAAAGGAGTTAGATGAGACTGCTAAAGGCAGTGGATACCTCATCAGCTGGGTGAATAGCAGACCTGGTAAGAACAAGTTTGCAAGGATAGTCGGGTATTAAATCCAATTATAAACACAATTACAATGTTATTTTTCTATAAGAGTTTTATGTCACTGCTTTATTAATCATTAGGTGCTAGAGTTTTTAAGTATGGATAATAATGAAATAATAGTTTTAAGAAAACTGTGCTGTTGGTGGCTCAGTGACCATCTGATGTGGTTTGTTCTCAGATGAACAAGTTGAGGAAGGAAGTTTTGATGCAGAGGTTGAAGGAAGAAAAGAGGCAGACTGACTGAGTCACAGCCAGAAAGTGTTGATGACAGTTTTGATTTCTATTCACTGTTGCCCCCTCCCAATTAAAGTATGTCACAGTCGCAGCCAATTATTATCTAAAGCTGGTTAAAATTGAAGTTATGTTGTTTTAAGGTGTATTAAATACTACTTAAATCATGTGCCCCTTTTGATCTACGAGCACCCACCCCTCCACCGGTCTCTGCATGGCCCTGCTGAAACACAGTGTGGGTCGACAGAGCTCAATATTTTGTTGGGGTGTACAATACAGTGTACTGGAATATATTTCCTCCACACCCTTCTCACCTTTTTAACCCCTGACCCATTTTCATGCCTGCAGAAAACGTTTGGCCTCCGTTATTGCCAACATAACAAAGTATTGAGATGAACTTTTGGTTTTGACCAAATACTTATTTTCCATCATGATTTGCAAATAAATTCTTTAAAAATCACACAATGTGATTTTCTGTTTTTTCCCCACATTCTGTCTCTCATGGTTGAGGTTTACCCATGTTGACAATTACAGGCCTCTCCAATATTTTCAAGTGGGAGAACTTGCACAATTAGTGGTTGACTAAATACTTATTTGCCCCACTGTATATAGGGATAATGCATAGTGAAAGAGTAAACCAGGAGGAAACTTTTTTGTTTTCAGCTAATGACAATGACTATTCCATAAGTGTTCACTTTATGTTTTATTTATAGCTCTACAATTTTTGACATAAGTGTTTCACATACTGCACATTTTTTTAAACCACTGATTACCACCTACATAAAGCTGTCATGATGCAGAGTGACGGACAACCATGAATGCAGTGCATTCTGGGATTTGTAATATCAATGCAACATATTAAAGACCAGTTATGAATATATGATTTGTGGTTTTAATCACTTCCAACATAATTAAAAGCACTGATAACTTAACTAATGATCAGGAACGAGTCTTACTCTGCAAAGTGTTTCATTTGCTGTGACATGCATTACTATATTTATTAAATATTAATGCCCTCTCAACATAATAAATCATATAGACACATAGGCTGCCTTCAAGCAGTGTTTGCGTGCAAAGTACTACCCTGCAGTTCCGAAAAGTAGTCATCACTTCCCAGACGGGACATTTACATGCACATGAGTTGGACATGTGAGCTGCACGTGCACGACAGACCATATCATATAGAGAATTCCATTCACACAAGACTCAGAGCACTGTTTGATTAAGGCATTTTTTTGGGAATATAATAAGTATACAGTAAATATAAAATTTCATAAAGTAAAATAAAGGCAACACATTAAATATGAAAATGAAATACTCTAATAATTGAGTTAAAATATCTGGAAAGGTCATTTTAAACTGCATTGAAACTGCATAATAATGTAAAGTGCTTGAAGTCATTTAGTTTGATCCCATGGTGAGTTTTGTTTCAGAGTTCTTTAAATTGTTTAAAACGGCCTTTTCGATGCCGAAAAGGTGGTCATCCTCCACCTTGGGGCAGTGGAGACGCATGAAGTCAGCAAGCCCGAGCAGATATTCAAGGTTGCTGCCCGTCTTGCCACTGCAGGACGCGATCTGGTCAGCGATCTCCTGGTCCGAGGCGGGGCCCAGGTAAGTGGGGTTGTCGGATGTAGCGATGTAGACCAAGGCGTGGATGGTGTCCTCGCCCCTCTCCTGAGGGAAGAACTCCACCATCTCTGTTATGTATCCTCCCACCACCACTTCTCTCATGTTCAGGTACTTCATAGCCTCAGGTATCTGACTGTTTGCGATTTCAAAGGCCACGCCCCATGTAGAAGCCTGCAAGGGAGAAAAATGGGGAGGTATAGTGTCACTCAACTTATGTAATATATGATGTAACTTGAGCTAAGTTATTAAAAACAAATAAACTGTTACTGATGCTTACACAGTGGCAAGATAATGGATTTATAGCATAGAAAATGGTTTATTAAGAGATAATACACGATGCAGGTTAAGCTTTTCACAACTTATTTTTGTATTGTTCATACTTTTCCAAGTAAAAATGTTTACATACCGAGAAATCTTCAAAATGTTTAATAATACGGTAAATTAATATGGTAATACAGTGACCCCCTTGTTTTTCGAAGTTAATGGGTAGCTCCGCCCCCAGCGCGTGAAAATTGACAATCCGCAAAGTCGAGGCGGAGCTTATTTACATTATTTTTTATTTTTGGTGTGTTCAATGTATTTATTCATATGCATCAGCATTGGAAAGAGATACATATAAGATGTTTTTCCCTTTTGTACCCCCAAATTTAAAAAAATTAATTAGGGCTATCAAAATTATCACGTTAACGGTCGGTAATTAATTTTTTTAATTAATCACGTTAAAATATTTGACGCAATTAACGCACATGCCCCGCTCAAACAGATTAAAATGACAGCACAGTGTAATGTCTACTTGTTACTTGTGTTTTTGGTGTTTTGTCGCCCTCTGCTGGCGCTTGGGTGCGACTGATTTTATGGGTTTAAGCACCATGAGCATTGTGTCATTATTGACATCAACAATGGCGAGCTATTAGTTTATTTATTTATTTATTTATTTATTTATTTATTTTTTTTAAACCTGTCCTGTTCAGCTGTTTGACACAGAGAATGGAAGTCTAAGTGCCCAGATTCTGAACAGTTTTAATGTTTCACATTGAGAGTCTGACATACTCCCATTGTGATCATTCAAAATACCTTTTTATTATGACAAAGCAGCGAACAGGAAGGGATTATGGGGGGACAGAAGAAAAGAAATACAAGAGAAGAAGGAAAAGAGTTTAGTAGTATTAGTTTATTTTTTGATTGAAAATTTTACACATTTTATTTAAACGAAAACATTAAGAGGGGTTTTAATATAAAGGGGTTTTAATATAAAATGTCTATAACTTGTACTAACATTTATCTTTTAAGAACTACAAGTCTTTCTATCCATGGATCGCTTTAACAGAATGTTAATGTTAATGCCATTTTTTTGATTTATTGTTATAATAAACACATACAGTACTTATGTACAGTATGTTGAATGTATACAGTGCCCTCCATAATTATTGGCACCCCTGGTTAAGATGTGTTTTTCAGCTTCTAATAATTTTATTTTTAATTCAAATACTATGGGACCTTAATGGAAAAAAAGAGAAAAATCCAACATTCAATACAAGTGCATTCATTCAGTGGGGAAAAAAATCCCACATAAAGAAAACAGTATTTGACATCAAATAATGTGTGTCACAATTATTAGCACCCCTGGTGTGAATACTTTGTACAACCCCCTTTTGCCAACAAAACAAGGTCTGGGGACTGAGATGGCCATGGGAGGAGCTTGATTTTGTGTCTGGTGAACCATTTCTGTGTAGATTTGGCCATATGTTTAAGGTCATTGTCTTGCTGTAAGACCCAGTGACAACCCATCTTCAGCTTTCGGGCAGAGGGCAACAGATTTTGATTTAAAATGTCCTGATATTTCAAAGCATTCATGATGCCATGCACCCTAACAAGGTTCCCAGGGCCTTTGGAAGCAAAACAGCCCCACAGCATCACTGACCCACCCCCATACTTCACAGTGGGTATGAGGTGCTTTTCAGCATGCGCATCTTTCGTGGCACACCAGACCCAGTGAGATTGTTTGTTGCCAAAAAGCTCAATCTTGGTCTCACACAAAAATACACATGGTCCCAGGCTTCAACTGGGACCGTGTGCTTTGGTCAGATGAGACATAAGTATTGTATTTGTTTATTATAACAATAAATCAACAAGATGGCATTAACATTATTAAAATTCTCTTAAAGCGATCCATGTATAGAAAGACTTGTAGTTCTTAAAAGATAAATGTTAGTACAAGTTATAGAAATTTTATATTAAAACCCCTCTTAATGTTTTCGTTTTATTAAAATTTGTAAAATTTTCAATCAAAAAATAAGCTAGTAGCTCGCCATTGTTGATGTCAATAATTACACCATGCTCTCCCCAAACCCATAAAGTCATTTGGACCCAAGCGCCAGCAGAGGGCGCCAAACACCAAAAAAACAAGTAACAAGCGGACATTACACTGCTGTCATTTTAATCTGTTTGAGCGGGGCATGTGCGTTAATTGCGTCAAATATTTTAACGTGATTAATTTAAAAAATTAATTACCGCCCGTTAACGCGATAATTTTGACAGCCCTAAAAAAATATATTTTTATAATGGGTTAAAAATTATTTTCGAACAGATCATGTGCCAAGCACCTTGGACGGTCATTTGCTTTGCATAGAATTTTCAACAAGAACAAAATTAAGGGTGGGCAATTTTATTTTTCAAATGATTTTTTTCTTTGATTGAAAATATTTTTTTTTTGTTTGAAGCAACTTATTTTTGGGAATGAATGATTTAGACACTAATGTCCTACCCATAATATGGCCCAAACACAAAAAGCATTGCTTCAATTAAAGAAACTTTTTCAATGAAAAATTAAGTGTTCAAATGCAAATTTTTCAATCTCAAATATTTTTTTCGCATTCCAAAACGTTTTTTATGATTGAAAGTTTTCTTTCTTTGATTAAAGTGATTTTTCTTTTTGAATATATATATATTTTTTTTTTTTTTTTTGAAGCAATTTATTTTTTGATGGAATAATAAAGATAAAAACATCCAAAAAACGTAGCCAAAATGCGGCTCAAACACAAATCAACATTACATGAATCAAAAAAGTTGCTTAAATTAAAAAAAAAATTCAATCAAAAGAAAAATAGCTTTCACATGCATTTTTTTAAGTTTGACATTTATTTTGGCATTCAAACACATTTTTTTTGATTGAAGCGACTTTTTTTGGGGGATTGAATATATATATTTTGATTGAAGCAACTTTTTTGTTTTATTGAAGCAACTTTTTTAAATTTAATAATAAAGAGACAAATCTACCTTCATATGGCCCCACCCAGGGGATACAATTTTTGACAGGGGTAACTACATTGGCACGACACCGGCGGGCGAACCATATTCAACAGATGATGATCCTGGCGAAAAGTATTGCCTAAACAGCCTGATTTAGAATTCCTCTCAAGAATGATGGGAAACAAAAAACGCTTATTGTCAACTTATTATTATAAATATTCTTGTAAGTTAATTTTATTGCTGACACTGCGTTTCGGGGTCATCAACGAGTTCTGCCCCCCCCCCCCCCGCCCCAAAAGTCAAACTCCGCATATGCATTGAACTCACCCCCACACAGACAAAAAAAAAAAAAAAAAAAAATGGGCACTACTTTTCGGTTTTTCACTTATCGGTGGGTTCTGGTCCCTATTAACTGCGAAAAACGAGGGATCACTGTACTTTTTACACACACTAATTGCCAAATTAGCAACACTTGCATAATCTAATTAATGAGATCCAAACAAAAGGGCATTACAAATGCATCATTTTCAATAATGACCACTTCTGACTGACACTTTAAGAGATTAGATAATACGCCTATTATCATGCTTTTTTTTGTTCATGTGAGCAATGCGAAATTTTGCCTCATACCAAATTATGATATTTTGTCATGATTAAAGACTGATTGTTGATAAAAATAATTTCTCTCTCGTGAAGCCTTAATCCTTTTTAAATGTAAAATAATGTCATTACAATGCTGCGGCAATGTATATTTAAATGCAAAACAAGTAGCAAAATGAAAATGATGCTTTAGTCATCTTGCAACAAATGTATCATGCAGTCCAATGGGATCATCGGCAGGGACAAAAAAAAAAGCGCTAGCATGTATACTGCATGCTATTCATAGTATACACAGGGGTGAAAGTGGGCCAGAACTGTCAGGAACGCAGTTCCAGTATAAGATTCAGGGCCGGAATGCTGTTCCGGTACAGGGTGCTTTGATTCCGAAAATATGACGGCAACTGTTAAAACGCTATGTAATTTTTTAAATTTTTTTTTTTAAATGCTACGCTGCCACACATGCATTTCATCTCCAAGAAGAAAACTACCAACATCAGATTTAAATACACAAGAGTTAACAACAAGCATAATAAAGTGCTTGTGTAGTGTCATCCGTTTCCACCAATATTTATTATTCATTTTATTCCACGGACGGCGTGAAGGTTTCCCCAGCTGCTGCAGTTATCTGAGTTTGACGATGATGAGTCACGTCAATGTGCGAATGCACGCAGCAAAGCAAAACGCTTGGACTCATTTATCTGTTCAATTGGGTGACATACTGACATGTGATCAGCAGAGATAGTTAGCTCTGATTGGTTCAAAAGTGCATGTATTCTGAAACAGCAAAAACAAAAAAAGGGCAATGCAACAGAAAATTGATCAAATCTTTAAGAGCAAGGAAAGAGTTAAGGTGGCTTATTTATCATATTTAGTTTTATTTGCTCTGATGGGGAGGTTCAGAACATCTTAGCTGTCAATGTGCACTTTGGACTTATATTTGTTCATTTATGTTAGGCTACTTATTCATTTCCTTATGATTTAAAAAAAAAAAAAAAAAAAAGTCAATGTTTGCGCGATCTTCAAAATATATTCCATTTCACTCCGCATAATATGTCATTTGTACCGTAGTTTTCGGACTATAAGCCGCAACTTTTTCCCTTCGTTTTGAATCCTGCGGCTTCTAGTCCAGTGCGGCCTATTTGTTGATTCATTTGGATTAATTGGTAACACTTTATTTGACAGCGGTTTCATAACATTGTCATGAGACGGTAATAATAATGACATGACTCTATCATGGGTGTTACTGAATGCTTATATTATTAAGTGTCATCCAGCAAATTATGTCGGTAACACCATTTATGTCCAGCTTGGATCTTTTACATCCATGCAAAAGTGAGATAATTTGCCAATTAACACTAAATTACATCTGTTATAAGCCTTCATAAATGCTCATGACGGTGTTATGTCATAATTATGATTGTCTAAAGACAGTCTGATGGCGCCATTGTCAAATAAAGTCTTACCAAATATCATAACTACCAAATAATGAAACAACTGGAACAGTAAATGAAGAAATAATTAGCACAGAACATGAATTTTGATTGTTGTGTACATCTGTAGTGCTGCAGTGCATGCTAAGAGGAATGTTGGAAGACTTCAGTGCTAACAGCAGGTGGCAGCAGAGGTGGACTGTCTACCCAGAGGGAGCAGTGATGACCAAATGAAGCTTCTTGAAGCAATGAACCAATTGGCTGTAAAGCTTTATGGCGGTGGTTCATTTGGTCTTATGACAGTCGTATGATGCCGCTGTCAAAAGAAGTGCTGTATCCCATAATACAATGAGGACAGCTGCGGCTTACAGTCCAGTGCGGCTTATCTATGAACAAATGCCATTTTCGTGCCAAATTTGGTGGGTAGTAGCTTATAATCAGGTGCGCCTTATAGTGCGAAAATTACGGTACTTATTTTTCTGAATGTATGTTACTTATATCTTTTATTAAAAAAACACAACAAAAAATGTTTATCTTCAATTTCAATATACATCCTATGTTCTTAAGTAGTTAAAATTGAGATTTGGCATTTAGTATGTGAGGAAATGCGGGAAAATAAAAATTAGGAGATGAAGGTTGGGGTTATAGCTGTTTTTGTTAACGTTTATTTTGCAAATCATTGAAAAATTTTTGAATGAAAATCAGTTTTTGTATATGTTATAGAAATTGTTGAGAGAAATGGTGGAGGAAATGTTTTGTATTCATAAATGTGTCCTCAGTTGATGTTGAAATAATGTTCCTATTGCTTGTTATTATTGACATATTATCTTTTCGCCACAAGATGGCAGGATGGGACTTCATTGTCTAAAGTGCTACTTTTATTACTTCTTTGTGTTTGACTTTGATGACTTTGATTTGTGGGTTTGCCTGTGAAGACAGCAATGAGAGAGGATGTATCTGCATGTCAATGGATATTAAACATGCCAAGTTTTGGCTAAAAGACAACTTATTCTCCGTCAATTCATCCTACGAAGCTGCAACCACCTCAACAGAAATAAATGACCAAAACAGTTTTCTTTGCATTTCAGTAGTTTTGACCCCCACCCCTCTCATAAAAAATAAAAATAAACAATAAAATTTCTGGCTCCGTGGCGACCTTCACGACAGGGATTCCCGGCAAGAAATTCTAACCACTTTCATCCCTGGCCTTAATCCTTTTTAAATGTAAAATAATGTCATTACAATGCTGCGGCAATGTATATTTAAATGCAAAACAAGTAGCAAAATGAAAATGATACTTTAGTCATCTTGCAACATATGTATCATGCAGTCCAATGGGATCATCGGCAGGGACAAAAAAGCGTGCTGGCATGTATACTGCATGCTATTCATAGTATACATTTACAGTTATAGCTACATATCCAGTGTTTCTATGAATGAGGGTTGACTACTTACATCCTGATCCTCCACCAGGGTCACTATTCTTCCAAGCTGTGGAGATATGGACAACATCTGGACTTAGTACAGTATTCAGCAATAGTTTGAGAAGAAATGTTGCTTTAAAAAATATGCATAAGACTCACATTTTCCTTGTCTCCTCGATAGAAGTCATCTCCCTGCCAGAAACGCCTTTTGTAGCCATTGATGTAGCCTATTTTACTCTTCTGGTAGACAAAGTCAGGTTTCCATACTAAAGATCCATAACCAAATACCCACAAGCTACCCTTCAACTGTAAGATGTCCTGAGGTTTCATTGTTGTTGAGCTCTTCAAAAGGGAAAAAAAAACGCGTTATTGATTTGCTTTTTTATCTAAAAAATAAAAAAAAAACAAAGTTTTTCCTCTAGAGCGAAATGTTAAGCTTAACTCGAAGTCGAAGGCACTTTAAAGATCTTTAAAAACGCCCTGACACGCTGTTTCACGAGCAGTTCCTGAGTTTACTGCCAGCACGTGTATTTGTTGGCATTTGACGCCACTAAAAAAGTGACGCCGACCAATGGCTGTGCGACGGAGGCGGGGCTTGGTGTCTTAGCAGT
The DNA here is from genome assembly GCF_030265065.1 of Corythoichthys intestinalis. Taxonomy (NCBI): domain Eukaryota; kingdom Metazoa; phylum Chordata; class Actinopteri; order Syngnathiformes; family Syngnathidae; genus Corythoichthys; species Corythoichthys intestinalis. The sequence continues at coordinate 48,828,309 of NC_080409.1, forward strand.
CAGCACTATGACACATCCACATGGGAAGGCGCAGGCGGTTTTCCCTGAGTGGACACGCAAAACATAACTTTCAAATCGCAAGGAAAAGTAAAAGGAAAATCCCAAGTTTTAGTATCGTTATGATTTAGTTTCGATCTGATGTGCAAAATTTACAATAGGACTAAACTGAAACAAAGTTGTAACTGGGTTATTTTTTTTTGTTGGGTGCCAGTGTAAATGAACCTGTATTTTCATTAAAGTTGGACAAATACTCATTCAACTTGTTTTGTGTGTGTGTATTATCAATTGCCATCTATAATAAATTTAAAAAATCTAGGCTCCTAAATTCTATTCTCTAAATTCAATTTACTTCTTTTGTTATGGAATTTTGCTATGTCCCCAGTGTGTTTCATTTAAATTCAGTCTAGAAAATAATGACCGTAATTTTTGGACTATAAGCCGCTACTTTTCCCCCTCATTTTGAATCCTGTGTCTTATAGTCCAGTGCGTCTTATTTGTCGATTAAACGTCATAACTATGACATGACATTATTATGGGCATTAATGAATGCTTATGACCGATATCATTAAGTGTCATCCGGCAAATGATGTCACTAACTCCATTTATGTCCAGCTCGGATCTTTTACATCCATTCAAAATAAAGATAAATTGCGGGATGACACAAAATGACATCTGTCATAAGCATTCATTAATGCTCATGGCAGGGTCATGTCATAATTATAATAGTCTTATGACAGTCTTATGGCACCACCGTCAAATATAGGATTACTAAATACCTTAACTAGCTACTAATGAAACAACTGGAACAGTAACTGAAGAAATAATTAGCACAAAACATGAATTTTGATTGTTATTTACATCTGTAGTGCTGCAATGCATGCTAGGAGGCATGTTGAACAACAAAAGTATTAACAGCAGGTGGCAGCAGAGGTTGACTGCCTCCCCCAAGGGAGCAGTGATGGCCAAGGGAAGCTTCTTGAAGTAATGAAGCTTTACAGACAATTGGTTAAAAGCTTCATGGTGGTTCATTTGGTCTTATGGCAGTCGTATGATGCCGCTGTCAAATAAAGTGTTACTAGTTAATATGTTTTGGTGTAACTATCCCATAATACAGTGAGGACAGCTGTGGCTTGTAGTGCAGTGCGACTTTGTTTTTTTGGGGGGTTGGGGGTTAATAGGTAACACTTTATTTCACAGCGGCATCATAAGACCGTCATAAATATGACATGACATTGTCATGGGCATTAATGAATGCTTATGATGGATATCATAAAGTGTCATCCGGCAAATTATGTCACTAACTCCATTTATGTCCAGCTCGGATCTTTTACATCCATTCAAAATGGAGATAATTTGCGGGATGATGACATCTGTCATCTGTCATAAGCATTCATTAATGCTCATGGCAGTGACATGCCATAATTATGATGGTCTTATGACAGTCTTATGGCGCAACCGTCAAATAAAGTGTCACCAAATACCCTAACTAGCAACTAATGAAACAACTGCTACCAGTAACTGAAGAAATAATTAGCGCAAAACATTAATTTGGATTGTTATTTACATTTATAGTGCTGCAATGCATGCTAGGAGGCAGGTTGGAAGACAATAATGTTGACAGCAGATGGCAGCAATGGTTGACTGTCTCCCCGAAGAGAGCAGTGATGGCCAAGTGAAGCTTCTGGAAGCAATGAAGCTTTGCAACCAACTGGTTGAAAGCTTCATGGTGGTTAATTTGGTCTTATGACGGTCGTATGATGCCATTTCAAATAAAGTATTACCGGTTAATATCTTTTGGTGTAAATATCTCATAATACACTGAGGACAGCTGTGGCTTATTTGTTGATTTATTCGGGTTTATAGGTGACATTTTATTTGACAGTGGCGTCATAAGATTGCATTAAGATCGTCATAATTATGACATTACATTAACATGGGCATTAATGAACGCTTATGACAGAAATTAAGTGTCATTCGGCAAATGATGTCACTAACTCCATTTACATCCAGCTCAGATCTTTTACATCCATTCAAAAGTGAGATAATTTGCGGGATGACACAAAATGACATCTTTCATAAGCATTCATTAATGCTCATGACAGTGTCATGTTATCATTATAAGGGTCTTGTGACAGTCTTATGGCACCACCGTCAAATAAAGTGTTACAAATACCTTAACTAGCAACTAATGAAACAACTGGAACAGTAACTGAAGACATAATTAACACAAAACTTGGATTTTGATTGTTAGTTACATCTGTAGAGCTGCAATGCATGCTAGGAGGCATGTTGGACAACAAAAGTGTTGACAGCAGGTGGCAGCAGAGGTTGACTGCCTCCCCCCAGGGAGCAGTGATGGCCAAGTGAAGCATCTTGAAGTAATGAAGCTTTACAGACAATTGGTTAAAAGCTTCATGGTGGTTCATTTGGTCTTATGACAGCATTATGATGCCGCTGTCAAAAAAAGTGTTACTGGTTAATATCTTTTGGTGTAAATATCCCATAATACAGTGAGGACAGCTGTGGCTTATAGTCCATTGCAGTTTATCTATGAATAAATGCCGTTTTCGTGTCAAATTTGGTGGACGCTTATAGTGCAAAGTCTCGATTCTTTGTTAAAAGAGCAAAAAAATCAGGCAGTTAGCATTTATTTTACATAAATATGTCGAATGTGCTGCTAGTCTATAAGCCACTGTGGCGCTGCCTTATCACCACAAAGAGCTTTTTCTGTTGAAAATTCTTGTGAATGAATGCTTAAATCCCTGAATTCTATATACATATGGACGTAAAACAGTCTCCTTTTGTGGGACGGCCCCCTACTGGAAGGCGTGGCGCAGTGTCTGTGAAATGTGTCCCTTCAATATCATTATGACCTCTATGGGACAATATACTTATGTTCCAATTTGAATTTGATAAAATCCTGTACAACTGATTTTTTTTTAACCCCAATATCTCAAAGTAACACATTTTAGAGCCGTAATTGCAATACCTTGATACTGCGATACCGTGATATTTTGGCTTAAGGTTATCATACCGTCAGAATCTCATACCGGCACATGCCTAGTTATATCCAAATTGCACCCTATAAAAAAATTACTCGTTTGTGTACTTGTACAGATTTTACACTCTGGAATTAGGGCACAAGAGGTATATGGCGGAAAACACTCAGGTGATTTGAAGTTCCACTCTGAGACGCCCAATTTGGCCAACTTTCAAAATTGTCCGATATGTATGTGTGATACATCATTGGAAAGCTTAAAATCTCAATTTTCTGGGGGAAGAAAATTTTTGAACAGGAGGGCATTTGGGGGAAAAAAAAATTAAACAACGAAATCCTATCCGGAGGTGAAAGCACGCGAGAGCAGAATTAAAGACGCCATGACTTTAGCGAGATATTATCGCGTACTTACCTTTTTTCGATCCAAAAACTCCATGTAGCATTTATCACTGAGTGTCAAGACACAGCTGTGAATGCCACAGCTGGATTTTGGGGGGATTTTATGGGTGAAACATAGTCATATAACAAGGGTTGCGATGCAGAAATCGCAGACATCAAGGCATGGTCGAGATTTTCTTTTTCATATATTTACCTTTATAAGCGATTTTTTTTTTCAATTATCTGTTTGGATTGATTATTTATCATCTAACATATCAGAGAAAATGCGGCAGTAACAAATAAAATACAATTAATTGATAATTATGAGGTAGATATCTGTTACTTTTTTACAGACGCCAATTTTTTAATTGTGATGTAATTTGTTTAAAAGTTTAAAATATGCGAGTGAATAATTTTTCAGTCGTTTTTTTGTTTTAAACTAAATATTAGACATCAATTAATGATTCAAAGCAAAAATTACAGACATTTCAAAGAATAAAAACAATTACTTACCTTTTTATGGCTAGGTTGAAACAAAAGCGGTTGCGCGACGTCTGTAAACGGGGGTTTTCAGGGTAAAACGGACAAATTAAAAATAGTTCGGGGGCTTATTGCGCCATGAATCTGCTATGGCAGCATATAGACATATTGTTCAATCATACACAACAGTTCTTTTGGCTTAAAATACAGCAGTTTCTTTTAAAGAGGCGTGCAAGAGCAGAAACTGCTTTTTCAGCCGTATACTAATAGTATACATCTCTTGTGCCCTAATTCCAGAGTTTTTATGTTTTTATAATAAAAATATAAAAGTAAAAAGGACCAAAATTATGCAGTGCAAATAAACATTAACTAGAATACTGCATACTCAAAGGCAGAGAATAGTCGCATGAGGAATGGTTATGTATTTTTTTGTTTGTTTTAATCTTGTGAATAGTATAGTATCCTCTTGGATAATTGAGTGATGCTCCATGCAGCAGGTACCTACAAATAGACTTATGTGTTGTCGCTGTGCCCTCTTAGCTCCATAAGCTTCTTAAGTATGTGTGGTCATTTCGGGTGCAGACTGGTCATATATCAGCAACCATCTGAAATGTCTTTTGCATCTCACTGGTGACATTTGATGAGTTGTGTTATGGCTGAGACTGCTTCCCCCCCACAATTCTTACAAAAGCAAGTGCCCTCTAGTGGTGGATGATGACCTTGCTGAATACTTAACCTCAATATGAAGAGAAGATATTGCCACATGTTGAAGGGCGGTGGGAAGCACGGTGGACTACCGGATAGGGTCTGTTTAATTTAACTCATGCCTTCTTGTGAGATGTTTTCATGTTCTACCAATGCACGTGTTAGTTTTTGCAGGTATTCCTCCCATTCAGAAAACTTCTAAGTCCAGGTGTCCAACATTTTTGCCCCGTGCCACAAAAGTCAAACTCTGCCTATGTTTCCTCATCACATTTTTGCATCCAAATTAACAGCTAAACGATCTATGTCTAAGATTCTTTTTAACTTTTGAACTTTTTGTCTTGAAGTTATCTTATGTTTATCTGGTATCTGGTAAATGTCTGCTAATGCCTCAACATTGTCACATGTATCTAGCTAAGTAATACAGTGGGGCAAATTATATAAAATATAATATAATAAAATATTAGAGAGACAGCAACGAGAGACAGAATGTGGAAAAAAAAAGAGAAAATCACATTGTTTGATTTTTAAAGAAATTATTTGCAAATCATGGTGGAAAATAAGTATTTGGTCAATACCAAAAGTTCATCTCAATACTTTGTTCTGTACCCTTTGTTGGCAATAACGGAGGCCAAACGTTTTCTGTAACTCTTCACAAGCTTTTCACACACTGTTGCTGGTATTTTGGCCCATTCATCCATGCAGATCTCCTCTAGAGCAGTGATGTTTTGGGGCTGTCGTTGGGCAACACGGACTTTCAACTCCCTCCACAGATTTTCTATGGGGTTGCGATCTGGAGACGGGCTTGGCCACTCCAGGACCTTGAAATGCTTCTTACGAAGCCACTCTTTTGTTGCCCTGGCTGTGTGTTTGGGATCATTGTCATGCTGAAAGACCCAGCCACATCTCATCTTCAGTGCTCTTGCTGATGGAAGGAGATTTTCACTCAAAATATCTCGATACATGGCCCCATTCATTCTTTCCTTTACACAGATCAGTCATCCTGGTCCCTTTGCAGAAAAACAGCCCCAAAGCATGATGTTTCCACCCCCATGCTTCACAGTGGGTATGGTGTTCTTTGGATGCAATTCAGTATTCCTTCTACTCCAAACACGAAAACCTGTGTTTCTACCAAAAAGTCGTATTTTGGATTCATTTGACCATAACACATTCTCCCAGTCCTCTTCTGAATGATCCAAATGCTCTCAAGCGAACCGCAGACAAGCTTGGACGTTTACTGGCTTCAGCAGGGGGACACATCTGGCAGTGCAGGATTTGAGTCCCTGGCGGCGCATTGTGTTACTGATAGTAGCCTTTGTTACTGTGGTCCCAGCTCTCTGTAGGTCATTCACTATGTACCCCCATGTGGTTCTGGGATTTTTGCTCACAGTTCTTGTTATCATTTTGACGCCACGGGGTGAGATCTTGCATGGAGCCCCAGATTATCAGTGGTCTTGTATGCCTTCCATTTTCTAATAATAGTTGATTTCTTTACACCAAACGAAGAGTGAAGAGTTACAGAAAACGTTTGGCCTCCGTTATTGCCAACAAAGGGTACATAACACAGTACTGAGATGAACTTTGGTATTGACCAAATACTTATTTTCCACCATGATTTGCAAGTAAATTATTTAAAAATCAAACAATGTGATTTTCTGTTTTTTTTTTTTCTCCACATTCTGTCTCTCATGGTTGAGGTTTACCCATGTTGACAATTACAGGCCTCTCTAATCTTTTCAAGTAGGAGAATTTACACAATTGCTGTTTGACTAAATACTTATTTGCCCCACTGTATGTTCTGAGACATCTGTCTCAACCTGGGTGCTGCATAATCTGAGTACAAAATATGCAATATTTGCAGTTACATTACAGCATTTTTGCGCTTTTATATCAATATCTATGCACTATGAACTGTCATTTGCACTATCATATCATGTCAGCCATTTGCCTCCTAATATGAGTCATGTAAATTGTCATATACGCACTGATATATTACCACTACATCACTACATGCTGCTAGTTACTTACTCACAGTATTACAAATCTGTGCACACTGTAACAACCTGTGTTCTTATATTAGCCTTCTTGTACTTTTGCTTTTGATTTCTGTGATACACATTATGGCGGAGCTTGTGACCTCGGGAAACATACTTAGCAGTTGACGAATGGTCTTAAATTCCAGAAAAGCATTGTAGGAAACTCATTGATAGATACTGAAAGCAATTGTTCGCAGTTATTTTGTCGAAAGGTTGTGCTACCAAGTATTAGGCTGAGGCTGCCAATACTATTGTCCGGCCAATTTTTGGAGTTTTGTGTAAAATGATCATGATTTAATGTTTTTTCATTCTGTTTTGCAAGCAATATAAATAAAGATATTACTACCAAAGCATTTGTAATTGCAATCATTTTCTGAAAGATATTGAGCATTTAATTGGAGGGGTGCCAATACTTTCGGTCAGCACTGTACCTCTGAATCCGAAACTCATTACTCGCTGGCTTACTCGCCATGCTTATGATTTTATAGATAAATTATACTATTTACAGTGATGGCCACGCGTAATCTGATTACTTTCGTTCAGTAACGAGTAATCTAACGCGTTCATTTTTCGAAGCCAGTAATCTGATTAAAGTTTGTTTCCTTAGTGTCTGTGCGTTACTATTTTGTTTTTTGCTCATGATGTATGTAGAATAAAGAATACTGTAGTCATGTATGAAGAGAATTTGAATAGAAAATATTGCTCTTGAGTTTGGCAGTGACATCGGATGTCACGTTTTCTCATCGGGGGAAAAAAAAACGGGTCACGTGTATTACCATGCTATGAGCGCTGTTGGCAGCCAACAAACAACTGGCTACCTCTCAGGATGCTAACAGTGGAAGATGTAGGAGAAGAACCACAAACAGCTGCATTTGCTTATTGGACATACAGCCATGACTTCACATTTCTCTCCAATAAAGATGACCAAAAATATCTCCGTGCGTCGCAAACTTTGCGCTGGCTCAAAAGGGCAGTCGACCGCTAATAACTCTACATCCAATTCAAGGAACAACTTGGAATTACGGCACAATGCGACAAAAATCGAAACAAAGTGAAGGGGAAAAGATATCGTCATCGCACACACCATATAATTGTTTGCATTAGTCTAACACATATATAGTCTAACACATACATATGGTACAGGTTCTCGTAGGCACCGTCTAACTGTTTGCATTACTCTAACACACGTAATATAATTAATCAGGAAATAGTATCATTTTCATATTTACGGTAGGACTACACTACTAATATAAATAAATAGCACACCATAGTTTAATGAGAAGAAATAGAAGAGATACACAATGCCGTCTCATCACAAAATTGACGCACCAACTCTTGCAATCAGCTCTCCCAGCAAACTCCAAGGACAAAGTATTTGTCCTAAAACAAGTACAGCCAGCCCGGATAGCAAAGTTGATAGCGGGCGTCCCAATCCGCGCACGAACCTAAGCCGCCCAAAACCGGCCATCGAGGGGAAGACCCAAAAGCAACGCCCAGACACACCTTCGGACACGCCTTCGACACGGCCCGCTTCAGCAAAGACTTTAAAAAGACTGGACACTGAGATAACACAGATTTTTGCTGCTCGGAAACATGTAGCCTTGTTTTGGATCCAGAATTGTCCATCCGTCGTCTGTTTTTGCCTTGTTTTTACCATTGTCGACGAATAAATTGTCAACCTGTTTTCGGTGAGTGTTCTTCAAGCTTTTGAAAAATGGAGTCAGTACAAAGGGTTAAAAATAAGAAGAGAACGCGCGATGTTCGGCCTTCCCGGCGGGCGCACGCGAGCCGAGCGGCACTTATTTTGGCTGGTGCTGTTCCCGGGTGCGTCTGGGCTGGGGGGGGCGAATTTCAACAAAAGCCATCAGGTAACGAGACAGCCAGCACTTTTACAGTTTGTAACCAGCCTTTACGTATATTTTATAGTTTGTAACCATAGGCGGAGTGTGACTTTGTGTGAGTGTGTGTGTGGGGGGGACAGGGCTGGCCTATACGCAGACTATGCAGCTGCTTAGGGCTCCTCTAGGGGGCCCCCAATCTGGCAACCTCATTTTATACGTTGTTAATAGAGCATCATGAATAATGTGGCGCGCATTGCCGTTTATCCATGCAAACATCCGTTTACTACAGTTTGCTTTATTTGACTTTTGTGAGTTTTGATACTTGATTACAAGCTTAAAAAATAAAAGTTCTTCATTAACTTTTCTTTTCCTCTTTTAGAAAAATGTTTGGCGCCATCTACTGTAAGTACTGACAATCATTTGTGGTGAGAAGTTTGAGGTATGCAGTGCAACAAAATCTGATTAATATACAAAATATGGACGTATGGGTTGGATTGCATGTATGGGTTTCACAGTACACTGTGACGAAATGGTGGGCCAAAAATATGGGCCCTTTGGCATTATTTTGCTTAGGGCCCCCAAATGGCCTGGGCCGGCCCTGGGGGGGGGGGACAAAAGAGCGAGTCAAAAGTCAAAAGTTTGGACACGCCTCATCATTTGTGCTTTTTATATATTTTCACTACTATTGTAAATTCTCACTGAAAATATCAAAACTATGAATGAACATGAGGAATTATGTACTTGAAAACAGGTTTTATATTCTACATTCTTCAAAGTATCCACCCTTGAGGTGTCTCCAAACTTTTGGCCTATACTGCATACATTATGAAATACTTTGTAGGATTCTTGTTCATTGCATTTGTTTTTGTTGTTTGTTTTATTGCTTTACAACTTTTATAGACAGCATTTTAACGGCTAGGTCTTTATTTTAAAGGGGGAGTTCAGAATTTTTGACATTAGGCTTAATCTTCGAGTTAGTGGGGGTTTAATTAGTCGTTGGAGTTGTTTTGAACAAATTCCGTGCAGTTTGTCAGTTATTTGTTAGTTTCAGGGCTCCGGAGTGGCTGAGCTAGCGCAAGTCAATGGTGGTTGAAATCAACTCCATTAATAACTCGAAGATAAAGCCTTATCTGAAAAATTCAATTACATGCGATGAAATTTTTCTGTTGAGCCAGCAAAGGGAGAAAAATTGGGAAAAGTAACTGACAAATTACTTTTAAAGTAACTTAGTTACTTTGATAATAAAGTAATCAGTAAAGTAACTAGATTACTTTTTTGAGGTGTAATCAGTAATTAAATTACTTTTTCAAGTAATCTATGACAACACTGGTGATGGCAGAGTTGGGGTGGCGCGAAACATTTACGTCTTCCTTGGGGCGTAAAAGAAAATACTTGAGAAGCACTGACCTAAGAGAAGTTAAAAGACCACAATGATCATTTATTTTGCATAAAAAATTTTTTCAAAGTACGTATATATACCTTTCTATATATTAATATTAATCATAATTGAATAGATCTTTACATTACTGCCAAGTACAGTGGCGCCCACAAGCAACACTAGATAACTTTTCAGTTTTGGTCAATTTTAGTGATGCCGGAAGACAAAAGTTGTAGTGTCTTGCCTTAAGGATCAGCGCACACCCGCACAATGTAATAAAATCATGATCCTCCTGTCGCCTGCAGATGGATTAAACAACACTTTTGTTTCCAGCAGCTGTGTGAAGGATGAATAGTAATAAGGTGATGACTACATTTGTAACTAAAAAAATAGCATTTGACGGTTAGCAACCATGTGTCAGCGTTGATGAGTTCATTTGAGGGGCGGGGTCACTCCAGCGAGTAAAAGACGGGCCAATGTTTATTCTTGAGTATCTTGGTAGCCTCACTTTTTTTTTGCTTCCTCGGACATAACTTTTTGTATCTGTTGTTACTCTGCCGTCTTTGTGTTCGCATCAAGCTATTTGTAACAAATGTAACTACTTGTCAGTCGACATATTACAAATGTTTTACATTGTTGTTTTCGTCAATGATGACAACAACGAAAATATTTCATCAACCAACAATTTTTTTTCATGACGATGACGTCCCAATGACATACTGAAAACGTGTTTTGGGAGACTAAAACATAATGAGATGGATTCCAGTTGTCATCTGATGACATAGGAACGAGATGAAAATTCCCCATAGTTTCTGTCATGAATTCACAATGTGTGATATTTTCTTATTGTGTGTGTAGTTAGCACGCATTTCGCAGTGTTTGTTTGTGTCACTCATGTGACACGCTGCATCTCCGTCGCCCCACATACAGGCTTAAGCGCGTGCCCATTCCAGGCTGTTTTTGTAAAACACGTGTTAGGTGTTGCTTGGTAAGTTTTGTTTTCTCATCTTGGCTATGCCATGTTGCTTTAGCCTTTAACAGTCTGTGCTGGGTAAATAAACTAACTTGAAGTGTTAGCATAGCGTTCGCGTTAGCATTAGTATTCAGCGTGGTGACTCTGTGTCTTCTTAAACACTTGGAAAACATTTCACATAAAGTTCGTGGCGTCCAGGTGAGTTTAATTAATTTCAAATAATGTGCTGTTTTCCTGCTGAGTGTGTATTATCATAATGAAAATGGTGATGTCCTTGTAGACTCTACAGTTATGTGCTCGTCTGTCATGGTCATTCAAAATTGTTGGTCCTAACCCTAACCCTAAGTCTTTTATTTATTCATTTAGTGCTGCAACGATCAATCGATTAACTCAAGTATTCGATCTGAAAAAAATATTCGAATTAAATTTTGTTGCTTCGAGTATTCGTTTAATTAAAGTGGCATTGTAATGGTTTATTTTTAAAGTTTTTGCTTTTAGTTTTATTGATCAGGGTGGATACACTGCCCTCTGCTCTACCTCTTTTCACATGGCTGAATCCAACTGCTCCCTGTTAAGACCAACGTAAGCTAAGTTTTTGTTTGAGCTAATGTTTTTTAATGCATTCATAATTTAGTTTTTAGGTATATGTAGCCGTTTTTTTTTTTTTTTTGTGGGAATATGTGTCCGAACCCTTAGTTAAGAGCATTGTTAAAACAAAACAAAACAAAACAAAACTTTAGCGTTTTAGAGCATTTAAGCTAGCGGACTTTTGCTATGTAAGTTAGCCAATTGTTCTTTTGTTGTACATAGATCCTGATTTTTATTTTTATTTTTTCTATACCGTTTGAGGTTCAGCTCAGTTATTTTAATTTTTCATGTTCCCTATCCGATTACTCGATTATTCGAACTAACTAGTCCATCGATTAATCGACTACTACAATATTCGATAGCTGCAGCCCTAATTCATGTATTCATTGACTAAAACTTTTGAAGTTTGTAAACGAAAACATTTTGAGAATTGTCAACTAAAACTAGACAAGTTTTCTTTGACTAAAACTAGACGAAGACGAACACATTTTGAAATGACTAAAATACGACTAAGTCTAATTGGTATTTTCGTCCAAGAGACTAAGACGACATTTTCGGTCATACCGTCCGTAAGGTATTAGCTATTTGTTATGTCCCAAAAATGCATGGAGCTGTAAGGCTCAACCCTCCCCAACCGGATGTTGCGCAGTGTCAGTGTGTCAGCTGTGCTACACGATGGCTGGAGGAGGTGAAACTCCAGAACTTTTTCCCCCCATCGAAGAAAACGAAATCGCTGGTATGGGAATACTTTGGCAACCGATAAGTTACAGACAGCCGCGGCTTAGCGGAGGAGGGCCAACCGACATGTAAAACGTTTGCAGAGGGTGGCTGCCAAGGAGGAAATACCTCCAACATGATTTCGCATTTATACAAAATTAAAGGTTAGTAAAAACTGTGAAGGGAATAGTTACCTTTCTCGTACACACCATATAACTGTTTTCATTATTTTAACACACGTAATATACTGTAATTTCCCGAATATAAAGCACACTTTTTTTCCCCAAAATCAACTTGTAAAATCATGGTGCGCATTATAAACGGGTACATGGATGGAGACAGAAATATATATATTAGGGCTGTCAAACGATTAAAATTTTTTTAATCGAGTTAATTACAGCTTAAAAATTAATTAATCGTAATTAATCGTAATTAATCGCAATTCAAACCATCTATAAAATATGCCATATTTTTCTGAAAGTTATTGTTGGAATGGAAAGATAAGACACAAGATGGATATATACATTCAACATACGGTACATAAGGACTGTATTTGTTTATTAAAACAATAAATCCACGAGATGGCATTAACATTATTAACATTCTCAAAGCGATCGATGGATAGAAAGACTTGTAGTTCTTAAAAGATAAATGTTAGATAAAGTTATTGAAATTTTATATTAAAACCCCTCTTAATGTTTTCGTTTCAATTAAATTTGTAAAATTTTCAATCAAAAAATAAACTGGTAGCCCGCCGTTGTTGATGTAAATAATTACTTACACAATGCTCATGGGTGGTGAAGCCTATAAAATCAGTAGCACCCAAGCGCCAGCAGAGGGCGGCAAAACTCCATAAAAGACAATTAACAAGTGGGCATTTCACTGCACTGTCATTTAAATCTGTCTGAGCAGGGCATGTGCGTTAATTGCGTCAAATATTTGAACGTGATTAATTTAAAAAAATACCGCCCGTTAAACGCGATAATTTTGACAGCCCTAATATATATATTACATATATACATATATACATATATATATATATACATATATATATATATAAACCGTTTTTTTTTTTTTTTTTTTTTTTTATTGACACGGCCACGTTGTGTTGAAGAAACGTATGCGGGACCCGTTGCCGACCATTACGGTACGTGACGTCACCATTTTGTTTCGGTAATACTTCACTCTGATCGGCCGAATGATTTTGTAAATTCTGCTTTTTTCACTCTTCATAAAGCACAGAATTTAGTTTCTTGAACTCATTTGAGTCAGCGTTTATTGCAGCTCCGCAACTCGGACCATAACAAACATAAGCACACAGACTTCCTATGTCCGTCAACTGTATCTGTCTCTCGGGAAACTCAAACCCAAATAACAATAGTTCCTATTGTTACTGTCGTGTTGACAGCGATGAGCTCTCACGGATTTTCCGACTTGCGTTCTCACTTTCATTTTACTGTATCAGTCCATGGTGGAAACATTTATTCATCATGATGAAACGAGCAAGTTATACAGCAGCCTGTAAAAGTAAAGTCACATGTTTTGTTTTCTCCTAGATTCTGGTAAATTGGAGAAGTTGTCAAACCATATTATTACCGTAAATATTGTCAGTTTATGATAATGTTTTGAACAACCAATATGCTATGCTTGTGCTGTGTTTCACCAGTCAGTAAAATGACATTTCTGTATCAGAGCTGTTTTCTTGTATTCTTCTATTTATTGGTGCTAAAATTAGGGTGCGCGTTATAAACGGGTACGATAATTTTCCCTAGTTTTACAAGGAAATTTGAGGTGCGCATTATACACAGGTGCGCCTTATATTCAGGAAATTACGGTAATCAATCAGGGGATAGTATCATTTCTCATATTTACGGTAGGACTGTTTATATTACTTTAACACACCTAATATAAAATAAATAGCACTTACACCAGATTTTAATGAAAAGAAGCAGAATAGAGGATACACAACGCCATCTTATCACAGAAGCCCAACGCGTCATGAGCAAGATTGACGCACCAACTCTTGCAATCAGTTCTCCTGGGCGGACAATGAGCAGGGCGCTCTGTCCTAAAACAAGTAGTATTGCCCAACCAGGATAACATGTTGATAGCGCGGGCTCGGTGGACGTCAAGATCTGTGTCGGTCGCCGTGGCAACCACGTCCCAGCCACAAAAGGATGATGCACGAACCTGACCTGCCACAGAGGGATGATCCCAAGACAACACCCAGCCACGCCTTCGGCCCGGCCCACTCCACCGCAGCTTTCAAAAAGAACTGAACATTTAGATAACACGGTCACTGCTCGGGAACATTTTCTATGTAGCCCTTGGATCCGACACTGCCTCTCCGTCGTCTGTTTTTGCCTTGTTTTTGACCATTTTCGACGAATAAATTGTCAACCTGTTTTCGGTGTGCCTTCTTCAAACTTTTGGAATATGGAGTCAGTACATAGGGTTAACATCGGAGTGAACGCGTGGAATCTTGGCCCACACCGGTTGGCTTGCGGGAGCGGTGCCAGCGGAACAGCATTTCGTCGGCTGGCGCTGTTTCCGCCGCTTGGCGGGTTGGGCCGAATTCCTTCAACTGTCCCACTAGCTTCGAGAGTTAACTCCGGCGTGTTTAGTGTGTCTCGCAGTGTTTTTTTTTTTTTCTCTCTGGCAACTGTGTTGAGAAAGAGTGTGTGTATAATGTAAACATGATACGAGTCATACACGTGCTTTTTATGGAAAATAATTTAATTATTTTTGTTCTAAATGGTAATATTGATTTTATTTAGAATATTTTGATATTATATATATTTTTAAATTTATTTGAACTTACTATTATACTTATGTTACAATTTGCTAATATGTATTGCAAAATGACAATTTTTTTTTTTTTTTAAACCCAGATATCTCAAAGTTAGATTTTAGAGCTGTAACTGCAATACTGTGATACCGTGAAACTGTGATATACAGTACTGTGCAAAAGTTTTAGGCAGGACACCTGCCTAAAACTTTTGCACAGTACTGTATGTATATTTTTTAAATTATTAAATTTATTAGGATCATGGAAGCTTCCACTTGGGGAAAATATATACATACAGTATATCATGTATATACATAATATAATAAAAATATACAGTACTGTATATATGTAAGGTTGATAAGGTTATCATACCGTCAGAATATCATCACACAATAAACTAACGTGTAGCGTTAGCCTAGCGTTCGCGTTAGCATTAACATTTAGCGCGGTGACTAAGACGAAAATTAAAATGGCTGCCGAAAACAACACAATTATGAAAATATTTTATAAAGCTTGAAAAGTTTACTAGTGTTGCTTTAATGCTGATTGCTAGCACACTTATTTCACATCACACTCAAAATTTCATTAAAAACAGACACGGAACCCATAAAAACGCTAGTAAATAGACTCTAGATGACTTGTAATCACAAATCTATATTTGACCACTTGTTCATGCGACCATTGAAGACCAACAGATAAACAGTGTACCAGATATGTATTTGGGGATTCTGTCCTTATATATGTATTTACAGTAATAACAACCAAATAACAATAATCAAAACATCCAAAGCACTTTCAAATAAATTCACACTTTTGATGCATCACCTTACAGACATACTTCTAATCTCAACATATAAATATACACTATATACAAAATAATCTTATAAAAAGGAAGAAAAGATCAGTGCGTCATTTTCTTAAATAACGAATGAAATACTAAAATAACATTATTGGTTCAGTAATTTCCATTGAAGGCGTCCTTGGTACAATAGTCACTTATTTCTTTGTCTTAAGTGTGAATTTTGCATAAGATTTTAAAACTTATCAAGGCCTTATCTGGAGTTTCCCTGCATGTGATAGTAGCGTTGCATGGCTTTGCATCTTTTTGTCCTGTGCAAAGGAATCAAGATAAGATAAGGCTCGGGGCACATAGTTTTGCTTAAGTATATAAGGCTCTGTGATCTAGGCTGTATACTGGACACTGTGTGATTTTTTCCCCCAAAGCTGATAACCAAAAAAATGAACCGTTTTTCAGTAAGCTTTTAAACAAGCGCAGAGCAGTTTTCTTGTTTGAATCATGAGCAATGAAACACATGGCAAAAAAAAGTCAACAATTCTTTCATGTGTTGACTGCCGCAATAAGTCGAAGGGAAGCGCATCAACATCATCTTGTCCTCGTCAACACTCAGATCCTCAGACGAACACAGAGGTCGGAACAAATCGCAATGCGCGACGTTCGGTCCCAAAGTCTTTACATTCTTCCAGAGTTTAGTAGCTTTAGTTCTATTGCATTCGTCGAGCACTCGGGCTCCGTCCAGTCATCAAGTTTTCAAGAGCAGCAACTTTGCATTTAAATAAATCCATGTCCCTCTCCACGCTTGTAAACAGTCCACAAGAAATGGTTGTCACATCTTCCAATTATTACACCTAAAAAGACAAGAGAGAGGCTTTTAGTGAGTACATCAGTTAACAATATCTCGATACAGCGATATATCGCGATATTTCGCAACCCGATCGGTTATCGACATGGTCCCGCCAAGTATCGATACTTTTATTTGATATATTGGCCATTGGATGCTGTAAACTGCTCAGTGTTTGTTGAGCAATTCCTTGGCGGTCCACTAGGAGCGCTCAAGAGTGACGGTGAAGGTAAAGTGCGCACAAGCCGTCTAGAGAAGAAGAGAGGAAGCTCCAAGTGAGTTGAAAAAACATAAAAAAGCTTCGTGGGAACAGTAAAGGAAAAAGTGACAAAAATATTGCAACAAATCATACATGTGGACACACTTTAGATTTTACACCAACAAGAAAGGAAGTAAGGTGAACAAGGACTTTGCTGTATGCAAGAATTGTCTAACAAAAATAAGGCTCACTGCCAGCTGGTGACGAAGTGGACACGGATTTCTTCACTACTTCACTTTCATCACTTGAGGCAGTGCTTCTCAATTATTTTCTGTTACGCCCCCCCAAGGAAGACGTAAATGTTTCGCGCTCCCCCAAACTCTGCCGCCACTGTAAATAGTATCATTTGTCTATAATATTACTATTATAAGTACGTCTCTGCCTCACATTGTATCCTTTTTTTCTGTTAGAGAAAATAACAGATCATCTTATAAAGTATAACGTTATTACCATTGTTTTGTTTGTAACAGAAAAGACTTAACGCGCATCAATTTGCCTGAACTAAAAAAAAAAAAAAGTCACATCCAAACTGTAAAAATACACTCAAGGTACATTTTTGACCATTTGATACTGAAAAATAAAATTAGTAAATATGCCAAAAAAAAAAGACCGAAAAAACAAAACTGAATAGGCAAAAAAAAGTGTCTTTGGACAGAAGGACAGTTTTTATTTTCGCTGCTCGCTGCTGACAGTATCACCTCCAGTTTGCAATGATGTGGGGTTATTTTGCACTGAGCATGCTAACAGTGCTCACTGGTTTACTGATATAACACTGACAAAGCGGGACGGTTGTTGGCAATATTCGGCACGTTTTCGCTAAAAAACAACCAAGCGGCTTATCAATGAGATTGGGGTCTAATGTCTTTAAGTGGTGTCTTAATTGATTTGGCTTCCAGCTGTCTGCTATTATCATTTTTAGACACAGTAAACAGTGGTGTTTCCTAATCTACCACTGTATTAAATGTTTAAGGCAAACGGCCCGACAAAAGCGCATTCTCGCCGGCCGAGGGAGAACCGTAGGTGAGGGCGGTCGTCGTGTCGATCACAAGCCGAAAATGGCACTTCTCGGGCGGACACGTGAGAACCGGAGAAGACAGTGGGTCGCTGCGTGAGTCCGGCCGGAAAACGGCTTTCGAAAACGGCGCACAGCTCTCCAGCTCTTCGTGAGTCTCTTCCATGTGCTCTTGCTTACTTCAAAAATACTGCGCGCACTTTGAAAATGAGAGCGCCACTGCCACTCACTGAGTGGATGTGCAAGTACACTTTATACTAGTACGGCGCAAAAAAAAAAGCGATGCCACCCTTGGCCCCTGGGGGGGGCACGCCACACTATTTGAGAAGTACTGACTTGAGGTAAGAAAGTTCATTCATTCATTTTCCATGCGTTTTGCAATGGAATTGATTTTTTTTATTTTACATGTATAATTTTGATGACATTTGGTGTTGAGTGATATAAAATAAACCAGGACCCAAAACTGGATGAAAATGAATATCGAACAAGCCTACATGAAGTTACTGATTTATTTGATATTATTTTAGAACCACTTCTAGTTTACTACACAAACTGTTATTAGGGCCATTTTGATGTAATAAGCTATAAAAATGGTTTGACTAGCTTCCAAGATATATAAGGTGATGTACATGATAATTAATGTAGCCTACATATTAAAAATAGGTAATTATTGCATTTTTAATTTCTATACATTCAATTCAAAATGTTTTAATTCACTCAATACTTCCAACACACCCCCCCAAAAAAATAATCAGGATTTCAACTCAAAAGCTATTAAGTAACTAATATTTTTTGTTTTATTTTGTTGTTTTTAAGGTGAGGAAAATTGTGACTGAGTCCGACATCTCAAATGCTGAAGCAGATGGTGGAAGTGCTCAAACCAATGCTTTTGGCATCAAAGGTCATATACGAAGAAAAGACCCACCAATTTTATCATTGCCCCACTCCAAGCTCAACTGCTGACTGACACCTACAGCACTGTTATTTATTTATTTTTTTAAAGATTTAAAACTTTAAAGAAATTAAGGGTGCCATTCATCATGATCTCTCCAAGAGATATCGGTAGTTGTGGTTTGTTTCCTCTATATGTGCAGGTACACAATTTTCAGTAGATTCATATTTTACAGCTATGTTGCACAGAAAAGGTGTCACTGTTTAACAAATGACTTATACAGTACTTTTTCTATTTTGAAATATCTTTTTTTTCTCCGTTTCAACAGTTGTATTGTAGAATATCATGTATCAAATTTCTGACCAATAGATTGATAATTGCTGTATTGTGATATCGTGAGAATCGTTATCGTATCGTGAGGTGCCCTGAGGTTCCCACCCCTAGTTAACTGCATGATTTAATAATGTAAACAGCTTGATGAGACAACTGTAATTGAACAAAATTGGTTGATTGATAAATCGCCTATCAACCCAAAACAGTTACGTTGTCCCTCAATAGACCCTACCCACGTGACGTCACAACTCCTTCCTCCTGACTGGTGCCGCCCAATTGTCCGTCAACACATCATGTTTCCCTGTTACATTCCTCCTATTTACGACGTGTTTTTCTGCTCGTTAACATTAATAATCAAAATGGTGAAGGCGTGTGTGGCGGTCGGTTGCAATAACAGCGAAGATAGACGGAGAAGACGGAGAGACTTGAAGTTCTACCGGATTCCGAGAGACCCGGAGAGAAGTGAGAGAGATGGGCTGCTGCAATTCGACGAGAAAACTGGGCTCCAAACGATTACGAGTAGTCATTTTATATCTGGTAAGATGCATTTAATATATATTTAGAGGGTTTTGGGCTGACAACCACAATTAAGATCATTGCTAGGCTAATCGCCGACAACATACACGTATGTATGTAGTGAGAGTGCTATCGCTAAACCATATAAACATTAAAAGCCCTAACTCCATTGACAAACGACATGAAATACATTAGACTTGACAGTGGATGTTAGCAATAACAAAAGATTTTGAATTGAAAATTTCGTAACTCACCTTTCCAAGCACAAGATAGATTCCTGCCGAATTTTAGTGGACGAGGACCTGTTTTACCCAACCAGCAACGAAGTATTTATAAGCCTCCAAGCTCTTAAAGTTTTTCAAACTTTCGTGAGAATAGGCTGATTTTGTGTGGACAGGATAGTTGTACAGTTCAGGGTAGCTAGCAGATGTCAGGCAAATACGGCGGAGACAGCGGGTCGAAAAACATCGATTTAGGCATCAAATATGGATCTGGCGAATGGATAAACTGAAGCTTTTCCACATAACGCCTTTTATGCAACGCATCAAGTGAGTTTACGGCATCCGAAAGCACCGGGTCTTCCATGAAATGCATTATAAATTGCTCGATCAATTGAGACCATTGATAATACAGACACAAAATGACGGACAAGTGGGCGGAACCATACAGCAAGCACGTGATTTTGTGACGTCGATGGGTAGGGTCTATAGTGAGACTTGTCTGAGTCTAAATTAACGTTGCACCGATACCGATACCAGTATCGGCGGGGGGGCCGATACGGCACTAAAATGGTTTGATTGATTGATTGATTGATTGATTGATTGATTTTTATTTCGAGCAATAACAACAAAAAACAACAAGTATGAAAAAAAATAAAATACAATAAAATAAAAATTAAACAGTCATGATGAATGTAACAAAAATTATAACAATACCTACACGTGTAGCTCGAAAAGGAGTGGGAAGAAGCCGAGCTTTTTGAGTCCCACCCCTATTTCACTCCAAAAATTCCATAGGAATGCAGTCACTGGTGGTATCGGTATCGACGAGTACCAACAAATAGGGCGCCGATACCATTTACTGAACGCAGTCTTCTTTCTCCTAACACTCACTACACTCTGTGTTGTGTGATGACACTAGGGTTGCAATGGTTCAGTTAGCCCACAGTTCGGTTTGAACCTCGGTTTTGGGATCACGGTTTCAGTTTGGTTTCGGTTTGCATTTTGCATTTTTTTAAAAATTTTTTTAACTGCCTTTATTTTACTTTAAAAAAACATGAAATAAACACTTAAAATGTAAACATTTTCCACTGTTAAAATGCCTCTTAGCTCTTTGGCTAGTGTAATGACTGACTACTGAAATACACACACAGTAGCAGGGCCAGCCCAGGCCAGTTGGGGGCCCTAAGCAAAATAATGCCCATATTTTTGGCGCACCATTTCGTCACAGTGTACTGTGAAACCCATACATGCAATCCAACCCATACGTCCATATTTTGTATATTAATCAGATTTTGTTGCACTGCATACTTCAGACCTCTCACCCCAAATGATTGTCAGTACTTACAGTAGATAGCGCCAAACCTTTTTCTAAAAGAGGAGAAGAAGTTAAGGAAGAACTTTTATTTTTTAAGCTTGAAATTAAGTATCAAAACTCACAAAAGTCAAATAAAGCAAACTGTAGTAAACAAAATAGAATATGAATTAAACAATTGCCAGATTGGGGGCCCCCTAGTGGTCAGGGGCCCTAAGCAGCTGCATAGTCTGCGTATACGCTGGCCCTGCACAGAAGTAAAAAAGTTACTTGGCAAAGTAACTGGTGATACCTTTCATGTTTTGTTTTTTTTTTCATTAAAAAAAACCAAACAAACAAACCCCAAAACATAGTAACCTTTGCTATGTTTGGAGGTCATTTAATGTTGTGAATCAACCGTTAAAGTTGATAAAATTGCTCCCGTTTTTGCATTAGTTCCCTTCTGTCTACTTTCGACATGTGAAAATGTTAAAACTGTTTCATCCTTTAAAGATAGACTCAAGTCAAGATTTTGCCGATTTAGGAGTATTTTAGATAAAAAGTTGCTTAGGTTCGCTCGTACTACAACAGAGCCTTTCTGAGACGTTTACTGCTCTAAAATGGCGGCTGTTTACTAACTCTACCGAGTCTGTCATTTTGCATGTAGTTCTATATGCATGAGATATCTAAGCGTAGATTGTATGCTGTCGGCTAAGTCAGGTAATATTGGAGCCACCTAGCCTAGCATCGTGTTTGCTACAGTGTCTCAACAAACACTCTTCCCTCTCAAAACATCACTGCTCTAGAGGAGATCTGCATGGAGGAATGGGCCAAAAATACTAGCAACAGTGTGTGAAAAGCTTGTGAAGAGAAAACGTTTGGCCTCTGTTATTGCCAACAAAGGGTACATAACAAACTATTGAGATGAAGTTTTGGTATAGACCGAATGCTTATTTTCCTCTATGATTTTCAAATAAATTCTTTAAAAATCAAAACAATGTGATTTTCTTTTTTTTTTCTTCCACATTCTGTCTCTCATGGTTGAGGTTTACCCATGTTGAGAATTACAGGCCTCTCTAATATTTTCAAGTGGGAGAACTTGCACAATTAGTGGTTGACTAAATACTTATTTGCCCCACTGTAGCAGCTGAGCCAATCCGTTTCCATTCTATCATATTGTTCAAACGAACTAAAAAAAGAAAAAAATGGATCAGGACTTGCAAGAAACACTGGAGACAGAATGTCGGATGAGACTCCGGCGTGGAAAGTTGAAATCGCGTAAATCAGGTACATCGTAACCTGGGGACTAATTGTAGTCTTGAAACTTGGTAGCTATGCAGCACGGGCCATTCTACATCAATCGTCAGAGCACCAGTTTTGATTAATTAATTGCTGACTGATTGGTGCCTGTGTTACCTGTAGGTTACAAGTTAGCCAGTAGAGGGCCTGCATTGACAGAATTCAGCCTGTAGTGTGCTGTAGCAGACTTGTCCTTGTTGTGTTCGGACATCCATTGCTTATAGACACAAAGTCGCATACTGTAGATCCCAATTGTAAACTTTGGGTGGTGTTGTTTTGAAAGTAGAAAGGTCTATTAGACATTCCTGAGTTGAGTAAGGCAGGGAAATTGGAGTAATTTCCTGTATTTGGCCATTTTTGGATATTTGGCGGGGTTTCGTCTTTGTAAAAATTCAGTTGAAGCCTCAAAAGCCTCTCGTTCGCTTCTCTATAGTCATTTCTGTAGGGACTATCCACTAGAAATTTTTACTACTACTCAATAGCCTTTTGTGTAAAAGGGTGACATATCTTCACTAAGCATGGAAAGTACCGATGACTTGACATTAAAATGGGGAACATACCTCAGTAGCAAGAATGCATTCCTGTTTTTCTTCTGCTATCACAAAGACAGCCTGGTACAAGGACTCTCTGGAAGAACATATTGTTGATATTTTGCATTCTGGCCTTTCACTGCGAAGACACAGACATGATGGTTAGTGGTCATGTTGAAATACCTTGACTCACAAGCATAATTTGTTCAGTGAAAAAGCAAATGTAGGAATTCAATTGGGTGTCACATCTCCGTGCTCCCCTTCCCCCAGTAAAATGGATTAATTTCCATTAATCTCTTACAGCCCCTCCCCCCCAAATGATTTACATTTAAATTTGAGGGTTTTTGTGTTTTCAATGGAAAAAAATATCAAGGAAATGAATGTAAAGATCTAGCTTTATGAAATGTTCATTAGACGTCTGCCTTTAATTTTTTAATTTTAGGGGCTTTTGACTGATCTTTCAAGACCCATCATGTTTTTTTTAATTTCTTTTATTAGGGATACAACAAATCAACCAAATGATACAAGAGAAAAAAAGTTTGGTTCCAAAGAGTTGTTTTAGAGACATCTAACGGCTGAGGTGGTTAGTGACGCATTACATCTACTCCGTTATATTTACTTGAGTAACTTTTTGAGAAAAATGTACTTCTAAGAGTAGTTTTACTAAGCTATGCTTTTTACTTTTACTTGAGTCGGATTTCTGAATAAAAAAACGCTACTCTTACCCCGCTACTTTGGGCTACACAAGAATCGTTACATTTTCCTCTTTTTTTCTACATACTAGATTTATTATTTTTCGTTGCCAGCGATGCCAAGAGTAGGTCCACCAAGGTTACCAATGAGACGTCGCTACAATAATCGAATGACTCCATTATAACTAAAGATGCACCGATACCGATACTAGTATCGGCAGGGGGCGCCGATCCGGCCAAAATGGTGGTATCAGTATCAGCGAGTACCAACAAAGACGGCGCCGATACCATTTACCGGTCCATTATTATAACATTTGACCGCAGCCTTTTTTTTTTTCTCCTGGCGCTCACTACACTTTGTCTCTGTGTTGTGTGATGACACGTGAACACCAAACAGCTATCGCTATTGGCCTGCTCCAGACCAATGAGAATGGGCCAATAGCCACTTCTGACCAATGACATGGCCGACATGGCGGCATGGCGGCGGTCGGGAAATATTTCAAAATAGAAATCCCGTCAATTAAAATCAATGGCTGCATGCAAGATTTGCGGCCTGAAAGTTTCAAGATGTGGAGTTAAATCGGCCAGTTTCAATACCTCGAACCTGATAAAACAGTTGAAGACGAAACGCAAACGAACAGAACGAGTTTGAGCCTGCAGGAGCAGGACTGCTATCCAGAGGAAGCAGGGCGCTGGACCGGAGCAACTATCTCTGGTCAGTTCACTTCGTCTACTTTACTTTTACTGTCTTTTAATGAAAGAAATGCCACAATAATTTGGGAAGTGTTTCCAAAGTAGGGTTGCCACCTTTCAGAAATAGAAATAAGGGACCCACCCCCTCCCGAAAAAACGAGGCTGATAGAGAGACGGGATGCTGTGGTCAATTATTATTACTTATTAGAGGTGTGCAAAATTTCCGATTCTTAGATTATTCGCGATTCGGCCGTGGAAGATTCAAGAATGATTCACAAACATCCAAATTACGATTATTGAAATATTCCAAGTAAAGCGGAAGTACACAACACTCAGCGCGCTGCGCGGTCTTCGGGACGGAACGGAGCGAGAGTAGCTAAACATCATGCTTCCCATTACCCGGCCCCTCGGGTAATGCCAATGCTCAACTCACGGCTCTAGCTCAACTCATGCAACGAGATAAAAAAAAAACAGTAACATACCTGACTGCTGCCGAAAAGCTGCTACAAGTACATCCATATAATGTTACGGTGGATATCATTTATGTAGGACTAGATGCATTATAGATTTGGTAGTGTTAGCAGCACATCTACAAAAAGCTAGATGCTGGCGTTATAAATGGCCGCCATCTTAAAGCAGTACACTTCCCTGCAAGGCTGTTGTAGCGAACCTTCCAAGCAAACCTAATTAACTTTTTATCTAAAATACTCCTAAATTGGTAAAATATTGACTTGAATCTATCTTTAAAATAGTTTTAAAACTTTCACATGTCGAAAGTAGACAAAAGGGAAATTATGGAATAACGGGAGCAATTTTAACAAATTTAACGGTTGATTCACAACATTAAATTAATTGAATGTAGTTTAAAGCTGCTGATACAGAATGGGGACTGGAGTTTTTTATTTAATGTTATTTTTGTATATTTGTTTACTGCTATATGTTAACTTGATACTGAAATAGTAGTGTGGTTTAGCCTGAAAGTATTTTTGAACAATTTCGGAACTAATGTACAAGACATTGAAAAAAAAAAAAGAGAGAAAAAAAAAAGGAGGGGGGTGCAACAATAATCGTTTTATAATCGAATCGGAGCCTCTAAATCGTAATTGTAATCGAATCGTTAGGTGCCCAGAGATTCCCAGCTCTATTACTTATAATTGTGAGCGTCCGCAAATGCGGAAACAAGGTTGGACCTCGAAGCGGACAACAAGCGGGGGATAAGTACAAGGGTTTAATGATTGCAAACAAAAAAATAACACGCGATCGCGGGATGGTAGAAATAACAAAAGGAGTCCGTGACAGCAGGTCGACGGAGCTCAATACTAAAAACTCGAAGATTAACTAAGACGATAGGCAGCCAGCCAAAAAGCCAAAATAAAAACACTCAAATACCTGCACAGGGTAGAGGTTACAAACGAGTGCAGCACACTAACAGAAAAAACCCAATGCAGGGGCGTAACAAGCAAATGTAGCGAGACTATAGTGCGAGATTTCAAATGGCGATCAGCAGAGCAAATATCTCGGCAGCCTTCTCTGAGCTCACCCGTGCTTAAATGCTGCGTTGATAAGCCCGCATTGGATTCAGGTGCGACGTCAGGAACGCCCCCACTAACAGCCCAGCAACAATACACAATCTAACCAGCAGCAGAATGTGACAATAATTTCATGAAAGTCGCACTGTTTGGCCTTTGAGAGGTTTAAAAAAAGTTTACTCAGTTCATTCAGAGTTTATTATTATGAACTTATTTTTAATTTCTTACTGTTGGGCTAGTATTATACTTTGTACTTGCCAAAAATAAATCCTCAAGATGGCATTTACATGATTAACATTCTTTCTGTGAGAGGGATGCACAGATAGAAAGACTTGTAATTCTTAAAGGATAAATGTGACTTTGTATATTGTGACTAAATATTGCCATCTAGTGTATTTGTTGAGCTTTCAGTAAATAATACTGTAGCCATTTAACTGTTCTGCCCAAATGCATGACGGGAAGTGCAACCATGACTGCGCGTAGTGGCACCAATTGATATATCTTCTCTGCGTTGGGAAATAAAATAGGGTGTAAAGAAAAAGATCAACTATTACCTTTCTTCCCCACATTGCTTTCCCACGATATTTCTAATTGTTGAGAGTGGGATTTTCAGGCTTTAGCCAATTAAAATTAGGCTCCAAACACTGCCAAAATTCACTGTACTCATTTTACGCTGCCTTTTAGCTCTATATATAGGTAAATCGGCGCCATTATAGATTGAACGCGACAATGCGTGAGTGGGTCGTGCAGCGGATGCGTTAATTGCGTTAAATATTTTGTGATTAATTAAAAAAAAATTAATTACCGCCGTTAACGCGATAAATTTGATAGCCCTACTTTAAGCTAAAACTAAAGACTCTGGATGAGTGTAAGACATTTTGTCTGTAACGTTAAATACAATCAGAAAATGATTTAATTAGAAAATATATATTTATTAAAAAAAGGCATGTCCGATATTTTTTTGCCGATTCCGATACTTTGAAAATGACGTGATCGGACCTGATCAACTCATAGACAATTTTTTTTTTTTTTTATGCCTTTATCTTACGTATATGAGGACCTACCTGTACATTCTACTCAGATGCTTTTTGTCGTCTATCTTTTCACAGTTTTCATCTTTATCTAGGAGGCATTGTTCATCTTTGTACCCCGTGAAGGCTTTATAGTCCATGTGGAATTGGTTGATGTGTTTGTGGTTGGATTTCTCACTGGAGCAATCCACCTCCATGTCCATTTTTTTGTTGGTGTTCTTGAGCTCTAATGTGGATATAAGGTTGCCTTTCTGGAAATCACTTTTGGTGAGGTTGTTCATGGTCTCAGAGTTCTGCTGCTGGTTTCTCTGCTTCTTCAACTGCTTCATGACCAAAATGAACATGCAGGAGAGCACAAGAAACGCCACAAGGCCGACGCCCAAGGTGATGGCCACCCAGCTGAGCTTCTCGTTGGACTCCCAGCCCATATTGGGGTCGGTAGACAAAGGCACGTGGGCGGACTGGCACTGTGGACCGCTGTAATGGGAGGGGCAGAGGCAGGACGGCTGACCTTCGCTGCCGACAGTGCAGGTGCCACCGTTGAGGCAGATCCAGGAGGCGCAGCGATCTGTCAGCCTATCGCAGTGTCGTCCGGTATAGCCGGGGGGGCACATACAAGTGTAGTCGTTGATGCGGTCTACGCAGGTAGAGCCGTTAGCGCAGGGATTTCTGGCGCACTCGTTGATGTTGATCTCACAACGCAGGCCTGTGAAGCCGGCGCGGCAATTGCACACACGCAGGTTGCCGTGCACCATGCAATGGCCACCTAATGGACAAAGAAGATCATTAAACATATATCGTAGGCACTTATTTAGGAGTAAATATTCTTAGAGTGGTATGAAAAAGTATCTGAACCTTTTAGTAGTTCTCACATTTCTGCATAAAATCACCATCAAATGTGATCTGATCTTTGTCAAAATCACACAGATGAAAATACAGCCAAATACCCATTTATAGGCTTTCATATTTTAATGAGGATAGCATGAAAACAATGATAGAAGGGGGAAAAATAAGTATGTGAACCCTCTGCCGAAGGAGACTTAAAGAGCAATTGAAACCAATTTTTACCAAACAATTTAAGTCAGGTGTGTGCCCAATCACTGATGAGTGGTTTAAAGCTACCCTGCCAACTATAAAACACACACCTGGTAAGAATTTTCTTGATGAGAAGCATTGTCTGATGTGCATCATGGCTAGATCAAAAGAGTTGTTTGAAGACCTGCGATCGAGGATTGTTGATTTGTATAAAGCTGGGAAAGGAGACAAAACTATCTCTAAAAGTCTGGATGTTCATCAATCGACAGTCAGAGAAGTTGTCTACAAATGGAGAGAGTTTGGCACTGTTGCGTCTCTCCCAAGGACTGGCCGTCCACCAAGGATAACGCCAAGAGTTCAGCGCAGAATACTCAGAGAGGTAAAAAAGAACCCTTGCGTGTCTGCCAAAGACTTACAGAAATCACTGGCAAAGTCCAATATCTCTGTGCACACATCATACAGTGCCTTGCAAAAGTATTCGGCCCCCTTGGATCTTGCAACCTTTCGTCACATTTCAAGCTTCAAACATAAAGATATGAAATTTAATTTTTTTGTCAAGAATCAACAACAAGTGGGACACAATCGTGAAGTGGAACAACATTTATTGGATAATTTAAACTTTTTTAACAAATAAAAAACTGAAAAGTGGGGCGTGCAATATTATTCGGCCCCTTTACTTTCAGTGCAGCAAACTCACTCCAGAAGTTCAGTGAGGATCTCTGAATGATCCAATGTTGTCCTAAATGACCGATGATGATAAATAGAATCCACCTGTGTGTAATCAAGTCTCCGTATAAATGCACCTGCTCTGTGATAGTCTCAAGGTTCTGTTTAAAGTGCAGAGAGCATTATGAAAACCAAGGAACACACCAGGCAGGTCCGAGATACTGTTGTGGAGAAGTCTAAAGCCGGATTTGGATACAAAAAGATTTCCAAAGCTTTAAACATCTCAAGGAGCACTGTGCAAGCCATCATATTGAAATGGAAGGAGCATCAGACCACTGCAAATCTACCAAGACCCGGCTGTCCTTCCAAACTTTCTTCTCAAACAAGGAGAAAACTGATCAGAGATGCAGCCAAGAGGCCCATGATCACTCTGGATGAACTGCAGAGATCTCAGCTGAGGTGGGAGAGTCTTTCCATAGGACAACAATCAGTCGTACACTGCACAAATCTGGCCTTTATGAAAGAGTGGCAAGAAGAAAGCCATTTCTCAAAGATATCCATAAAAAGTCTCGTTTAAAGTTTGCCACAAGCCACCTGGGAGACACACCACACATGTGGAAGAAGGTGCTCTGGTCAGATGAAACCAAAATTGAACTTTTTGGCCACAATGCAAAACGATATGTTTGGCGTAAAAGCAACACAGGTCATCACCCTGAACACACCATCCCCACTGTCAAACATGGTGGTGGCAGCATCATGGTTTGGGCCCGCTTTTCTTCAGCAGGGACAGGGAAGATGGTTAGAATTGACGGGAAGATGGATGCAGCCAAATACAGGAACATTCTGGAAGAAAACCTGTTGGTATCTGCACAAGACCTGAGACTGGGACGGAGATTTATCTTCCAACAGGACAATGATCCAAAACATAAAGCCAAATCTACAATGGAATGGTTCAAAAATAAACGTATCCAGGTGTTAGAATGGCCAAGTCAAAGTCCAGACCTGAATCCAATCGAGAATCTGTGGAAAGAGCTGAAGACTGCTGTTCACAAACACTCTCCATCCCACCTCACTGAGCTCGAGCTGTTTTGCAAGGAAGAATGGGCAAGAATGTCAGTCTCTCGATGTGCAAAAAAGATAGAAACATACCCCAAGCGACTTGCAGCTGTAATTGGAGCAAAAGGTGGCGCTACAAAGTATTAACGCAAGGGGGCCGAATAATATTGCACGCCCCACTTTTCAGTTTTTTATGTGTTAAAAAAGTTTAAATTATCCAATAAATTTTGTTCCACTTCACGATTGTGTCCCACTTGTTGTTGATTCTTGACAAAAAAATTAAATTTTATATCTTTATGTTTGAAGCCTGAAATGTGGCGAAAGGTTGCAAGGTTCAAGGGGGCCGAATACTTTTGCAAGGCACTGTATGTAAAACTATGGCTAAGAATGGTGTTCATGGGAGGACTCCACAGAGGAAGCCACGGCTGTCTAAAAATAAAAAACATTGTTGCTCATTTAATGTTCGCAAAAAGACAATTCCACAGAAGTTTAGGAAAAAACGTTTTGTGGACTGGATGAAACCAAAGTTGATTTTTTTTGGGAGTAACACAAAACGTCATGTGTGGAGGAAAAATGGAACAGCTCACCAACATCAACACCTCATCCCCACCGTGAAGCATGGTGGAGGGAGCATCATGATTTGGGGCTGTTTTGCTGCCTCAGGGCCTGGACAACTTGCGATCATTAATGGAAGAATGAATTCAAAAGTTTATCAGGATGTTTTACAGAAAAACCTGAGGCCGTCAGTCAGACAGTTGAAGCTTAAAAGAGGATGGATGCTGCAACAAGACAATGATCCAAAACACAGAAGTAAATCAACTTCAAAAAGGTTTCAGAAGAACAAAATACACGTTCTGGAGTGGCCAAGTCAAAGTCCAGACTTGAACCCCGTTGAGATGCTGTGCCATGACCTAAAGACAGCGATTCATTTCAGACATCCCATGAGTCTGACTTAACTACAGCAGTTTTGTAGGGAAGAATGGGCCAATATTAGTCCTGATTGATGTGTCAGACTGATCTGCAGCTACAGGAAGCGTCTGGTTGAAGTTATTGCTGCCTAAAGGGGGGCCACAAAATATTAAAGGTGATGGTTCACTTACTCATTTTCCCCCCTTCTGTCATCATTTGCATACTATCCTCATTCAAATATCAAAACCTATGAATTATTGGGTGGTTTTAGTTAAAGCAGACACTGTTTTTTCATCTGTGTGATTTTGACAAAGATCAGATCACATTTGATGAATTTTATGCAGAAATGTGAGAAATTCCAAAAGGTTCAGATACTTTTTCATACCACTTAAAAATATTTAAACTGTTTGGTTTTTATTTATTTATTATTATTATTATTTTTTTTTTTTTACATTTTTTAAAATTTGAAATTCAATCATTATTATTACTTTTTAAACAGCTTAACTGAAAAAAAACAAAACAAATAATTGTCTTTATTTATTTAAAACGTTTATTCATTTTGATGATTTTGAAAAAAATGGGAATCTTAAAAAACGTTGTTTATTAATATTCATTCCTCCTCACGAGGGTCACAGGGCTGCTGGAGCCAATCCCAGCTAACTATGGGTACACATATACAAAACAATACAGAACATCAACATAATATAACAGACATGAATGCTATGGTGGTGCATTACCATTAGTGCATTGTAGGGAAGTGCATTTATCCAATTTCTTCTCACAGTTGAGTCCAGTGTAGCCCGCTGGACACTCGCACACGTAGCTATGACCGTTCGCCGTCTCTTTACACTTGCCGCCAAGTAAGCAGGGCGTATCCATGCACGTCAGCGTCCGTTGTTCACAGTGTGTCCCGGTAAAGCCTAGTGGACATTCACACCTATATCCATTCTCCGTCTCCTGAAGGCAAAGAACGATATCAAAAAGCTTAGCTTCAGATGTTTTCTTTTCATATCCTGTTCACAAACGCCCCCTTCCCCAAACAAGCCCCTTCTGTCCTTTACTTTGCATCCTATTTACAGTACATTGCAAACTGGGAACTGGGTCATCCAAGACTTGACAATCAATTGCATCCTCCTGGACTCGCAGATAGGCAAAGGCAACAACAAAAACAGGAAAGTCTGTGTTGTGGGAAAGTAGAGCGAGGGACTTCCGCACTCACTAAGCAGTTGGCTCCGTTGCGACAGGGCCGTCTGTCACACACCCTGACATCCGAGTCGCAGTTGACCCCCGTAAAGCCCGGCAAGCAGGCGCAGGTGTAGCTGCCTTGGCCCGTGTTCATGCACGTGGCCCCGTTGGCGCATGGCTTGTGGTGTGTGCAGTAGTTCAGATCTGGGGAAGGTGAGGGTTTATTATACGAAATATATATTCATCATGCTATTCTAGGGTCCGATCACGTCATTTTCAAAGTATCGGAATCGGCAAAAAAATGTCGGACATGCCTTTTTTTTAATACATATATATATTTTAATTAGTGATGCACGATGATACATTTTTCAACCGATATCGATAATCGATAATTTCCTACCCCTTCCACCCGATGACCGATAATGTCACGCCGATAATTCTATTCAAATATGTATGTGAAATTTTAAAGTATACAAAGATCAAATATTACTGAGCAAAAAAGTAATTTAGTGCTATTATTTTCCCACATCAAATGTGAACAAGTAGTAAATTCCAACATCTAAACAATGGCAATGACATTGTGTAATGGTAAGCTTTTGGCAACAATTACTTCGAGCGTAAACACCCGGGTTGCACAAAAATGCTTTTAAAAGTAAGCCATTCTTAACATATATCACATTACTACACTGCAAAAACACCTCCTTAAAACAAGCAGAATTGGACAAAACTGTTGATTGCGCACATTTGGAGGCTAAATCAAGTATATAATTATCGGATTGCATTATCGGTGGAATTTTGTTTTATCTGGATTATCTGTGTGACGTCATAATTGCCATTATCGGCCGATAATTATCGGTGACCGATATTATCGTGCATCTCTAATTTTAATTAAATCGTTACAGACATAATGTGTTATACTCTTCCAGAGTCTTTAGTTTAAGCTTAAGGTAGGGTTATCAAATTTTTCGCCTTAACGGTTAGAATTAATATTTTTTAAATTTATCACGTTACAATATTCAACGCAATCAACGCATGCGCTGCACGACCCACTCACGCATTGTCGCGTTCAATCTATAATGGCGCCGTTTTACCCATACAGTATATAGAGCTAATAGGCAGCGTAAAATGAGTAGAGTGAATTTTGGCAGCCTTTGAACCTTTTTTTAAATGGCTAAAGCCTTACAATCCCTCTCCCAACGATTACAATAATCGTGGGAACCAATGTGGGGAAGAAAGGTAGTAGTTGATCTTTTTCTTAACACCACATGTTATTTCCCAACGCAGAGAAGATATATCAATTGGTACCACGACGCACAGTCATGGTTGCACATCCCATCATGCATTTGGGCAGAAGTTAAATGGCTACAGTATTATTTACTGAAAGTTCAACAAATACACTCGATGACAATATTTAGTCACAATATACAAAGTCACATTTATCCTTTAAGAATTACAAGTCTTTCTATCCGTGGATCCCTCTCACAGAAAGAATGTTAATAATGTAAATGCTATCTTGAGGATTTATTGTCATAATAAACAAATACAGTACTTATGTACTGTATGTTGAATGTATATAGTCCTCCGAGTTTTATTCATTTTTTTCTTAATGCATTGCCAAAATGTATATGATCAGAAAAATTATCGGGAATGATTGGAATTGAATCGGGAGCAAAAAAAAAGCAATCGGATCGGGAAATATCAGGATCGGCAGATACTCAAATTAAAACGATCGGGATCGGATCGGGAGCCAAAAAACATGATCGGAACAACCCTAGTGATTTAGCTTCCTTGATGGAAAGACAGCCTACCTTGGTCGCAAAGTATTCCGCCCCAGCCTTCCTTGCAGGCACACTCCCACGGCTCCGTGCATGTACCGTGTTTACATGATGGATGCGGTTTACACACATCACAGAAGACACCCTGCCAGCCTTCTCTGCATCTAAAAAAAAGACACCACTATTATTATTGGACCAAAACTCACAACAGAGATTAAGAAGGGAAACATAACAGTACTATACTACTATCATTACTTACAGTATTACTTTTTCCCATTTGTAAATTTAATGCAAAATAAAAAATGTTGAACGAGATAGTACCTTTTCTCATCGGCACCGTCTAACTGTTTGCATTATCCTAACACACTCAACTAGAGATGTCCCGATCGATCTATCGGGTCCGATCACGTCATTTTCAAAGTATCGGAATCGGCAAAAAAATATCGGACATGCCCTTTTTTAATATATATATATATTTTGATTAAATCGTTTTCTAATTGTATTTAACGTTACAGACATAATATGTTACACTCATCCAGAGTCTTTAGTTTAGGCTTAAGGTAGGGTTATCAAATTTATCCCGTTAAAATCACGTTAAAATATTTAACGCAATTAACGCATGCGCTGCACGACCCACTCACGCATCGTCGCGTTCAATCTGTAATGGCGCCGTTTTACCTATATATAGAGCTAAAAGGCAGCGTAAAATGAGTAGAGTGAATTTTGGCAGCCTTTGGAGCCTTTTTTTTAATTGGCTAAAACCTTACAATCCCTCTCCATATGATTAGAAATATCGTGGGAAGCAATGTGGGGAAGAAAGGTAGTAATTGATCTTTTTCTTAACACCCTATGTTATTTCCCAACGCAGGGGAAGATATATCAATTGGTACCAGTACGCACAGTCATGGTTGCACTTCCCATCACGCATTTGGCCAGAACAGTTAAATGGCTACAGTATCATTTACGGAAAGCTCAACAAATACACTAGATCGCAATATTTAGTCACAATATACGAAGTCACATTTATCCTTTAAGAATTACAAGTCTTTCTATCCGTGGATCCCTCTCACAGACAGAATGTTAATAATGCAAATGCCATCTTGAGGATTTATCGTCATAATAAACAAATACAGTACTTATGTACTGTATGTTGAATGTATATATTCGTCCGAGTTTTATTCATTTTTTCTTAATGCATTGCCAAAATGTATATGATCGGGAAAAATTATCGGGAATGATTGGAATTGAATCGGGAGGGGAAAAAAAAGCAATTGGGTCGGGAAATATCGGGATCGGCAGATACTCAAACTAAAACGATCGAATCGGGAGCAAAAAACATGATCGGAACAACCCTACACTCAACTCATTCACTCCCAGCCATTTTCACCGGAGCAACCCCATTCGCTCCCAGCCGTTTTACTGGATTTTGACTGATTTTGCAAGGCCCACAGAAAATTCTGCTCTATTTCTATATAAACATGGAACACACCAAAAGAAAGATTAGACTTTCTTCTTTCAGCGTGAAAAAAAGTTAGTTCATATCTTTTTCCATTCTTTAGAAATCAGCATAAAAAAACAGCTTGGTTTGAGCAATTTTCCCATTTCTGATGAAAAAACAGAGAAACTGAGATTTTTGTAAAAGCATACATTTCAAACATAACTTTGACTTTAACATAGCTATTTTTTGCTTTTGTGACATCCCAAACATCTGAATAATGTTTTCCTTCTACAAAATAACATAAACAAATAGACAAATAGAGCTTTTGATAGCAAAGTAACAATTTATTTTCACATAACTAAACTATTGAACTGAGAGATGACGCTGTTATGGCCGCGGCTGTCTCAGCAGACGGGATAAACTTTTCCCTCATCACCGTCTGTCTCATCAAGATAGATTTTTTTTTTAATCTTTCTTTGACGATTGTGTCGTTTTCTTTCCAATACACTCCTCCAATGTCTTTTGCCTTTTGTTTTCCATCATTCGCCACATTTTTCTCATGCTTCCTTTTTCGCAAGGTCCCTCCAACTTCCTTTTCCTGACTATTTTTCTTCACTTCCTTTCTTGGTCTTAGATGAGTTCTTACCAAATGCGCTACTGCCCTCCAGTGACCAGTTCTATTGCTTTAAAATGGGTTTTGAGCATTGTGCATTGTAGCGAAGTTGCATCAGAACCTAGAGATGCCTCTTGTAAAAAAAAAAAAAAAAAAAAAATGTAAAAGACGTATAAATACGTTTTTGGGACACTGACCCAATTAAAAATAGAACGTATTCATACATTTTTGGGAGCAAATGAGTTAATATACTCAATCTGGGAATAGTATCGTTTCTCGTATTTACTGTTTGACTGTTTGTATTAACACACCCAATATAAAATAAATAGCACGTATACCATAGTTTAAGGAAAACAAGCAGAATATAGGGCATAAAAGATACATGACGCCTTCCTATCACTGAAGCCCAATGTGTGCGTCATGCAACTGACTGAGCAGGATTGACGCTGACAAGCCCACGTCTGCACGACCAACTCTCGCAATCAGTTCTCCCGGACAGTCAAGAAGAACTGGCGGGACGCCCTGTCCCAACACAAGGAACACTGGAGAATGCCCGATATCCAACTGATAACACAACTGACAAGACTCCAAGAGCCCCTTTTGACGCTGAGGTGGCAAAATCCACAACCCTCGTTGCCCTGACAACAGTAACTCCCGAATCCTCCTGTCCAATCCACAAACAGACAATAATCTTAAACAACGCCCAGAAACAGTTTTCTTCCTGCCCATGGCCCACGCAGCGAGAGCCTTCGAAAGACTGAATGTTTAACTAATCGTGGTTTTTCTCAGGAACCTTTTGTTGATGTGTGATAGGGTGAACTTGCCTCCCCGCCATTTTGATCGCTGTCAACCTGAATAAATTGTCAACATGTTTTCAGTGTGCCTTCTTTAAACTTTTCAAAATGGAGTCAGTACAAAGGGTTAAGACTAGGGCTGTCAAAATTATCGCGTTAACGGGCGGTGATTAATTCTTTAAATTAATCATGTTAAACTATTTAACGCACTTAACCCATGCGCAGAACGACCCACCCACGCATTGCCGTGAACAGACTCCAATGGTGCAGTTTTATGGCTATTGAGAGCTAAAAGGCAGAGACAAACGAGTGGAGTGGACACTGGCATTCATTGGAGCCGCACTACTTATTGGTATAAGTGTAAAAGAATTATTATGCAGACAAAGAAAAAGGGGTTACATAAGCTTTACCATCTCTTCCACAACAAATAAATCTATTGTGGCGAGCGGAGTGGGGAAGAATGAGAGGAGAAGATCCCTGTATTGAACACAACGCAGAGAAGATATACCATTTGCAGCCACCACTGACAGTCATGGTTGCCCAACTTAACATCATGCATTTGGGCAGTTAAGAATAGTTAAGTTGTTACAGTATCATTTAGTGAAAGTACAACAAAAATAATATTCCTATCTCTAAAAAAAATAATGTTCACAAAAAGAAAAGCGCTCAATGCAAAGAGAAGTGGCATTCCCAATCAAAATAGCTGTGTAAAATAATACTAAGACTTTGGTCACTCAATTCAAACTTTTCGTTTAGCTCAACAAATACATTAGATGGCAATATTTTGTCACAATATACAAACTATCAAAATTACTATAAATTGTACTCACATTTATCTTTTAAGAATTACAAGTCTTTCTATCCTTGGATCTCGTTCACAGAAAGAATGTTTATAATGTTAATGCCATTTTGTGGATTTATTGTTATAATAAACAAATACAGTACTTATGTACAGTATGCTGAATGTATACATCCGTTTTATCTTTGCATTCCAACAATAATTAACAGAAAAATATGGCATATTTTAGAGATGGTTTGAATTGCGATTAATTACAATTAATTAATTTTTAAGCTGTGATTAACTCGATTAAAATTTTTTATCGTTTGGCAGCCCTAGTTAAGACTAAGGTGAACGTGCGGAGTTTGGCCTTCTGGCCAGATTGTTGGAGTCTTGCCGGCCCGGGTCGTTGGAGCTGCGCCAGTGCGGGTCCGGCGGTTCGGCTGGCGTGATTCCGGCAGTCTGGCTAGAAGGCCAGATTCCTTCAATCCTCACCAAGCTGCTTTCCAATTGTCCCATGTGATGTTGCAAAATCACAAGGGGTGCAAATACTTCTCACTGCATCTTATGTGGGAGTGTATGTTCACTGGTAATGGTTTACAGTTAACTTTGTGTAATTCAACAATGAAAATGGTGGAATTATATTTTTATAACAAATAAGTTACCAAACTCGCCAGCTGGCGAGTGCTTCCTGACTTTAACTGTTACCTTAGTCCAGTACTTCTCAAATAGTGAGACGTGCCCCCCAAGGGGGGCGCAGAGCGATGCCAGGGGTGGCGCGTGTGACCTCGGGGAACATGCTTTTTTTTTTTTTGCCGTACTAGAATAAAGTGTACTTACACATCCACTCAGTGGGTGGCAGTGGCGCTCTCATTTTCAAAGTGCGCGCAGTATTTTTGAAGTAAGCAAGAGCACACGGAAGAGACTCACGAAGAGCTGGAGAGCTGTGCGCCGTTTTCAAAAGCCGGTTTCCGGCCGGACTCACGCAGCGACCCACTGTCTTCTCCGGTTCTCACGTGTCTGCCCAAGAAGGGCCATTTTCGGCTTGGGATCGTCACGACGACCGCCCTCACCTACGGTTCTCCCTCGGCTGCCGAGAATGCGCTTTTTTCGGGCCGTTTGCCTTTTGGCTTTGACATTTAATACAGTGGTAGATGAGGAAAGACCACTGTTTACTATATCTAAAAATGATTATAGCGGACAGCCGGAAGCCAAATCAATTAAGACGCCACTTAAAGACTTTAGACCCCAATCTCATTGATAAGCGCTTGGTTGTTTTTCAGCGAAAACGTGCCGAATATTGCCAACAATCGTCCCGCTTTGTCAGTGTTGTATCAGTAAACCAGTGAGCACTGTTAGCATGCTCAGTGCAAAATAACCCCACGCCATTGCAAACTGGAGGTGATACTGTGAGCAGCGAAAATAAAAACTGTCCTTCTGTCCAAAGACACTCTTTGTTTT
This sequence comes from Corythoichthys intestinalis, assembly GCF_030265065.1. NCBI lineage: Eukaryota > Metazoa > Chordata > Actinopteri > Syngnathiformes > Syngnathidae > Corythoichthys > Corythoichthys intestinalis. The sequence continues at coordinate 48,866,836 of NC_080409.1, forward strand.
TCTCTTCTATTCAGTTTTGTTTTTTCGGTCCAATTTTTTGGCATATTGTCCGCGTGAGTTCATGTTTCTAATCAATTTGAATTTGTTATTATTTACTGATTCTATTTTTCAATATCAAATGGTCAAACATTTATCTTGAGTGTATTTTTACAGTTTGGATGTGATTTTTTTTTTTTTTTTTTTTAATTAATTCAGGCAAATTGATGCGTGTCAAGTGTTTTCTGTTACAAACAAAACAATGTTAATGAAGTTATACTTTATAAGTTGATCTCTTATTTTCTCTAATAGAGAAAAAAGGATACAATGTGAGGCAGAGGAGTACTTATAATAGTAATATTATAGACAAATGATACTATTTACAGTGGCGGCAGAGTTTGGGGGGGGCACGAAACATTTACGTCTTCCTTGGGGGGGCGTAACAGAAAATAACTGAGAAGCGCTGCATTAGTCGATCCCTACTAAAAAGGGCACGTTGTCTATTTTTTCCACGTACACTGTGAATTAAAGAATGTTAGAACAATAAAAACACAAATTTGATATTTTCTTCCTCGAGCTGATTTTTAGCTGTAGCGGATAGAACAAACTTTTCACAAATACTGTGGTTTAAAAAAAGCCTTTTTGTTTTTCCTGTTGTACCGAATCCATACCGAAGTATGTACCGACCTGTGTGACATAGTGACAATACATATATAGTGACATAGACAAGTGACATAGACGAACATTAAAAGTACACTGATCTTTTAGTAAATACTTACTTGCATTCTCCAGGTATTGTACAGTTTCCATTATTTTCATTGCAGCCTTCAAGACAGATCGCTGTGAAGAAAAAAAAAAAATAGAAGGACGTGAGAGGTTAATGTATAGGACCTTAATCAAAGTTGCTTCCTGGTTTTTGAATTTAAAGGCACAATTTGTTCTGCAAGTGACATTGATTTTGCATGCTGTTAAATGACCGGTTGCTTTAGTGCAGAGCAGATGCTTGTTCTTAAAGAGGCAAAAAAAAAAAAAAAACATGACAGCTGCCCCATTGTTGTCGGTGGGCAGTTCCAGCTCCGTTTGCAGCTGCCGCCTTGTACAGCCGCAACAATAGAAGGCGCAATTTAGTGGCGCGTGGCGGCCTATAATGCAGCGATTAACCCGGCAAGTGCCGCTCACAGCATCTCACTGGATTAAACGGTGAGAGAAAGTGCGCCAATTCTTCACATTGTCACCTTAACAGCCACTGGCTTCACAGATACAACAAATGTTCAGGTGCTTTTTGTGGCATTTTTTATGTCAGTGTTTAAGAAGAAAATAGAACAAAGGTAATTTTTTATAAGACATCATACTTTGTGGTTCAAATATAAAAAAAGAAAATAAAACCAGAGCCAAACTGACTTATTATTATCAATAATATTATTATTTTACTTGGAACAAAATTGAATTACGCAATGTAAATCCACTCGCAATAGTAAATATTAAAGTTTTCACTTATTTTCACCATATAATTTCTTTAACAGCTCATTTGTCATGTAAATATTCAATGTTAAGATATGGACACCTGCAGCTTATAGTCAGGTACGGCATTTATGTTAGGGCTGCAGCTATCGATTATTTTAGTAGTCGATTAATCGATGTACTAGTTAGTTTGAATAATCGAGTAATCGGATAAGCAACATAAAAAAATTAAAATACCTGAGCTGAGCCTCGAACAGTGTAAAAGAAAATGAATGAATGAGGATCTAAGTACAACAAAAGAATAGTTGGCTAACTTAAATTGCAAAAGTTCACTAGCTTAAATGCTATAAAATGCTGAGGTGTTTTTTTTTTTTTTTTTTTTTTTTTTTTTTTTACAATACCCTTAACAAATGATTCAAACACATTTTCCCACAAAAAAAACACCTAAAAATTAGGGCTATCAAAATTATCGCGTTAATGGGCGGTAATTAATTTTTTAAATTAATCACGTTAAAATATTTGACGCAATTAACGCACATGCCCCGCGCAGACAGATTTAAATGACAGTACAGTGAAATGCCAATTTGTTAATTGTGTTTTATGGAGTTTTGCCGCCCTCTGCTGGTGCTTGGGTGTGACTGATTTTATAGGTTTCAGCACCCATGAGCATTGTGTAAGCAATTATTGACATCAACAATAGCGGGCTACTAGTTTATTTTTTGATTGAAAATTTTACAAATTTAATTGAAACGAAAACATTAAGAGGGGTTTTAATATAAAATTTCTATACCTTGTACTAACATTTATCTTTTAAGAACTACAAGTCTTTCTATCCATGGATCGCTTTAACAGACTGTTAATAATGTTAATGCCATCTTGTTGATTTATTGTTATAATAAACAAATACAGTCCTTATGTACCATATGTTGAATGTATATATCTGTCTTGTGTCTTATCTTTCCATTCCAACAATAATTTACAGAAAAATATGGCATATTTTATAGATGGTTTGAATGGCGATTAAATGCGATTAATTACGATTAATTAATTTTTAAGCTGTAATTAACTCAATTAAAAATTTTAATCGTTTGACAGCCCTACTAAAAATACCTAACTAAATTATAAATAATAATAATAATAATTATAAATAAACTAAATTACGAATGCATTAAAAAACATTAGGTCAAAGAAAAACTTTGCTTATGTTTGTCTCAACAGGGAGCAGCTGGATTCAGCCATGTGAAATGAGCTATGTCATATTCACTGTCACCATTAAAGGGCAGTGTATCCACCCAAATCAATAAAACTAAAGGCAAACACTTTCAAAACAAACCATGATTACGCCACTTTGATTAATCGAATACCCGAAGCAGCAAAATTTAATTCGAATCTTATTTCTAATCGAATTGCTCGAGTTAACCAATTAATCGATGCAGCATTCATTTTTGTAGATTAATTTAAAAATATCGTGAAATTTGGACATTGCGGCTAATAATCAGGTGCGCTTTATAGTCCAAACTATTTGTCAAACTTTAGTGAAAATACAGCTTCATTTATACTGGGGACAAAAATGGCACCCATGAAAATAAAATAACCCCACTACTTTACAAAGCCTAGAAAGCAAACTACTAACTTGTGCCCTTAAATGACAAAAAAAAAAGTGCCCATATGGTGTCTTTACTCGTGCTTACGTTCTTGGCAGTATTGTCCCTTCCATCCTGGCAGACACGCTATTTGCCCGTCAGGCTTGCAGGTGTAGTGGCCAAAAACGTCGTCTCTGGCAGCGCATATTTTGGAACAAGTGTCCCCGTAGTAATTGTCATTGCAGATGAAGCGGTATGAGTACCTTAGCTCCGTCTGCGTCCCGCTCTGCACTTCCTGGGACCACTCATTCCCTATTCCCACCTGTCTTTGGATGGCAAAAGAGCCAATCAACAATTCAGGGTTGGTGGTATCTGGAGGAAAGAATACAGGCGTTGAGGAATACAGGTAGTTCCATTCCTACGCTGTTGACGTCACCCGAATTTCCGCGTAAGTCTGAATGAACCCTTGAGGTATCCCTAAATACCCCCTAAATCTCAAAATAACTATCCAAAAACATGCTTTATATGTCATTGTACTGTCCTCGCCAAGACATTGGAGCTAAGTACTAGCTAGACAGCTAACGAGGCTGTAATCTTTCCCATCTCTCGCTCTCTCACTTGGCTGCGCGACTTTTTCATGGGAGCAAATGTCCTCTTCTTCGTGAGTGCGCAAATACCATACGTGGAGATTAAGGGCCCCCTGGTGGCCAAAAATGTCATTGCATGTAACTTACTTTCTTATACATATGAATTACTTTGTCAGTAAAATGTTGTCTATAAACTTTGTAGGGCAATAAACCAAACAACAAAAATGAATAAAATGAATTTTTTTTTTTTTTTAGAATAGGTCAAAATTATTTTTCAAACACATCATGTGACTAGCACCTTTAAAGACTGCCATTTGCTTTGCTTAGCCAAAACCACCTAAGGACAGATTCTGGCTGGAATATTCAGTCAAAAAGGATGCGGCGTCTACATCTCTACCAGGTAAGACAGAAAAACATGCACACTCAGATGCACTTCCAGACACACACAGCGGTATGTACGAGCATGTGCTAAGCTACTATCCGAGCATATATCTTGTAAGTTAATCTCCACTTATGGCAAATAGGTTCTTCTTCGTGTGTACATGCGCTCTTACTCGCGTGAGGAAGTACTACCTGTTTTACCCCCAAATAATAGCATGCATCACAAAACAAAAGTCAACATTAAAATCAAATACACATTTTTGCCAAAGGACAGAACAGTTATACATACAGTTTTTAATTTTCGTCTTAGTTTTCATCTTTTGAACTATAATCCTTATTCGTCTTAGTCATATTTTTGTCATTTCAAAATGTGTTGGTATTCGACTTGTTTTTGTTGATGAAAACTCAGACTAATTTAAACTAGTTTTAGTCGACGTTAACTCAACAAAAGTTTCACTCTAAAAATAAGTTAGAAAAGGTTTCCAATGAACAATGACAGACGAGCACATATTGTAGCATCTACAAATCCATCACGTTTTATCATCGAGTTATACCCGCTTGGACGCCATGAACTGTAAAAATGTTGTCCAAGAGTTTAGGGGGACGCTCGCCGTTAGCAATAACCTAATGTTAACGTGAACGTGAATGCTATGCTAACGCTACGAGTTACATTTAGCACTCAGCACAGACCTTACTGGGCAAAAGCAACATTGCATATTCTCTGTTGCCGAGATAAGAAGACAAATCTTACCGTGTGTGTCTCAAAACAAGCAATGGGAGACTGGAGAGGACACTAGACTAGTGGGTGAGTTGGGGCGTCACAGCACGACACATGAGTTACACAACCAGGCAGGCTAACCACATATAAAATGTCACACAATGTGAACATGCGATGAAAACTATGGCGCATTTTCGGCTCGTTCTCATCTCGCCAGACGAAAACTGGCATTATTGTCGTTAAGTTTTAGTCTCCCAAGATACATTTTATAGCTCGTTATCGTCTCGTCATCGTCATGAAAAAATTGTTTGTCGACGAAATGTTTTTGTTTTTGTTATTGTCATCGTTGACGAAAACAACACTGCGCCACGGCTTCCCGTCGGAGCCTGGGTCAGGCAGAGCGTTGAGGGAACTTTCACTACACTAAACTCAAACACACGCTGCATTCTAACTCTGGATTTAGGTGGAAACAGGACAAAGGTTTTAGCACATGCAAGCAGGCATGAGGGTCTCAAGAATGATTTGGTGGAGGATTCTAGGTAATTATTATCTAAAATCTCTTTGAAACTTTGTGGAAAAAATGAAATTAATGGAAAAAATAGCTTTAGCTTGAAATATTTACAGTATGTATCATGAATGATAACTGCCCGTTTTTTGTTTGTTTGTTTTTTTCTTTTAACCAAGGATCTAGACTGTTTATGTTTATATTTATAGAAATTCCGGGATTTACGCATTATTGACATGAATTTTCAACTTAAAAAGCTCTTTATTTTGTGATGACCGCCATATTGGATTTTCTATCCATACACAATAGAGTAACTTTAAATTCAAATAATCAGGTAATTTTCCAGTTTTTGGGCAAAAAACTATTAATTTGGACATTTCTGCGTCCATACCAAAAAAAAAAAAAAAATCTGCTTTAACATTTGAATCTAAAAACGATGAGGATCCAGATAGCTGGCAAGATATGCTGAGGCAATAGTGACATCGGAATTCAACCTACAGTGCCTTGCAAAAGTATTCGGCCCCCTTGAACCTTGCAACCTTTCGCCACATTTCAGGCTTCAAACATAAAGATATAAAATTTTAATTTTTTGTCAAGAATCAACAACAAGTGGGACACAATCGTGAAGTGGAACAACATTTATTGGATAATTTCAACTTTTTTAACAAATAAAAAACTGAAAAGTGGGGCGTGCAATATTATTCGGCCCCCTTGCGTTAATACTTTGTAGCGCCACCTTTTGCTCCAATTACAGCTGTAAGTCGCTTGGGGTATGTTTCTATCAGTTTTGCACATCGAGAGACTGACATTCTTGCCCATTCTTCCTTGCAAAACAGCTCGAGCTCAGTGAGGTTGGATGGAGAGTGTTTGTGAACAGCAGTCTTCAGCTCTTTCCACAGATTCTCGATTGGATTCAGGTCTGGACTTTGACTTGGCCATTCTAACACCTGGATACGTTTATTTTTGAACCATTCCATTGTAGATTTGGCTTTATGTTTTGGATCATTGTCCTGTTGGAAGATAAATCTCCGTCCCAGTCTCAGGTCTTGTGCAGATACCAACAGGTTTTCTTCCAGAATGTTCCTGTATTTGGCTGCATCCATCTTCCCGTCAATTTTAACCATCTTCCCTGTCCCTGCTGATGAAAAGCAGGCCCAAACCATGATGCTGCCACCACCATGTTTGACAGTGGGGATGGTGTGTTCAGGGTGATGAGCTGTGTTGCTTTTACGCCAAACATATCGTTTTGCATTGTGGCCAAAAAGTTCAATTTTGGTTTCATCTGACCAGAGCACCTTCTTCCACATGTTTGGTGTGTCTCCCAGGTGGCTTGTGGCAAACTTTCAACGAGACTTTTTATGGATATCTTTGAGAAATGGCTTTCTTCTGGCCACTCTTCCATAAAGGCCAGATTTGTGCAGTGTACGACTGATTGTTGTCCTATGGACAGACTCTCCCACCACAGATGTAGATCTCTGCAGTTCATCCAGAGTGATCATGGGCCTCTTGGCTGCATCTCGGATCAGTTTTCTCCTTGTTTGAGAAGAAAGTTTGGAAGGACGACCGGGTCTTGGTAGATTTGCAGTGGTCTGATGCTCCTTCCATTTCAATATGATGGCTTGCACAGTGCTCCTTGAAATGTTTAAAGCTAGGGAAATCTTTTTGTATCCAAATCTGGTTTTAAACTTCTCCACAACAGTATCTGGGACCTGCCTGGTGTGTTCCTTGGTTTTCATAATGCTGTCTGCACTTTAAACAGAACCCTGAGACTATCACAGAGCAGGTGTATTTATACGGAGACTTGATTACACACAGGTGGATTCTATTTATCATCATCGGTCATTTAGGACAACATTGGATCATTCAGAGATCCTCACTGAACTTCTGGAGTGAGTTTGCTGCGCTGAAAGTAAAGGGGCCGAATAATATTGCACGCCCCACTTTTCAGTTTTTTATTTGTTAAAAAAGTTTAAATTATCCAATAAATGTTGTTCCACTTCACGATTGTGTCCCACTTGTTGTTGATTCTTGACCAAAAAAATCAAATTTCATATCTTTATGTTTGAAGCCTGAAATGTGGCGAAAGGTTGCAAGATTCAAGGGGGCCAAATACTTTTGCAAGGCACTGTAAATACTGTAAGTTGTGATTGTATATAAAAAATGCAAAATTTGCTTTTGTTGAGTAAAATTCAGATGATTCTGACTGTTTTCCTCAAATAAGTTTCTGGTGTGATTTATTAGCTGTTGAACGGTTACAATTGTCAAAATTGCACTAAGTAAAACAACAATGTAAGTCGCTATTTTTGGGTGAAAACTTGTATTGTATGTTAAATCTTGCTATTGATCCAGAAAATATAGGTGATTATCTCTGCATTTGGTGATTTTTGTGCATCTAGAGTAGTATATGATAATTTTATTGCCCTTTTTTTATACTTATATAAAAAATAATTAATCGGGATTTTATCACGAACGACTTTGAATTTCTTGAAGCCGCTGCACATGGAGGCTCATTTATGTCTGAGGGAGGTGCCTGTTTTGGTTTAGGTCACTAGGGGCTTTGGTTTTGAAAATATTTGAATTTTAAGTTTTTGAAAATAGGCCCCCTACGGAGCGACACCCTGTTTCTTGTCAACCGATAGTGAAGTCTATGTTGATAAAATACTGTGAGGTACAATGAGGTACTGTTTACGCGACTTAAAAAAAACAAAAAACGACTGAAGACAAAAGGGCGGACGAGACTCCACCGTCATAAAGTCGAAATCATGTAAGTCGGGTACGTCGTATCCTGGGGACTACCTGTATTTGATACAGAAGCCCTCTTTTTCTGCCAATAACATTTTTTATAATTCTTTCATTGGTTAATTTCTCCTTAGGCTTAGATGTTAATAATAGTCTTTTTTAAATGCACTACAAAGGCTGATTTACTCGACAAGTGACAAGATGGTAAACTGAATATCATTATTTAGTCTAGTGTCACTATTAGTACCCCCTCAAAAAATACTTAGCTTTCCATGTACCTCCACAATGAAATATGGTCATGTGAAAAAATTAGGACACCCTATGGCAGCCTGTGTGTTTTTAACAGGACACCATCATTCAATCCCACTTAAAATTGCAAAAATAACACACAGGGGTATCACATCAGGTGCACATGATTAGAACATCAATACCCAGTGTTTTGAAGGAGGTTTGCCTTATTTAAACCTCAAATTTAGTTTGGTGTGCCTGGAAAATGGTCTACAATTGGAAGACATTAAAAAAAAAAACTGCCAACAGGCCCAGGTCTGTCCATCCTAGCAAGTTCACCCCAAGAGCAGACCGCAAGATTGTAAAAGAAGTCTCCAAAACTCGTAAAATGTCATGACGGGACCTACAGCAGGCTCTTGCTACGCTTGATGTGAAACTGCATGCCTCTACAATCAGAAACAGACTTCACAAGTTTAACCTTCATGGGAGGTGTGCAAGGAGGAAACCTTTGCTCTCCAAGAAGAACATGAAGGCCAGACTGAAGTTTGCCAGAGTGAATGTAGACAAAGACCAGGACTTCTGGAATAATGTTCTTTGGACAGATGAATCTAAAATTGAGTTATTTGGACACCAGAACATAGGACATGTTTGGCGGAAACCCAATACAGGATTCCAGGAAAAGGACCTCAAACCAATTGTGAAGCATAGAGGTGGAAGTGTCATGGTTTGGGGATGCTTTGCTGCAGTAGGACCTGGTCAACTCACCATCATAGAATCCAACATGAGTCAAAGCCCAGACCTTAATCCCATTGAGATGCTGTGGGGTGACTTGAAACGGGCTGTACATGCAAGAAACCCCTCAAATATCTCACAGCTGAAAGTAATCTGCGTTGAGGAGTGCATACCTGTTAAGTTTCACGATTTGGTCGGGAGACTCCCGATTTTGACCCCAATGCTCACGCCTCACGATTAGAAAGCCAAATCTCCCGATTTTCCAAAAATGTCTTTTTTTTTTTTTTTTTACATTTTTGTTTGTCACCGTTTTGTAACGATACCATTCGGCCCGATTCGGAAAGTGACCAACAACGAATAGCCTGGCCGTCTCCGACTTCCCCGCCCTCACTCCCCTTCAGAGCTGGAAAAGCCTAACCAATCATCTGACAGGGAGGGAAGAGGCGAAGCACCACCGACTTCCCAAGATGCTGGCACTAATAAACCGGCTTTTAGACTGGTTCAAGTCTTTATTTTGGAAGGAAGAGATGGAGCTGACCCTGGTCGGCCTCCAGTATTCTGGAAAAACGACGTTCGTCAACGTAATTGCCGTAAGTCTTACCTGCCAGCGATAGCTAACTAGCCTAATGCTAATAGCATTAGAGCTAATGATGGGAGAACGATGACGAGGAAGAAGTCGCTGCTTTACTCTGTGTTTTCGTGGATCAAACATCATGGAATATTAAACCACTGCGGTCCTACCCCCACAATATATGAATTTAAGTGAGAAAGCATATCGTTACTTACTTGAAGTTTAATCATTTAGATTCGCTATTATGCTAAAGCTAAAGTGTATACTATACACTTTATTACATTATATCATTATTACTGTGCTGAAACAAAAAATATAAAGTTTCAATTCTAGGTTACAATTCAATTAAAAAACTGCCATGACAAAGATACTTTTAAAAACAAATATGATTAATTTTCTAAATGATGTAATTAAAGTTTTTAATCTTGCTGATTTAGTCTGACGAAACCCTAATTGGAGTGATGGTTGATGAGATGAAGAGGCTGCTGAGGAAGCTGATGTCCAAATTTGTGCAAATGGATGTGATCACGAAAGCTGAGGATATCCTAGATGTTGATTACAGGAACAAGGAGAACTGGCATGACAGAGGCAACATAGCAGTATCACATGATGCCAGACAATACATGGAGCAAGTTGAAGACTATCTCTGATGCCACCAAAAAGAGGTTCTTTGACAGTGTAGTTAATTTTACACAAGTGTTGTGACCAAAATGAACTTGGAAAAAAATGGTTGCATTTTGTCTTAGCGATTGTCGCGCGCGCGTCATCGGGGTTGGCAAACAGAAATCTCCCTATTTGCAATTTCTACAACTTAACAGGTATGGGAGTGATGTCAAAGACTGGTAGATGGCTACAAAAAGCATCTCACTGAAGTTATTTCAGCTAAAGGGAGTAACACTAGCTATTAGGTGGTAGGGTGTCCTAACTTTTTCCTCAGTTAGAATATGCATTTTTATTGATATATTTGGTTTTATGAGTAAAACAATGTTAATTTTTGTTGTTTACCTGCAATGAAATCACTTTCTTTTCCAGAGATAAAGAAAAACAAGATCAAAAATTGATATGTGAACATTTCTTTATCAAGAACTGAATATTTAATGGAGTGTCCTAATTTTTTCACATGACTGTTACATGAAAAATACGCTTCAATTCTCATCAAAATGGCTCTTTTTCAGTTGTTAATACTTCATATTATTTTAAAACACTGTAACAGTTGGTGATTGAATGCAAAATTAATTGTTCTTGGGGCCCCCTGGTGGTGGTAGAGCCCAAAAATGTGCCTGTTTGGGTTTAATACATTGTTAATTGACAATATGATCATTGTGGAGACGGTGTGAAAGGGTGGGGATACTTTTTGGCAAGGACTCATGCGCTCACTTAAAACGGTGCACTTTCCCACGCAGGGCCAAAATAAAACAAAGGAAGTTGCAATTGTTTTGGGGAGATTTGCTTTCAGTGTGAGTCACAAGACATCCTAGTGGACACAAGTCCAGAACTCGGACAATGCCATATGTATTTGTCGTCACGTGATGTATGAACTGCTTATTGATTTGGGGGGAAATAAGCATGATGTAACAGGGAAGGAAGCTGTGCTTTTGTAAATGTCTCCCTCTAGTGGATATTAATGCTATGATGCCCAGTTTTTCTTTCTAATATAGTCATTTACCTCCAGGTTCTTCAGCAGACGAATGCCAAGCTTCAATAATCAGTGAGAAGGCACCCTGAGGAAGGAAAAATATTTATACAAAACGTTGGAGAGAGACAGACAGAAAAATAATACTACATACTGTATTATTACTTGTATATTAATAAATATTGATAATATTACAGTTGTGTTAAGACAGTGGTTCTTAACTTTGTTAAGGCTACTGAACCCCACAAGTTTCACATGCGCATTCACAGAACCCTTCAGAATTAAATATAAAAGCTTTTTTTTTTTTTTTAATTCAAAAGTGATATAGCTAAGCTATAGCAAGCTAATATCTGAGTGAATTCCCATTGAAATTAATTCAAATTTCAAATATGCTACAAATAATTGTGTCTTTTGCTGTTGGAAAATGAAATTTTTCTCTTTTCATGTCTACATTCTCATTTCAGTGTCGCATCATTGCATCACATATTATTTTTATAGCGTAAAATATGAAGCAAATGTTTTTTTTACCCTATACTTCCTCGTATCAAGTATGGGTCAACCATAGACTTCATAATGTATTGTCGGGACACGGGGCCGATTAATAGGAGGCCTATCACCTTGAAAGCTGACCGAGTGGAAACACAGACAAAGAGCTTTTTACGGTGAAAACTCTTGTGAATAAATGCTTAAATCCCTGAATTCTTTATAGATATGGACGTAAAACAGTCTAAATTCTTGGTTAAAAGCAAAAAAAAAAAAAAAAAAAAAAAACGGGCAGTTAGCATTTATTTTACATAAATATGTCGAAAGTGCTTCTTTAAGCCACTGCTGTGCCGCCTTATCCCCACAAAGAGCTTTTTCTGTTGAAAATTCTTGTGAATAAATGGTTAAATCCCTGAATTCTTTACAGATATGAACGTAAAACAGTCTTGATTCTTTGTTAAAACAGCAAAGAACTGGGCAGTTAGCATTTATTTTACGTAAAAATGTCAAAAGTACTGCTAGTCTTTAAGCAAATGTAGCGCCACTTTATCACCACAATGAGCTTTTTACGTTGAAAATTCTTGTGAATAGATGCCTGAATTCTTTACAGATATGAACGTAAAACAGTCCCTTAACCGGGCAGTTAGCATTTATTTTACGTAACTATTGCGAATCATGACGCCAATGCCGTAGTGGTTAATTTCTCCCATTGTTTTTTTTTCACAACGTCTCAAAATGCAAGCATGGTACGAAATATATAATAATTACCTCGAATCGGCGAACAAATCACTCATGAGACAATCCTTTCTGTTTGTATGCGGTACAGCTTTCGTACTTTTTCAACCTAAATCCGGCGTTGGATCGCTGCATGTGTGTGAGAATAACGGCGACCGACTTTGACCAACTAAAGCGGCGTGTGGGACAACAGCCCCCTACTTGAAGGCATGCCTCAGTGTCTGGGGAATGTGTCCCGTGTCTTTGGGTCAACCTTCCACTGAGCAAACCAATTTCTCCTCCTCTTACATAGAAGGCTAGCAGTTGAAAGAAATTGAATTACGGTAAGCTTGTAAATTGAGGCCAAACCAGTCCAAAACTTATTCTAAAATGACACTTTGCGTTTAGTCAGTGTACAAAAATAGCGCCATGTGCGTCTTAACATTCATCGAACCTCTTAGACTTACTCACCGAACCTCTGGAGTTTGATCGAACCCAGGTTAGGAACTACCGTGTTAAGATGTAATTAAATGATCATTCCTGTATACAGTGATCCCAAGCTACTTAAGTTAACAATGTTGATAGATGTTTGTGTCTGATCTTCCTGGACTACAGAAGTGCCGCATGCGTCAATCATCGTTTAACTTGCTAAACAGTTGCTGTGGCAACTCATTGTGTGCAACCCCAGTAGTACACCAGCCACGTCTACAGTGCGAAAACGTTGCCGCGGCATCAACGAAGTGAAACGCGGCCAATAAAGTCAATCAGCCAGTGCACAACAGATGTGTCCTAGAAGTGGCGCAACGCATCGTACGCGAAAAGAACGGCAGAGTTTAATATTTGACGCGAGACACGACCCTCCTGCATCAGTACTACTAGGTAGGATCCGGCAGATTGGAGGTCACTGGTGTAAAAATATGGTGAATCCAGTCGATTTTCAAAATAATATGCAATTAAATGTTATTAATTTATGTGTGCCGCTATGACTTGAGAAAATCCATCAATAAAGCTTTAGAAAAAACGTTCATTAGAGAAAAAAAATGATTTATTGAGGCATTTGATTTGTAAAATACATGTTAAAATTAGGGCTGTCAAACGATTAAAATTTTTAATCGAGTTAATCACAGCTTAAAAATTAATTAATCGCAATTCAAACCATCTATAAAACATACCATATTTTTCTGTAAATTATTGTTGGAACAGAAAGATAAGACACAAGATGAATATATAAATTCAACATACTGTACATAAGTACTGTATTTGTTTATTATAACAATAAATCAACAAGATGGCATTCACATTAACATTCTGTTAGAGCGATCCATGGATAGAAAGACTTAAAAGATAAATGTGAGTACAAGTTCTAGAAATTTTGTATTCAAACCCCTCTTAATGTTATCGTTTTAATAAAATTTGTAAAATTTTCAATCAAAAAATGAACTAGTAGCTCGCCATTGTTGATGTCAATAATTACACAATGCTCATTGTGCTTAAACCCATAAATTCAGTTGCACCAAAGCGCCAGCAGAGGGAGACAAAAAACACAAGTAACAAGTGGACATGACACTGTGCTGTCATTTTAATCTGTTTTGGCGGGGCATGTGCGTTAATTGCGTCAAATATTTTAACGTGATTAATTTAAAAAATTAATTACCGCCCGTTAACGCGATATTTTAGACAGCCCTAGTTAAAATCTTTGTCATTGGGATTACTTTTCTCTTTAGCACAGGACTTCTTTTTTCTTCTTTCTTTTCAGAAAGAAAGGTGACCAATACGCATGGTCTGAAAGGCAAATTGTTGTTGTATTATTTTATATTTGAATACCCTCTACTCTCACGCGATCTTGCAATCGTTGCATGATCCGATCGAGCCAATCCACAGACGCTCTGCCCGTAAAACGTGTCCTATGGAAATTGTGGGCTAGTGAAGCGCCGGCATCGCTGACGCGCCGTAGACGTGCCTGGTGTGTTATCGGGGTAAGTGAGCAGCTTAGGAGGATTTGAGTAGACTCACTATGAAGGATTTAATAAAGCCAAGCATTTTCCTACTACTTTATTCTTGTTTTCTAAATAATTTCGTGGGACAGTAACATGTTTATAACTTATCATAAATATTACATTTGAAGTGCATCAAAAACAATATATATACCGTAATTTTCGCACTATAAGGCACACCTGACTATAAGCCGCCACCCACCAAATTTGACACGAAAACATTTGTTCATAGATAAGCCGCACTGGACTATAAGCCGCAGCTGTCCTCACTGTATTATGGGATATTTACACTAGGGCTGTCAAACAATTTAAATTTTTAATCGAGTTAGTTACAGCTTAAAAATTAATGAATCGTAATTAATCGCAATTCAAACCATCTATAAAATATGCCATATTTTTCTGTAAATTATTGTTGGAATGGAAAGATAAGACACAAGACGGATATTTACATTCAACATACGGTACATAAGTACTGTATTTGTTTATTATAACAATAAATCAACAAGATGGCATTAAGATTATTAACATTCTGTTAAAGCGATCCATGGATAGAAAGACTTGTAGTTCTTAAAAGATAAATGTGAGTACAAGTCATAGAAATTTTATATTAAAACCCCTCAATGTTTTCGTTTTAATAGAATTTGTAAAATTTTCAATCAAAAAATAAATTAGTAGCTCGCCATTGTTGATGTCAATAATTACACAATGCTCATTCATGGTGCTGAAACCTACAAAATCAGTCGCACCCAAGCGCCAGCAGAGGGCGACAAAACGCCAAAAAAACACAAATAACAAGTGCACATTACACTGTGCTGTCATTTTAATCTGTTTGAGCGGGGCATGTGCGTTAATTGCGTCAAATATTTTAACGTGATTAATTTAAAAAATGAATTACCGCCCGTTAACGCGATAATTTTGACAGCCCTAATTTACACAAGATATTAACCGGTAACACTTTATGTGAGAGCGGCATCATACAACTGTCATAAGACCAAATGAACCACCATGAAGCTTTGAACCAATTGGCTGCAAAGCTTCATTGCTTCAAGAAGCTTAATTTGGCCATCACAGCTCCCTTCGGGGAGACGGTCAACCTCTATTGCCGCCTGCTGTCAACACTGTTGTTGTCCAACATGCCTCCTAGCATGCACTGCAGCGCTACAGATGTAAATAACAATCAACATTCATGTTTTAAGCTAATTATATCTTCAGTTACTGTTCCAATTGGTTCATCAATTGCTAGTTATGGTATTTGCCAACACTTTATTTGATAGTAGCACCATAAGACTGTCAATAGACAATCACAATTATGACATGACACTGTCATGAGCATTAATGAATGCTTGTAACAGATGTCATTTGGTCTTTTCCGGCAAATGAGCTCACTTTTGAATGCATGTAAAATATCCGAGCTGGACATACATGGAGTTAGTGACATAATTTGCCGGACAACACTTAAGGACATCTGTCATAAGCATTTAATAATGCCCATGATAGTGTCATGTCATAATTATGACGGTCTTATGGCAGTTTTATGACGCCGCTGTCAAATAAAGTGTTACCTATTAACCCAATGAATCAACAAATAAGCTGCAGGATTCAAAATGAAGGAAAAAAGTAGCGGTTTATAGTCCGAAAATTACGGTACATATTCTTTTAATTATACTCTGGAAAAAAAGTGAAAAACATGCCTTATATGTGTCTTTTTCCAATGCTGAATCGAATAAATACATTGAACACGCACAACAATTTTTAAAATTTTTTTTTAATGCGCTACTTCGCGGTTTTTGACGTATCGCGGCAGGTTGTGGTCCCCATTAACCGCGAAAAACGAGGGATCCGTTTAATAGTACATTGTACATACACACAGTCCAACTCCAGAATATCATTTTTGCTTCATGACTTATGAACTCTAATTAATTGCTAAAGCATAAAAAGAGGCTGTAATTTAGTGAATTTTCATATCGCAAATACGGTTCTTTTTTTTTTCTTTTCTTTTTTTTTTTTTTTTTTTAAACATATTTTAATGTGTAATGTGTTTAATTTTTCGTCACTAAGTTGCTTACCGGCCAAGTGAAGTTAAGCGGCAACCGCAGCCTGGTGTCCGGCTGCATGCTGAACGAGTCGGTGCCCAAAACAGGTGTAATGGCCTTGGCAAAAAGACAAGCTCCGGGAGACACCACGGTTTGGAAATTCTTCAGACAAACCGTGAAAAAAGTCCTGCAGCCGCTCGCGCCGCAGCTTCTTCCACTGGCCAGCGAACCTTTGGAATTATCAAAGTGATGCAGATCGATCTCGAACACACCTGATCCCCGAACCTAGACACGGAGGGAAATTTCAGCGAGGAAAATGCACATTTTCACGCAAACTTTAAACTTTTTTTTTTTTTTTTTTTTTAGAAATTATCATTATTGCAGAAAAGTCACCGTACCTGAGTAAAACATGTTATAACTATTGCGAGAATAGATGTGAACCAAACGGCCATCCTTTAGAGCTTGATGTGCGTATCCTTAGAAGTGTTTAGTCCAAAAATCCTGGCGCTGGGGAGGGAGATCCAAAATGCAAATAAATAGAATCCCGCAGAAGTTCCAGCTCCAAGGGAAGAATTATCCAGTGCAAAAGGAGTGGTTAGACCGATATCAAAAACGTTAATATCCACAAGTGAGTCATTCTGCGGTCTTTGTGATGTCCATCCATTGTGGCGGTCACTTGTGTTACTTTGCTGTCGGGGTGCTGCTGCTGCTGCTGCTTTAGTGGCACCTGTGAGGTCGGGAGTGATGCGTGTGCATGCATGTGGACGAGCATCAGTGCATGTTGTCACCGACTGTGGTTACTGTCACGTCTCCCTCCATGCCTTTATATCCCCCAGCTGTCAGGGACATTACAATAAACACCGCCCCCTCTCCTGTACAACCCCCAACCCTTTGATCCACTTCTCGATTTTGACGTAGTTAAAAAAAAAAAAAAAAAAAAAAGGTCTGAAGAGTATGTGCTGTGCTATGGAATAATACGGGGAAAAAACGACTAACGAAACAACTTTTGATTTTTGTTGTTGGTGTTTTCTTTTAAAAATATATTATAAGGTAGGGGTCCCCAAACTTTTTCCTGTGAGGGCCACATAACGTTTCCCTTCTCTGATGAGGGGCCGGGGTCAGTTTGTAACAGAAAAGGTGTGACGATTGCAGGAGTGCCTAAATGTAAAAATTTATTGTTTTTCAGAAAGCCACAATCAGATACTCCTTCGTGGATTCTCCACGAAACAAAAGTAAATAAAATATATATATAATATAATATAATATAATATAATATAATATAATATAATATAATATAATATAATATAATATAATATAATATAATTAGGGCTGTCAAACGATTAAAATTTTTAATCGAGTTAAATACAGCTAAAAAAAATTGTAATTAATCGCAATTCAAACTATCTATAAACTATGCCATATTTTTCTGTAAATTATTGTTGGGATGGAAAGATAAGACACAAGACGGATATATACATTCAACATACGGTACATAAGTACTGTATTTGTTCATTATAACAATAAATCAACATGATGGCATTAACATTATTAACATTCTGTTAAAGCGATCCATGGATAGAAAGACTTGTAGTTCTTAAAAGATAAATATGAGTACAAGTTATAGAAATTTTATATTAAAACCCCTCTTAATGTTTTCGTTTTAATAAAATTTGTAAAATTTTCAAACAAAAAATAAACTAGTAGCTCGCCATTGTTGATGTCAATAATTACACAATGCTCATGGTGCTGAAACCCATAAAATCAGTCGCACCCAAGCGCCAGCAGAGGGCGACAAAACACCAAAAAACACCAGTAACAAGTGGACATTACACTGTGCTGTCATTTTTATCTGTTTGAGGGGGGCATGTGCGTTAAATGCGTCAAACATTTTACATGATTAATTTAAAAAATTAATTACCGCCTGTTAACGTGATAATTTTGACAGCCCTAGTCTAAATACGATTTTTTTTCAACATAAAATTTGACACGTCATCTGTCTCTACATATCGAGATACGACGATTTACGACAGTTTATCAGTTTTATCATGGGTCCGGAGAAGGTTATTGCAGGTGGTACTAGTGGTGAAAAAAGGAGATGGTGATGCTTACCATTAATAAGAAGATAAGAAATCCTAGAAAAATATGAACGCCATGTGCGTGTGAGTGAACTGGCAAGACAATACGGCCAGATTATGTCTACGATCTCGACGGTCTTCAAGCAGATGGAGGCCTTCAAAAATGTTCAAAGCATCCGAGAGGACGACTATTCTCTCCAAACATCGTAGCCATACGCGGAGAATATGGGGGGGGCGGGGGCCTAGCCCCCCTGTTGGCCGAACATATCATTGCATGTAATTGACTTTCCAATACAGTGGTACCTCGACATACGATCGCTTCAACACACGATCTATTCGACATCCGACGTAAAATTTGACTCGCCATTTGTTTCTACATCCAACGAAATGCTCGAAATACGACGATTTATGAGGCTCACTAATTGAAAAATATGAGCGTGGAGGGCACGTACGTGAAATGCTTGACAATACTCCTGTGACCTCCGTTTCCCAGACTTTATAAGTAAAGGTGACAACCATTGGCAAAGAGCTCGCCAGTTTCTTTAGGTTTTCAATCATTTCTTTCAAAACTTGTGCAACACAACACGCCAACTGCCAGCAAACAAAGGACGTGAAAAGTGAAAGTAATATCTCAACTGCACGTTCTCACTTTGCTGTCAGCCTCGCGGTGCGTTCAGGTACAACACACAAAATACAATACAATATAATATAATATAATATAATATAATATAATATAATATAATATAATATAATATAATGTTATATAATATTATATTATATTATATTATATTATATTATATTATATTATATTATATTATATTATATTATATTATATTATATTATATATTTAGGGCTGTCAAAATTATCACGTTAATGGGTGGTAATTAATTTTTTAAATTAATCACGTTAAAATATTTGACACATTTAACACACATGCCCCACTCAAACAGATAAAAATGACAGCACACTGTAATGTCCACTTGTTACTTGTGTTTTTTGGTGTTTTGTCGTCCTCTGCTGGCGCTTGGGTGCAACTGATTTTATGGGTTTCAGCACCATGAGCATTGTGTAATTATTGACATCAACAATGGCGAGCTACTAGTTTATTTTTTGTTTGAAAATTTTACAAATTTTATTAAAACGAAAGCATTAAGAGTGGTTTTAAGATAACATTTCTATAACTTGTACTAACATTTATCTTTTAAGAACTACATGTCTTTCTATCCATGGATCGCTTTAAGAGAATGTTAATAATGTTAATGCCATCTTGTTGATTTATTGTCATAATAAACAAAAACAGTACTTAAGTACCGTATGTTGAATGTATATAGTTGTGGTCAAAAGTTTACATACACTTGTGAAGAACATAATGTCATGGCTCTCTTGAGTTTCCAGTTATTTCTACAACTCTGATTTTTCTCCGATAGAGTGATTGGAACAGATACTTCTTTGTCACAAAAAACATTCATGAAGTTTGGTTCTTTTATGACTTTATTATGGGTTAACAGAAAAAGTGATCAAATCTGCTGGGTCAAACATATAAATACATGGATCTGAAAAAGCGAATCATTGACTTGAACAAGTCAGGAAAGTCACTTGGAGCCATGTCAAAGCAGCTGCAGGTCCCAAGAGCAACAGTGCAGACAGTTGTTTATAAGTATAAAGTGCATGGCACTGTTTTGTCACTGCCACGATCAGGAAGAAAACGCAAGCTATCACCTGCTGCTGAGAGAAAATTGGTCAGGAGGATGAAGATTCAACCGAGAATCACCAAAAAGCAGATCTGCCAAGAATTAGAAGCTGCTGGAACACAGGTGTGAGTGTCCACAGTCAAGCTTGTTTTGCATCTCCATGGACTGAGAGGCTGCCGTGCAAGAAGGAAACCCTTGCTCCAAAAGCGGCACCTTAAGGCTCGACTGAAGTTTGCTGCTGATCACATGGACAAAGATAAGACCTTCTGGAGGAAAGTTCTGTGTCAGACGAAACAAAAATCCAGCTGTTTGGCCACAATGCCCAGCAATATGTTTGGAGGAGAAAAGGTGAGGCCTTTAACCCCAAGTACACCATGCCTACCGTCAAGCACGGTGGTGGTAGTATTATGCTGTGGGGCTGTTTTGCTGCCAATGGAACTGGTGCTTTACAGAGAGTAAATGGGATAATGAAGAAGGAGGATTACCTTCAAATTCTTCAAGATAACCTAACGTCATCAGCCCGAAGATTGGGTCTTGGGCGCAATTGGGTGTTCCAACAGGACAATGACCCCAAACACACATCAAAAGTGGTAATGGAATGGCTAAATCAGGCTAGAATTAAGGTTTTCGAATGGCCTTCCCAAAGTCCTGACTTAAACCCAATTGAGAACTTGTGGACAATGCTAAAGAAACAAGTCCATGTCAGAAAGCCATCAAATTTAACTGAACTGCACCAATTCTGTCAAGAGGAGTGGTCAAAGATTCAACCAGATGCTTGCCAGAAGCTTGTGGATGGCTACCAAAAGCACCTAATTGAAGTGAAAATGGCCAAGGGACATGTTACCAAATATTAGCGCTGCTGTATGTATATTTTTGACCTAGCAGATTTGATCACTTTTTTCTGTTCACCCATAATAAAGTCATAAAAGAACCAAACTTCATGAATGTTTTTTGTGACAAAGAAATATCTGTTCCAATCACTCTATCAGAGAAAAATCAGAGTTGTAGAAATAACTGGAAACTCAAGAGAGCCATGACATTATGTTCTTCACAAGTGTATGTAAACTTTTGACCACAACTGTAGATCCATCTTATGTCTTATCTTTCCATTCCAACAATAATTTACAGAAAAATATGGCATATTTTATAGATGGTTTGAATTGCGATTAATTACGATTAATTAATTTTTAAGCTGTAATTAACTCGATTAAAGATTTTAATCATTTGACAGCCCTAATTTAGACACGTTTGTATGTCAAGGTACCACTGTATATGTATATGCTTTTGTAACGACAAATTACAGTAAAGTGTGAGAAAAATCCGCGACTATTCACAGTTGTTTATTATGCTTGTTTAAAAGGACCCAAACAATAGTAAGCACCCAGCTGTTATTGTACATTATTATACATCATAACCATTAATGTCACCAATTGAAAAGCCATTTGTGTCAATTGGCGAGACTATTGGCACTTTGTTGACTAAAAAAACATCCACTCACACTACTTTGAGAACACTTTCATCCCCTTTCAAGTGTGTGCAATTGTTCCAAAGGGGCAAGAGAAAAATAAAGTGAAAAAGGTATATAAAGCTTTCCGAAACTGAAATTCCTTTTACTATACACTTTTTCTTAGCTCATGCTGGGCACAGGGTATTGTGTGCTTTATCACTCCTGCAACAGGCCAAATGTGTCCGGGCAGGATTTACAGTAAGGGAACAGGATTTTGCCACTGTTCCCTGGCTATGAAGGAGCGTGGCTGCGTAGCCCTCCTGCAGTGATGACTTCATCTCCAACCCTTGCTACCTATGACTTATTGCTTGGAAACTGCAATTAGGGAACAGACATTGGAGTGTTAAGTATGAAGCAGTGTGACTAATTGCACATTTCATTTCATTTCACTTGGAATATTTATTATTAGCACCACTGCCTGCTTTGTTCAAATGCCGGCTTTAAATAGCAAGTAAAGGTTTCACCCAATTTTCAGGTATAGACAAGTGAAAATGACTTGTGACATCCGTCCTTAGGGTTTGAAAAGGTGCTGCGCAGAAATGGCTGTTGATAGGAGTGGACTCCTGGGGATCCATGAACAACAGTTTTTAACTGTAGCGTAGAGCCGGGCCGTCTACCGAAAATTTACCAAAATTCTTCACGATGACGGACGTAATTTTGACCTTGCTGGTAAATTCGGTAATTCAATAAAACAAGAAAAATCTAGTCTTTTCATCCCGCTTTGACTGTGTGTTGTTGGCTATGTTCATTCCCCTTTAAGAAAGCAGTCAGTGTGCTTACAGTGGGGCAAATAAGTATTTAATCAACCACCAATTGTGCAAGTTCTCCTACTTGAGAAGATTAGAGAGGCCTGTAATTGTCAACATGAGTAAACCTCAACCATGACAGACAGAATGTGGAAAAAAACCCAGAAAAACACATTGTTTGATTTTTACATAATTTATTTCCAAATTAGAGTGGAAAATAAGTATTTGGTCACCTAAAAACAAGCAAGATTTCTGGTTGTCAAAGAGGTCTAACTTCTTCTAACGAGGTCTAACGAGGCTCCACTCGTTACCTGTATTAATGGCACCTGTTTTAACTCATTATCGGTATAAAAGACACCTGTCCACAAACTCAGTCAGTCACACTCCAAACTCCACTATGGCCAAGACCAAAGAGCTGTCGAAGGACACCAGAGACAAAATTGTAGACCTGCACCAGGCTGGGAAGACTGAATCTGCAATAGGTAAAACGCTTGGTGTAAAGAAATCAACTGTAGGAGCCATTATTAGAAAATGGAAGACATACGAGACCACTGATAATCTCCCGCGATCTGGGGTTCCATGCAATATCTCACCCCGTGGCGTCAAAATGATAACAAGAACGATGAGCAAAAATCCCAGAACCACACGGGGGACCTAGTGAATGACCTAAAGAGAGCTGGGACCACAGTAACAAAGGCTATTATCAGCAACAGAATGTGCCACCAGGGACTCAAATCCTGCACTGCCAGATGTGTCCCCCTGCTGAAGCCAGTACACGTCCAGACCCGTCTGCAGTTCGCTAGAGAGCATTTGGATGATCCAGAAGAGGACTGGGAGAATGTGTTGTGGTCAGATGAAACCAAAGTAGAACTTTTTGGTAGAAACACAGGTTCTCGTGTTTGGAGGAGAAAGAATACTGAATTGCATCCGAAGAATACCATACCCACTGTGAAGCATGGGGATGGAAACATCATGCTTTGGGGCTGTTTTTCTGCAAAAGGACCAGGACGACTGTTCTGTGTAAAGGAAAGAATGAATGGGGGCATGTATCGAGAGAATTTGAGTGAAAATCTCCTTCCATCAGCAAGGGCATTGAAGATGAGACGTAGCTGGGTCTTTCAGCATGACAATGATTCCAAACACACAGCCAGGGCAACAAAGGAGTGGCTTCGTAAGAAGCATTTCAAGGTCCTGGAGTGGCCTAGCCAGTCTCCAGATCTCAACCCCATAAAAAATCTGTGGAAGGAGTTGAAAGTCTGTGTTGCCCAACGGCAGCCCCAAAACATCACTGCTCGAGAGGAGATCTGCATGGAAGAATGGGCCAAAATACCAGCAACAGTGTGTGAAAAGCTTGTGAAGAGTTACAGAAAACATTTGGCCTCCGTTATTGCCAACAAAGGGTACATAACAAAGTATTGAGATGAACTTTTGGTATTGACCAAATACTTATTTTCCACCATGATTTGCAAATAAATTCTTTAAAAATCAAACAATGTGATTTTCTGTTTTTTTTTTCCACATTCTGTCTCTCATGGTTGTGGTTTATCCATGTTGACTATTACAGGCCTCTCTAATATTTTCAAGTGGGAGAACATGCACAATTAGTGGTTGACTAAATACTTATTTGCCCAACTGTACGTATGAAGTCACGTGGTTATCAGGAACTCAAATAAACAGAAGCCTGGTAGGCTAACGCTAGCGGCTATCGCTACAAGCAAACTTGGTGGAGTTGGGCTTAAGGGAGCTTCGCCAAACTTTCACCCGACATTAAGTAGATTCTTGGCGGCCTCCAAATGGGCTTTCACTTGCTTTCCTCCCTGGTTCTCACGATTTTAGGAGAGGGTGCGTTCTAGTGGTAGCCAGGCCACATGCTAACGATAGCGGCTAACGCTATAAAATTAACATGATTGAGTCAGATAGCGGCTCAAACCTTGTCAAAACGGCTGAACTTAATGAGTGGATTGGGCATGGACTGCATCTAGCAAGTAACAAGTGGACATTGTGACACTGTGCTGTCATTTTAATCTGTTTGAGCGGGGCATGTGCGTTAATTGCGTTAAATATTTTAACGTGATTAATTTAAAAAATTAATTACCGCCAGTTAACGCGATAATTTTGACAGCCCTAATATATATATATTTTTCAATCCAGCGTCTTGTTGTGCAGTACTCAAAGCCACAACATATCATCACAGCACATTTAAATTTGTCCATCAAACTGTAAAGTTTGAAAGCCAACTGCAACATTGCAATTGTAAGAGACCTGTCTATTGCCTATAAGACGGGGCTGTAAAGCTTAGTAATGCTCCTTTACTTTATTTATTCAGTCCATAATTAGTCATTCTTTATACAGCAATCATTTTAATTTATCATTATTTGGATTGTATCAATGAATGTATACAAGGAATTAAATGAAAGAGAATTCAACACTTGGGTTATTTAAACTGAGCCAATGCAGACAATTATCTCACAGGCTCTTTTCTATGGTGTTACTCCTGAATAAACACAGTTTTGGAACCTCCACGGTTCCATCTGCAGCCACAATAGGAAATCATTTTTCTCAGTGACAGTGTTTTGTAAAGCTGACTTGTGATTGTTCTAACAGCCTCTCAGCTGGCGTCCAAACCTTAAACACAACAAGCTGATTAAGCTGAGAGCTACATAAGGGCCTCTTGTGTAGGCCAGGATTGGATATGGTATTAGAAACTGTTTGATTCACTTTGTTTAGTTCTGCGAGAAACAATATTCTGATTTGAAACACGGTGCTGGCATGGATACATCTAGTGTGAAATACAAGCAAGTGGAGTCGGTCCAGTTTTTTGATTGGCTCGAGAAGGGGTGTTAAACTAATCTCTGTCGCAGGCCATACTATCACTATATAAATGTTTAACTCATTTGGCTGCCATTAACGGCGTTAGACGTCTAATCTATTTTAACTGGGAAGGGGCAAATGAACAAAGGTATAATCACTTGTTCCAGTTTAACTCGATTGGACGTTGTTTTCCGAAATTTCCGGGTTCGCGGTGAGTCAGCCACCAGCACACTTTTGCTCAATAAAGGATGTTTATTGATTAAAAAATGCAGAATAAATGAGATTTATTGATTACAATCCCACATGAGCAAGCAACAAGTATCAAAACAAGAACAAGTGGTAACGATGACTAGAGATGGGAATCGAAATCAGATTCCAATTCCGAACCGGTTCCTAGTGTTTCGAGGCCTCGACATCACAATGAGAAAGCCTTAACGATTCCTTTGACGATTCCTAAAGACGCGTATTGCGTCGGGACGTGTCTTGTTGTCCAGACGCATCAAACTAGCATGGCGCCAAGAACCACTCGCTCCAAAGTTTGGCTACACTTCACCAGGAAAGAGGGTGAAAATGAAAGGTTACGATGGTTTAGCACGAGAATGGCAGCCGTAAACATAACAATGACAGCACGTAGGTTCAAACGCTCGAAAGTGTGTCTTCACTTCGCGAGGAAAAATTACAACAAAGCGACTTGCAGTCCTGGACTGTCCTTACAGAGAGGCTAAGGCTCAGTCCTGGCTATACAGCTAGCTAAACCCCCAAATGACGATGCAGAAGACGTTGGTATAATTTGCTGACTTTATTCAACCACCATTTGAAGAGTGAAACTAAAAACAGAAATTAAACAAATCAATTTCGTCCCCAATAACAAACAGGTTTGCATCAACGTAAATCAGCGATGATTAGCTGCTAAGACAGTAATAATAAACGGTTAGCATGCGTTTGCTAGCATTAGCACATAGTTCAAACCACTACACAGCTGGATTTAAGTGTCCGATCGCGAGTGGAAACACACAACAACACAGAAGATGATACATACAGGCGTTGCTTCTGTAGATATTTTACAAACATGAACAAAAACAAAGAACGTAGGCTCGTAGCAGTGTTTCCCTCTCTCACTAACTTACTCACCCGCTTGGATGCGGCATTTCTTCTTCGTGTGTAAGCGCGCTCTTCTTCACGTGAGCGCGTTCTTCTTCACGTGAGGAAGCGCAACGGCGCCCCCACTTGAGCGTGAAAGCGCCATAAAAACTAAAAGGTTAAGGCATGCATTTCAAAATAATGGTAAATAATACACTTTAACCCAGGGGTCCCCAAACTACCGCCCGCCTCCACTTTTGGTCCAGCCCCTGAACAATACCAGAGAGCATTTTGAATTTTTTTTTTTTTCTCAATAGTAATAACATGATCGGAACAACCCTAGACGTAACCCAGGGACTGTAATTTGATAAACAGTAAACCGTTTGAAAACATCGTTGACCCAAAAATTGTCAAAATACGTTTTTTGAACCTCTTAATAACATTTTTCCCCCTTGAAATTCTCATTTAATTCAAATAATGGAAACACGTAAATTTATTAAGTTAGTTGTTATTTTTATCTATTATTTAAATTTTTTTATAAACAAAATGGGTGAGTGGTCGGTGAACATTTGCTTTTTTTATTTTGGAATTTGATGTAAAAAAAAACTACAACAAAGAAAAAACTAAATATTTTCTCAGATTTTTCTTCATAACTGTAAATATTGTCCAACTTTTGCACGATAGAAATTTCACCTGAATTTTATTTTAGCGAAAAAAAATGAAGTCTATACATGTGATTTACCTTCGCGGGCCACTCGAAATGATGTGACGGGCCGAATATAGCCCTGGGCCGCGAGTTCGACACCACTGGTCGAGAGCATTAGTTTTCCCGTACATGCTCACCTCTAAGCACTCTCACGACGACAGACAGACAGGAAATGCAAAACAGTGACACTAGCATACTGTTGATAGTCGTATATTTTGAAAACACACGAGCTGCAGAAAAATCACACTTGAATACATCTCTGTAGCTGGTCTATATTGAGATGTGTGGGGTTTTTTTTTCTTCCAAAAAGCACCAACAGTCTTGATGCCAAGCCCCAAAAGGAAATGAGCTGGCAGTTCTAACAGATGGTCCACCTGCCATGTTTAATGAGCGGCAATTTAAGACTTCTTTACAGCACATTTGATCTCTATGCCCCAATCTGTCCAACTAATCAATGAAGCTTTTGATATGCGCTGCCCAATGAATGCCGGACATCTAAGTCTATTGACTCCCCTGCCATTGAAGATAAGAAATCGCCTCCTGCTGTAACTGGAAAGAAACAAAACTGCAGTGGAAGAATAAAATCTTTAACTGACAGCAATGGTTATCAAACAAAAACGAAATATGCCCTAAGAAATTGTTGGCTCTCCATTCTTTAATTCCGGAAACAATATATCTTATATCACTGTTAGCCATTGCAGTGTTACAAAGTTCAAAAAAAAAAAATTTAAAATGATGGAACACAGACGCAGGTAGTCCCCGGATTAAGAATGAAATCCCTTCCTACGCTGGTGATGTAACCAAAATTCCCGCGCAAGTCAGAAGTAACCCTATAAAAATATAACTGTCCCAAAAAATGAAAAGTAATTCATTTTGTTTAATGATGAAGGATACACTGCCCTCTGGTGGCAGCGTTGGGTGTGGCTGGACTGTTGCTTTGGCTTCTATGACTGAGTAGGAAACTCGTCTGACATGGATAAAAGACAGCTGCCCTCTGGTTTGGCACACATAAGGCTGTAAGTTGTTTCAGCTAATATATGTTTGTGTAAGCAATTGTAATAAAATTTGGAGCTACACGGGCGTGGGGTTGGTGGTGCGTCCCCTCTTGCTATCCCCGAGGGCCGGTAGATGGACGCGCGGGTGGCCCGGGGGACCACCGTGGATTCCGGGGGGGGGGGGGGGGGGGGGGGGACGAGGGCTCCTTTGCTGGGTTGCGGGAGGAGGGATGGGCTGCACTGCCCCCCGCCAGGGCCCGCCCTCCCTTACCGGGCTGACTGGGTGGGGGCCGTGGCCCTGTGTCGGCGCCCGCGTGGCTTCTCCGCTCATCTGTGTGGCTGCTGCGTGCCCGGCGGGGCCCGCGTACGGCTGGATGTTGTTGGGCGCACTTGGGCGGGGGGTTCCGGCACCGGGATTGGTGGCGGGGCGGCGTAGGGTCAGTCGCCAACGGGCTTACACTCACTAGGGATTCACACGGTTACTGGGTTCTAAATCACAGAGATGATTTGTGTACACTCTACCCCTTTCTATCACTTAGCTTATAGACTCCCCCACCTTCGTCCCTCTCTTTCCCTGGTCAACAGGCCCCCCACATGGTGTCAACCGGAAATACATTTAGCTGACGATAGCACCAACATATTAGTAGTTAGTGTAGTTAGGCGTTCAATGTATTTCTTGTTGTTGTTTGTGTTTCTTGTCTTTCTTCTCTTGTGTTTCTTTTCTTCTGTTCCCCCATAACCCCTTCCTGTTCGCTGTTTTGTCATAATAAATGAGGTATGTTGAATGATCATAAAGGGAGTATGTCAGACTCTCAGTGTGAAACATTAAAACTGTTCAGACTATCTGGGCACTTAGACTTCCATTCTCTGTGTCAAACAGCTTAGCAGGACAGGTTTAAAAAATAATAATAAATAGATAAATAAATAAAAATTTGGAGCTACAGTTTTTGGAATTATGTGTGAACGATTTGATATGAAAATTGTAAATACGTTAAGATCCGTTGCATTTAAGCTAGTGGACTTTTGCTAGGCAAATTAGGCTAATTAAATCTACTAAATTAAGATTTTGTTCAGACGAGATGGATATTTGAACACCAATTGTTTTTTTGTCATGTGTTTTATTGTTAAAATATGTGTCGTTTTGAAAGTAAGTGTACATATGTGTACTAGAGCTTTACAAATTGTCAAAAGTGAAGGAAGGAAAAAGCTTCAAAAAGTACAATTGCCTTGTAAGCTGTCTGTCAAGCTTAACAACTTCACGTTTAGTGAGGAGAGAACATGTCAAGTTAATAAAGTTAAAAGTAAGATACTGTGCGGTACAATAACGTACTGTTTATGTAACTTTAAAAAAAAAATGACAAAATGGCATCTTAAAGTCGAGTCCGCCAACCAGCATGTTTCCAAACGCAGCAGTTCAAAACTACATTTCCATAATGTGTAGCACATCTTAGCTCACTGACAGCTACACTATTGGCGAACACCTGTAGCCGAGGCAAAATCAAACATTCCTATAAAAGTTCACAGTCATTGGCAGCACAACACCGAACTGGCTTTGACAGATCACACCAGTACAAAGCTCTGAGAGAAGTCACAGTTGCCGAAAAGTAAGCTTAGCAAGTGTACATACCGATAGCCTGTGAGCCCCTGTCGTGACGAAGGTTTGTGAATGAGAATTGACAGGTAACGCCATGACAAAGCAAGTCTATGACTGCGCAAGCATAAGCAAATTTGTATCCAAAGTAGAATAAAGTTATTTTCGACTTAATTACTCTTTTGGGTACATGAGCATTTGATTATATATGTATTGATAGTAAAAAAAACAGTCTTAACAACTGGGCAGGCTCTCTGGGAATATGTCACAGGCAGGACAGTACCGTAGTATTCTGTGCAAAGCTTTAGTCAATTTCAACAAACGCTAATTGGTCCAGTGAAAAATAATGAAAACCGGACGCCCTGGAAAATTATGTTGAAAAGTGGACATGTCCAGGCAAAAGAGGATGTTTGGTCACTCTAAGAAAACTATACTTAGGCAATGATTCTTTGAAAGAGCCACTAGCGCAGACTTACAAATTATTATGAGTTGTAAATTCAGTTGTTGATAAAACACTCCCCAAAACAAAACAAACACCTCAGCTTGTCTTACACTTCATACTACCTGCTTTGGAAAGGCTGACATTCTATTTGTCAGTGCAACAAGAGCATGTTAAATTTGTGGAACTTTCCAGACACCCTCTTGCTCGAGTGTTGCCACAACACAGTAATGTCGGCACTCCTCGATACCCTGACACTGTGACTAACAAGTTTGCTTACTTGAAGTTCTGCATATTGGTGGAAGAGTGTACGTACAAAGAGCAAAAGGGTGTCAGCTTCATAGCACCAATTAGGCCTGCAGGTGTATTGCACACAAGGATTACATGTAGTTGTACGGTCATGCTCTGTTCCTGAAGACTGTCATTACTCAGGCCATAAGGATCTTCAACTCTTTTATTGA
Organism: Corythoichthys intestinalis; assembly: GCF_030265065.1. Classification (NCBI taxonomy): domain Eukaryota; kingdom Metazoa; phylum Chordata; class Actinopteri; order Syngnathiformes; family Syngnathidae; genus Corythoichthys; species Corythoichthys intestinalis. The sequence goes on from NC_080409.1 coordinate 48,897,276, forward strand.
TCCAACAGACATTCTCCACCTTTCACCTCACTACATCTGATCCTCTGAGACAATCTCACTTCCTGGAGCGTAAAGACACATGATCCCTTTTGTCACAATTTATGAGCATATCCAAGTGTCTTATCAAAATCAAAATTACTGTAGATACTGCAAAGTAAGTTACCATTAGGACCAATGTGGAACGATCGCGTCAAAAGAAGCTAGCAGCTACTTGGATAAAGTTTGCTACAGTTTGCACATGTAAATACTGTACATTTAGATCAATCGGAATCATACCGTGAGTTTACTAATCTGTACCCGCAGTTTACTAAACTGTACCCGCAATTTACTCATCTGTACCCACAGTTTAGTAATCTGTCCCTACAGTTTACGAAAGTGTACCCACAGTTAAGTAATCTGTACCTACAGTTTACTAAACTGTACCCATAGTTCAGTAATCTGTGCCAACAGTTTACCAAACTGTACCCTGAGTTTACTAATCTGTACCCACAGTTTACTCAGATGCACCCTCAGTTTACTAAACTGTAACCACAATTTAGTAATCAGTGCCAACAGTTTACCAAACTGTACCCTGAGTTTACTAATCTGTACCCACAGTTTACTCAGATGTACCCACAGTTTACTAAACTGTACCCACCATTTGGTAATCTGTGCCAACAGTTTACTAAACTTTACCCTCAGTTTACTAATCTATACCCACAGTTTACTAAACTGTACCCTCAATTTACTAATCTCTACCCAGTTTACTAACCTGTACCCTCAATTTACTAATCTGTACCCAGTTTAGTAATCTGTGCCCACAGTTTACTAAAGTGTACCCACAATTTAGTGATATGTGCCCACAGTTTACTAAACTGTACCCTCAATTTACTAATCTTTACCTAGTTTAGTAATCTCTACCCACAGTTTAGTAATCTGTGCCCACAGTTTACCAAACTACCACAGTTTAGTAATTTGTACCGACAGTTTAGTAATAAGTACCCACAGTTTACTAAACTGTACCCTCAGTTTACTAAACTTTACCTTCAATTTACTAATCTCTACCCACAGCTTACTAACCTGTACCCTCAATTTACTAATCTGTACCAAGTTTAGTAATCTGTGCCCACAGTTTACTAAAGTGTACCCACAATTTAGTGATATGTGCCCACAGTTTACTAAACTGTACCCTCAATTTACTAATCTTTACCTAGTTTAGTAATCTCTACCCACAGTTTAGTAATCTGTGCCCACAGTTTACTAAACTGTACCCTCAATTTACTATTTTTTACCTAGTTTAGTCATCTCTACCCACAGTTTAGTAATCTGTGCCCACAGTTTACCAAACTGTACCCACAGTTTAGTAATAAGTACCCAAAGTTTATCTGTACACACAGTTTCGGGTAGCGTTTAGTAAACTAAAGTTAAAAAAAAAAAAAAATCTACACTGGCACCCGGAGGGCTCCGTAATCCTTTGCACAACCACTGGAAACACAAATGTAGCTCAGTTTGACTGCTGGCGATCGGGTGATCAGGACTTTACAACACCTGCCCAGGTCCTCATGGGAAATGCAATCTTTTGTTTGGCAAAACACTTCTCGCTTTTGTCCGCTGGCGTCGCAAAAATCACAGAAAAATGACCATTACTAAGGGTTTGGGTTTGTCCACCCACACCAAACCACAACCAACTACAACATACCTCTGTCTTTTAATATCGGCCATGGCAGAGAATCTTAGTCTTTTGTCTGTTTTAGTACCTGATGCTATAGATTGTACAACCACAGGTTCAGTTAACTCATTCACTCCCAGCCATTTTCACCGGTGCAACCACCTTCGCTCCCGGCCGTTTTACTGGATTTTGACTGATTTTGCAAGGCCCACAGTAAATTCTGTTCTTTTGCTATATAAACATGGAACCCACCAAAAGAAAGATTACACTCTCTCATTTCAGCAGGAAAAAAAAGTTTTCCATTCTTTAGAAATCAGAATTAGAAAATAAGTCAGTTTGAGCAATTTTCCAATTTCTGATGAAAAAACTGAGAAATTGAGGTTTTTGTAAATCCATACATTTCAAACATGACTTTGACTTTAACACAGCTATTTTATGCTTTAGTTACATCCCAAACATTTGAATAATGTTTCCCTTTTACAAAATAACATAGAAAACAAGACAAATAGAGCTTTAGATATCAAAGTAACTATTTATTTACACATAACTAACTGAGAGATGACGCTGTTGTGGCTGCGACGGCTGGGGTAAACTTTTCCCTCATCGCCGCCTGTCTCATAAAGATGGATTTTTTTTAGTCTTTCCAGCATGGACTCAATGGCATCGTTCACTGCACTGGTGGTCCCGGTCGTTCTGCTCAGTCGTCCAGCACTTGGCATCCCGGGCCTCCTCCCGGTTGTTCTGCTCGGTCGTCCGCCGCCTGGCATCTTAAACGTCCATTCGGTCGTCTTCCGCCGGCGCCCTGGCCGTGCGGCCGGCCATTTGTTCCGTTGAATCGTGTTGCGGGTCTTACCAAATGCGCTACTGACCTCCAGTGGCCAGTTTTATTGCTTTAAAATGGATTTTCAGCTTTGTGCTTTGGAGCTAAGTAGAATCAGAACCTAGAGATGTCTCTTATGCCCCTTTCCCACTGAAACTAGTGGTTCAACACGCGTTTTTTCCAAGCCGATGCAACCCACTAGCAATTGGCATTTGGCACCTTTCCCATTGACAAAAAAAAAGCCGTGTCTTTTTTTTGTTTTCACCCGTCTAACCCCCCACCCCTCCTCAGGCGTGCGTAAGGTTACGTGACGTCACCACGCTAAAATGCACGTCGACAATTCATTCAGCTCAAGGAAGTAAACAATGCAGAGCAACATGGAAGCTTCCTTTCCGTTTGTGTCCTCCGTTTTCATGCTTTTTACTGCCCTCAAAATGACCGAAATGCAGCAAAGGATCAACACTGCTTGTGCTGAGGCAACGTAGGCGACGTGAATTCTTCTTCTTCTTCTACTAGCTTTGTTATGAGCATCGACGTAACTACGGTTGTGGGGCGTGTTAAAGGGGAGGCGACTGGCATGTTGTTATGACGCATCACGTAAGAGCCTACGTCACCACGTAGATTAGGGTGTTGACTGTTGACCCGGGGTTTTGCTTTCACACTGCATGACGATCAGAGTCGAGGTGATTTTAACTGACGCGGGTCGCTGCACCTTTCCCACTGCCACCAAAAGCCGATTGTTAGTGGGTTGACGTCTTTGGGACACTGAAACAATTAAAAATAGAACGTATTTATACGTTTTTGGGAGCAAATGAGTTAAGACACACTTCTTAATCTGTAAAATGTTTGTCTTTTCTCCATGCTTTAAAGCTTATTATCCCATGTACTCAAGCAACATTAATCATGAAAATGCTTTGTGATCTGTTTCACAACAAAGGCAATTCATTGCAATCAGTGAAAACTATCAGTGTGATTGATATCAGATCATTCAATCTGGCATGTCACTCACGTATGCTGTTTTTTGTTTGATCAGGGCCCGCCTCAGATTTAAAACAGCTTAATGATGTCTTATCTGTTTTTGTACCAACACTTCCTGACCAAGAACGCATGACCGCCTTAGCTCCTTTAGAACATTGTTTACATACATGTAGACACTGCCCTTATGTAAATCCCCATTTTCCCATCATTTTGTTCATGCTTGGTCGGCTTTTACTTTTGCATTGGTGGAATTCGTCTTGGTGAGCGCCAGTTGTTAAATGATGCATGAGGTTGCGAGATTGTGAAAAGGATTTATGGCACTTTAATGATAAAGCCTCTTTGACCAAGTGTGAAACTTGTTCTGCACATTTAAAGTACATTTACACAGAAACAATTTGTGGAAAACAGGAATGTTTGTTTTTCTTTTAGTTTTAGAAATATTTGTATTCCAAATGACTATTTTAGAAGAAATGACTTTGTAGAGCTGAAACGAATACTCGAGTAACTCGAGTTTAAAAACTGATCCGAGTAATTTTATTCACGAATCGTTTAATTTTGCCAGCTCTAAACATCACGTGTTGCCCGGACTACTTTCAATGCGGGACAATGCGCTGATGTCACGTGCGTAGAGGAAGAAGCAATAAAAATATATTTATAAAATAGGGCTGTCATAATTTTTTTAATTAATCACGTTAAAATATTTGATGCAATTAACGCACATGCCCGCTCAGATTAAAATGACAGCAGTGTAATGTCCGCTTGTTACTTGTTACTTGTTTTTTGTTGTTTGGCGCCCTCTGCTGGCGCTTGCATCCAAATGATTTTATAGGTTTGGGGAGTGAGCATGGTGTAATGACATCAACAATGGCGAGCTACTAGTTTATTTTTTGATTGAAAATTTTACAAATTTTAATAAAACGAAAACATTAAGTGGGGTTTTAATATAAAATTTCTATAATTTGTACAAACATTTATCTTTTAAGAACTACAAGTTTTTCTATCCATGGATCGCTTTAAGAGAATGTTAATAAAGTTAATGCCGTCTTGTTGATTTATTGTTATGATGAACAAATACAGTACTTATGTACCGTATGTTGAATGTATATATCCGTCTTGTGTCTTATCTTTTCGTTCCAACAATAATTTACAGAAAAATATGGCATATTTGATAGATGGTTTGAATTGCAATTAATTACGATTAATTTGTTTTTAAGCTGTAATTAACTCGATTAAAAATTTTAATCGTTTGACAGCCCTAATAAAAAAACTTTCTGCAGCCGACAGCCGCAACAAACTACGCCGTCGTTGCTAAAAACTAGCCCGCATGATGCGGTGGTAGCAGGTAGCATCTGATGCGTCTCATAGATATCACATGTATGTTGAACTAGATGCGAAATGACAGAGTCATCGGTGTTAGTAAACAGCCGCCATCTTAAAGCAGTACACTTCTCAGCGCTAATAAATAAGATTAACGTTACTGTCACTTGCTCACGTATGTAACGTTAGCCCTGCGGTGGGCTAGGTTTCTATTAAGACCACTCTCGATGCGTGGCTAACGTGTCTTACATACAGACTTTATTTAATCTGTGAAACGCTGTAGAGTGATGAGGGTGTAAAATGAAAATATGATGAAGCTAAATGTCAATTTTAGCTCGGTAGTCATTGCTGGATAAAACACCAAGTAGCACTGGCCCCTAATGTGCTACAATACAGCAGGTATCATACTGTAACGTTGACAAAGGGTCACCCGCTTCGTTAGTTTGCAATTATTTCCTTTTTGGGAACTTGTGGAACGACAACAACAACAGGAAGGCACGTCTCTCGCTTTCCCGCACCTCCCTCACCCCCGCACGTCACGCGGTGCATTCAGGAATGCATGCAAATATCCCCGCCATATAATAACCTGATATGTTACAATACATTTATTTTGAACACTGCAAAAACTCAAAATCCTATCAGGACCACCAGTTTACTAACTTACAACTTAACTAGAACTTAAGAATGGCTTGACACAAATGGAAATTCAATTGAAACACGTGGGAAAAACACCTAACTTTTAAGTGGTGTATGTTATCAACAGTGTTGGGAGTAACGCCGTTATAAATAACGCCGTTACATAACGGCGTTATTTTTTCAGTAACGGGGTAATCTAACTAATTACTTTTTCCGCCGTTACAACGCCGTTACCGTTACTGACGGTTAAAAGCGGTGCGTTACTTACTCTGAATAAATTGAAGAAACTACCAGCCGTGTCGAGTCGACTCTCTGCTCTGTTGATTTGTCATCCAAGACTTGGGGTGCGTTCAGGTTCGAGAATAGCGCACGTACTTCTGACTCCAAGCTGTTTGTTCCTGCTCATTCAATTAGACAATGCTTTCCAAAGTTTGGTAACGTTTCTGTGTTTGCTACACCCGATGCTAGCCTCGTTCCCATCTCCCACTGTCAGCCAGCAATAATTCTGCTTCCATGTTCAGGACGGCAGACGCTCTGAAGGTGACGTGAATTGTCGGGAAACAAGCCTACCTGAATGCTGCCCCTCGAGAGATGCGATGGAAGTGATTGTGATTGGCTGAGGGTTAGAGTCATGTGTCGTGGTGAGCCATTCAGAGCCGGTGATTTCACAAGCAAACCGGAACAGCGCGTGCGGCAAACACACACACGCAAAACAGATGCACAGGGTCGGGATGGCAGAGCATTCAGAAGAAAAATTGTCCTTTAAGAGGTGGAGATATGGACACTATTTCAAGTTTGTCGAAATTTAAGGAAAGAACCTGCATTTATGTCCCGGGGCAAAGCTTTTGTCGACATCTGTGGTAAGCAATTCAAATCTGCTGACGCACCTAACAAGTTAACTACCTGTCTGTTCTTCCCTATTCCACTGACTCGAATACTGCTCAGAAAATTTCAAATTCTTTGACATACAACAAGTTCTTTTTAAAGTAACGGAAATAGTTACTTTCCCTGGTAACTAGTTACTTTTACTATAGAGTAATTCAGTTACTAACTCAGTTACTTTTTGGAAGAAGTAGTGAGTAATGTAACTGATTACTTTTTTAAAGTAACGTGCCCAACACTGGTTATCAAGCGTAATGGCATTTTTAGGTAAGAAATATATACTGTATATTTTTTATAAGATCTAAAGGTTTTTGGAATGAAAGCAGTGAATTAGTCTTTTTTTTTTTTAATTCTAGTTACATCTGAGATGCAATTGTTGGCTGTTTTTTTAACAATGTATATTGAAAATAAAGACATTGATTGACTGAAAATGGTTCAATATTAGACAAAATGTCTTTTTTTCTCATCTATATTTATAATTGCTCTTTACCTAAAAAATATGTTTTATCCGATTACTCGATTAATCGATAGGATTTTCAGTCAATTACTCAATTACTAAAATATTCGATAGCTGCAGCCCTACATAATAGTTTAGCCTCATCTACAATAAGTTCAATCAGAATAAATTTATTCAGCAGAGAAAGCATGCATGTACTGCTCCCGGATGCTTTAATGTAGTGCTGCAACGATTAATCGATTAACTCGAGTTACCATTCGATTTGAAAAAAATCTTCGAATTAAATTTTGCCACTTCGAGTATTTGTTTAATTAAAGTGGCGTTGAAATGGTTTGTTTTGAAAGTGTTTACATGTAGTTTTATTGGTTTTTGGTGGATACACTGCCCTCTAGTCTGCCTCATTTTACATGGCTAAATCCAGCTGCTCCCTGTTAAGACCAACATAAGCTAGGTTTTTGTTTGAGCTAATGTTTTTTTATGTATTCGTAATTTGGTTTAAAGGCATATTTAACCAATTTTGTGGGAATATGTATCTGAACCATTTGTAAAGCGCATTGTTAAAAAAAACAAAAAAAAGTATTTTATAGCATTTAAGCTAGCGGACGTTTATCACGTAAGTTAGCCAATTGTTCTTTTGTTGTACATAGATCCTTTTTTTATACCGTTTGAGGCTCAGCTCAGGTATTTTAATTTTTTTATGTTCTTTATCCAATTACTCGATTATTCGAACTAACTAGTTTATCGATTAATCGACTACTAAAATAATCGCTAGCTGCAGCCCTAAGATTTATATTAATTTGACTGCAAAACATCTATGAAATGATACAGATTTGATCTGTTTTCAAATAAAAGCTTTGTTTTGTAAGCAGCCCCTTAAGTAGGACTGAACTGTGATTGACCTCATAAGTGCGCCCAATGTACATGCTGGGCATTCACTCATCACCACTCGGAAAAGACAAACAATGCAAGCAAATGTTTTTGTGCTGAGTTATTGTTATTCAAGTCAGCATGACGGCCAGATGGAAGATGCCGAGTTTCGTGGGCTTGTTGCCATGTTTGATCACGCTCGGGCTTACTCAGCAGCACTGAGGTCGCGCTCTTTCAGGCCTGATTTATCATTCTGATTAGAGCCTCTTGGTGAGGGGTCCGACTGCAACCTCTTTTTACGCGGGAGGTTCATTGACGTTCGAGCTCCACAGATGACGTTCATTGGAAGGACCTCATGTTGATGGCAATGGAGCGTTTCCCACAAGTGGATTTAAGGAGTACGGTTACCGAGGCTACCCAGGAGTCCACTCCTTCGAGGGGTGTTGTTCCAGCCTGACCCCTCCACTCCCAAGTTGCTCACGTTCTCACTTTGACAGGGTTTTGAGATGCAATTTTCTTGTCTGGCTAGTAGTTGACATCTCTCAAGAACTCTGGATAATTTCCATGTGTCCTGATTTTTTTCTTTGTCGTCACATTTTCCTGGGATTCCACTCAGTGGAGTACGGAACTGGTTATTTCAAAAATGATAAAGTGGACCGTACGTAAACTGATAAATGTATCGAATTTGAACATCCCATCTAGAGCTAGGTATTGCAGCTTGAAGCATATCATAATATGGTAAAATATGGCAAAGTTATTTTGCAATATGCATTGCAATATATTTGGCAGTATTTTTTTTTTTTTTTTTTGGTGATGTTTACAGATGAACAACAAAAAGAAAAGTTTTTTTTAATTTGTTTTAATTATTAAATGCTATTGCAAGCAGTTTTCAGATACCTATAGCCATATAGCTAGGTCTATTTATTTGACGTTGATGATAACCATGTGAAAATATGTTTTAAAAAATTCATGAGTTCATGATAATTATAATCAGAGGTTGGTAGAGTAGCCAAAACTTTTACTCGAAGTAGTGTTACTTCGAATTAATAATAGGCAAGTAAAAATAAAAGTAGTCATTCAAAAATTGTACTCATGTACAAGTAAATAAAGTATTTGGTGAAAAGAATACTCAAGTAATGAGTAACATTGTGAATAACTGCTTACGATTTTTTTTTCTTTTTTTAACAATTCTTTTTTTTTTCGGCACAAAGTTACACAGTGCCCTCCATAATTATTGGCACCCCTGGTTAAGATGTGTTTTTTTAGCTTCTAATATCTTTTATTTAATTCAAATAATATTGGACCTTAATGGAAAAAAAAGAGAAAAATCCAACCTTCAATACAAGTGCATTTATTCAGTGGGGAAAAAATCCCACATAAAGAAATAATTATTTGACATCAAATAATGTGTGTGACAATTATTAGCATCCCTGGTGTTAATACTTTGTACAACCCCCTTTTGCCAACAAAACAAGGTCTGGGGACTGAGATGGCCATGGGAGGAGCTTGATTTTGTGTCTGGTGAACCATTTCTGTGTAGATTTGGCCATATGTTTAGGGTCAATGTCTTGCTGAAAGACCCAGTGACGACCCATCTTCAGCTTTCGGGCAGAGGGCAACAGATTTTGATTTAAAATGTCCTGGTATTTCAAAGCATTCATGGTGCCATGCACCCTAACAAGGTTCCCAGGGCCTTTGGAAGCGAAACAGCCCCACAGCATCACTGACCCACCCCCATACTTCACAGTGGGTATGAGGTGCTTTTCAGCATGCGCATCTTTTGTGGCACGCCAGACCCACTTAGAGTGTTTGTTGCCAAAAAGCTCAATCTTGGGCTCACACAAAAATACACACAGTCCCAGGCTTCAACTGGGACTGTGTGCTTTGGTCAGATGAGTTTTACTTCTTTTTTTTTTTTTACAATTTACATTTTACATTTTATTTAACCATGACTTTAGTTCAAAATTTCTAATTATGAACTATGGACTGAACAGTTCATTTTAAAATTCGTGAACTGCATTATAAAACTAGTTCATGTAGAAAATAAACACAAACTGAAAAAAGGTTCTGGTTGCAACCTGTACCAGCAAGAGCAATGAAACGAAGAAAACGACTGAAGTGATTGTGTACCACTGCTCAGTGTGAAATATTCACATGTTAAATTAAATCCAGATTTAAATCTGGAGTAATTCCAGTGCAGTTAGACAAATAATTCCCTCCATTACACATATCAATCTCTTTGCAAAAGAATTTCAGCTCTCGCATTTAAAAATGATTTATTACCCTGGGTGATGAATGACACTGATACTATAAGCGCACATGTTGCACATTTAAGGTCTAATTTGTTTATTTTACTATCTGCAGGAACAGGACATAAAAATGGTGCAGTCAATGCTTTGCAAGGAAGGAAAGTATCTTGGATACATCATCTGCTGGGAAAAATGAGGGAATGAATCCGAATATGAGCACTCATTTTTAAAAGCATAGATCCTCAAAATTGAGGATTCATCAAAATAACTCAAACAAATAAATATAGCGTGCAAATTCAATGTAATATGTCAGTGGTCATAAGGCTCTGAGAGAGAAGCCGTGTGTACCCTCTCACGGTAATTATAAAAACGGAGCTACAGTATGACAAGCTTATGTAACCTACGAGGAGCATTGAGCTAACCTGCAACACAATTGCATTTTTGGGTTTGTTTGTGAGTTTGTGGAAAGGACCAGCTCAGTGCTTCCTGGTCCCATCATCAGTGTTGTTAATCTTACTTTAAAAAGGTAATTCGTTACAGTTACAAATTACTACTCCTAAAAAGTAATTAAGTTAGTGACTCAGTTACCTTATTGAAAGATTAATTAGTTACTCAGGAAAATAACTGACATTACTTTTCATGTTCTACAAATTATTACATTATGCATTTTATAACATCTTTAACATAAAAGATCAGTATGACAAGAGCTGCTTGGAGTGCTGCTGGGTGTACAAAGTATACTTCTGGTGCTCTTCGGTGTGGGGATCAAAAAAGCTAATAATTCAAAAAACCGAGGCACTCAAGAAGTACAAAAATAAAAAGCCTTTATTCAGTCATGGCTTTGTATAAATTAAAAAATGCCGACATGTTTCGGCCGTGCAGGCCTTCATCAAGACAAACAGTGACTCTGCTCAGACCACCTCTTAAAACTAGTGAACAATTGTAGGTTCAGCATATCCAGGTGAACTCTCTTCACCTGATTGGGGTCAAAGGGCAGATCAATTAGGAGCAGCAGAGAAAAAACATCCCAATAGCAGACCATCACAAAGGAAAAGGAGGGAAGGAAAAAAAAAAAAAAAAAAAAACAAGCAAATTTTTACATACAACCAAGGACCTTTAAAGACGACTTCTCAAAAAAAATTTCAGGTGGTTCAACTTGAAATATCATCAAAGGCTATAAGGCAGAAAAACAACAACAATAAAAGTTCATCGTTAACTTTAAACTAACTTTTCAAGATCTAACATATATCTATCAAGACTGACTATGTTCTCAAATACCTCTTTCAAACTTTTAAATGACTTTAACGTACGTATATTATTTTTAATAGCAAGAAGAGATAAACAAGACACACTGAAAGTTTATAGTGCATTGAGGGAAAAAAACAAAGGGCAATAAGCATAATACAATGAGCCCCAACACTTTACAAAAAAGGAGAAAAGTCCAATTCTGCATTTAAACCAGGATATTGGGTCGGTTTTAATGTATATATCCAAAAAGATTCTCACTGTAGGAGCTTTGTCAATCTATCACCACTTCTTATGGAGTTTTCGATGTGGTCAATGCCACATTGTTTTTTTCCCCTCAATGCACTATAAACTTTCAGTGTGTCTTGTTTATCTCTTCTTGCTATTAAAAATCATACACGTATGTTAAAGTCATTTAAAAGTTTGAAAGAGGTCTTTGAGAACATAGTCAGTCTTGATAGATATATGTTAGATCTTGAAAAGTTAGTTTAAAGTTAACGATGAATTATTATTGTTGTTGTTTTTCTGCCTTATAGCCTTTGATGATATTTCAAGTTGAACCACCTGAAAATTTTTTTTTAGAAGTCATCTTTAAAGGTCCTTGGTTGTATGAAAAAATGTGCTTGTTTTTTTTGTTGTTGGTTTTTTTCCCCCTGCTTTTCCTATTTGTGATGGTCTGCTATTGGGATGTTTTTTCTCTGCTGCTCCTAATTGATCTGCCCTTTGACCCCAATCAGGTGAAGAGAGTTCACCTGGATATGCTGAACTTACAATTGTTCACTAGTTTTAAGAGGTGGTCTGAGCAGAGTCACTGTTTGTCTTGATGAAGGCCTGCACGGCCGAAACATGTCGGCATTTTTTAATTTATACAAAGCCATGACTGAATATAGGCTTTTTATTTTTGTACTTCTTGAGTGCCTTGGTTTTTTTCATTTTTACCATAAAAGATGTTTATACAGTGGGGAAAATAAATATTTAGTCAACGACCAATTGTGCAAGTTCTCCTACTTGAAAAGATTAGAGAGGCCTTTAATTGTCAACATGGGTAAACCTCAACCATGAGAGACAGAATGTGGGGGGAAAAAACGAGGTTCCACTCGTTACCTATATTAATGGCCACTGTTTTAACTCATTCTTGGTATAAAAGACACCTGTCCACAATCTCAGTCAGTCACACTCCAAACTCCACTATGGCAAAGACCAAAGAGCTGTCGAAGGACACCAGAGACAAAATTGTAGACCAGCACCAGGCTGGGAAGACTGAATCTGCAATAGGTAAAACGCTTGGTGTAAAGAAATCAACTGTGGGAGCAATTATTAGAAAATGGAAGCCATACAAGACCACTGATAATCTCCCTCGATCTGGGGCTCCATGCAAGATCTCACCCCGTGGCGTCAAATTGATAACAACAACGATGAGCAAAAATCCCAGAACCACACGGGGGGACCTAGTGAATGACCTACAGAGAGCTGGGACCACGTTAACAAAGGCTACTATCAGTAACACAATGCGCTGCCAGGGACTCAAATCCTGCACTGCCAGACGTGTCCCCCTGCTGAAGAAAGTATACGTCCAGGCCCGTCTGCGGTTCGCTAGAGAGCATTTGGATGATCCAGAAGAGGACTGGGAGAATGTATTATGGTCAGATGAAACCAAAATAGAACTTTTTGGTAGAAACACAGGTTCTAGTGTTTGGAGGAGAAAGAATACTCAATTGCATCTGAAGAACACCATACCCACTGTGAAGCATGGGGGTGTAAACATCATGCTTTGGGGCTGTTTTTCTGCAAAGGGACCAGGACGACTGATCCGTGTAAAGGAAAGAATGAATGGGGCCATGTATCGAGAGATTTTGAGTGAAAATCTCCCTCCATCAGCAAGGGCATTGAAGATGAGACGTGGCTGGGTCTTTCAGCATGACAATGATCCCAAACACACAACCAGGGCAACAAAGGAGTGGCTTCGTAAGAACCATTTCAAGGTCCTAGAATGGCCTAGCCAGTCTCCAGGATCTGTGGAGGGAGTTGAAAGTCTGTGTTGCCCAACGACAGCACCAAAACATCACTGCTCTAGAGGAGATCTGCATGGAGGAATTGGCCATAACACCAGCAACAGCGTGTAAAAGGTTGTGAAGAGTTACAGAAAACGTTTGGCCTCCGTTATTGCCAACAAAGGGTAGATAACAAAGTATCGAGATGAACTTTTGGTATTGACCAAATACTTATTTTCTGTCTCTCATGGTTGACGTTTACCCATGTTGACAATTACAGGCCTAAAAAATTCACTTATATAACAGTGCAACGGTAAGTAGAGTACATCATAACCGCGGACAACCTGTTTAGGACAGTTGCCCTCTCGTTTGGCCCACATGAGGCTGTAAGTTGTTTCAGCTAATATATGTTTGTGTATGCATTTGTAATTTAGAGCTACAGTTTGTAGAGTTATATGTGAGCGATTTGCTATGAAAATTGGAACTACGTTTGCATTCGTAGCATTTAAGCTAACGGACTTTTGCCAGGCAAATTAGGCTAATTTAATCTACTAGATCGACATTTTGACCAGATGAGATGGATGTTTGAACACCAATTGTTTTGTGTCAGGTGTTTTATTGTTAAAATGTGTGTCGTTTTAAACATAAGTGTTCATATGTTTGCTACAGCTTTACAAATTGCCCAACACTGTTAACAACACTGTCCATCATACAGGCTCAGTTAGGTTACATCGTGTCATATTGTGAGTGAGTCAATGTAGATTTGTTACAGAGACAACAGTTATGACCTTGCTATGCCTACACCGAGGTTTTCATTGGCAGTATAAAGAGTTTTATTTGCTTCTTGTGACACGCCGTAATTTTTCTACGGGTGCTGCTTTACTTTACCTCGTGTCACCCACTGGGGCCGCAGCCTCCACCCCCCGCCCTCTCACCCTCGTCCCATCCTCTGCCTTTTTACGCCGAGCCTGGGAGCGGAATTTTGTGAGCATTTTTCCATGTGAAATGGCGAGGTCCAGTCGAAGGGTGTGACGCCAGTGCATTGTTCCAGCTGCAAAAAAAGGAACCGCTTGTGATGAAGCCAATTCCTGTCGGTCCCGAAAGAACAGGCACTTTCTCACACTGGTTTCCTTCCTCGTTGGACAGCGCAAAACAATCATACAGCAAAGCAAAAAAGAAAGAAAGGAGGAAAATGGGGATCGGGAAACAAAAAGGCAATCGAGCGAGATGACCAATGAGAAGACGTAGTTCCCTTTTTGTTGTGAATGTCCCTGGCATTCATCATTCCTTGAAAATGTCCCTTTATCTACCCAAACACACTTTCTCACCTTTCTACATAAACCACCACCCTGAAGGCTGCACTTACTGTATCTTAAAGAGCATACGACAGGAGAAAAAATGTTTTAAATAGCATTATTACGTGAATTAGAATCATATTTTGAGACGATTCGACTATATACAACAATTTCGCAACGCGCAGATGACGAGAAATTAGTCTTTTAATCTGCCGGTTAGCCACGCCTACCATTATAGGGCTCTAGCGTCCCCAACAGGTGGATGACGTCAGCGGGAGAATGGGCTCATCGGTTTTACTATTCAGCCCATTGAGGGGGAATTATTCAAAACGAGGAAAACGCGACGAGGATAGCCGCAAAATGTCATTGTTTCAGTCTCTCTACTCCAATATTTTTACAGGATATTCTTTTTATCCTAGTATTTCTCCCCAATTGCTAAATAAATGGCTTGAGTAGGACTAGTCAGCCCGTCGAGTGGGAATTATTCACAACGAGGAAAATGCGACGAAGAGAGCTGCAAGATGTCATTGTTTCAGTCTCTCTACTCCAATATTTTTACAGGATATTCTTTTTATTCAAGTATTTTTCCCCAATTGCTAAATAAATGGCATGGTCGTGGCAAATAACAGTCTTGTGCTAAATGGAATATGAAATAATAAAAATGCACTTATTCAGGACGACATGGCAAAATTACTCCATAATGGTCAAAACTGTCAACTTCACCTTTACTGTCGGACCTCCCGAACGATATTTTATGACACCTAAATCAGGCTTCTGTCATTTCCCTTCCCCGGCTTGGGAGAAAGTAAACAAACCAAGAGGCGTAACAGCTAGCCGACATGCTAACCCGAACCGAGTGATGTTTCAAAGTCTTCAAAGCGGAAAATCACACATAACTAGCCGGGGTCATTTGACATGACGACTGGGTTGTCGATTGTCTTCGCCGATCGGAAAACCGCCCGGGGAAGAGCTTTTAAAGATTGTTCCCCGGAGGAGGGCGGCTGCAGTTGTTGTGCAGCTAACGTGCAGCTAATGTGCATGAGGAGAGCTTTTTACATGCCTATCAATGATCAAACGTAAGTAGTCCTTTATTTAAAGAAAGTTTGTTGTGTTTACTTTGTAATCGCGGTATTCGCGGCTATTTTTAACACAAAGTTGCAATTTCTAACCGGGTGGAAAATTTGACAGAACGCCGGGCACATGAAGAGGGGAAAAAGCCGAGTATAGTGCTTGCCTGGCGGGGGAATGTACGACAAGCCGCCGGTTGTCGGCCAAGGGGACAATGAGCACGTCAGCCACAAAATGCAAGCCACCTCCGTATTAAAATGATCCCAGTATTTGACATAATACAAAACAAGATGTTTACTCACTTTCTCGTTAAGTCCAATGGTCCCACAGTAGTCGGACTTGTTTTGGCCAATATCCACGGTGAATGGGAACCTTTTGAAACTCCAAAAAGGAGCACACGCCTCTCCCTCATATAGCAAGATTTTTCTGCAGCCGTTTGGCTGGCGTGATGCGAAAAATAAACATATTAATCCGCAAAATCAGATGAATGCTTAGTCCTCATACACAATAGTACGGCTGTATAGTGGAGGACGTCTTCATCCGTACACGTCACAGCGCCCTCCTCCTCAATGCAAGACCGAAGCCGGAAGTCACTCGTTTTCATGGCGCGGGATTCAACAAACTAAATAAATATAGCGATCGCTTCCACACACATCCAAGCGGTCCATATCTTTCAGGAGCATAATGTACCGCGTGTATTATGAAATAAACATGCTTTTTCGTGTCACAGGCACTTTAACTGCCTTGTGTAGTTGTCATCACCTGACTCATTCTCATTACATTTTGCTTTTTACTGTCCCGCTTTGTTTGCTTGCACGACAATCAAGAGGAAACATTCAGGAGTCGCAAGCTAGCCGTGAATGGCACTTTTAGGAAAAGTGCCGCAAGCAGCGCGGTCCATGCGGGATTCAGGAAGCACCTGCACGTTTGGAGTATTTATCACAGTCGGCTCACATCAGGTGGTTTCCTCCTTCGCCCGGCCCCTATTGGCTGCCCAGGACCACTCCTTTGACCATTCATTGATCTTGTGATGACTCCCCGTTTCGCACGGTTTCAATGTTCCCACCAGGATTCCGCTCCAAAGAGATACTTTGGAACTTGTCATTGCACTTTAATGAGCCAAAGCTCAAAGCCCTTCCTGACATTTCACCTCTGTCCTCACTACACAAACAGGGCAGCCTTGAAGACGGCCTTCCTTTTCCTCTGCGTGCCTATATCCAGACACAGTGAAAACAAGTAGGTTCATCAATTAGCCTGCCTCGTATTGCCTTAACCCTGCTGTCCCTGTATTGCTTAACCCTAACCTGCATGGTCACGTTTAACCTCTCGCTATAGGCCACATTCAGTTTTGGATGCCCGAATTGTCGACCCATATTAATGGTAATTGCTTTTTACAAAGATTCGATGTTAGAAATTGTAGCAAGATTGTCAATGCTCTCGCAGCGATGTCAGGATATTCCGGAATGACTTTAATCCAGAACCTCGGTAGAGTTGTTGTCTCAAATGCACGTTTAAGGTCGCCGTCATTTGCGATCTCTACAAGCTGATCCTCCTGTTGCACAGACATGCTCGAATCACTCGGTCTATTCACAAACTGGTCACTAATCCACTCCTTCACAGTTCGTGGGTCTTTGAGGTTGTAGGCTCATCTTCTGGCTCGTCAGGTGCCCTTTTCGCCGTAAAATATATCTCCAAAGGACACCACCGGTGGCATCAAATTCACCCATGAAGAAGAAATAGATCAATCCATAGCCTTTCTGGACATAAACATACATCACACAGACAACAGCGACATCAAAATAAAAGTACACAGGAATCCCACACACACCGACCAATACCTTCTATGGACATCGGAACACCCCACTATCCACAAACTATCAGTAGTCAGAACACTATATGAACGTATGAAAATAATAACGGACCTGGAAGACAGAACACAGGAAGAAAAACATATACAACAGGCATTAAAAAGGTGTCAGGATCCACAGTGGGCAATAGAAAAAGGTGCAGGTTTTTTTCCTTCCCCCCTGTCAGGGGGGAAGGAAAAAAACAAACAAAACAAGAACACACAGATATGGTGACGTTGCCGTACGTGAGGGGAGTCACGGAACGTATTCAAAGGGTCATGAAAAAAATACAACATTTATTTATTTATTTATTTAATAGGGACAGTGCACATTGATGAACATCTAAAAAGATGTAAATATGCCAGATTGTAGCAAGTATATGCTAATTTACATCTGTAGTGCCGAAACAGGTGACACAAAGATACAAAAAGGAAAGAAATAGCAAAAGATTACAATAAAACAACACAATACAATACGTTACTAAGAACTTAAAAGTCAGTGATTGCAAGACTGATTTGCTTTCAACCACTGCTCGAGCTGAGTTTTGAAAGTTCGTATTGTGGGACATTGCCTGATGGCGAGTGGTAAACTGTTCCAGGTTTTACAGGCCTTTACAGAGAGAGAATTGTGACCGAAGGCTGTTTTTCTGATTGGAACCTCACAGTCCCCTCTAGAGAAGGCCCTGGTCCCGAGACCTCTGTGAGCCCTTTTTTTTTTAGAAAGTCCGACATGGGAGGTGGGGCAAATCCATGTAACACCTTGTACATTAGACAGGCAGTTTTAAAAATTTTAAAATTCTCAAGGCTCAATAAGCAGTACTGTTTTTAAAATGTTACACACATGGAATGACATTGGTTTTCTGGCAAAAACCTTTAACGATTTCTTGTAGAGTGATTCTATCTTACTGCATGTATTTACACCCGCCAGTTGCCAACAAGTAATGCAGTATTCAATGTGTGATAAAATCATTGAGTGTAGAAACATTCTAGCAGCCCCAAGTGTTATAAAAGATCTTATTTGTTTAAAATTATTCAGGTTGAATTTTACAGTGTTACAAATTCGTTTAATATGGCTTTTAAAAGAGAGTGTGGAATCAAGTGTAACTCCAAGGTACCTGAATTCGGAGACAATTTGTAGTTCCTGTCCTCCCAAAAATACGCCTGAATGTTTGATGTCCAAAGGTTTCTTTGTAAACATCATACAAACAGTTTTACTTGTGTTTAGTAGAAGGCAAGATTTGTTGAGCCAATCATTTACAGGAATCATAGCCGATGTGAGCGCAGAAGCTGCGTCTTGAGTATTTTTTGCACTGGTGAAGATGACGGCGTCATCAGCATACATTTGAGATTCAACATTTACACATGAATTTGGCAGGTCATTAATATACAGAGAAAATAACAGGAGGCCAAGCACTGACCCCTGAGGCAGGCCGAAAGGGACATCCCGAAATGCTGACCTGACACCCCTAATGGAGACACACTGTCTCCTGAATTCTAAATAAGATTTTATCTATTGAATAGTGTCCAATGAGAAATTGAAATGGGTTAATTTAGACAAGAGTATGTCGTGATTTACGGTATCAAACGCTTTTCTCAGATCTAAAAATACTGCACCAACACAAGGTCAGAGTCCAACATGCGTTTCACCTTTTCTATAAAAAGACAATTTGCAAACTCTGTGGAATGATTTTCCCGGAAACCAAATTGCATTGGATGCAAAAGAGAGCTGTCTTTATGTAGATGTTCATTTATGCTCTTTGCTACCCATTTCTCAGCGACTTTCGAAATTACGGGGAGGATACTAATTGGCCTATAGTTGGCTATATTTGAACTGTCACCCGATTTGAAGATCGGAGTGACAGCAGCCGTTTTCCAAGATGATGGGACAATTTTTTGTTTAAATGAGAGGTTGACCATGTTTGTTATCGGTGAAAGTAGGGATTCTTTGCATAGTTTGAGAACATATGTATCCAGCCCGTAGACATCCTTGGCTTTAGAATTTTTTAATGAGCCAATGACGTTACTAACTTCCAGCTCTGTTATCTCTGGTAGAGAAAAAACAGGCTGTGTAGGACTAATAGTTCTTGAAATAGGCAAAGACGGTGAAAAAATGTCTGTTATCTCACTGACCGAATTAAGGAAATGTACGTAACATAACATAAACATAACATAAACACACCGGTCAAACCACACACAACACTCCGCCAGATATTGGTCCACCCAAAGGACAAAATCCATCCAGAAAACAAATGCAACTCATTATATGAAATTCCATGCAAATCATGCAATAAATCATACATCGGGGAGACAAGGAGGAGCTTCATTACAAGAAAAACAGAACACAAGAAGGAATGTGAAAAGGAGACAACAATGAGACAAACAATGGCAATAAAAGAACAATCACAACAAGAACATCACAAATCAGCCATCACCGATCACTGCAAAAGGGAAAACCACATCGTGGACTGGGAAAAGGCCAGAGTCAACCGCACCGATGAAAAAAAACATCAGCGCTGGATCAGGGAGGCTATTGAGATCCGCAAGCGGGGCCTGAGGACCATCAACAGGGACGAGGGGGCATACATGCTCTCTACGGCCTGGAACAGCATCTTGGAAGAGTGAATGGGCAGCAGAGGGCGTGACTCGCCTGCCATTCTGACAGGTGAGTCACACCTTCATCCATCAGCTGATAAAGACACGTCACACCAACATCAGTGACCCTCTGACGAAGGCGGAAGTGCCCGCCGAAACACGTCAGGTAAATAAAACCACCTACTATTGCCTGGGATAAAAGAAAGGGTTTGACGAATATATAAGTGTGGGCAAAATGAACTCTATACAACTAATATCTCAAAAGACGTCTGTTTTCCAGTCATCTTTATTCGTGTGGTGGCTAATTATTTCCGGGAACAAATGTTCTGCGCCCGCGGCCTAGTAATACGTTATTATCGAGGACAAGCGCACGTAGATATAATAAAACAAGATCTACTGCTAGCAGTCCAATCAATGGATTTCGATGATGACATTCTAATCAATCCTGTAGTATTATATCTAGAGTAGACAGGGATATTGGTGTGTTAAGCAGGGGAACAGGGTTAAAACGGCCAGAATGCGGTCATTAATAAATTATTATTTCTGTGCGGCCCAGTAGCAAATCGGTCCTATGTGCTACAATATAATAATAAGAAGCTTTTTTTTTTAAATTACCAAAAATAGTCACTTGCCCTAAACTCTTCTCAATCCATGAACCTTGTGTAATGTTTTTCAATAAAAACAACTAGAGCAAAGATAGGAGAGGCAGGAGATTCATAGCCTCATCTGCATCTTGAAAAATATAGCTACAGTGGGGAGAACAAGTATTTGATACACCTCCAATGGGTTTTCCCATGTGAGTGTATCAAATACTTGTTCTCCCCACGGTATATATATTAGAGGTGTGACGATACACACCATTCATGGTTCAGTATGTACCTCGATACGGTGGTCACAGTTCAGTGCAACAGGAAAAACAAAAAGTCTTTTTTTCTCAAAGCATCTGAAAGTGTTAAAGTTTGCCTACTGTTACTCTTATATTGATGAAATAAAATTAATTAATTAATCAATAGATAAATAAAAGGTAAAAGTGTGACCTATGTTTTTTTGGGGGGGGGTGAAAAAAATCAGTTTAATCAGTTAATATAAACATCTTTCATGTAAAAGATGTTAGAAAATATCTAATGTAATACCATGTAGAACATGACAAGTAATGTCAGTTACTTTGCTGAGAAACTAACTACTCCTACAACCGAGTTACTAACTCAATTACTTTTTGGGAGAAGTAATTTATAACTGTAACTAATTATCTTTTTAAAGTAAGATTAACAACACTGATGAAGGGACCAGGAAGCACCGAGCTGGTCCTTTCCACAAACTAACAAATGTATGACATGTTAGTGTCGTTACTTCTACAGTGGTATGAAAAAGTATCTGAACCTTTTGGAATGTCTCTTCTCCTTCTGTCATTGTTTGCATACAATCCTCATTAAAAGATGAAAACCTATAAATGTTTGGGTGGTTTTAGTTCAACCCGACACTGTTTTTTCATCCGTGTGATTTTGCAAAAGATCCGATCACATTTTATGGTGAATTTATGCAGAAATGTGAGAAATTCCAAAAGGTTCAGATACTTTTTCATACCGCTCTATGTCTCCATATTAAGAGCTGCTAGGTTTTTTTTGTTTGATTTTTTTTTTTTTTTTTTTTTAATACAGCTAGCCATGACTTCTGCCTCACTGTATTGTACAGTATATGGAACCTCAAAGACACCACTTGAGCAACTCTATTTCCGTCCGTGCTTGGGCAGACTTAACCGGAACCTGAACAATTAACCTTTGGTCAACCATAGAATGACGATCCTTGAATACCGCCTCACAACAAAGCTTAAAAGTGTGCTTTAAATATATCTAAAGCCAGCTGGGATATACTCGGTTCTTAGTAATAGAGTAGTATACAGTTTATTACAAACATTTGTACATTTTTACAACTCTTGTTCAAGTTTAAAGTACATCTAAATGTGCCACTAAGGCATTGTATTACCGTTTATGTCATGTTATTGACATAGATGTCCAATTCATTTGACTGACATCAACATTAATGAATGATTTTATGATTCTATGACTAATTTTAGTCAGTTTTAAATTTTTACGTTATGGAGGTGCGATGCAGCTGTCTATATAATTATGCTAAAATTGCAGCCTGGCTGTCAATGCTGACTGAAGGTGGACTGGGCACAGGTGGCATCCTATAACTGCGGCGCACTGGGAATCCAAAAATGATTATTCCGGCTGAATACATATAATCAAGCAATGCAGATTCACATCATTGACTGTTTATTCTCGCCAGGGTGCCAGGCTGACTTGTGCGTGTTCTCGTATAGCAAACATAACCGCCCATTACCCTGGTGATTTGTTTCAGCAGAGCTTCAGCTGAAGTGATGTCACACACTCAAATGGCTCGCAGTCAATCTAATTTAATATTAGTCCAGTTAACTCCCCAGAAGGTCAAATTGCCCGCACCCTCACACCCTCCCCCCGTGGCCTTTCGGTGGCCCTGCTTTCCGTGCTATCTTGTTATCTCAGCAAGTGTTTCCTGCGAGCACCTCGCTCTTCTCTGGGGCATGTGTCGGAGCTTGCGCCGCGTTACGTCCGCGGGGTATTGTTCTCCCACAGTTTGAACGTCGTAAATTAGCTGGAAACGATTTGTCAAACATGAGAGCCAGGAAGGGGTGAAAAACAACAACAAAATCAGGGGTCCGATGTGGCCCCTGCGCTGAACCGTACATGGCACAAATATGTTAATGGTGGCTTTAATCATGACTGCTCCCACTTTTGGAGAAGTATTATCCAGATCCCTCAAGTATGAGCAACAATGAATGGAATTTCAGACTTATTCCCAATGGATAAACTACAGCAACTTTTAAATTATGTATAATTTACTTCACATAGGGTTGTTCCGATCATGTTTTTTTGCTCCCGATCGTTTTAGTTTGAGTATCTGCCGATCCCGATAGTTCCCGTTCCAACTGCTTTTTTTTTTTTTTTTTTTTTTGCTCCCGATTCAATTCCAATCATTCCTGATAATTTTTCCCGATCATATACATTTTGGCAATGCATTAAGAAAAAAATGAATAAAACTCGGACAAATATATACATTCAACATACAGTACATAAGTACTGTATTTGTTTATTATGACAATAAATCCTCAAGATGGCATTTACATTATTAAAACTCTTTCTGTGAGAGGGATCCGCGGATAGAAAGACTTGTAATTCTTAAAGGATAAATGTGACTTTGTATATTGTGACTAAATATTGCCATCTAGTGTATTTGTTGAGCTTTCAGGAAATGATACTGTAGCCATTTAACTTCTGCTCAAATGCATGATGGGAAGTGCAACCATGACTATGCGCAGTGGTACCAATTGATATATCTTCTCTGCGTTGGGAAAAAATATAGGGAGTTCAGAAAAAGATCAACTACTTCTTTTTTTCCCCATATTGCTTGCCACGAAATTTCTATTGTAAGGCTTCAGCCAATTAAAAAAAGGCTTCAAAGGCTGCCAAAATTCTCTCTACTCATTTTACTTTGCCTTATAGCTCTATGTATATGTAAAACAGTGCCATTATAGATTGAACGCGACAATGCGTGAGAGGGTAGTGCAGCGCATGCGTCAATTGCGTTAAATATTTTAATGTTATTACCGCCGTTAACGCGATAAATTTGATAGGTGGTGCGTCCCTACAAAAACCGAACATTTCTGGGCAACCAGTGAAGTCCGCTGGTGGATTAAGTACGGATCGCCCAGCTTTTGTCCTTTTGACGCTTTACTGGAGTGTTGTTGGCTTCACACTCGTTTGTCACGGTAAGTGATTTTCATTTATAAGGGACATCTAGTTGTGCTGTAACTTAACGCGGGGATTCTGAGATTGACAAACTCAAATCTAGCATCACGTTACCATTTGTTTGCTTGTTTTTGATATCTGTTTGCTTGCTTTTGGTGGGATTGTAATCAATAAATCTAATTTATTCGGCATTTTCTAATCAATAAACATCGTCCATTGAGCAAAAGTGTGTTTGTTACTGATTCAGCGCGAACCTAGAAATTTCGGAAAACACGGGTCCCCCCCCAGCCAACCTGGGGTGAGGAGAGGGGGGCGAGCCAGCGCAGCCAATCCCTCCTCCCGCAGCCCAGCAAAGGGGCAATCGTCACCCCCCAGGGATCCAGGGTGGTCCCCCGGGCCACCCACGCCCCCATCAACCGGCCTTTAAGGATGGGAAGAGGGGGCGCACCACCAAGACTCACGCCCACCCCCATCCGCCCACCTGGCCCACGAGCCACAGCTGCAGCCCCCAACCGGCACGGCACACTGCTGGACCCCCAGTGACCCACCAAACCCAGGCAGGGCAGGGCCCCCCACCGGAGCATGTGACACCCAGCCGAGGCACAAGGCGGATGGATACCCAGGCAGAGAAAAGAGGGGAAGGCGGAAGCAGGTGAATGTCGAGGAGGGCCGGAGCCCCAACTCTGCCTACTCCCTTGGCCGGCAGCCCAGGCAGAGGGGAGGCCACCCCCCGGGAGCCACTCCATAGATAAAAGTGTGGGACCCACCCTATTACTGTCGCTCCCAGGTCCGCGATTGTCTGACTTGTTTTGCCCATTCTTTGCAGTGATCAGGATCTTTTGGAAACCCAAAAAGGTTCACACCACTCTCCCTGGTGTAGCAACAAAAGCCTGCAGCACATTGGGCTGGCGTGATGCGAAAAATAAACAAATTAATCCGCAAAATCAGATGAATCAGCAGTCCTTCTTAATACAATAGCATTGCTGTATAGTGGAGACGATCTCATTCACCGACCTTATATCCTTCTCTTCCTCAACACGAGACTAGCCGGAAGTCACTTATTTTCATAGCGTAGGATTCAAAAAGTTGAATAAATACATCGATCGCTTCAACACACAGTGAGGCAAATAAGTATTTAGTCAAAAACTAATTGTGCAAGTTCTCCCACTTGAAAATATTAGAGAGGCCTGTAATTGTCAACATGGGTAAACCTCAACCATGAGAGACAGACTGTGGAGGAAAAACCCAGAAAATCACAGTTTGATTTTTAAAGAATTTATTTGCAAATCATGGTGGAAACCAAGTATTTGGTCAATACCAAAAGTTAATCTTAATGCTTTGCTATGTATCCTTTGTTGGCAATAACGGAGGCCAAACATTTTCTGTAATTCTTCACAAGCTTTTCACACACTGTTGCTGGTATTTTGGCCCATTCCTCCATGCAGATCTCCTCTAGAGCAGTGATGTTTTGGGGCTGTCGTTGGGCAAAACGGACTTTCAACTTCCTCCTCAACCCGTGGCATCAAAATGATAACAAGAACGATGAGCAAAAATCCCAGAACCACACGGGGGGACCTAGTGAATGACCTACAGAGAGCTGGGACCACAGTAACACAAGCTACTATCAGTAACACAATGCGCCGCCAGGGACTCAAATCCTGCACTGCCAGACGTGTCCCCCTGCTGAAGAAAGTACACGTCCAGGCCCGTCTGCGGCTCGTTAGAGAGCATTTGGATGATCCAGAAGAGGACTGGGGGAATGTTTTATGGCCAGATGAAACCAAAATAGAACTTTTTGGAAGAAACACAGGTTCCCTTGTTTGGAGGAAAAAGAATACTGAATTGCACCATACTCACTGTGAAGCATGGGGGTGGAAACATCATGCTTTGGGGGTGTTTTTCTGCAAAGGGACCAGGACGACTGATCTGTGTAAAGGAAAGAATGAATGGGGCCATGTATCGAGAGATTTTGAGTGAAAATCTCCTTCCATCAGCAAGGGCATTGAAGATGAGACGTGGCTGGGTCTTTCAGCATGACAATAATCCCAAACACACAGCCAGGGCAACAAAGGAGTGGCTTCGAAAGAAGCCTTTTAAGGTCCTAGAGTGGCCTAGCCAGTCTCCAGATCTCAACCTCATAGAAAATCTGACGAGGGAGTTGAAAGTCCGTGTTGCCCAACAACAGCCCCAAAACATCACTGCTCTAGAGGAGATCTGCATGGAGAAATGGGCAAAAACACCAGCAACAGTGTGTGAAAAGCTTGTGAGAGTTACAGAAAACGTTTGGCCGTTATTGCCAACAAAGGGTACATAACAAAGTATTGAGATGAACTTTTGGTATTGACCAAATACTTATTTTCCACCATGATTTGTAAATAAATTCTTTAAAAATCAAACAATGTGATTTTCTGTTTTTTTTTTTCCACATTCTGTCTCTCATGGTTGAGGTTTACCCATGTTGACAATTACAGGCCTCTCTAATATTTTCAAGTGGAAGAACTTGCACAATTAGTGGTTGACTAAATACTTATTTGCTTCACTGTACATCCAATTGGTCCATTTCATTCAGGAGCATAAAATACCGAGTCTAATATGAAATAAATATGCTTTCTGGTGTCATATACACTTTAATGCATATTTGAGACGATGCCTTGCATGTTGAGAAAACGTAACCTCCTGTGTTTATTTAAGCTCGCAGGAGGGTCCACCCTGTGTTGATCCTAAATCCGGATTCCTAATAACCTTCAACATGACACTCTTTAATGAGGGAATTCCTGCGCATTAGAGGATGTCTCAAACACATCCTGGCTTTTAATCAACACTAGTGCTCTCACCTCCTAGCGCCAAGGTCCCATAGTACTAGAGCGACCTATTTTAGGGTGCTGTGTCACATCCTTCTACTTTGCGGAAGCATACAATTAAAAGATAGACCTGCCTCAGTTGGACTGCAGTACATTTTTTTAGGCCTACTAAAACTGAGGTGTGTATAAATGAGTAAACGGTTTTGAAATTAGAGGTAACTGAAAGTCGGCAACATTGTATGCATGTGTTCTTTTTTTTCTTTAATTATTATTCTGGCAGGTTCCTGTCAAGTCCGCTTATGTACTATTCCCTTAGGGGCTCTGCAACTGTCACGACCAGTGTTCCCATGGTTGGAGTGACGTCAGAGGACGATGAGATTGACAGGGATGGCGAATTAAAGGTCTCAGTAGAGTCAAGATAGAGGGCAGAGGAGCAAGAAGCAAAACATGCAGGAAAATATGCCAACAACAGCAGTGTGCTCTTTGCGGTCGTATGAAAATCCCCTCGGCCAACTCCCGCTATCTACAGATGGGACTATCCCAGTACAAGCATGTCAAAGGAGGCTGTGCCAAGATGGACTATACTGGGAACTTGTCACATTAAAAAGATGAAATAAAAATCCACTGAATTAAAACTGAACAAAATTGCTGCGATAACAAAAAACAACCCTGATTAAAACTTTCTGCACAGATAAAATAGCAGTAATTTAGCGAGCCTGCATGTGTACGTGGAATCAAAAGGAAGTTTCTCCATTATTGCAGAGTGGATTGTTCTCAAGCTTTGATTATTTATGCAAAGCTTTGTGTTTACTTCAAAATTTTATACTTTGTAACAGGAGTGATTCCAGTTTAGCACAGGAACAAATACTGCTTTCAGATTCTTTGTCAGTTTTCTTAAAGGGAACCACGGACAGAAAAACTTGTGGTCTTAGAAGATAAATGTTAGTATTAGTTATAATAATTTGATATTCAAACCCCTCATAATGTTATCGTTTTTATCAAATTTGAAAAATTAGTTTAACTAGTAGGTCGCCATTGTTATTGACGACGCAAGCCACTCTGGGTGGTGACGTCACTGGGCAGCGCTGCCGTACTTCCAGAGAGTCACTAGTTGGCTACATAAACATGTCGTTGGTGTGATGTCAGAGTCATGATTTTCCTTAAAGCAATCGCAACCCAGATGTGTTGTCTGTCTGTGAGGTAAAATCTGAAAGGGAAACGCGACTTAAAAGAAAGTGCGGCTGGCTTGACCATGGAATTAGAAAACGTGGCTCACTTCAGACAGCAAGCAGGCAACAATAACATAGGGATTGCGTAAAAGGGTTTACCGAACACCAAAAAATAAAAAAATAGAAAAATAAAAACTAGGGCTGTCAAAATTAGTGCGTTAACTAGGGCTGCAGCTATCGAATATTTTAGTTATAAATGTACATGAGAAAACAAGACATTTCATCTAATCTTGAACCATTTTCAGTCAATCAATGTCTTTATTTTCGATGTATATTGTTGAAAACAGCCAACAATTGCATCTCAGATGTAACTAGAATAAAAAAAAAAAGACTAATTCACTGCTTTCACTCAAAAAACCTTTAGATCTTATTAAAAAAAAAAAAACATATATATATTTATATATATATATATATATATATATATATATATATATATATATATATATTAGGGCTGTCAAAATTATCGCGTTAACGCGCGGTAATTAATTTTTTAAATTAATCACGTTAAAATATTTGACGCAATTAACGCACATGTCCCGCTCAGAAAGTATTCTGCCTTTTGGTAAGTTTTACAGCAAGGCTTTTTTTGCTGTCCAACAGCGAACTCTTGTGGTCGCTTTGCGACATGGTTTATTGTTTTCTTGCCAGTTCATTATGGCTGCACGACGTCTCGGGCTGATAATGTTGTGCTTATATGATCCTTGGACAAGATTTGTCCGTAAGTATGGTTGTTGTAAAGAATGTACATATTATGTTAGTAAGCGAAATGTTATATTTTTTGTACGAGACGCTTTTTGTTTATGTTTAGTGAACCTGTATAGCGTGCTAAGCTAACGTTGTTGCTAATGCAATGCTTGTGTACTTTTATTTTGTAGTTTTACGACGGTCTAAAGAGGACAATGGTTTGAGGCCATTTTATTAATAAATCAGATGAAAAAGGAAGAAGTCTAATTATTAAGGCGTCGTTCACTAGCTGTCTAGCTTTGGAAAAAGTAGACGCTTCGGAGTGAGGACAGCATAGACAGATTTAAATGACAGTAGAGTGAAATGCCCATTACAGTCCTTATGTACGGTATGTTGAATGTATATATCCATCTTGTGTCTTATCTTTCCATTCCAACAATTTATTTTACAGAATATATATATAATTTACAGAAAATATGGCATATTTTATAGATGGTTTGAATTGCGATTAATTGCGATTAATTACGATTAATTAATTTTTAAGCTGTAATTAACTCGATTAAAAATCTTAATCGTTTGACAGCCCTAATATATATATATATATATATATATATATATATATATATATATATATATATATATATATATATATATATATATATATATATATATATATACAGTATACCTAAAAATGCCGTCACGCTTGATAACTGATAACACACATCATTTCAAAGTTAGGATTTTTTTCCCACGTGTTTCAATTGAATTTCTATTTGTGACAAGCCATTTTTAAGTTCTAGTTAAGTTTTAAGTTAGTCTAAACTGTAAGTTCTGATAGAAACCTAGCCCTCCGCAGGGCCAACGTTACGTGAGCTAGAGACAGTAATGTTAATCTTATTTATTAGCGCTCTTTATTAGCGTTTAGCGCTCAACTGCTTTAAGATGGCGGCTGTTTACTAACGCTGCCCAAACGCGGCCGAGTCTGTCAACATGCATCTAGTTCAACATACATGTGATCTCTATGAGACTCATCAGACGCTACCTGCTACCAACGTAGCATCGTGCGGGCTAGTATTTAAAAACCTCGGCGTCGTTTGTAGCGGCTGTCGGCTGCAGTAAGTTTTTTTTTTTTGTTTTTTGCTTCTTCCTCTACGCACATCAGCGCGTTGTCCGCATTGAAAGTAGTCCAAGCAAAATGTGATGCTTAGAGCTGTCAAAATAAACGATTACTCAAGGTGAATAAAATTACTCGGATCAGTTTTTAAACTCGAGTTACTCGAGTTGCTCGAGTATTCGTTTCAGCTCTAGCGTTAACGGGCGGTAATTATTTTTTTAAATTAATCACGTTAAAATATTTGACGCATTTAACGCACATGCCCCGCTCAAACAGATTAAAATGACAGCACAGTGTCATGTGCACTTGTTACTTGTGTTTTTTGGTGTTTTGTCGCCCTCTGCTGGCGCTTGGGTGCGACTGATTTTATGGGTTTCAGCACCATGAGCATTGTGTAATAATTGACACCAACAATGGCGAGCTACTAGTTTATTTTTTGATTGAAAATTTTACAAATTTTATTAAAACGAAAACATTAAGAGGGGTTTTAATATAAAATTTCTATAACTTGTACTTTTAAGAACTACAAGTCTTTCTATCCATGGATCGCTTTAACAGAATGTTGATAATGTTAATGCCATCTTGTTGATTTATTGTTATCATAAACAAATACAGTACTTATGTATAGTATGTTGAATGTATATATCCGTCATGTGTCTTATCTTTCCATTCCAAAAATAATTTTAAGAAAAATGTGGCACATTTTATAGATGGTTTGAATCGCGATTAATTACGATAAATTAATTTTTAAGGTGTGATTAACCCGATTAAAAAATTTGAATCGTTTGACAGCCGAAAAAAAAACACGTTGAGGAAAGGGAAACACAAAGAGGGTGCGCGACAGTAGGCAGACAAATGAAAAAAACAAGGCAATGATGCAAGTAGCAATAAAGGGATATACAAACAGTCAAATGGCACCAAGTCATTATCTCGGCAAGCTGCCTAGGCTCGGTTTAAAGAAATTGCTGATGAGCTGGAATTGGAAGCAGGTACAACGTTGGGAACTCATCCCACACTCTGTCACAAAACAATCTGACCAGCAGTAGAATGTGACAAAATCATGCCAGTGTCATACTAGCTTCACTAGCTAGCTAGCACAGCTATTCTCCCAATCCAGCCCAACCGTGTCATCACCCCTAGTTGCATTGCGCAAGTAAAACATGGTGCCTTCCATAGGTCAAAACATGTACTAAATATTATAGATTTTTAAATCAATGGCAATGATATGTTCCTCATAACATATTTTAGTAAAAGAGAACAAGTATGGCTTATTAGAGCCTACAAGTCTTTAAGTCAAGGCTATTCAACCAAATTAACTAACAAATGTCAGTTTGGCATCCTGGTATCAAAAGTGAGGAACATTTTTGTTGACTTTTCCTACTCACTTCCACATACACAAGTCAGGAAAGAAAAAAAGACATCAGTCTGCTGTTTGTTCTCCATGTACACAATACACCATTTGACTCGAATGAGCGTCAAAACAACATTCAATTTTCCAATGACGAGACAGCAGTCACAGGAGAACAAGATAAGCATCTGGGCTACATTGAAGTTGGTTCCTGTTTGTCCTTTGGGAGACGGACTCGCTATTCCGCACTGTGACGATTGCTACTGCTGCTAAACCTATCATGGCCTGTACGAGAATCTTTGTAGACAACGTGGCTCCCTCCGTAGACAATAAAGACTCTCATCTGGGCACGAAGAGCAGGGGGGATCCTGCCGAGGGACGGCTTTTGTTTGTCCGTTTGCTTGCTGAGTAAGCTACAATTAATGACGTTCATCCATCGTTCGTCCGTGTAACCATCCATCCGTCCACTGACTAGGCAAACAGCCATTCACAGCACAATGGGACCCCCCAAATGGTGAGTTAAGAACCTGTGTCATTTCCCTTAACTACACTTGTTCCCAGCGTCTCTCCTCTCATATGGGTGTCATCTTTGGGTGTAACACATTGAATTCAAGCGTTTTTTTTTTTTTTGTACAATATGCATTGTTCCATGGCCGTTACACCTACAGGTCAAATATGACTCACTACTAGTTCATTGGGAAAGGTGTTTTGGTGGAGTTGATGACAAAGCTCTTGTGTTTTTGTCACCAAAAGCATCTAAATCCGCCAGCATGGACATGGCTTAAAATGTCTTGGTATGCTGGACAGTTAACTGGCAGGCCTACCAGTCATACTAAATTGGATGTCTATTGCTGTCTATGGCAGGGGTTCCCAACGACCGGGCCGGGGACCGGTACTGGTCCATGGCGCATTTCTATGCTAATTCCCAATCACTAAAGACCCACGAACTATGAAGGTGACCCGTATGTGAATAAACCGAGTGATTCGAGCATGTCTGTGCAACAGGAATATCAGCTTGTAGAGATCGCAAGTGACGGCGACCTTAAACGTACAGTGGGGCAAATAAGTATTTAGTCGACCACTAATTGTGCAAGTTCTCCCACTAGAAAATATTAGCAAGGCCTGTAATTCTCAGCGTGGGTAAACCTCAACCATGACAGACAAAATGTGGGGAAAAAAAAACAGAAAATCACATTGTTTGATTTTTAAAGAATTTATTTGCAAATCATGATGGAAAGTAAGTATTTGGTCAATACCAAAAGTTCATCTCAGTACTTTGTTATGTTCCATTTGTTGGCAATAACGGAGGCCAAACGTTTTCTGTAACTCTTCACAAGCTTTTCACACACTGTTGCTGGTATTTTGGCCTATCCCTCCATGCAGATCTCCTCTAGAGCAGTGATGTTGTGGGGCTGTCGTTGGGCAACACGGACTTTCAACTCCCTCCACAGATTTTCTATCGGGTTAGGATCTGGAGACTGGCCAGGCCACTCCAGGACCTTGGAATGCTTCTAACGAAGCCTCTCCTTTGTTGCCCTGGCTGTGTGTTTGGGATCATTGTCATGCTGAAAGACCCAGCCACGTCTCATCTTCAATGCTCTTGCTGATGGAAGGAGATTTTCACTCAAAATCTCTCGATACATTGCCCCATTCATTCTTTCCTTTACACAGATCAGTCGTCCTGGACCCTTTGCAGAAAAACAGCCCCAAAGCATGTTTCCACCCCCATGCTTCACAGTGGGGATGGTGTTCTTCGGATGCAATTCAGTATCCTTTCTCCTCCAAACAGAAGAACCTGTGTTTCTACCAAAAAGTTCTATTTTGGTTTCATCTGACCATGACACATTCTCCCAGTCCTCTTCTGGATCATCCAAATGCTCTCTAGCGAACCGCAGACTGGCCTGGACGTGTATTTTCTTCAGCAGGGGGACACGTCTGGCAGTGCAGGATTTGAGTCCCTGGCGGCGCATTGTGTTACTGATAGTAGCCTTTGTTACTGTGGTCCCAGCTCTCTGTAGGTCATTCACAAGGTCCCCCCGTGTGGTTCTGGGATTTTTGTTCACCGATCTTGTTATCATTTTGACGCCGCGGGGTGAGATCTTGCATGGAGCCCCAGATCGAGGGAGATTATCAGTGGTCTTGCATGTCTTCCATTTTCTGATAATTGCTCCCACAGTTGATTTCTTTACACCAAGCGTTTTACCTTTTGCAGATTCAGTCTTCCCAG
The DNA here is from genome assembly GCF_030265065.1 of Corythoichthys intestinalis. Taxonomy (NCBI): domain Eukaryota; kingdom Metazoa; phylum Chordata; class Actinopteri; order Syngnathiformes; family Syngnathidae; genus Corythoichthys; species Corythoichthys intestinalis. The sequence continues at coordinate 48,930,358 of NC_080409.1, forward strand.
CCTGGTGCAGGTCTACAATTTTGTCTCTGGTGTCCTTCAACAGCTCTTTGGTCTTGGCTATAGTGGAGTTTGGTGACTGACTGAGTTTGTGGACAGGTGTCTTTTATACCAATAGTGAGTTAAAACAGGTGCCATTAATACAGGTAACGAGTGGAGCCTTGTTAGACCTCGTTAGAAGAAGTTAGACCTCTTTGACAGCCAGAAATCTTGCTTGTTTGTAGTTGACCAAATACTTATTTTCCACTCTAATTTGGACATATATGGTTTAAAAATCAAACAATGTGATTTTCTGTTTTTTTTCCCACATTCTGTCTCTCATGGTTGAGGTTGAGATGAACTTTTGGTACTGACCAAATACTTATTTTCCACCATGCTTTGCAAATAATTTCTTTAAAAGTCAAACAATGTGATTTTCTCTTTTTTTCCCCCACATTCTGTCTCTCATGGTTGAGGTTTACCCATGTTGACAATTACAGGCCTCTCTAATCTTTTCGAGTAGGAGAACTTGCACAATTGGTGGTTGACTAAATACTTATTTGCCTCACTGTACATTTGAGACAACAACTCAACCCGTGTCGTTAAGCATTCATTTACACCATTTTCGTGTTGCACATGTATGTTTATGATGGGAGTAGTTTTTTTTAGCACCGTTGCATGACATTTAGATTCCAACTGAAAATAAAAGAGGGCTTTTTTCACCGTCACAAAAGCTTTGGGAGCAAAATTTTATAAGGGTGCAAAATTTGACAGAAAACAAGTCCGTGGAAAAAAAAGACCCAAATCACACCGGTCCGTGGTGCAAAAAAGGTTTGGGACCCCTGGTCTATTGCATTGAAACATAATAATTCACTGGAAGCCCTGCCAAAAGAAAATAAGTTTGGCATCTATTGCCGTCAAATGCAGAGAGTGAGTTGAGAATTCAAGGCGTCCGAACTGATCAATTGATTACGAGAATAACTCTTTCTTAATAGAGTTGTCTCGACCACATATTTTTTGCAACAGAGTTGTAGTCCAAGTCACCTGATTTTGATTTGTTTATTTAATAATTTATTACAGAACATACTTTTTGTTGTTTCCTTTGACAATAATTTTGTCCATTTCGATTACAGACAGTCCCTGGGTTACGACGTACTCGACTTAGGCGATTTGGACTTTACCACGCCGGAGTCTCATCCGCAATTTTTATCTCCAGTTGGATTTTTTTTTGTTTCATAAACAGTACCTTATTGTACCTCAAAGTATCTTATTTTTTACTTGACTTTATCAATATGACATGTTCCGTCTTCACTAAACGTTAAATTGTTCAGCTTGAAAGACAGAAAAAAAGATAATTGTGCTCTTTACTTCCTTCACTTTCTACAATTTGTAAAGCTGTAACACACATATTTACACTTATTTTCAAAAGGATACACATTTTAACAATGAAACACTTGACACAAAACGACAGGTATTCAAATGTCCATCTAGTCTGATCAATATGTAAATCTAGTAGATTAGATTAGCCTAATTTGCCTACAAAAAGTCTGCTAGTTTAAACGCTACGAATTTACAGTCCTCATAGCAAATTGCTCACACAGAACTCCACAAACTAGCTCAGTGGTTCTTAACACATTCACTCCCAGCCATTCTCACCAGAGCAAGGCCCTTCGCTCCTGGCCGTTTTACTGGATTTTAACTGATTTTGCAAGGCCCACAGAAAATTCTGTTCTATTTCTATATACACATGGAACCCACCAAATAAAAGATTATACTCTCTTCTTTCAGCAGGAAAAAAGTTAGTTCAAATCTTTTTCCATTCTTTAGAAATCAGCTTTAGAAAATAGCTTAGTTTGAGCAATTTTCCAATTTCTGATGAAAAAACAGAGAAATTGAGCTTTTTGTGAAAGCATACATTTCAAACATAACTTTGACTTTAACACGGCTGTTTTTTTTTCGCTTTAGTTACATCCCAAACATCTGAATGTTTTCCTTTTACAAAATAACATAAGACAAATAGAGCTTTTGATAGCAAAGTAACAATTTATGTACACATAACTGAGAGATGACGCTGTTGTCGCCGCGACAGCCGGGTAAACTTTTCCCTCATCGCCGCCTGTCTCATAAAGATGGATTTTTTTTTACTGATTTTTTTTTGCGGGGTCCGCTCGGCAAGCAGCACGGACTCAACGGCATCTTCCGCTTCACCGGTGGTCCTGGTCGTTCTGCTCGGTCATCTAGCGCCTGGCATCCCGGGCGTCCTCTTGGTTGTTCTGCTCGGTCGTCCGCCGCCTGGCATCATTCCACCGGCACTTCAACCTTGCGGCCCGGCCGTTCGTTGCCGTTAAATCTGGTTGCGGGTCTCAGCAAATGCGCTACTGCCCTCCAGTGGCCAATTTCATTGATTTAAAATGGATTTGCAGCTTTGGAGCTCAGTTAAATCAGGACCCAGAGATGTCTTTTATGAAAAAACAACAACATAAAAGACGTATAAATACGTCTTTGGGACACTGAAACAATTAAAAATAGAACGTATTTATACGTTTTTGGGAGCAAATGAGTTAACCTGGGTTTGATCGACCCCCAGGGGTTCGGTGAGTCAGTCTAAGGGGTTCGGTGAAAGTTATGACACTTAGGGCCATATTTTTGGACGCGACCAGGTTTTGGACTGGTTAGTCCCCAATTTACAGGCTTTATTCCAATTCGTTCAACTGCTAGTACTCTATCTGGTGGGAAGAGAAACTGGTTTGCTCAGTGGACGGTTGAATCTCAATTGATATGAGGAAGTACAAAAGACCTACGACCAACTGCATTGACATAAAAAATAAATAAATAAATAGATAAATAAAATAATTTAATTCAATGAGTTAATACTTAAAAAAAAAAAAAAATCAGAAACCCGATTTCCACCCGATCCCAATCTCCCAAAAATGATGTGATCGGGCCCGATCAGCTCGTTCACATCCCTTTTTGTTAGCAATTGAGTCGAAACACTCAATTTTTTCAAGCATCAAGAAGCATTGACGTGGAGCCTAAAAGCCATTTGCTAGGTGGCACGCTACTAATGACAGGAAAGTAGTCGATGCTTAATGTAAATTCTGCAAAAAAATGTTTTTGAAGTGCAATTGAAATTCCCCATAACCCATTTCACAAAACATAAGCACAAAGTTCTCAAAGAATTGAGTAGTTCAAATTGTTACTTGTCTTTGAAAGTTAAACAAATCAATAAACCTCTGAAAAATATTGGACTGCTAATACTTTATCTTGAAAATGTCAAATGAAACAAAATGAAATGCAACTGGACAGTTTCCCATGTCACTCCAGATGATTTGTCAGAATATAGATTGCCACAACACCCAAGTTGGGTATCACCGCAAGGGCAATCATGGAAGGTACTTTAGATCATTACGGTTGTTGCTGATTAGAAGAGTGCAGACTAATTATGCAAGGACAAATCCCAAACAGGCCTGTTCATTGCAATCTGCTAGAAATCATCTCAATGCTGCTCATTTTGGAAGGTTAATCTTATTATTTAAAATGCTGCCATTGAAAGGATGCCCAAAGAATTTCAACATACATCGCCGTCAACAGCCGCCAGTGAGTTAATATCGATGTTGTAAGGAGAGATCCTACAGCTGATGTCATTTTTTTCTCCTGTAATGGAACAACCAACACCCCTGCTAGTTTTAATACTGTAAGTACAGGGAGTCGTTGTGTTCCGTTACTGCTAATCGAGTGTCACTATTTACTAAATCTTTGTATTAGGGTTTTCTAATATAAAAATCTGCATGCATTATCCAAAGTTAAGGTTTTTTTTCTCTTTAAATTAGGGCTGTCAAACGATTAAAAATTTTAATCGAGTTAATTACAGCTTAAAAATTAATTAATCGTAATTAATCGCAATTCAAACCATCTATAAAATATGCCATATTTTGCTGTGAATTATTGTTGGAATGGAAAGATGACACAAGATGGATATATACATTCAACATACGGTACATAAGGACTGTATTTGTTTATTATAACAATAAATCAACAAGATGGCATTAACATTATTAACACTCTGTTAAAGCGATCCATGGATAGAAATACTTTTCTAAGTTCTTAAAAGATAAATGTTAGTACAAGTTAGAGAAATTTTATATTAAAACCCCTCTTAATGTTTTCGTTTTAATTAAAATTTTCAATCAAAAAATAAACTAGTAGCCCGCCATTGTTGATGTCAATAATTACTTACACAATGCTCATGGGTGCTGAAGCCTATAAAATCAGTCGCACCCAAGCGCCAGCAGAGGGCGGCAAAACTCCATAAAACACAATTAACAAGTGAGCATTTCACTGTACCGTCATTTAAATCTGTCTGAGCGGGACATCTGCGTTAATTGCGTCAAATATTTTAACGTGATTAATTTAAAAAAATAATTAACGCCCGTTAAAGCGATAATTTTGACAGCCCTACTTTAAATACATATGGCGGAAAACACTCAGGTGACTTGAAGTACCGCTCTGAGACCCCAATTTGGCCAAATTTCAATTTGTCCGATATGCATGTGTGATACATCATTGGAAAGCTTAAAATCTCAATTTTCTGGGGGAAGAAAAATTTTAAACAGGAGGGCATTTAAAAAAAACATAAATAAATTTTTTCAACAGCAAAACCCTATCTGGAGGCGAGAGCACGCGAGAGCAGAATTACAGATGCCATGACTTTAACGAGATATTATCGTATACTTACTTTGTTTCGATCCAAAAACTCCATGTAGCATGTATCACTTTGTGTCAAGACACAGCTGTGAATGGCCAGAGCTGGATTTCTGGGGGATTTTATGGGTGAAATATGGTAATATGACAAGGGTCGCGATGCAGAAATCGCAGACATCAAGGAGGAGTCGAGATGTTCTTTTTCATATATTTACTAGGGCTGTCAAAATTATCGCGTTAACGGGCGGTAATTAATTTTTTAAATTAATCACGTTAAAATATTTGACACAATTAACGTACATGCCCCGCTCAAACAAATTGAATTGACAGCACAGTGACATGTCCACTTGTTACTTGTTTTTTGTCTCCCTCTGCTGGCGCTTTGGTGCGACTGAATTTATGGGTTTAAGCACAATGAGCGCTGTGTAATTAGTGACGTCAACAATGGCGAGCTACTAGTTTATTTTTTGATTGAAAATTTGACAAATTTTATTCAAACGAAAACATTAAAGGGGTTGTAATATAAAATTTCTATAACTTGTACAAACATTTATCCTTCAAGAACTACAAGTCTTTCTATCCATAGATCACCATAACAGAATGTTAATGTTAATGCCATCTTGTTGATTTATTGTTATAATAAACAAATACAGTACTTATGTACAGTATGTTGAACGTATATATCTGTCTTGTGTCTTATCTTTCCATTCCAACAATAATTTACAGAAAAATATGGCATATTTTAGAGATGGTTTGAATTGCGATTAATTACGATTAATTGATTTTGAAGCTGTGATTAACTCGATTAAATATTTTAATCGTTTGACAGCACTAATATTTACCCTTTTAATCTTTTTTTTAATGAGTATTTTTTTTGTTTGGATCGATTATTTATCATCTCAAATAACGGGGAAAATGCAACAGTAACAAAAGAAATACAATTAAGCGGTAGTTATAAGGTAGATATCTGTGACTTTTTTACAGACGTCATTTTTTCATTGTGACGCCATTTGTTTAAAAGTTTAAAATATGCGAGCGAATAATTATTTAATTTTTTTTTTTTTTTTTTACGCAATATTAGACATCAATTAATGGTTCTAAGCTAAACATGACAGACATTTTGAATAATAAGTATAATTAATTACCTTCGTTTTTTTGGCTGGGTTGAAAGAAAAGCGGTTGCACGACGTCTGTAAACGGGGGTTTCAGAGGTAAAATGGACAAATTAAAAATAGTTCGGGGGCTTCATGCGCCATGAATCTGCTATGGCACCATATAAACATATTTATTCTATCAAACACAATACCTGTTTTGGCTTAAAATACAGCAGTTTCTTTTAAAGAGCAGTGCAAGAGCAGAAACTGCTTTTTCAGCCTTGTCTGTGTTTTCCGCCATATCTACTTTTCTTATCATGATATACATCAGAGTGGTTTAAGTGATTTGTCAGGAAAAAGTTGAAGAATATCATTGTTCCATTAATGCGGTGATGAAATGTTGCAATGATTGTCAAAATTCGAGGGCACCAGCAGCAGCATCAAAAACACTTTGGTCCCATTAGAGCACGGCCATTGTCCACCGGCGGTAATCGTCCATTTTGCTTTCCCCATTACAGGACAAAGAGAGGGGAGGCAAAAAACAGTTTGCCCACAAATCTCCCTCTGTGTGCCAACTGGTTTACTCCACTTATTCAAGCCGAGAAGCAAAGACCATCTGCTCATTTCAACTCCCGCCTCAAAACACTCGATAATGCGCATTCACCGCTCGCATTTGTCGTTTGCCAGCGCACGATTTGACCAAACACTCAGGAAAAGTCCCTCCAAAACGCACATAAAGCTAGCTTGACCGAGCCCTGAATGCGGCCGCTTTGAAAGCGTGAGTCCTTGCTTCGTCTCCTCCTGGCGCGACATGAATGGCATCCGCCAAAGGAGAACTGGACAAAGCCAGAATGAGGTAGAAGCCAAGATACAGTCAGCTTGCGGGCTACAATGGCGAAAATGAAATGATTTGGCACAATGTACCACGTTGCTTTGTTTTATCAACTGTTTTGAATTCGTTTTTTCTTTTTCTTTTTTATCAGAGGATGTTGGATTTAGGTATTTTGGGTCTTTATTCATTGCTTGGCCAAAGATCTAAGGACCTGCAATGTCTTTTGGCATGTCTCGGTATTATACTTTGATCCACTTAGCAGCTCGCAGTGCAGGGCCAAACAAACATGCTTTGTATGAATATTCACATACGTCTGGGGCAAGGAGATAGCAGCTGGTGCGCTTGAAGGCCACAAATAGACCAAAGTCGTGCCTGGGCATGGGCGACTACATCTGGGCCAGGATGCCCCCAAATCCCACCGCCAGGGCTGTGTGAGGCCACTTTAACGACAGAAGATATCAGCATAGGGCACAGATATAGTTTTACTGGGCACTCATTGATAGAATTTGAACTTTTGACAAGAATATTCTCCTGTTTTAGTTGGCTCTGCCATTTCCCGAAAACATGTTGTAAATCAGTGTTGTTTTTGGCTTGCCTGGCACGGCCAGACTGTTCTCCCTGTGTTTTTCAAACACTGAGAGGATAGTCTGGGACCCAGCCCACTAACGGCCTCTCGAGCAAGTACAAAATCAATCGACAAATCAGATTCGTTTACTTGCGTGACGTGTTCTTAACGAGCAACGTCACTCTTCCACGTCGGAAGTCGTCTCCACAACAACACAGATGGCGAACAGGAGAGCCGAGAATATGTTCCAGTCCACGGTAAAATCAGTTTTAAACTACCAAAAACACATCGACACAAGTCATTGACAACAGTCTGTCTCGCGCTAGCCATGTTGAATAAACTCCGCTCTCCTCGTATGTTTACTTCCGCGCGCAAGTCCTTCGTCCCACCCGTCGCTGACTGGTCCACTCCGCTGTCTGTTTGCTGTGGCTTGCGCCGCCCTGGAAATTTTATCCGCTTAATGGTGGCCAGACGCAATCGCTGGAACAGCGGTGAGTCTGGTATACCAGGCAAGTTTTTGGCAGCCCTTTTAATTTTCGTATTAGGTTTTTGGACGATAATACTTATTAGTCTCAGAGATGTCCCGATGTCGGGATGCCGATCGATCGGGTCCGATCACGTCATTTTCAAAGTATCGGAATCGGCGAAAAAAAAATATCGGCCATGCCTTTTTTTTTATATATACAGTATATTTTTTAATTAAATCGTTTTCTAATTGTATTTAATGTGACAGACATAATATGTTACACTCATCCAGAGTCTTTAGTTTAGGCTTAAGGTAGGGTTATGAAATTTATCCCGATGACGGCGGTAATTGACTTTTTAAAAAATGTATCACGTTAAAATATTAAAGCAATTAATGCATGCGCTGCACGACCCACTCACGCATTGTCACGCTCAATCTGTAATGGCGCCGTTTCACCTATATAGAGAGATCAAAGGCAGCGTAAAATTAGCAGAGTGAATTATGGCAGCCTTTGGAGCCTTTTTTAAATGGCTAAAGCCTTACAATCCCTCTCCCAATGATCAGAATAATCGTGGGAAGAAATGTGGGGAAGAAAGGTAGTAGTTGATCTTTTTCTTAACACCCTATGTTATTTCCCAATGCAGAGAAGATATATCAATTGGTGGCACTACGCACAGCCATGGTTTCACTTCCCATCATGCAGTTGGGCATGGCTACAGTATCCTTTACTGAAAGCTCAACAAATACACTAGATGGCAATATTTAGTCACAATATACAAAGTCACAAGTATTTCTATCCGTGGATCCCTTTCACAGAAAGAATGTTAATAATGTAAATGCCATCTTGAGGATTTACTGTCATAATAAACAAATACAGTACTTATGTACTGTATGTTGAATGTATATATTCGTCCGAGTTTTATTCATTTTTTTCTTAATGCATTGCCAAAATGTATATGATTGGGAAAAATTATTGGGAATGATTGGAATTGAATCGGGAGCAAAAAAAAAAAAAAAAAAAGCAATCGGATCGGGAAATATCGGGATCGGCAGATACTAAAACTAAAACAATCGGGATCGGATCGGGAGCAAAAAAAACATGATCGGAACAACCCTAGTCTCAGTCATATTCTAGTAATTTCAAAATGTATTTGTCTTTTTGTTGACGTTCACTCAAGGTTTTCGTATCTGTAAAATTCAAAAGTTTTACTCCAAAAATAAATGAATAAATCAAGGTCTCCAGCTACAGTGGTACCTCTACATGCAAAGTTAATTCGTTCCAGGACCTTGTTTGGAAGTCGAAATTGTCGTATGTCGAGCAGGATTTTCCCATAAGAATACATTATAATTCCAAAACAAATAAATAATAATAAATTTCATGTAATAATGTAACGAATCGGGTTCTAATGTGGCGGATGTGTTTTGCATGCTTTACCTGAATGCACCGCGTGGCTGACGTCACAGTGAGATAGGGACATGCGGTAGAGATTTTAGTTCCACTTTTAATGTCTTGTTGTTTTTGGCTCAAACTGCGGGGGACAGAAGGCGTGTTATGCTGCAGAAGTTCTGAAATAAATAATTGAAAACCTGACGAAGCTGGCGACTTCCTTGCCGATGTTACCGCAATAATAATTGTCACATTAACTTATCAAGACTGGCGAATGGAGGTCTGAGGAAGACCGTTGAGATAGGAGACATTCCAGCATCATCACCTTGTCTAGAGTCAAGAATCTGCATTGGACAAGGTGATGAAGCTGGAACGTTGGTTTGGTGCTGTTCCAGTGAGATTTTTAAAGATTGCCTGAAGAAAAGATCAAAATTCCCTCAGTCCTTGATGATATGGGGCTGCATGTCAGGCAAAGGGACTGGGGCGATAGCTGTGATTAAATCTTTAATAAATGCGCAAGTTTACGTTGAAATTTTAGACAGCTTTCTTATCTCTTCAATTGAAAATATGTTTGTCATTTTCCAAGATGACAATGCATCATGCCACAGAGCTCAAACTGTTAAAGCATTCCTTGGAGAAAAACTCCTCCAGTCAATGTCATGGCCTGCAAATAGCCCAGATCTCAACCCTATTGAAAACCTGTGGTGGAAATGGGGAAAAAAATGGTCCACAGCAAGGCTCCGAACTGCAAGGATGATCTGGCAGCTGCAATCAAAGAGAGTTGGCAACAAATCAATGAAGAATACTCATCAAGTCCATGTCTCAGAGACTGCAAGCTGTCATAAAAACCAGAGGTGGCGCTACTAAAGATGTGTTTTGATTGTTATTTCTTTGTTTGTTTCTCATGAGTCCATATTTTTTCCCTCAGAATGGATTGATTCAATGTATATTTCCCTGCACTTGCTCTATAAAAGTAACATTTACCGACCACCACAATGTTTTTTATACATTTCTTTTAGTGTTTCTGAATGCTAAAGAGTTGCACTTTTGAACTAATTCATTATTTTTTCATGCTTTTTATCTGAGTTTGTTCTACATGATATAATGTCTGAGTGAGTGCTCATCCGAGACTGGTGATTCCATACTTTTTGCTTAGGGTTGTATAAAGAATTCAGGGATTTAAGCATTTATTTTCGACCGAAAAAGCCATTATCACAACATAGAGCTAACAGGCTAGCATCATTCTTCGACATAGACACTTGTGAAGAACATAATGTCATGGCTCTCTTGAGTTTCCAGTTATTTCTACAACTTTGATTTTTCTCTGATAGAGTGATTGGAACAGATACTTCTTTGTCACAAAAAACATTCATGAAGTTTGGTTCTTTTATGACTTTATTATGGGTTAACAGAAAAAGGGATCAAATCTGCTGGGTCAAAAATATACATACAGCAACACGAATTAGCAATGTCTTGTGACTGATTATTGACTTGAAGAATCATTGACTTGAACAAGTCAGGAAAGTCACTTGGAGCCATTTCAAAGCAGCTGCAGGTCCCAAGAGCAACAGTGCAAACAATTGTTTGTAAGTATAAAGTGCATGGCACTGTTTTGTCACTGCCACGATCAGGAAGAAAATGCAAGCTATCACCTGCTGCTGAGAGAAAATTGGTCAGGAGGGTGAAGATTCAACCGAAAATCACCAAAAAGCAGATCTGCCAAGAATTAGAAGCTGCTGGAACCCAGGTGTCAGTGTCCACAGTCAAGCGTGTTTTGCATCTCCATGGACTGAGAGGCTGCCGTGCAAGAAGGAAGCCCTTGCTCCAAAAGCGGCACCTTAAGGCTCGACTGAAGTTTGCTGCTGATCACATGGACAAAGATAAGACCTTCTGGAGGAAAGTTCTGTGGTCAGACGAAACAAAAATCCAGCTGTTTGGCCACAATGCCCAGCAATATGTTTGGAGGAGAAAAGGTGAGGCCTTTAACCCCAAGTACACCATGCCTACCGTCAAGCACGGTGGTGGTAGTATTATGCTGTGGGGCTGTTTTGCTGCCAATGGAACTGGTGCTTTACAGAGAGTAAATGGGATAATGAAGAAGGAGGATTACCTTCAAATTCTTCAAGATAACCTAACGTCATCAGCCCGAAGATTGGGTCTTGGGCGCAATTGGGTGTTCCAACAGGACAATGACCCCAAACACACATCAAAAGTGGTAATGGAATGGCTAAATCAGGCTAGAATTAAGGTTTTCGAATGGCCTTCCCAAAGTCCTGACTTAAACCCAATTGAGAACTTGTGGACAATGCTAAAGAAACAAGTCCATGTCAGAAAGCCATCAAATTTAACTGAACTGCACCAATTCTGTCAAGAGGAGTGGTCAAAGATTCAACCAGGAGCTTGCCAGAAGCTTGTGGATGGCTACCAAAAGCGCCTAATTGAAGTGAAAATGGCCAAGGGACATGTTACCAAATATTAGTGCTGCTGTATGTATATTTTTTGACCCAGCAGATTTGATCACTTTTTTCTGTTCACCCATAATAAAGTCATAAAAAAACAAACTTCATGAATGGTTTTTGTGACAAAGAAGTATCTGTTCCAATCACTCTATCAGAGAAAAATCAGAGTTGTAGAAATAACTGGAAACTCAAGAGAGCCATGACATTATGTTTTTCACAAGTGTATGTAAACTTTTGACCACAACTGTAAGGCAGCCGTTAGCTACATTTACTAATAGACCAGCATTGTACTTCGACATATTTACGTAAAATAGATGCTACCTGCATGGTATTTTTGCTTTTAACCAAGAATCAAGACTGTTTTACGTCCATATCTATAAAGAATTCAGGGTATTAAGCATTTAAGAATTTTTACCGGAAAAGCTCTATTTACTTATGTCAGCAGCCTCATTGAGTAACAGACCAGCATCGTACTTTGACATATTTATGTAAAATAAACACTAACTGCACCTAACCAAGAATCGAGACTGTTTTACGTCCATATCTATAAAGAATTTGGGAATTTAAGCATTTATTGACAAGAATTTTCAATTGCTAACTGCACCGAATTTGTTGAAATCAACTTCACCAACTAATTAAACCCCCGCTAACTCGAAGATTAAGCCTAATGTCAAAAATATGAACCTTCCCTTTAATGTGCTTGTTTTTCATTTATGTAGAAGCGTAACAAAATAAGGCAAAATCCAGATGTTGACTTCGACAATCCTCATTGATTAATCTTGGGTGTTTTCAATTAAATTAAACTTCAATCCTACGTTCAAGCTGCATTATTTCAACAAAACAAAAATACCATTTGGTGGGGTTTCTTCATGATGGTTAAATATAATCAGCTTAAAATGGCATTTCCCCTTTCCAGTGAATGTAATTTTTTAATGAGCAAATTTAATCTCATCCTAATCCAATGGAGTCACCGTAGCAAGTATGGCAAGCGGGTTGGAACACAAAAACTGCTGCTGTGAGAGTTTTGGTGTTGCACGGTGTCTATTCCCCCCACAAACGTCGACCCTTAATGAGTTGTTGGTTGGCCCTGACAACACACCTCAACACGGTGCCAGGCTGTATGGGTGCCAAGGCCGGGCAGCAGCTGCTGGCCCAAACCAGCGGGCACTAATTGAGGCAACTGCAGGGAGCCCCATACTGCCCTGGTCCTCCCACTGGCTCCTTTAGGCTACAACCACCCATCATCCACACAGCCCACACAATGCTGCTTTAATTATGAAAAATTAGCCAAAAGCTAATCTCCCATCTTTTCAATCAAAGATGTGCTGAGGCTGCCACTATTATAATAACTAATTAGCAATTCGAAGCAAAAATAAACACTGTTTTCTTTGAGGAACCCTCACTTTCCCATCTGAAGCACCACATGGTGTTTTGAACACTGTTTCACACATCAACATGTTTAAATATTAAAGATGACAATTTAATTTAATGCCCATTTAATCCAGCTTTATTGTCAAAGTGTTTTTGCATTATTAATGTTCACGACTGTAGAAGTATTGCCAGCAGTTGACGTCTACATTCATTGTCAATGTCAGGTCAGAGTTGGTTCATACGTATAAATGAAAATTCATTAAAACACTCCTGACAGGAGTGATTGAGAGATTAGGCGTCGCCCAAAAAAAACAAAAAAAAAAAAAACCTATTAATTTTCATTGAACCACAAAAACATTGTGCGATTGTAATCCATTACGACAAATGATGTGTCCATTCTCAGACACACACTTTACCATTCACATAAACACAATATTAATGTCAGCCAAAATTTTTTTCACAAATTTTTCACATACACAAATGTTCTCTAGCCATTCCCATACAATTTCAATGTCTGTCTGTTAACATACCTACGTAATATAAACATCAGTCAATCCACAACCATTCATCCATGCATCCACATACATACACAATTTAAAGGTGAACCATGTAAGATTTTCACTTCAATCATTCATGAAATGGCCATATTATTTCAATAGGCATTTTTTAAAAAAAAAAAACATGTTTTTTTTGGAAAAAACTGTGGTATGAAAAAGTATCTGAACCTTTTGGAATTTCTCACATCACTGCATAAAATCACCATCAAATGTGATCTGATCTTTGTCAAAATCCCACCGATGAAAAAACAGTGCCTGCTTTAACTAAAACCACACATTTATACGTTTTCATATTATAATGAGGATAGTATGCAAACAATGACAGAAGAGTGGAAAAATAAGTGAACCATCACATTTAATATTTTGTGGCCCCTCCTTTGGCAGCACTAACGTCAACCAGAGTCTTCCTGTAGCTGCAGATCAGTCCGGCACATCGATCAGGACTAATCTTGGCCCATTCTTCTCTGCAAAACTGCTCTAGTTCAGCGAGATTCCTGGGATGTCTGGCATGAATCACTGTCTTTAGGTCATACCAGAGCATCTCAATGGGGTTCAAGTCAGGACCTGTATTTTGTTCTTCTGAAACCATTTTGAAGTTGACTTACGTCTGTGTTTTGGATCACTGTGTTGTTGCAGAAACCATCCTCTTTTTAGCTTCAACTGTCTGACAGGCGGCCTCAGGTTTTCCTGCAAAACATCCTGCTATACTTTTAAATTCATTTTTCCATTAATGATTGTAGGTTGTCCAGGCCCTGAGGCAGAAAACAGCCCCAAATCATGATGCTCCTTCCACCATGCTTCACGGTTGGGATGAGGTGTTGATGATGGTGGGCTATTCCTTTTTCCCTCCACACATGACGTTGAGTGTTACTCCCAAACAATTGAACATTTCATCAGTCCACAAAATATTTTGCCAAAACTTCTGTGCAGTGTCCAAGTGCCTTTTTGCAAACAAGCAACAATGCTTTTTAGACAGCAGTGGCTTCCTCTGTGGAGTCCTCCCATGAACACCATTCTTGGCCATAGTTTTACATATAGTTGATGTGTGCACAGAGATATTGGACTGTGCCAGTCTTTAGCAGACACTTTAGGGTTCTTTTTTTAATTGAACTCTCTCAGTATTCTGCGCTGAACTCTTTGGTGGACGGCCACTGCTTGGGAGAGAAGCAACAGTGCAAAACTCTCTCTCATGAATAATAATGAAATTATTTTTCTAATGCGTCGTCTGCCCGTTTCGCTGTGTCCTGTGATGTGGTAATTTCACCACAGTCTCTAATCTCACTCACCCAACTGCAGACCAGCAAACTAGCTAAAGGTACACTAATCCACAGCTGGCTGAATACTGAAAATATTTCTAAAACAGACCTGGCTACAGTATAATTTAGCTTTGGCAGTATATCATCTAGACTCTTTGTAAATAACCGCTAACTTGCAATTGCGCCAAGTGCACTGGTGGCCAAAAGTATTGGCACCCCTGCAATTCTGTCAGATAATGCTCAATTTCTCCTAGAAAATGATTGCAATTACAAATGCTTTGGTAGGAATATATTCATTTATTTTTCTTGCAATGAAAAAACACAAAAAAAAAATGGGGAAAAAATTTAAATCATTATCATTTTACACAAAACTCCAAAAATGGGCTGGACAAAAGTGTTGGCACCCTCAGCCTAATACTTGGTAACGCAACCTTTAGACAAAATAACTGCGAACAACCGCTTCCAGTATCCATCAATGAGTTTCTTACAATCCTCTGTTGGAATTGTAGACCATTCTTTTTTGGCCAACTGCTCCAGGTCTCTGAGATTTCAAGGGTGCCTTCTCCAAACTGCCATTTTCAGATCTCTCCACAGGTGTTCTATGGGATTCAGGTCTGGACTCATTGCTGGCCACGTTAGAAGTCTCCAATGCTTTCTCTCAAACCATTTTCTAGTGCTTTTTGAAGTGTGTTTTGGGTCACTGTCTTGCTGGAAGACCCATGACCTCTGAGGGAGACACAGCTTTCTATCACTGGGCCCTACATTATGCTGCAAAATTTGCTGGTAGTCTTCAGACTGCATAATGCCATGCAAACGGCCAAGCAGTCCAGTGCCAGAGGCAGCAAAGCAACCCCAAAAAAATCAGGGAACCTCCGCCATGTTTGACAGTGGGGACCGTGTCCTTTTCTTTGAAGGCCTGTTTTTTCCCCCTCTAAACTCTATGTTCATGCATTTTCCCAAAAAGCTTTACTTTTGTCTCATTTGACCAGAGAACATTCTTCCAAAACGCTTTTGGCTTTCTCAGGTAAGTTTTGGGAAACTCCTGCCTGGCTTTTTTATGTCTCTGGGTCAGAAGTGGGGTCCTCATTGTTACCCTAACATATAGTCCCTTTTCATTCAGACGCCGACGGAAAGTACGGGTTGAAACTGTTGTACCCTCGGACTGCAGGACAGCTTGAACTTGTTTGGATGTCAGTCGAGGATCTTTATCCACCGTCCGCACAATCTTTCGTTGAAATCTCTCGTCAATTTTTTTTTCCGCCCACAACTGGGGAGGTTAGCCGCAGTGCCATGGACTTTACACTTATTGATGACACTGCACACAGTAGACACAGGAACATTCAGGTCTTTGGAGATGGACTTGTAGCCTTGAGATTGCCCATGCTACCTCACAATTTAGCTTCTCAAGTCCTCAGACAGTTCTTTGGTCTTCTTCTTTGCTCAATGTGGTACACACTAGTGTTGTATCGGTCGCGAACGATTCGTTCTTTTTGAACGAATTGTTTGGGTGAACGAGACCGAACTAATCACCATCTGCACTGATTCGTTCTATGAAGTTGGTGCTTGTTCTCTGCGTGGGAGGGCGTTGAGCGAGCGGCAGCGTCTTCTGACATCGGACACGACCAATCAGACGCCAGCCTCATCGCGGGTAGGGGAGGGAGCGGAAACAGAATCAGGGCGTCTGTCACTCACTTCCACGTGTGGCCAGTAAGCAGCCAGCGTGCAGGCAGGGGGACAAGACTGAGTTTTGTCACTTGCCGTTCAGTGACTCGGTCCTCCGGTTCCTGACCTAGCTTGCTGAACGAGTCAAAAAATGAAAGGAAATGACTTTGTCACATATTTGTAATGTGGAGCCTATCAAATGCAGCTCAAACAGACAAAAACACCACACAAATCTAGCGAGCATGGTTTAGTGCACTACTTTTCTAAACAGACTCGGGACTACCTATGACGACATACTATCAAATTTACAGTAGTTTTAAACACGGGTAGCTACGAGGCAAGCAAAAGTGAGCTGCGGTCGCGTGACGGCAGTGAAAGGGGCAGAGAACTGTCATGGAGGCTTCATGGCAGCGATATTTACCTCATATGTGCACAGAAAAAAATATTTAGTATGATCACCATAATACTGATTTGCAATGAAACTGTATATACATGTCAATTTTTTCCGAGTGTTTTATTTTTTTTCGTGTCGGGTGTTGGTTGGTTTGACAAATTATGTCCATCCGTCCATCATGTGGTACTCAAGCGCCCAAAAACAACGCACGCGGACACGGGAGATGACACAATATGTCTACATTTTTCTTAACAGACTAATGAGAGTAGAAAGGCGACATCGTAAAGAACAAACAATTATTTCTCGTCAGCATTTGACGATCTGAGATGAGGGGACGACAGGGGAGCTGACCGGATTATTTTATTTGTTAATACCAATGCAAAAATTCAATACGATCATCTTAATAGTGATTTGCAATTAAACTGTCAAATATCAAAATGTAGTATTGTTTTTATTTCAGAGCAGCACATTTGACAACTAGCTATTTACACTTTAGTTTTAACACTAGTGACCAAAAATAATAGTGATGAGCATAAAAACTAAAATACAACAGAGCGAGAGGTAAATATGATGTGTTGGTCGTTCCATATTTAGAAATTAAACTTTGGATTTATTTGTATTTTCGTGACAGCAAGCATGCCGCATTAGCTGGTAGCAGCAGCATTGTATATGTGATCAAGATCATGCTAAAGAAAGTCCGTGCGTCCCCGACCCCAAACCCCCACTCCCCCCACAAAAGGAAAATGTTTAACCGTGTCCTAAATCGAAATGCAAGCACGAGCCATGACTTTGATCCCATTGAACTAGGACAGACGACGCGGAAGTTCTCCCTCGCTTTTGCAGCAGTGGGAGGGAGACGAGGCTGTCTGTCAAAGCAGCATGATATCGCCTGTCACTCATTTCTGAAACTACAACGAGTGGTCAATGAGGAGCCTGTGTGCAAGAGAGGGAGGGACCAAGCAATGTCACTTCCCGTTCAGTTATACTGCGAAGCGGTCTTTGGTGATTCGTTCGGCAACGTCACTTCCCGTTCACTAACCGAACGATTCATTTGGGCGGAGAGGGAGATGAGGGGGGCGAACGATTCGTTGAACGATTTGTTTGAACTAATCTTTTTACTGAACGAATCGGAATGGATTCGTTTACTCAAGTGAACGACAGATCCTGTCACTAGTACACACAAGGAAAGGACAGAGGTTGAGTCAACTTTAATTCATTTTAACTGGCTGCAAGTGTGATTTAGTTATTACCACAACCTGTTATGTGCCACAGGTAAGTAACAGGTGCTGTTAATTACACAAATTAGAGAAGCATCACATGATTTTTCAAAGGGTCCCAATACTTTTTTCCGCCCCATTTTTGGAGTTTTGTGTTAATGATTCATTTTTTCCCCCATTCCTTTCATGATTTTTTTATTGTGAGCAAAAAAAATGAAGATAATACTACAAGAGCATTTGTAATTTTTTTCTGGGAAAAATTGAGCATTATCTGACAGAATTGCTGGGGTGCCAATACCTTTGGCCAGTAGTGTAGGTATTGTTGTTCTTTTGTTGTCTTGGATAATTTTTTGAATACTGCTATCATCAAATATTATTCGAACATTTTTCATGACGTCCTTTCGGACGTCGCGACGCCGCTAGCATTTGCCTAGCTCGCCTTATGGACCGTACGGGCCTGACGAACAGTCTCAATTATATCTACGGCTCAGGCAAAAAATTACAAATCTCAAAGGATTAAAGACAACAACAAATCATACAGATAACTTTGTCCTGAGGGGGGAAAAAAATACCACTGTTTAAAAAAAAAATAAAAATTAAACATCGTAAGCAGTTCCTCACAATGTTACGCATTAGTTGAATATTCTTTTCACCAAATAGTTTTTTTTTTACTTGTACTTGAGTAGATTTTTTACTTGAGCAATAACATTTTGAAGTAACACTACTCTACCTACCTCTGGATCCGATTATTGACCATCCTCTGTTCATCCAACAAACCAACCACATTCTGGAGTGTTTGTCAATCAATCCAAATAAATTCAACACATGCTAACATGTTAACAACCACTTGACCAGTGTCCAGTCCATTCACAAAATGCTACCAAGGAACTGTCCATTTATTTACAATGTAAATGTCAGAGTGAGAGGGTAAAGTGGTAGAAAAATAGGCGGGGGTTTAGACAGCTCGATTTAAATAAAGGTTCTCAAATGTGGAGGTTGACAAAGCGAGTTGTTGCTTCAATTGGACTATTTTCCCATCATCCTTTGTTTACTGTCATCCTTTTTTTGTTGAATGTTTTAGTGGATGATGCTGGTATGATGTCATACTGTTTCCATGGATGAGGTCATCCCGCCTTCACAGGGTAAGGTGAAAACACAAGCTGAATTAAGATTTACAGCTTTCCCAAACAGTACAAGAGTGAGCTAAACCGAGCCCATTCCTACATGTTTCACTGTGTTAAACATGTTACCTACAAATAGGATTGTGGCCTCCAACATCATCCTAAAGTTGTTTTTTCATAGTATTTAACTCATTGACATTCACTTCATTTAACCCTTTTGTGGGACACTTATTGGCTGCCATTGACTGTGCTAGATGTCCAAACCACTTTGACCCGGAGAGGCTGGGAGTGATCCTTCCAAATCAAAATGGATTGGACGTCTAGTGCCCTCAATGGCACTAAAACATGAGCATTCACAGCTAGTCCTTGCAGTTTAAATGAATTGGACGCCTGTCATTGTCATTGGCAGGCATTTAATTAAAAGTAAATACAGTAAGTCCCCCAGTTACGACGTTCTCGACTTACACGTTTTTGACTTTACGACGCCGGAGTTTCGTCCTCCATTTTGTCGCCAGTCGTTTTTTTTTTTTTTTTTTTTTTTTGCTTTTTATTAGGGCTGTCAAAAGATTAAAATTTTTAATCGAGTTAATTCAAGCTTAAAAATTAATTAACCATAATTAATCGCAATTCAAAGCAACTATAAAATATGCCATATTTCTGTGTAAATTATTGTTGGAATGGAAAGATAAGACACAAGATGGATATATACATTCAACATACGGTACATAAGTACTGTATTTGTTTATTATAACAATAAATCAACAAGATTGCATTAACATTATTAACATTCTGTAAAAGCGATCCATGGATAGAAAGACTTGTAGTTCTTAAAAGATAAATGTTAGTACAAGTTATAGAAATTTTATATTAAAACCCCTCTTAATGTTTTCGTTTTAATAAAATTTGTAAAATTTTCAATCAAAAAAATAAACTAGTAGCCCGCCATTGTTGATGTCAATAATTACACAATGCTCATGGGTGCTTAAGCCCATAAAATCAGTCGCACCCAAGCGCCAGCAGAGGGCGACAAAACTCCAAAAAACACAAGTAACAAGTTGGCATTGCACAGTGCTGTCATTTTAATCTGTTTGAGCGGAGCATGTGCGTTAATTGCGTCAAATAGTTTAACGTGATTAATTTAAAAAATTAACTACCGCCCGTTAACGCGATAATTTTGACAGCCCTAATTTTTATACCTTGAAGACACCAAAAGTAGCTAGAACTATCATCACAATCATCTTCATTTTTGACTTCGCATTGAATGAGAAAATTTTGCTGTTTTTTGTCAAGAAAAAAAATTGCTATTTGTTTTTGCACAATGTTAACGCTTGTCGCCTCTGTCAAGTTAACTTTTCCAATAGCACCTTATTCAACGTGACAGCGTAGCAAGCAAGGTGTCAGGTGGTGACCATGTTATTAACAAAAAAAAAAAAAATGTTTCAACATATTTAATCCCCATAGTTAATACACTATTGTTTCAATATATGATTGTTATTTATGAATTTCTAACACACACAAAAAGGAAAAAAATCTACTGAAACACTTTTTCTCCCAAAAAACAGGAGGTGCTACAGCACCCTCAGCACCCTACTCCCCGTACCACTGGCCTTATGACACCACTGTCATATAAAGTGTTGCCTACTAACCCAAATCATAGACTTCATAATGATATTGACAAGACACTTTCCCCAGACACTGGCAAACGCCTTCAAGTAGGGGGGCCGTTCCACACTCCGCTTCAGTCGAAGTCGTTCAGAGTTATTCTCAAACACATGCAGCGATCTAACGCCGGATTTCTGTTGAAAAAGTACGAAAGCTCGTCAAAACTTTTCTATTATCCCAGGCAATAGTAGGTGGTTTATTTTCCTGACTTGGTGAGACGTGTCACACCAACATCAGTGACCCTCTGACTAAGGCGGAAGTGTTCGCTGAAACAAAATGACAACAAAATGAACTCAATACAAAAACTAATTACGAAAGTTGTACCGAATACAAACAGGAAAAAATGTCTCAGGAATGATTTGTTCGAGGATTCAAGTTAATTATTACGTTTTTCACACCATGCGTGCATTTTGAAACGTGAAAAAAAAATCAATGGGAGAAATTAGCCGCTACTACATTGGTATCATAGTTCGCAATGTTTACGTAAAATAAATGCTAACTTCACATTTTTTTTTGCTTTTAACCAAGAATTGAAACTGTTTTACGTCCATATCTATAAAGAATTTGGGGATTTAAGCATTTATTAACAAGAATTTTCACCGGAAAAGCTGTGTTTACGTCAGGCGGCCACTAGCGACATTCACTAACAGACTAGCATTGTACTTTGACATATTTACGTAAAATAAATGCTAAGTGCACTTTTTTTTTGCTTTTAACCAAGAATCAAGACTGTTTTACGTCCATATCTATAATGAATTTGGGGATTTAAGCATTTATACACAAGAATTTTCACCGGACAAGCTCTGTTTACATAACGCGGCCGCTAGCTACATTTACTAACAGACTAGCATTGTACTTCGACATAGATAAGTAAAATAAATGCTAACTGCGTGTTTTGTTTTTTTTTGCTTTTACCCAAGAATCGAGACTGTTTTACGTCCATATCTATAAAGAATTCTGGGATTAAAGCATTTATTAACAAGAATTTTCAACAAAAAAAGCTTTTTGTCTGTAATTCCACTCGGCCCCGCGCCCCGTCAATACATTGTGAAGTCTATGCTGAAAGTTAATTTCTTTATATAAAGAAATCACAAATATAAACCCATAAATATAACAGCTTCAACAGTCTCAACACAAACTCCCATTCAATTTGTGAATTGTCATACAAAAGAGTGTGCTTTGAAATTGGATTTTGTCTTCATTGTTACTTACAACATGCCTCAAGTGAAACTGAAGGTAATTGAAAAAAGTGACTTTTAGCCAATTAATCGATTAATCATTTAATTAATTGGCCGATTAATCGATTATAAGAATAATCGTTAGTTGCAGCCCAAATGCTCCTCATTCAGTGCCATTGACGGCGCTAGACGTCCAATCCATTATGAATGGGAGGGTTGGCAGCGAAAGACACCCATCAGAATGGATTGGGCGTCTAAGTGCCATCCAAGGCATCCAATAAGTTAAAGCCATGGGTTAATAAAGCAACCTGAAATATTGATGCTGTTTTGTTTTCATTTTTGCTGCACTTGAGAGGCCATCTGGACAGGTCGTCCTTTCTCATGTTCAATATTCATCGGCCTGGTGAATGTGACCAGGGGAGAGCAAAAGAGGGTCATTTTGTAACGTGAGAGAGCTTCAGAAAGGGGGGGTGACTGATCAGCATTCAACAATAGCTTTGGCTAACAGATGGATGATAGTGGGGATATAGTTCAGTGTCATAGTAGAACCTGATATCTGATTATGTCCAGCCCAGCCTATAAATACAAAGGGATTACATGTGGTTACTTGAATAATGAATTTGAGATTATTTTGTTGACATGTGTCTAATTTGTTGTGGCCTGCAGAATGCCACAAAGGAGCGGCCGGATCAAGTTCCTTCCAGCTGGCCAATTAAAGAAGTTCCTTGTGGTCGGCTCTCACGTGAAGTGAGCCTATTAATTAGCGGAGAAATGTCCACGTAGCAGGTGCAATCAGGAGAACATATTTAACAAGCGGGAAAACAAAGTGCTTATTAATGGTCCAGCGCTCCAAACAATTTGGATCCTTTCCCTTTGTTCAGCAATCATAATAAAACGCAACGTGGTCGAATTGTACGCACAGACGGCTAACTCTGCAAACAACGATGATGATGTGCAAACACACCTGATGTGAACCGCTTTCAAATGGGACGTGGACCGCCTCTTAATATTTAATGTCAGTCCATCAATTATGAACAAATCTACAGCTGAACTCTAAGGGGAGGGACGGTTGCTTAGGAGCGCCGGCATGTTCGGTCACTTCTGTGGTGTCCGTAACTGGACACCCTGCAGTGTGACAGTAATATGGTGGAAAGTAAATAAGGCGGCGGGTGCGGGGACCTTTGTTGTAGGGGCTGCCACAAGCGTGCTACAAATCCAAGTGTTCAATAATGCAGTCGGACACGTGTCCGGCTTGCTTTGTTACCCGGCACCCTGGACTTGCTGGTGCCCAGGCGTGTGTGCTCTTCCATGTAATAAACAGGACTTTCTTCAGTTTTTAAAGCCACGCTTTCTCTTTAAAGTCATTTACTGCCAGAACTCCCGCTTTAAATTGGACTTTTTCAGCAGTCAATGTCGGTGAACGTTAGCAGTGATCCTTCACTGCTAGTTAAAATTAATTACCGTAAACATCTATTGCATTATTGTTTTTCAACCTTTTTTGACTGAAGGCACGTTTTTACATTGGAAAAAATCTCGCGGCACACCACAAACTAAAAATGTTTCAAAATTATTTTCTGTGCAGTATATTTAATTATAAAATAATTTCTCAGTATTTATACTTACTCAGTGTGAAACTTGAGCCTGTTTAGATGAACACAGAGTCGATATCTTTATTCTTCAACCGTTCTCAGTCTCTGTTTTTATTTTATTTTTATAGCAGTTAGGCTTGATAAAGCTCAGAATTATCAGAAAGGGGGACTTGAGCAATGTCTTTAACTAAAGATCCCGATCGATCGGGTCCGATGACGTAATTTTCAAAGTATCGGAATCGGCAAAAAAAACATCGGACATGCCTTTTTTAATATATATACATAATTTTTTTTTTTTTTTTAATTAAATCGTTTTCTAATTGTATTTAACGTTACAGACAAAATGTCTTACACTCATCCAGAGTCTTTAGTTTTGGCTTAAAGTAGAGCTATCAAATTTATCGCGTTAACGGCGGTAATAACATTAAAATATTTAACGCAATTAACGCATGCGCTGCACTACCCACTCACGCATTGTCGCGTTCAACCTATTATGGCACCATTTTATGTATATATAGAGCCAAAAGGCAACGTAAACTGAGCAGAGAGAATTTTGGCAGCATTTGAAGCCTTTTTTTAATTGGCTAAAGCCTTACAATCCCTCTCTCAACAATAAAATATATCGTGGGAAGCAACGTGGGGAAGAAAAGTAATAGTTGATCTTTTTCTTAACATCCTATGTTGTTTCCCAATGCAGAGAAGATATATAAATTGGTACCACTACGCACAGTCATGGTTGCGCTTCCCATCTTGCATTTGGGCAGAAGTTAAATGGCTACAGTATCGTTTACTGAAACCTCAACAAATACACTAGATGTCAATATTTAGTCACAATATACAAAGTCACATTTATCCTTTAAGAATTACAAGTCTTTCTATCCGTGGATCCCTCTCACAGAAAGAATGTTAATAATGTAAATGCCATCTTGAGGATTTATTGTCATAATAAACAAATACAGTACTTATGTACTGTATGTTGAATGTATATATTCATCCGACTTTTTTATAATTAATTATATAATTACCTAAAAAATATGTTTTATCTGATTACTCAATTAATCGATAGGATTTTCAGTCGATTACTCGATTACTAAAATATTCGATAGCTGCAGCCCTAAACGGTACACAAAAATCTCAGTTCGGTACGTACCTCGGTTTTGAGGTCCGGGTTCGGTTCATTTTCGGTACAATAGGAAAACAAAATGCAAAATATAAATGTGCAAGTCTTTCTATCCATGTGCAGTATCACTTTAAGAGAATGTTAATAATGTTAATGCCTCTTGTTGATTTATTGTTAATAATTAGGGCTGCAGCGATCGAATATTTTAGTAATCCAATAAACGACTGAAAATCTTATCGATTAATCGAGTAATCGGATAAAACATTTTTTTTTTTTTTTTTTTAGGTGAAGAGCAATTATAAATATACATGAGAAAACAAGACATTTCAACTAATACTGAACCATTTTCAGTCAATCAACGTCTTTATTTTCGATGTACATTGTTGAAAACAGCCAACAATTGCATCTCAGATGTGACTAGAATTTTAAAAAAAAGACTAATTCACTGCTTTCACTCAAAAAACTTCTAGATCTTTAAAAAAAAAAAAAAAAAAACTATATATAAAAATATAAAACACTATATATATATATATATATATATATATATATATATATATATTAGGGCTGTCAAAATTATCGCGTTAACGCGCGGTAGTTAATTTTTTTTATTAATCACGTTAAAATATTTGACGCAATTAATGCACATGTCCCGCTCAGACAGTATTCTGCCTTTTGGTAAGTTTTACAGCAAGGTTTTTTGTGCTGTCTAACAGCGAACTCTTGTGGTCGCTTTGCGACATGGTTTATTGCTTTCTTGCCAGTTCAATATGGCTGCACGACGTCTCGGGCTGACGCCTTCGTTGTAATGTTGTCCTTATATGATCCTTGGACAAGATTTGTCCGTAAGTATGGTTGTTGTAAAGAATGTACATATTATGTTAGTAAGCGAAATGTTATATTTTTTGTATGAGACGCTTTTTGTTTATGTTTAGTGAACCTGTATAGCGTGCTAAGCTAACGTTGTTGCTAATGCAATGCTTGTGTACTTTTTTTTGTAGTTTCACTACGGTCTAAAGAGGACAGTGGTTTGAGGCCATTTTATTGATAAATTAGATGTAAAAGGAAGAAGTCTGATTATTAAGGCGTCGTTCACAAGCTGTCTAGCTTTGGAAAAAGTAGACGCTTCGGAGTGAGGACAGCATAGACAGATTTAAAGGACAGTAGAGTGAAATGCCAACTACAGTCCTTATGTACCGTATGTTGAATGTATATATCCATCTTGTGTCTTATCTTTCCATTCCAAAAAATTATTTTACAGAATATATATATAATTTACAGAAAAATATGGCACATTTTATAGATGGTTTGAATTCCGATTAATTGCGAGTAATTATGATTAATTAATTTTTAAGCTGTAATTAACTCGATTAAAACATTTAATCGTTTGACAGCCCTAATATATATATATATATATATATATATATATATATATATATACATACATATATATATACTGTATATTTCTTATGCTTGACAACACACATCACTTAAAAGTTAGGTGTTTTTCCCACGTGTTTCAATTGAATTTCTCTTTGTGTCAAGCTATTTTTAAGTTCTAGTTAAGTTTTAAGTTAGTCTAAACTAGGGCTGCAGCTGTCGAATATTTTAGTAGTCAATTAATCGATGGACTAGTTAGACTAATCGGATAAGGAACATGAAAAATTAGAATACCCGAGCTGAGCCTAAAACGGTATAATTTTTTTTTTTTTTAAATGAGGACCTATCTAAAACAAAAGAACAATTGGCTAACTTACATAGAAAAAGTTAGCTAGCTTAAATGCTATAAAATGTTGTAGTTTTTTTTCAATGCTCTTAACAAATGGTTCAGACACATATTCCAACAAAAAAACGGCTAAATATACCTATTAACTAAATTATGAATGCATTAAAAAACATTACCTCACACTTACAGCTTAGTTTAGTCCGAGCATTAAAACTGTTCAGACTAAAGAAAAAACATTAACTCAAACAAAAACTTAGCTTTCGTTGGTCATAACAGGGAGGCAGTTGGATTCAGCCATGTGAAAAGGCAGTGTATCCACCCTAATCAATACAACTAAATGCAAACACTTTCAAAATAAACCATTATAACGCCACTTTAATTAAACGAATACTCGAAGCAACAAAATTAAATTTGATTATTTTTTTTCTAATCGAATACTCGAGTTAATCGATTGTTGCAGCACTAGTTATAATAAACAAATACAGTACTTATGTACAATATGTTGAGTGTATTTACCCGTCTTGTGTCTTATCTTTCCATTCCAACCATAATTTACAGAAAAATATGGCATCTTTTATAGATGGTTTGAATTGCAATTACGATTAATTAATTTTTAACCTGTAATTAACTCGATTAAAATTTTTAATCGTTTGACAGCCCTAATTATTATTATTACTACTATTATTATATAATGATTCAGATTTGTATTCATATTTTTTTTTTGCTTAGTGTAACTGCTATTTGCAATAGTACCAGCAGCATTTATTAAGGATTTAGTGTAGGTTTTCAGGCTGTGGAACGAATTAATGTAATTATAATGTATTCTTATGGGAAAATCCTGCTTGACGTACGATCATTTCGACTTACAATCAAGGTCCTGTAACAAATTAACTTTGTATGTAGAGGTACAACTGTATATTGAATAGCAGATCATTTATATATGCCATACACCACCTAAGTCAAAACAACCGTTGGCCTTGCACATTTAAGCCTCCGTTTTTAGGAGATAAACACAGCTGGACACCCTAAAACTTTTCGTGTTTATGTCTGTTTGCTACCTTTCCAACTTGAGGCTAAAAATATCCCTTCTGCATCCGGCAGGGATGCTAACAGTGCAGTCATCTTTGCCTGTGAAGGACACAACACTGTCTGAAGTTTGGGGAGCAGGGGGAGAGGAGGGGGAAGGAAACGGTGACTACCGTGTGACAAGCGCCCTGTTCCTTCCTCCCAGGCCTGAGAAACAGGAAGTGCTACACACAAGGCATTATTGTGACGGAGAGGAAATGCAAGGTCCTCTAAAAAAGGAGCCTCAATCTGCTTGTCAACGACATGGGACTTGAGACCCCCCACTTGTGCCACACACGCACATAAGCACCTCCACTATTGCAAGGGTTGAGGTAAAGCTTTATATTATAGAATTAAAGTGTCTGTGACACCATAAAAAACACCTTAAATAGCATTTTTATGGGAAGGAAACTCATATTTTGAGACAATTCGACTACATACATCAACTTGGCAAAGCAAAGCACAGAACACAAGAAATGAGTCTTTTAATCTGCCGTTCAGCCCTGCGCGCTGGCGCCTTTTAAAATTCAGCTAAATGGAGGAGGAAGCGTTTTTCAGCGATTCTGGTTCAAGTGTGAATATTTCAAGTGATAGTCTAACCAGAGGAAGCCTGTGGCATACAGCCATATATGTTTGGTCGTATTTGGAGGAGGAGGAAGATTCAGAACGACAACAAACACGAGGCTGATGACGCATACTGTAAAATGTCATCATTGTTATTTTTTCTCTACTCCAATATTTTAACAGGATATTGTTTGTATCTTAGTATTTTTCCCCGATTGCTAAATACAGTGCCCTCCATAATTATTGGCACCCCTGGTTAAGATGTGTTTTTTAGCTTCTAATATTTTTTTTAATTCAAATACTATGGGACCTTAATGGAAAAAAAGAGAAAAATCCAACCTTCAATACAAGTGCATTCATTCAGTGGGGAAAAAAATCCCACATAAAGAAAAAATTATTTGACATCAAATAATGTGTGTCACAATTATTTGCACTCCTGGTGTTAATACTTTGTACGAGAGGGGTGGAAGTCTCTACACCACAGGTGTCAAACAGATTCCAGAAAGGGCCTAGTGGGTGCTGGATATTGTTCCAACCGATAACGCGCAGAGTTTAACCAATGAACTTCCTGCTGAAACAAGCAGCACCTGACAAAGTTTAACTGATTACACATGTAAAAGATCTAATTGGTGAAAATGTGTCCTCTTCATTGGTTGGAAAGCAAACCTGTACCCAGTTGGCCCTTTCTGGAATCGGTTTGACACCTGTGCTCTACACAATCGAGAACCGCAGACGAGAGCGCATTGGCTGCCCTAGCAATGGCGCTCATCGGCCGCCGACCATCGTGTGTGACAAGCCGCCAGTTGTCGGCCACTCCCGCCTTTTCGGTGGACAGGGAACATTGTCACCCACAAAATACAAGCCAGTTCCTTATTAAAACGTGTGCCATGATCCCAGTATTTGACATAATATAAAATAACGTAGCTTACTCACTTCTAAAGGTCCCACAGTTGTCGGACTCGTTTTGCCCATTCTTCATGGTAAACACGATCTTTTTGAAACCCAAAAAGGCTCGTACACCTCTCACTGGTGCAGCAACAAAAGCCTGCAGCACATTGGGCTGGCTTGAGAAAAATTAATTAATCCGCAAAATCAGCTGAATCCGCCGTCTTTCTGCATTACTATGGTAAAGGCTGTGTAGTGAAGATGATTAGATCACTGGCGTCACGCTCGCCTTATTCCTCAATCCAGAATCTGGCTGGAAGTCACTTATTTTCATGGCGCGGGATTAAAAAAAAAAAAAATTAATTAATCGGTCGCTTCCACACACACATCCAAGCAGTCCATTTCATTCAGGAGCAGGGGTCCCGTTAACAGAATATTTTCCGTCATTGACCGATTTTTAAAAACGGTGACGGAAAAAACTGAAGTCCATCCGTCATTTTGACCGGTTGCAATTCACACCCCAGACCACAGGGTGGCGAGTGAGCATATTAATTAGCTATTGTCTCTCTTGATGCATGACGTCGTTGGCCTTACTCTGAAAAAATGTCAAGGCAACTGAGTGTCCGAAGTTTCTTCAAAAGGCCCCAAAACGACGATGGTGTTGATAAAAGAGGTGAAAAAACAGGGACTGCACAAGCGTGCACGCAATTCAAGTCCATGCGCACCAGGAGGAAAGTGTGAGACTACGTTCAGGCCACAGCAGGTGAACTGTTAATTTCATTGTTCCATATGCAACATATGGTAGGCTACCTACTTACTGGGGCCTCAGTGACGTTTCTTATTCTCGCTATATGATTATACAACTTTAACATTTGTTAATAATACGCTGTGTGTGTAGTATCATCCATCGCTTTTCCTTTTTAAATGGGCACTTATAAGCGAACGCAAGAAGTAACAACGGGAACATTTTTAAACAGGCATTTCACGGGAGAGCATTTCGACTCTTCGGCCAATCATATAGCGAGAGCGAGTGGATAGTGAGGGGACCGCGAGAGGCTCTTTAGTGTCTCTGTCACGTGACTGTCGTAGCCGGTAACGCGCTCGGCCAAATGGACACACAAGTACGGAAGGTGAATTATGCCAAACAAAGGGTCACCACAATGTCATTATCATCATTTTAAAAATTTAAGTGACGGGTAAAAATAGATTATGACCGGATTTTTATGACCCTGTCAGTCAAAATAACAGACAACGAAAAAGTCTAGCGCAACCTCTGTTCAGGAGTATAAAATACCGGGTGAACTATGAAATAAATATGCTTTTTTGCAGTCATAGGCACTTTAAGACAACATACAGATAAGGATGTTGAATGCACAGCCTTAATAATGTCATTTCAAAGGGGGCATGTGTTTAGCAGATGTTGAGGAGGGGCTGGTTGCTAAGAGAGGAGGTTAATCAAAATCTTGCTGTATGTTCCAAGCTTTCAATGAGAAAGCTCTGGAACGTGCCAGATCCTCTGTATGTAGACAGATAACCATGGTAATGGGATACTGGTAGCCCATTGGCAGGGGGCGGGGGGGTAACAGTGTCTTACTGTTGTTAGCCATGTCTTATTTGGATTTCATCTACCACCCGTCCTTGCAAAACTGCAGCGATTTTCCCATTTTGCCAAGATCAGCATGGTACCTCATAGAGCAAATTACATGAGTAAGATCGCCATTTTATACCCTTGGAGAACATAGCAGATGTTGGCCACCTGGTAAAGGCTTGATGTTTTGGGGAAGGCGGGATTCAAGTGATGCACAAAAACATTGCCTTTGTATTTGTTTAAATTAACACTATATCCATCAATGTCTATTTGCTTTTCACCACTAATTTTAAAAAAGAGGCAGAAAGCCAGGAAATTATTCACACTTGCATTCCAGCGCACTACATATTTCAACACTGCATGTGTATATTAGTGGAGTAAGAATCACTCTTCAGTCACTTCTGATTGTTTTTAATAACATAATTCAAATCTTGCACCAAGCTATAACAGTCACAAAAAAACTACAACTTGCAGATCTTGCAGATGCTCAAACAAAGCACAATTTTTACTTTAGTGACATCTAGTGGTCAAACGCTGGACAAACAAACATTTGTGACAGCCGGACTGGTGCTTAGTTTGGTTGGAACGAACTGGCTCAAAGACTAGTGAGATCCATTTAGGGATTTGTGCTGTTAGCATCTGAATCAGGGAGTGGGTGGGTGCTAGTTACTGGTTGTCCTTTCCCAAAATCCCTCCCTCGACCCATCACTCCCATTAGAAGTGATGTGAACCCTCTGCCTGCATTGCTCAAAGGCATTTCCCTGACAGGCTCTGAGAAGGTGTTCACAACTCCTTCTAAAGGGACCACATTCAGAGTTGGGAGCGACGAGTTCTCAACTTCTGTCGGCAGTGGTTCCACAGTTGGCTCTGTGCATTGGAGTTCCTCCGCTGAAGATGAGGTCTGAGGCTGGGGCTCAGGCTCCCTTTGTGGACTAGAGCGAACCAGTAAGCCTTTATCTGTGACGGGGTAAAGTTTGATGGCATGCTCCCGTCGCTCGCAGCGCATTTTCTCTAGCTGCATGAGCTCAGCAGGTAAATCAAACATATTTTCCTATAGAGAGAAACAAAAACAACGGATACACCTTTTCAGTATGACAGGTGTGCATAGTTATTTAGGTTTTATTTTCATGTCTTTTTCATGTCCTTATCCTACTTTTCAGGGCAATAGTAGTAGAGCAGCACCAACGAAACATGTTGAGCTACTGGATGTTCAAACTGAGGCTCCAGCTGTCGATTATTTTAGTAGTTGATGATTCAGTGAACTAGTTCGTTCGAATAATCGAGTAATCGGATAAGGGACATTTAAGTAAATTAAAATACCTGAGCTGGGCCGCAAACGGTGTAAAAAAATAAATAAATGAGGATCTAAGTACAACAAAATGCTATAAACTTTTTTTTTTTTTTTTAACAACGATCTTAACAAATGGTTCAAACACATATTCCCGCAAAAAATAAAAAATAAAAAAAAAGGCTAAATATACCTATAAACTAAAGTATGAATGAAAAAAAAAACATTTGCTCAAACAAAAACTTGATTTACGTTGGTCTTAACAGGGAGCAGCTATTCATTTTTTTAAAAAATTTTAAGACACATTTTTATACTGGAGTGCCACGTCAAATTTCGTTGTTGACAATGTTCTTGCTGACAATTGCCACGTTTACATGGAGCCAAATATTCCAATTACAATCGGAATATTTGTTCAAACCGAATAAATGTGTTCCATATAAACACCTCATTTGGAATGGACAGGCCCAAACCGAATGGAATTTCATTCCGATTCACAGGGGTGGAATATTCCTTTTCCCAAACCGATTAGAAGTAAAATTATATCATGTAAACAGGGAAGCGGAATGGTGTCTGGTTGCGTTCTTTCTGCGCATGCTCCATACTGACGTGGTGACGTCACTTGGTGACGTAAGTAACGTCACTTGCAACATGGCTTCCAAGCACACGCACAGCGCACCCACACAACTTTTTAAATGAACGGCGTATCATTCTGAAGTTTTGTTTCCACTCCAAAAGTTAAAACAGCAGCTGATCTGACGATCGATCTCCATGTTTTGCAACGTGACGCTTTGTTTTGATTAATCTGCGCATGTCAGACGGCAGTTGTCAAACGTCCTTTCGGAATAAAGGCAGTCACATGTAAACGCTGGATCGGAATAGATGAAGTGACATGTAAACAGCTGATGTGAAATTTCCATTCGGAATGATTTGAATCGGTATGAATAAAAGTCAGCATGTAAACGTGGCTAATGACAATAAAGTTCTATTCTTTTCAGCCATGTGAAATGAGTTATGTCATTCATTGTTGACACTAGAGGGCAGTGTATCCACCCAAATGAATAAAACAGGTTTAAACACATGTCCACAAAAACTGCTAAATATACCTATAAACTACATTTTGAATGCATTAAAAAAACATATTAGCTCAAACAAAAACTTACCTCATGTTGCTCTTAACAGGGAGAAGCTGAATTCAGCCATGTGAAATGAATTATGTCGTATTCACTGTTGCCACTAGAGGGCCTTGTATCCACCCAAATAAATAAAACTAAATGCGAACAATTTCAAAAGCAAGCATTACAACGCCACTTTCATTAAACGAATACTCGAAGTGGCAAAATTTAATTCAAACCTTTTTTTCTCATCTAAATACTCGAGTAAATCAATTAATCTTTGCAGCACTAGTTTAAACTTTTATTTTGGTCCTGTGCTGCTGCTTTGGTCTTGGAGAATGGAACAGTTTTAATGTGCCACATGAGAGTTTGGTGTATTGTTGTTGTGGTTGTCGATGTAATGTTCATTAAGAGAAAAAACATCTAAACAGAAAGGGGATTTGGTAGAGGTAGAGAGAGAAAAAACAGGGAATACTGATACAAAACAATGATTGAATATACATGCTACTTAAAGTAAGTAAAAAATCCATCTCCATAGGACTATTCTTACCAAGGGGACACTGCTTAGGGAAGGGATGCCAAAGCACGGTGCGCCGCTCACGACCATTGCCGATGGAACACCAGCCGCACCCTTGGACCTAGGGCCCTCAGCCCATCTGAGTCACTCCCAACTAGAGCTGAAACGAGTACTCGAGCAACTCGAGTAACTCGAGTTTAAAAACTGATCCGAGTAATTTTATTCACCTCGAGTAATCGTTTATTTTGACAGCTCTAAGCATCACGTTTTGCTCGGACTACTTTTAATGCGGGACAACGCGCTGTCACGTGCGGAGAGGAAGAAGGGGGGAAAAAAAAAAACTTACTGCAGCCGACAGCCGCCACAAACGACGCCGACGTTGCTAAATACTAGCCCGCACGATGCTACGTTGGTACAGGTAGCGTCTCATGCGTCTCATAGAGATCACATGTATGTTGAACTAGATGCTAAATGACAGACTCGGCCGCGTCTGGGCAGCTTTAGTAAACAGCCGCCATCTTAAAGCAGTAGAGCGCTAAGCGCTAATAAAGAGCGCTAAGCGCTAATAAATAAGATTAACGTTACTGTCTCTAGCTCACGTAACGTTAGCCCTGCAGAAGGCTAGGTTTCTATTAATTATGAGTATGACCACTGTCGATACGTGGCTAACGTGTCTTACATACAGGCTTTAACATAACATTGCAATGTGGAGTGATGAGGGTGTAAAATAAAATTCAATAATGCTAACTATCAATTTTAGCTCAGTAGTCATTGCTGGATAAAACACCAAGTAGCACTGGTCCCTAATGTGCTCCAATACAGCCTGTATCATACATTTATTTTGAACACTGCAAAAACTCAAAATCCTATCAGGACTTACAGTTTAGACTAACTTAAAACTTAACTAGAACTTAAAAATGGCTTGACACAAAGAGAAATTCAATTGAAAGACATGGGAAAAAATCCAAACTTTTAAGTGATGTGTGTTATCAAGCGTAACGGCATTTTTAGGTAAGATATACAGTATATATATTTTTTTGTAATAAGATCTAAAGTTTTTTGAGTGAAAGCAGTGAATTAGTCTTTTTTTTTTTATTCTAGTTACATCTGAGATGCAATTGTTGGCTGTTTTCAACAATATACATCGAAAATAAAGACATTGATTGACTGAAAATGGTTCGAAATTAGATGAAATGTCTTGTTTTCTCATGTATATTTATAATTGCTCTTCACCTAAAAATATATTTGTTTTATCCGATTACTCGATTAATCGATAGAATTTTCAGTCGATTACTCGATTACTAAAATATTCGATAGCTGCAGCCCTACTCCCAACCATCGGGAATCGGACGAATGAGCACACGAACACCCACCCTTACCCACCATTCTAGGAGAGCAAAAGCCGCACACCGAACAGGCGTGAGGAGCATGCCGGCCACCGCTGTGGGCCAAGCACGACTTGAAGAGAGATGGGTGGAAAAGTCCAAAAAGGTCAAAATTTTGCAGCAAAAATTTTTTGGGGGGTTGGGGGGTAAACTTAAACTTGGAAAAGTATGTTCGCAAATGTTGCCGACTGATGAAGTCACTATACTGGGAGTTTCGCAGAGTCCATAATGAACCAATTTAAATGCCTGCATTCTACATGTTTTTGGAGTTTTTATCAACAAAATTTTAAAAAATGTTGTGATTATTTTTATGCATTTGGTTTCATCTGTCACACTTAAGGTTAAAAACTATATCCATTTTCTGTACTTATTTGAACCTTGATTCCTTTTAAAGTCAAAATAAAAAATGTCTCATGAATATGGGACATAAATCTGAGACATTACATAAATGAGTTGAATTTGAATACATAACAATCATTAAAAAAAAAAAAAAAAAAAAGAAAGAAAATCAAGGACCTAAAATGATCCAGGAAGGGGGGGAATCAAAAACTTTTTCTAATATTCACCCTGGTATATTTTGGGGGGATTCAGCATAGGACCTCCAGTATGTTTTTTTGTTTTATAAAATTATGTGACAGATTTGTAAAAATTGAACTGTGAATTTATTTCAGTGTGTATTGCTGTTTCATTTTTAGGGTGACGTGTTTTTTTGCTTTTTTTTTTAGTGTAGCAGTATTATTTCACTTGCTAATTACTTTAAGAATTATATTGGAGTGCGTCTTCCTTAGACATTACTGCCATCTAGAGGTCTTGACAGCACTTATTATTGTAGTGTACACCAGTTATACTTGCAAATTTCTTTCTGCATTTAGATAAAATTGCGATGTTAAAAAAATAAAATAAAATAAAAAGTATGCTTTAAAAGGGTGTGGTCACTATGAAACTACTCTATATGATCGCAGATAATTCCAAACTGATTACAAACTCTTTCGCACTTGTGATTGGTTCATAATTTATAAAAACAGCAGACTAAATTGAGCCAGAAAAGACTACTACTATTTGTGATTAAATTACAAACTTGACCAAATTTGGAACTATATTGTACTGTGTGTAAATCCACAATATAGTTCAATGTTATACCACCCTGGAAAAATCACTTACCAGAGTGATACTCTGCAAATCATCAAGCGGGTACAGACTGTTCAACAGAAAGGTGTCAACTATGGCCATGTAGTCAGTCAGGAGAGAATCCAGCAGCACCATTCTGAGAGGCTGCAAGTGGATCACTGACAGCACCATCACCTTCAAGATGGGTAAGGGACATGGACGCGTGTACCACAATTCACTGTCCTCCTTAATTGAGTGGAGGGAAAAAAAATAAATTAATTAATTACTGAGTCTAAATTTTCTCTTTTGCCATCAGAATACAACCCCTAGCAAAAAGTATGGAATCACCAGTCTCTGACAAGCACTCACTCAGACATTTTCATGTAGAACAAACTAAATGTGTAAATATGTAAACTTGTGCATTTATTGAAGATCTAACCACAGCCACCTCCCCAGTACCTTTGCCTGACATGCAGCCCTATATTATCAAGGATTGAGGGAATTTTGATGTTTTCTTGAGGCAGTCATCTTTGTAAATCTCACTGGAACAGCACCAAACAAAAGTTCCAGCATCATCACCTTGTCAAGAGTCAAGAATCTGCACTGGACAAGGTGATGATGATGGAACTTTTGTTTACATTGAAATTTTAGACAGCTTTCTTATCCCTTCAATTTAAAATATGTTTGTCATTTTCCAAGATGACAATGCATCATGCCCCAGGGCTAAAACTGTGAAAGCATTCCTTGGAAAAAGACTCATCCAGTCAATCTCATGGCCTGCAAATAGCCCAGATCTCAACTCTATTGAAAACCTGTGGTGGAAATTGAAGGGAAAAAAAAAGGTCCCCAGCAAGGCTTCAACCTGCAAGGATGATCTGGCAACTGCAATCGAAGAGAGTTGGGACCAAATTGATGAAGAATACTCATCAAGTTCATGCCTCTGAGACTGCAAGATGTGTTTTGATTATTTCTTTGTTTGTTTCTCATAATTCCATATTTTTCCCCAGAATGGATTCCATATATAATTCCCTGCACTTGCTCTATAAAAGTTAACATTTACTGACCACCACAATGTTTTTTATTCATTTCTTTTAGTGTTTCTAAATGCTAAAGAGGTGCACTTTTGAAGTACCCTAATTTTCAGACTATAAGCCGCTACTTTTTTCCCTCATTTCGAATCCTGCGGCTTATAGTCCAATGCGGCTTATTTGTTGATTTATTTGGGTTAATAGGTAACACTTTATTTCACAGCGGCATCATAAGACTATCATAAGAACATCATAATTATAACATGACACTATCATGGGCATTACTGAATGCTTATGATAGATGTCAATATGTGTCATGTGGCATATTATTTCACTAACTCCATTTATGTCCAGCTCAGATCTTTTGCGGCCATTCAAAAGTGAGATCATTTGCTGGATGACACTAACCGACCTCTATTATAAGCATTCATTAATGCTTATGACCTTGTCATGTAATAATTATGACTGTCATATGACAGTATTATGGCACCACTATCCAAGAAAATGTTACCAAATACCATAACTAGCAATTAATGAAACAACTGGAACAGTCACTGAAGAAATAATTAGCAAAGAACATGAATTTTGATTGCTATTTACATCTGTAGCACCGCAATGCATGCTAGGAGGAATGTTGGATGACAACAATGTTGAAAGCAGGTGGCAGCAGAGGTTGACGGTCTCCACCAAGGGAGCAGTGATGGCCAAATGAAGCTTTTAGAAACAATAAGGCTTTGCACCCAATTGGTTCAATGCTTAATGGTGGTTCATTTGGTCTCATGACAGTCTTAAGATGCCATTGTCAAATGAAGTGTTACCAGTTAATATCTTTTGGTGTAAATATCCCATAATACAATTTTTTCAGTAAGGAGGTCATCTAACTAATTACTTTTTCCGCCGTTACAACACCGTTACCGTTACTGACAGTCAAAAGCTGTGCGTTACTTACTCTGAATAAATTGAAGAAACTACCAGCCGTGTTGAGTCGACTCTCTGCTCTGTTAATTTGTCATCCAAGACTTGAGGTGCGTTCAGGTTCGAGAATAGCGCATGTACTTCTGACTCCAAGCTGTTTGTCCCTGCTCATTCAATTAGACAATGCTTTCCAAAGTTTGGTAACGTTTCTGTGTTTGCTACACCTGATGCTAGCCTCGTTCGCATCTCCCACTGTCAGCCAGCAATAATTCTGCTTCCATCTTGAGGACGGCAGGCGCTTTGAAGGTGACGTGAATTGTCGGGAAACGAGCCTACCTAAATGCAGCCCCTCGAGAGATGCGATGGAAGTGATTGTGATTGGCTGAGGGTTAGAGTCATGTGCCGTGGTAAGCCAATCAGAGCCGGTGATTTCACAAGCAAACCGGAACAGCGCGTGCGGCAAACACACATACGCAAAACAGATGCACAGGGTCGGGATGGCAGAGCATTCAGAAGAAAAATTGTCCTTTAAGAGGTGGAGATACAGACACTATTTCAAGTTTGTCGAAATTAAAGGAAAGAACCTGCATGTGATGTGTAATTTATGTCCTGGGGCAAAGCTTTTGTCGACATCTGTGGTAAGCAATTCAAATCTGCTGAAGCACCTAACAAGTTAACTACCTGTCTGTTCTTCTCTATTCCACGTACTCGAATACTGCTCACAAAATTTGAAATTCTTTGACATACAACAAGTTCTTTTTAAAGTAACGAAAATAATTACTTTCCCTGGTAACTATTAACTTTTACTATAGAGTAATTCAGTTTCTAACTCAGTTACTTTTTGGAAGAAGTAGTGAGTAATGTAACTAATTACTTAAGTGCCCAACACTGCTCGTCAGGGACTGGGGATTCCATACTTTTTGATAGGGGTTGTATACCTTGGTGAGCTGGGACTTGGTCTTGAGAGTTGTAAGATGCGAGCAGGGCACCTTCAGGTAGAGACTCACCACCTCTTGAAGAGTGCTTACTCTGTGCGGGAGGTAACCTCCTGTCTCAGAGTGGAAGCACAAGACATCTGCCACCTTGGGCAATAAAAAAAAAACAACAACAAGTTAATTCAAAGACCACTACAATAAGAACACACATATTCTACTACTCTGCTTGCATGTACCTGAGTATCAAAGACATTAGTCAACTTTACTCCAAATTGTGTCATCAGACATCCAGCAATAAGTCGGCAGTCATGAATGACCTGTGCCACATAACACAATCAAAAAGGCTTACAAAAAAAAAAAAAACCTGCACAACTCTATAATGCTTACTTTCAGTATGCGCTTATTCTCAAGAATCATGGACAGACCATTTTTAAAGGCCTTCGCACCAAGTAACAGGATGTCAAAGAGATACACCTGTTTTTTGGTGGCGATCTGAAACATAAGTGAGAAATGTTTGGAATTTTCTTGAGAAATAATGTAACATTAAGTCACAAGGAGCAACAGAAATACTTCTCACCTGAAGCCAACACAGTCGGCCATGCTTGAATATCTCCACGCCATCAGCTCCAACAGAAACCACTTGCTGTTGCTTAATTGTCATCACCTAAGGAATGCAGTCATAAACCTCAATCTAGAAGTTGTATAGCACGTAGGAACTAGTGCTGCAACGATTAATCGATTAACTTGAGTATTCGATTAGAAAAAAATATTAGAACTAAATGTTAATGCATCGAGTATTCGTTTAATTAAAGTGGCGTCGTAAGGGTTTATTTTGAAAGTGTTTGTATTAAGTTTTATTGATTAGGGTGGATATACTGCCCTCTGGTCTGCCTCATTGCACATGGCCGAATCCAACTGCTCCCTGTTAAGACCAACATAAGCTGAGTTTTTGTTTGAGCTAATGTTCTTTATGCATTCATAATTTAATTTATTGGCATATTTAGTCGTTTTTTTGTGGGAATATGTGTCTGAACCATTTGTTAAGAGCATTGTGACCTTAATGACATGTTTGAAAATTGAAAGGATCAGATACTCTCTCCATTATTCTAATGCAGGGGTGGGCAAACCGGTCCTCGAGGGCCGCAGTGGGTCCTGGTCTTTGTTCCAACTGACCTAGCACAGATAGTTTAACCAATGAGGTTTCAGCAGAAATGAGAAGCACCTGACTGCAGTCGACTGATTGCACGTGTAAAATAGCAGACTGGTGAAAAGGTGTCCTCTTAATGGGTTGCAACAAAAACCCGCACCCACTGCGGCCCTTTGTGGAATAGTTTGCCCACCCCTGTTCTAATGGGAGAATCCTACGTGCCTTTTTAAACATGTGTCAGTCCTCTTAAGCCCCTTAGCATTCCACAATTTGGTATCTCTTTAATTTATTGTATTGACACTTATTATCCAAAACCATTACCAAAACTCAATGTGCAATGGTCATGAAGCTCGCTGGCAGTGACGGGGATTAATTTTATGGATTATTTTGTTGTTGTTTTTTTATTTTATTTTATTTATTTATTTTTCTATTGCATGTGTGTTGAATGTCAGTCCCATTTTTCATCCCATTTTGTGTTTTTCTTTAACTGGAAACCAATGCACTACTATTGCGAGAAATAAATAAAGCGATTTTGATTAAGAGCATTGTAAAAAAATAAAAAAATAAAAAAGTTAGAATTTTATAGCATTTAAGCTAGCGGACTTTTGCTATGTAGGTTAGCCAACTGTTCTTTTGTTGTACATAGATCCTCATAAAAAAAAAATTATACTGTTTGTGGTTTAGCTCAGGTATTTCAATTTTTCATGTTCCTTATCCAATTACTCGATTATTCAAACTAACTAGTTCATCGATTAATCGACTACTAAAATAATCGATAGCTAGGTAAGAAATATATTTATTTTTTATAAGATCTAAAAGTTTTTGGCGTGAAAGCAGTGAATTGGTCTTTTGTTTTATTCTAGTCACATCTGAGAGGCAATTGTTGGCTGTTTTCAACAATGTACATCGAAAATAAAGACATTGATTGACTGGAAATGGTTCAATATTAGATTAAATGTCTTTTTTTCTCATGTATATTTATAATTGCACTTTACCTAAAAAATGTTTAATTTCGATTACTCGATTAATCGATAGGATTTTCAGTTGATTACTCGATTACTATAATATTCGATAGCTGCAGCCCTAGTTTTTTTTAACCTTCAAGTTAACATAATTTTAAATGCGTCAAAATTTAGTTTAATGCTTTTTACTGATTTTCCAGGCCTGAATCCTTTTAATGCTTTTTAATGACCCCCATAAACCCTGTTTAAATGCATTAGACACCCATAACCAATGAACAATGTAATCTTATCCCAATACAGT
The DNA here is from genome assembly GCF_030265065.1 of Corythoichthys intestinalis. NCBI lineage: Eukaryota > Metazoa > Chordata > Actinopteri > Syngnathiformes > Syngnathidae > Corythoichthys > Corythoichthys intestinalis. The sequence continues at coordinate 48,971,487 of NC_080409.1, forward strand.
TCTAGCACGTTTGAAGTCATTTGAAACACTTTAAGATTACTTACAGCAGGTCCAAATTTCTCATCAAATCCATCAATAACTTCAAAATGGATGTATTCATCTTCCTCATCAACTATCAAAATAAACATTATAAATAACAGTCGCTGTTTACATTTTAGAATGTTGAAGCATTACTCACCATGGTAAATAGTATTTCTGTATGGCTGGAATTGTTTCACCTTCATTTGGTTATCCAGGTATTCAGTAAGTGTTCTGTTCAACATTGGAGAGTTTTAAACATAAAAAATAAATAAATAAATAAATAAATAAATAAATAAAATAAAATAAAATAATCGCCCTCCAAGTAACCATTTCATAACAACTTACCCATATTCGACGCTTCCTTCAAACTCCACTTTGAATTGAAAGAACGTTAGTTTGTGGATTTTTCCCCCTCAAAGTATTCATATTGTTTCTGCTTACCATTGAGAATCTCATGGCCGTAGAACAGTCTCCGTCCGAGAATTTCACATCCGTTATCGCCACACACGACTGCAACACACCAAATAAATTAATTAATTTCGTCTGATATTACGTAACAACAAATTAACTTCGGAAACTTTCTCTTAATAAATTACGACGACAACAACAACAATATAACTCAAGTAATAGGTAGCCATTTTGACGAACCGTTGGTGAGGACCACTGTTTTCTCAGTGCAATTAATATGCTGGACAACGCCGATGAATGACGAAGTCCTGAGGGTAAGTTTCACACGTTTGCCTTGGAATAAACGAACGAATTGTGTTTCGTCCTCCAACATCTTGTTTGTGTGAATCACTAGAGTGTTGAGTGTCAATTTTAAACTATCGAACTTGGATACCCAATTTGTATTTTGCACCGAAACAATTAAGCTAGCTGCTACAAATTGGTGTAACGTTCAAGAACAATAAGCGAGTGGGAAATCGGGGAATAAAAGATATTGTGTGTATTCTGTACTTTACTCTTCCTGTATAAATGTTATTTCCTCTCACATTAAACATGGTCTTTAACGGGAATTCGTGTTGGGATATGTTACGTTTCACACTGACATAGTCAGTGCAATATGCTTTCCCATTGTAATTGTAAATTCCCAAGTGGTACCAAACGTCCTTCAAGTGAGTATATTACGCCCAACTAGTTTGTGTCTGTCACTAAAAGGGGATATTTGATGGAAACTTGACGTTTTTGAGTTTGTAAACAAAAGTGAAATTATTAATGTTCATTTAAAGTTTCCCACAATGTCACACAAATTTATAGGAGCACCCATTACAGACTACAGTACATTAATGGCGTAACTGTTTAGCCACTTGGGGGCAGGCTTATTGCATGTCGCTCACTGCAAGTGACACTCAATCATCAGAGGACATACTGTACTATCATGAGCTTAATATTTATTTACTTATCTACATCATTTGCATAACTAGTCTAGATGCGAAAAAGGTTCAGTGTTATCTGTATTTTTTCCCTATAGTTCTGCAAAATCTTAATTCGACCTATCAATCATTGCTGCTTTATGGCTTTTGTATGCACACCTACTTAGATTTAACCATGGACCTACTCTTTCACAACATAAAAATAGTATAACTTCAGCCTAGATATTTGATGGTAGCTTTGCATGTACTGTAATGCAAAAACTACCATATGTAGCAATCTTTTTTTTTTTTTTTTTAATTCAATGGCGTTTCTTCGGTTCGCTGCCCAGCCAAAACCGTTTGGCTCACCAACACCGTTCATACACCAAAACGACCATAATTCTCATGCAACGCAGGCTCTCTTTTGTTTGAAAGCCCAAAAATGACCGTTCGCCCAAAAACGTGTTTTTTTTTTTTTTTTTGGGGGGGGGGGGGGGGGGGGGGTGTTCCAATCAAATTTCAAAACACTATTTGTCCTACAATTTTTGTCAAAATCACATCATTTATACATTAAAGAAAAATTACGACACTTTGGGGGACAAAGTTTTATACAGTTTTTGCGAAAAATGCATGGTTTTTCCAAAATTGGCCCAAAAAATACCCATTCATTTCTAATGACCAAAATTTCCCATTGATTTGCAGTGGCCATATTTGCCATTAATTTCAATAGCACAAAAACTTCCACTGATGTCCAACCCAAGGGACCCAACGTTAGTAGGAAATGATCCCGAAAAAGCCCCCAAATCAACAGGAAATGACCCAATATGAACAGAAAGTGACCTTGAAATGCCACCAAATCAACAGGAAGTGAACCAATATCTACAGGAAGTGACTGGAATGCCTCAAAATCAACAGGGAGTGACCTGATAGCAACACTGTTGGAACATATTGCAGAAATTTCGAAAGACATGTGTGAACGTTTTAATTAGAAGAACATCTTAAATCCATCCATCCATCTTCAACACCACTTACTCTTGTCTGGGTCGCGGGGTGCTGGAGCCTACCTCAGCTAACACACACACAAAAAACAAATAATTAGGGCTGTCAAACGATACTTGTTACTGTCGCATTTTCCCCGTTATTTGAGATGATAAATAATCGATCCAAACAAAAAAAATACTCATAAAAAAAAAAAGATTAAAAGGGTAAATATTAGTGCTGTTAAACGATTAAAATTTTTAATCGAGTTAATCACAGCTTGAAAATTAATTAATTGTAATTAATCGCAATTCAAACCATCTATAAAATATGCCATATTTTTCTGTAAATTATTGTTGGAATGGAAAGATAAGACAAGACGGATATATACATTCAACATACTGTACATAAGTACTGTATTTGTTTATTATAACAATAAATCAACAAGATGAAATTAACATTATTAACATTCTGTTAAAGCGACCCATTGATAGAAAGACTTGTAGTTCTTAAAAGATAAATGTTAGTACAAGTTATTGAAATTGAAGAAGAAGAAGAAATTGAAACTGTCAAATTTTGTATGAAAACCCCTCTTAAAATTCTCATTTTAATAAAATTTGTAAAATTTTCAATCAAAAAATAAACTAGTAGCTCGCCATTGTTGATGTCAATAATTACTAGGGCTGTCAAAATTATCGCGTTAACGGGCGGTATTTAATTTTTTAAATTAATCACATTAAAATATTTGACGCAATTAACGCACATGCCCCGCTCAGACAGATTTAAATGACAGTACAGTGAAATGCCTACTTGTTAATTGTGTTTTATGTAGTTTTGCCGCCCTCTGCTGGCGCTTGGGTGCCACTGATTTTATAGGCTTCAGCACCCATCAGCATTGTGTAAGTAATTATTGACATCAACAATGGCGGGCTACTAGTTTATTTTTTGATTGAAAATTTAACAAAAAATTTTTTATTACAACGAAAACATTAAGAGGGCTTTTAATATAAAATTTCTATAATTTGTACTAACATTTATCTTTTAAGAACTACAAGCCTTTCTATCCATGGATCGCTTTAAGAGAATGTTAATAATGTTAATGCTTTCTTGTTGATTTATTGTTATAATAAACAAATACAGTCCTTATGTGCGGTATGATGAATGTATATATCCATCTTGTGTCATAGCTTTCAATTCCAACAATAATTTACAGAAATATATGGCATATTTTATAGATGGTTTGAATTGCGATTAATTACGATTAATTAATTTTTAAGCTGTAATTAACGCGATTAAAAATTTTAATCGTTTGACAGCCCTAATAATTACACAATGTTCATGGTGCTTAAAAAATCAGTCGCACCAAAGCGCCAGCAGAGGGAGACAAAAAAGCACAAGTAACAAGTGGACATGACACTGTTCTGTCATTTTAATCGTTTGAGCGGGGCATGTGCGTTAATTGCGTCAAATATTTTAACGTGAACTTTTTTGGGGGGGGGGGCACTACTTCGCGGTTTTTCACTTATCACTGCAGGTTCTGGTCCCGATTAAGTGCAAAAAACGAGGGATCACTGTGTTAGTTTAGGGATTTTTAAATTTAAGATATTTTCCACGGTGTCACCATGGTAGATTTTCCAGTGAAAAGGATCAAATTACATTATAGAGTACAAATCTGTAATTTTTCAGTAGCCTAAACACCTGTCAAAGTGACTTTTTGCAACAGAGCGTGACGCTCTCAGAGGAGTTCCTCTGCCCACTCTGCAGTGCAGTTAATGACATGCCGACCACAGTGCAGCCTGCCTCCCGCCCACAAACAAGCTGTGTCTGAATGTTGCCTGTTGCTTGTGTCACGTCCATTGACGACTGTGCGTGTGTGTGTAGTGTTTGTGTGTGTGTGCACGCAGCATGCCGCTAAGAGGACCGGTGAGGCGAGCACAGTGATCAGATGCTCCCATCGAGGAGGACGCAGATGGACAGCTTAGTACAGCCTCTTGTAGCCCAGTACCTTGCCATGGGCTGTCAATCAAAAGACAACAACAAAAGTGAAAGTATTGCCACGGATGATAAGGGGAAAGACGATGCGTAAGTGTCACAGAATTTCTTACTCTTTCACCTTGCGGTTTTTCAACTTATTTTGTTTAAGCAAGTTTTTAAATGTGTGTAGTTTTTTAATTAAAACTCTCTACTTAATGCATACTGCATTCATGTTTTTATTTGGAAAATATTGAGTAAAACTGATCTGAAGTTTGCAAAAAAGTTGAGAAAGCTTGCTTTCTTCTTTTAAAGAAAAGAATTCCTTTCTTTGTCAGCCACCGTGCTAAAGTGGATGTCCGTAATTAGTGGTATTTCCCACTGTTAAAGGAAGGAAATGAGAACAATGCATATTATCTCAAGGGAGTGCCTTTAAACAGAAGCTATCTTTTGAACTTTACTGTTTGTTGGGTATTTGTGACAAGTACGGTACTCACATTTTATTTTAGGGAAACGGAATCCAAGACTTGAAAACTTTCTGCTATTTTTAAAGATTTTCTGTATCACATGCTGTTTACTTAAATCTATGAATTATTTACCTGGAAAGAATACATGTAAACCATCTCTTCTTCCTTCATGCACTCGCACAAGGCGCCATTTTTACATCTTTTCACTTTCTCAAGTTACAAGAAAACGAACCAGTGACAATGAGAAGTGTTGACTGGTGCCGTCTATTATACAGCTTTATTTCAGAATATCGACTGATACATTTTCAGCAATCACAAAAATCATGGCATTGCTGTCAAAATTTAAAAATGCTTCCTGCATGATTGACCAAAAACTACATGGTTCTACTTACGGAATACCGTAATTTTTGGATGATAAGCCGCTACTTTTTTCCTTCATTTTGAATCCCAATAGTCCAGTGCAGCTTATTTGTTGATTTATTTGGGGTAATAGGTAGCACTTATTTAATTATGACACTATCATGGGCGTTACTGAATGCTTATGACAGATGTCATTAAGTGTCATCCAGCAAATTATGTCACCAACTCCATTTATGTCCAGCTCAGATCTTTTACATCCATTTAAAAGTGAGATAATTTGCCGGCGGACACAAAATGACATCTATCATAAGCATTCATTATGATTGTCTTATGACAGTCTTATGGCACCACTGTCAAATAAAGTGTCACCAAATACCATAATTAGCAATTAACGAAACAACTCGAACAGTAACTGAAGAAATAACTAGCACAGAACATGATTTTTTTTTTTTTTTGTTATTTACATCTGTAGCGCTGCAATGCATGCTAGGAGGCATGTTGGACGACAACAGTGTTGACAGCAGGTGGCAGCAGAGGTTGACTGTCTCCTTCAAGGGAGCAGTGATGACCAAATGAAGCTTCTTGAAGCTATGAAGCTTTGCAGCCAATTGGTTCAAAGCTTCACGGTGGTTCATTTGGTCTTATGCCAGTCTTATGATGCTGCTGTCAAATAAAGTGTTACCGGTTAATATCTTTTGATGTGAATATCCCATAATAGAGTGAAGACAGCTGTGGCTTATAGTCCAGTGCGGCTCATCGATGAATAAATACTGTTTTCATGTCAAATTTGGTGTGTGGCGCCTTATAGCCCGAATATTACGGTATTTGTACTTGATTACTTTTTCCCACTACAGTTGTTTCTTGCAAACCATCAAAATAACAGTTCTATCCCCAATATCATCGTCTTTTAACATAACTTTGAGCTCCTTAAAATACAAGAAAAGATAGATTTTTGGATGAGTCGTTGTTAATAGTTCCTAATTGAAAAACACGATGCCATTAACAATATTATGTCGGTCCGCTTCTTTAAGGAGAGGGACTCCAGGATGTGGCTCCAGGTCTAGAGTTTCCCCTCCAGGACGTCCTCAAAGGTTCCACAAACCTGGTCAGGTCCAGATCCCCATGGGGAAACCCACGATGTCACTGGGCCATCTTAACAAGGCCAGCTGGGAGGAGCTCATCCATGCTTGTTTGCAGGCCTTTGGTAAGTTTTATCTGACTTTTTTGACACGTTTTGTTGATTATTTTCTGCTTTGATTTAGCTTTCAGTCATAGACTCAGTCTAGTGAGTGTGATGTTTGTTGCATATGTTGACGAACTGTTTTTGTCTTATCCTGGAAGGATGGCGGGTGGGCAGGGGCTATTTTCGAATGCACAGCAGGTTGATCGAGTAGGTCGGATCAAGCAAGTCGACATAATTGGCTTCATTAAGTTGTCAGGAGAGCTTTCTGAGTTTTAGTGATTATATCTCTGGAAAGAGAAGCATTGAAAGTGCTGTTACCCTGGTTACGCAAATGGAGCAATAGGGGAGGCGTTACAATGGACTGCACATAAAAGGCTATCCCATAAACAGCAATCGTCAGTGGCGAGCGAGAAGTAGGTTCAAGTTTTTGTTGCTACATTAAATTTGAGAATGTGTGTGGGGTTTTAAAGAGAATTTAAAGGTATTAAAGAAAGTATACGGCCATTCGAATGTATTTAGGTTAATGGGCAACATTTTATTTGACAGCGGTGTCATAACAATGCCATAAGACTGTCATAATTATGGCATGACACTATCATGAGCATTAGTGGATGCTTATTAGACATGATGCACATCAGACAATGCTTCTAATCAAGACATTTCTTACCAGATGTGTGTTTTGTAGTGGGCAAGACAGCTTTATACCACTCATCAGTGATTGGGCACACACCTGACTTAAATTGTTTGGTAAAAAATGGTTTTAATCGCTCTTTAAGTCTCCTTAAGCAGAGGGTTCACTTATTTGGCCCTCTTCTGTCATTGTTTGTATGCTATCCTCATTAAAATATGAAAATCAATAAATGTTTGGGTGGTTTAAGTGAAAGCAGACACTGTTTTCTCATCTGTGTGGTTTTGACAAAGATCCGATCACATTTGATGGTGATTTATTTCAGAAATGTTAGAAATTCCAAAAGGTTCAGATACTTTTTCATTGCACTGTAATTGATGGATGGATGACGGATGCTAGATGTTCAACTCGGCTAAAGAAAACTCATTCAGTTACCATGCGACCGTGCTGCCATCTGGTGTTGAATGAAAGAGCCCCTTATATATGTATATGTATATACTGTATGTATATAGAGTTCCTCTATATACTAGCCAAAAATGACATCTTTATAATGAGTAAAACAGACGTTATGGCCCACAGAAATCAAGGGGACGCCGGCATCTCCAACTGTACAGCGTGGAGTGCAAAGGATTAAGTGATGTCTTAATTGATTTGGCTTCCTGCTGTACGCTGAAAACATTTTTAGACTCTGTAAACAGAGTGGTCTTTCCACATCTCCCACTCTATTAAAAGTTAAAGGCAAACGTTACATACGCTTTGTTATATTTCATCAACTTGGCTCTTCATATCTCTAGTGGTCTTTGCTGTGTGCTCTTGTTTGGTTCAAAAATACTATGCAGTCTGAAAATGAGAGCTCCACCGCCACCCACTGAGTGGATGTGCAATTACACTGTATTCAAGTACGGCAAAAAAAAGTAGTGTAGTAGTGTAGTAGTTCACTCGCCTGACTCACTTTGCAGGCAGCGTGAGATCAGTTCCTGCTTAGTGAGTGTGAATGTAAGTGTGTATAGGTCTATGTTTGTGATCGACTGGTAACCAATCCCTAAGACCTTTGTATTGGATTAGCAATATAGAAAAATGATGCAAAGAAAAAAATCGACTCACCTGTAAAACCTCTTCAACTAAACAAAATGGCATCAAAGCAATTTATTAAAAAAGGTAATGGAATAAAACATTTCATAATTTCCGTGTTGACCAATCATTGATAGGAACAAAAATATCGCGTCACATCTGAAAAACTAAAGCTTTTCTTGAAGCAGGACTCTATATCATGATACACTATGACATTGATATTTTCCCCATCTTAATTAGTACAAAAGGTTGTTTGATACCGTTAATATGGTGCCCCATGTGCCCACATCACAAAGGGACCCCTAAGGTCGGCGAGTTCCATCTGCGATTTAAGTGCTATTTGAAGAACAACCCGATGGTACCTTCAGGCCCAGCTGAGGCAAAAGGTCAATTCTCCACATCGCGTCGCTCACAGGGTGCTAGGCCTTTGAAGAACATACCACTGTGAGCTGTCGATCAATACTCGCTGACATCATTGCCCGTCAACCTCGGGACCACAGTGGTTTGCTGTACCTCAACCAGATTAACCTTTAAAAGGGACGTATTGAGCATTTTTTCCGCATTAAACAACACATATTTGCCATGCCTGGCTACAAAATAATTTTACAAGTATGTATTGGCGATTGTCCTATAGCAAGGAAGGATTTTCTCACTATTATAACAAGGGGTACAATTTAAATCAAGCCAGCAGAAACAGTTTTGGCCGACCTACTATTACAATGTCCCGTTTTCCCTGGAAATGTACACTTTGAAAATATACAGTGGGGCAAATAGGTATTTAGTCAACCACTAATTGTGCAAGTTCTCCCACTTGAAAATATTAGAGAGACCTGTAATTGTCAACATGGGTAAACCTCAACCATGAGAGACAGAATGTAGAGAAAAAAAAAAACAGAGAATCACATTGTTTGATTTTTAAAGAATTTATTTGCAAATCATGGTGGAAAATAAGTACCCTAATTTTCGGACTATAAGCCGCTACTTTTTTCCCTCATTTTGAATCCTGCGGCTTATAGTCCAGTGCGGCTTATTTGATGATTTATTTGGGTTAATAGGTAAAACTTTATTTGACAGCGGCATCATAAGACTGTCATAAGAACGTCATAATTATGACATGACACTATCATGGGCATTACTGAATGCTTATGACAGATGTCAATATGTGTAATGTGGCATATTATGTCACTAACTCCATTTATGTCCAGCTTAGATCTTTTACGTCCATTCAAAAGTGAGATAATTTGCTGGATGACACTAACCGACATCGATTATAAGCATTCAATAATGCTTATGACAGTGTCATGTAATAATTATGACAGTATTATGGCAGCACTATCCAAGAAAATGTTATCAAATATAATAGCTAGCAATTAATGAAACAACTGGAACAGTAACTGAAGAAATAAGTAGCAGAGAACATGAATTTTGATTGTTATTTACATCTGTAGTGCCGCAATGCATGCTAGGAGGAATGCTGGATGAGAACAGTGTTGACAACAGGTGGCAGCAGAGGTTGACTGTCTCCCCCAAGGGAGCAGTGATGGCCAAATGAAGATTTTTGAAACAATAAGGCTTTGCAGCCAATTGGTTCAAAGCTTCATGGTGGTTCATTTGGTATCATGACAGTCTTATAATGCCTTTGTCAAATGAAGTGTTACCAGTTAATATCTTTTGGTGTAAATATCCCATAATACAATGAGGACAAGTGCGGCTTATAGTCCAGTGCGGCTTATCTATGAACAAATGCCGTTTTCATGTCAAATTTGGTGGCTGGCGGCTTATAGTCAGGTGCGCCTTTTAGTCCAGAAATTACGGTATTTGGTCAATACCAAAAGTTCATCTCAATACTTTGCTATGTACCGTTTGTTGGCAATAACGGAGGCCAAACATTTTCTGTAACTCTTCACAAGCTTTTCACACACTGTTGCTGGTATTTTGGCCCATTCCTCCATGCTGATCTCCTCTAGAACAGTGATGTTTTGGGGCTGTCATTGGGCAAAACGGACTTTCAACTCCCTCCACAGATTTTCTATGGGGTTGAGATCTAGAGACTGGCTAGGCCACTCCAGTACATTGAAATGCTTCTTACGAAGCCACTCCTTTGTTGCCCTGGTTGTGTGTTAGGGATCATTGTCATGCTGAAAGACCCAGCCACATCTCATCTTCAATGCCCTTGCTGATTGAAGGAGATTTTCACTCAAAATCTCTCAATACATGGCCCATTCATTCTTTCCTTTACACAGATCAGTCGTCCCGGTCCCTATGCAGAAAACAGCCCCGAAGCATGATGTTTCCACCCCCATGCTTCACAGTGGGTACGGTGCAATTCAGTATTCTTTTTCCTCCAAACACGAGAACCTGTGTTTCTACCAAAAAATTCTATTTTGGTTTCATCTGACCATAACACATTCTTCCAGTCCTCTTCTGGATCGTCCAAATGCTCTCTAGCGAACCGCAAATGGGCCTGGCCGTGTACATTCTTCAGCACGGGGACATGTCTGGCAGTGCAGGATTTGAGTCCCTGGCGGTGCATTGTGTTAGTGATAGTAGCCTTTGTCACTGTGGTCCCAGCTCTCTGTAGGTCATTCAGTAGGTCCCCCGTGTGGTTCTGGGATTTTTGCTCACCGTTCTTGTTATCATTTTGACGCCACGGGGTGAGGAGGGAGTTGAAAGTCCGTGTTGCCCAACGACAGCCACAAAACATCACTGCTCTAGAGGAGATCTGCATGGAGGAATGGGGCAAAATACCAGCAACAGTGTGTGAAAAGCTTGTGAAGAGTTACAGAAAACGTTTGGCCTCTGTTATTGCCAACAAAGGGTACATAACAAAGTATCAAGATTAACTTTTGGTATTGACCAAATACTTATTTTCCACCATGATTTGCAAATAAATTCTTTAAAAATCAAACAATGTGATTTTCAGTTTTTTTTTTTCCCCAAATTCTGTCTCTCATGGTTGAGGTTTACCCATGTTGACAATTACAGGCCTCTCTAATATTTTCAAGTGGGAGAACTTGCACAATTAGTGGTTGACTAAATACTTATTTGCCCCACTGTATGAATTCCTGATGGCCTTGGGCAGACCACATTCACATGACGAAATACAGGATTCGTGATGGCCGAGCGAGGCTTTGTTGGTGCTTCATACCTTTTCATGAAAACCAGTTCATTGCTCTATTATATTTTATTCTGTCTATCCGTCCATCCATCTAAATTTGCAACTCAGTCAGTAAATTTAGAATAAACAACCTTTCACAAAATCACAAAACAAACCTACTCCTTTACTCTCATTTTTTTTTTTAATGTATGCCACTAAATTTAACAGTATTCCAAATCCCAGATATTATATTACAGAAGCTGATGCATGCTAATCGTTTCTGTGGATTAGCAGCTAGTTATAAATGCAAATTTGAATTGCTGTTGTTGAAGATGAAACAGATTTTTAATTTCATTTTTTATTGTAGTTCCATTCTGTAAGTGTTGATGTCATGAGCAGCTGAGTAAAGGCTGCAAACCACACGGACGTCTGTCATTGGCGTTTTGGAGTTTAGCTCCCTGTCTAGCTAAGACTTAGCTCCAAAGTCTTGGCGAGGAGGGTACAATGAGGTATAATACATGTTTTTGGATAGTTATTTTGAGATCTGGGGAGCATTTAGGGGTACTTAAAGGGTTAATTCGGACTTGCGCGGAAATTCGGGTTACGTCGCCAGCATAGGAACTAGGCATATGCCGGTATGAGATTTTGACGGTATGATAACCTTAAGCAAAAATACCGCGGCTTCACGGTATCACGGTAATTATAGCTCTAAAATATGTTATTTTGAGATGCATGGGTTATAAAAAAAAAAAAAAACTAGGGCTGTCAAACGATTAAACTTTTTAATCGAGTTAATTACAGCTTAAAAATTAATTGTAATTAATCGCAATTGAAACCATCTATGAAATATGCCGTATTTTTCTGTAAATTGTTGTTGGAATGGAAAGATAAGACACAAGACGGATATATACATTCAACATACTGTACATAAGTACTGTATTTGTTTATTATAACAATTAATCAACAAGATGGCATTAACATTATTAACAATCTCTTAAAGCGATCTATGGATAGAAAGACTTGTAGTTCTTAAAAGATAAATGTTAGTACAAGTTATACAAATTTTATATTAAAACCCCTCTTATTATTTTCGTTTTAATAACATTTGTAAAATTTTCAATCAAAAATAAACTAGTAGCTCGCCATTGTTGATGTCAATAATTACACCATGCTCACTCATTTTGCTGAAACCCATAAAATCATTTGGACCCAATCTGTTTGAGCGGGGCATGTGCGTTAATTGCGTCAAATATTTTAACGTGATTAATTAAAAAAATTAATTACTTCCGTTAACGCGATAATTTTGACAGCCCTAAAAAAAACTGTTTTTTATTTTTCACAACATATTTGCAAATTGGGAACATCAACATGAATGTAATGTTAAACAAAAAATAAATAAAAATATTTTAAATAAAATTGAAATAAATAGACCTTGAAGACGAAAGCCACAGCTCTAGTTGCTCAACATTAGAACAAGAACCTTTGGTAATATAGAACTGGACTTAAACAATATATCATCAAATTGATTTTATGTAAAACACATACTACTTCTACTATTAATATTAACTAGTTGAATATTAATGTAGAGCGAGAGTAAGAGACAGAGCACGTGCGTATGACCCGTCCCATTATTTACACATTATACACACACACCCACAAACAAACCCTCTCTCAACACAGAAAGTCACCAGAGAGAAAAAACACCACAGGCTGTATTATAAAAATGTTATTATGAACAGATTTTTACAATGGCCGAAGACTTTACAAAAGTAGGCTAATGGTAGAGAGGAAACTAGTTAGCAGTCTTGGCATGCTAACTAACCCCGTTATCTGCCTCGTAGGGCTGGGCGATATGGCCTTAAGTACGTATCACGATAAATTGAGCAGATTTACCTCGATAACGATAAATGACGATAAATTCGCCCAAGCAGACTGTTATATAATTTGAAAATTTGAATCAATGCATGGAATACAAATTAACCGTTTCTCGTTAAATCTATTTAACCAGCTTTCAATTTAACAATTGCACATGCAGTCTAAACATTAAGTATTTAAAAAAATATTGTAAACAATAAGGATTCTAGTGGGAAGATTTATAACAGCTTGTCTGACTTGAAAAATGTATAACATTATAAAAATCAATATGACGACTGTGCAAACATGTCATTCTAACACAAATGACTTGCAGCTTTAACAGTACACTTCAGACAACTTATTGGTAATGGCTGCTGTGACATAATTATTCAACACAAGTGTTTACGTCAAGGTTTCAGTTTTTTTTTTTCCCCCGAAACATTTTTTAATACATGCACCCCCCACACAGACCCAACCAGATTAAAGCTGTATTGCTCTGATGCCAATGAAACATTTAAGTTTTTATGATGGCAGAATAAAGCAAACACATACAGAAAAATAGCTGTGGCCATTAAACTGTCATATTATATATAGGCTTCACTGTTGGATTATACTTTATGCTGAGTGCTTTACCATCATGAAAGCTTTCAGAGAAATCACACCGAGATGCCAAATAACGCGACATGATGATTGCTACATGAAGTCCGTGCCCAGTCCACTCATCAATTTCAGCCGTTTCGACAAGGTTAGAGCCGCTGTTCGACTCTTTCACGTTCATTTGTAGCCGTTGTTAGCTGCTAGCGTTAGCCTGTGGCTTGGCTACCAGAAGAAAGCACTGAAAGCATCCTCTCCTAATATCGTGAGAACCAGGAAGGACAGCGGGTGAAAACCCGTCTGGAACCCGCCAAGAGTTTACTTAATGTCGGGTGAAAGTTTGGCGAAGCTAACTTAAGCCCGACTCCATCCTGTTTACTTGTAGCGTTAGCCGCTAACGTTAGCCTACCGGGCTTCTGTTTGATTGGCTTCCTGAAAACCACGTGACTCCATACGTAAGCACACTGTCTGCTTTCTTAAAGGGGAATTAACAAAGCCGAACAACACAGCGTCAAAGCGGGATAAAAAGACTATATTTTCTTGTTTTATTAAATTACCGAATTTGCCGACATGGTCAAAATTACGTCGGTCATCGTGAAGAATTTCGGTGACTGTAAATTTTCGGTTTACCGCCCTGCTCTACTGCCTCGTTAACAAGCTTATGTTATAGTACTTGTTTTACCACGCTAGACACACTAAGCACACTGGAGTGAAATCTATCGTAGCTGGTGGGACAGCGTTTACGCACCTTAAATTTTGTGTAAAGTGACAGTTGACGGTCATGTACATGTGAAATCATGTTGGAGGTGTTGCTCTTCCTGGCAACCACCCTCCGCAAGCATGTCTGCTGCCCTTCCTTCTCCTTTCTTCTCACTAGCAGAAGTACTCCCATACTAGCTACTTTGTCTTTTTTTGAGGGGGGTGGGGGGGTGACTCTGATGTAGAGTCACTGACAGACACAGGACAGAGCAACAACCGGAGGGGGAGGGGTGAGTGCTGCCACTCCATTTTTGGGACACAAAAAATAGCTACTACGGTATGACGAAAAATTTTAATGGTTTTGAAACCGTGATGTTTTCATACCAAGGTAAACCTTGAAACTGGTAACCAGCACATGCCTAGTAGGAATGGTACTCGTTTATAACCCGGACACTACCTGTAATATGTTAAGTCCACAACCGCATATATTGGTTTCAGTTTTTTGGAGTTGGACAATATCGGGATATCGGTTATCGGTTAAAAAGTAATTATTGGACAACTGTACATTTTATTATTAGATTCATATTTTTATTTGATTTGATTTTTTTCTCAACACTGTGTCAAATGTCACAACTTTTCGTTCCGTACAGACTTGTGCATGACAGAATGACGAATTAAGTCTATGTATCGATTAAGGGTGTAACGGTACATGTATTTCTATTGAACCGTTTCGGTACGTGGTGCTCAGTTCGGAACGGAGGCGTACCGAAAAGGTTATTTTTCGAGGCTGTGAGTCGATCGGGTTACAGTTTCTTTGTGTAGATTATATTTACTCCGTCTTCTCTACTATAATGAGGACCAACATGGTAGGACAGTATAACCCAGAAACGTCAATGGCGCGACAACGTGACCGCCACGAGAACGCAGTGAAACGCGGGCGTTAAAGTTAATCAGCCAATGCACACCAGTCGCAGGGCAGCCGCGTGTTAGACGCGTCCCAGAAGCGGCTCAACACGACGCACGCGAAAAGAACGGCAGAGTTTATTATTTGACACGAGACGCGGCCCTCCTGCGTCAATACTACGACTGGTGTTCGGCCATTCCTTGCTACGCGGCGAAACGTCCTACAAAATGCTCAGTGCGCTTGTGCAAGCATCCGCACGCATGTGCACATCGGTACTCACTATTTTTGGTTTTATTTAATTTTTTAGAACCTTTTCACTGCCTCAAAGATTTTTGCATGTATTACCCTCTAATACTTTTAACCATTGTGTTTTTTTGTGTTAGCTGTGAAGCAGTTGACCACAATAGTCACGTAGCGTATTTAAACCGTCCTTATTTGATATAACTACATTTAAGTATTTTCTGTAGGCATTTTTTAGAACGCTATGCCTGTATGCATCTAAACAAAACAAGTTTAGAGCGCACGGTAGAACTTTGGGTGTCAAATTCGACTAATGTACGACGTTTCGCCGATGTAGAAGATTTTGGCAGAACACTGGTAGCTAGGATCGGGCCGGAAGTCACTCGTGTAAAAATACGGTGGATCCGGTCGATTTTCAAACTAATATGCAATCATAACCTACTTTTTGAGTCCATCAGATCTCTTGAGTGGTAGATCGGGGCACAGTTGACTTGTCTTTGTCGATTTACTGCTGTCTTCTCTGCTATAATAATAACCAACACGGCCCCGTGTTCAATTCAAAACCCGCCTATCACAACAAAACAAGTAGGAACTAATATTCACATTGGAACTAAAGTTATACAACATAAAATATACAATATAAATGAATACTACATCACATTTGTAAGATATAAACTAGGGCTGTCAAATGATTTAAAAAATTTAACGAGTTAATTACAACCTAAAAATTAATTAATCGTAATTAATCACAATTCAAACCATCTATAAAATATGCCGTATTTTTCTGTAAACTATTGTTGGAATGGAAAGATAAGACACAAGATGGATATATACATTCAACATACGGTAGATAAGTACTGTATTTGTTTATTATAACAATAAATCAACAAGATAGCATTAACATTATTAACATTCTGTTAAAGCGATCCATGGATAGAAAGACTTGTAGTGCTTACAAGATAAATGTTAGAACAAGTTATAGAAATGTTATATTAAAAGCCCTCTTAATGTTTTTGTTTTAATAAAATTTGTAAAGTTTTCAATCAAAAAAGAAACTAGTAGCCCGCCATTGTTGTTGTCAATAATTACACAATGCTCATGGGTGCTTAAGCCCATAAAATCAGTCGCACCCAAGCGCCAGCAGAGGGCGACAAAACTCCAAAAAACACAAGTAACAAGTTGGCATTGAACTGTGCTGTCATTTTAATCTGCTTGAACGGGGCATGTGCGTTAATTGCGTCAAATATTTTAACGTGATTAATTTAAAAAATGAATTACCGCCCGTTAATGCGATAATTTCGACAGCCCTAACATAAAAACATAATAAAATAAATAATAGCCCATTTAAATTAAATAAATTGAAATGCGCTAAAACACCTTTAATTAAATAATAATAATTATACAGAGATCCTGCTTACACAATTAAATTTATTCATTTCTGTGTAGCGCTTTAACTTGAAAAAATCCACCAATAAAGCTTTTGAAAACCGAGGCATTTTATTTGGTAAATACATGTTAAAATCTTTGTCATTGGGATTGCTTTTCTCTTTAGCACAGGACTTCTTTTTTTCTTCTTTCAAAAACAAAGCTGACCAATACGCGGGGTCTGAAAGGCAAATTGTTGTTGGATTATCTTTAAATACCCGCTTCTTTTTGAGCAGAATTCTAGCTTTGTATAGGCTAATGTTCCTATTGTTGAATGCACAAAGGTGTGTAATAAACAACTAGCACATTTATATTTTGCATTTTGTTTTCTTACTGTACCGAAAATGAACCGAACAGTGACCTCAAAACCGAGGTACGTACCGCACCGAGATTTTTGTGTACCGTTACACCCCTATTATCGATGGACTCCAATCACACTGCACATTCGATCCCACCAAGTGACTCATTTGACCAAGAACCAATCAGGTGATTTGAAGCACTCACCGGCTTCATACATCAATCAATTGTGCTGAACGTCATAAATGACATGACTAAACCCCGCCTTGGAACGGTGCTTAGGTACAACTACTTTATGAGTTATGGCTCATGCACCGGAGCCTTGCGTGTCAGCAGCCCATCTTTAGTAGAGGTGCACGATAATTATCGGTCCAATAATAGGAATTATGACGTCATCCCAATAAATCCAATAACATTATTCATCGGTCCGATAATATACTGTATAATGTTTTTGCCACGGTGTCGGTGGATTAGGATGTGTGCGTTTGTTTCCACTCCTGTTTTGCCAGTACGCAAAGTTTTTTTTTACTGTTCTAGATGCCGTATTTTTCCATCACTGAGTGATTAACCTTACTATATCAATTAGCAAATGTTTGCATTTTACAGTGTTAGTTATAAGTTAGTAAATTATTGAGAGACCTTTTGGTTATTGTTAGGCTTGCTGTCCTATAATTGCCAGGTTAAGAAAGTTGTTTCATGGGCCAAGACCACAAAAGTCTCCTGTCCTGTTGCACTAAATGTTTTATCTGGTGACAAAGCACAATACATGTTTGGTTTATGTTTGTTTTAGTTCAGTGCTCATTTTTTAGGGGAACACATAGTCAATGATATTGACTGATTGTGATTGACTCAAATTATATTTATTTGAAAAAATAAATATGGGCACTTTATTTGAAGTCAAAACTGTTCTTGTCTTTGTATAATCTTCATGTCATCATGAAAATTCTGGTTAGGTAAAAGCCAAATCTTTGCCGAATCCACCAATAGTATTTTTGACTTACATGTGTTCAAAAATCCGGGTGAATATACATTTTTAAATTACATATATATATATATATGTGTGTGTGTGTGTTCAAAAACTCGGGTGAATATACATTTTAAAATTACATATATATATTAGGGCTGTCAAAAGTATCGGGTTAACGGGCGTTAATGAATTTTTTTAAATTAATCATGTTAAAATATTTGACGCAATTAACGCATGCACTGAATGACCAGCTCGCACATTGCCTTAAACAGATTACAATGAGGCCGTATATTGACATTAAGAGTGAAGAGAATGCCTAACCGCTTGGGGGCAGCGCCGTTCCATACTAATGTTATTTCTTCTAAACGTGGTAGAAGTAGTAGTTGTGAGATGTTTATGCTGTATGCACAATGCAATGCAAATTGCTATTTGTGCTCCACACATTTCGGTAAGTTTTCTTTCTTTTAGTGGCAATTATGTGTCTCTTGTTGTATTTTGGGTAAGATATGTACAGAGATATGTATTTTATAAAGGCGAGTGGACACAGGTGTTGTCACAGCTGTGGACCGCGCCGTTTATTGGCATAAGCTTCTCCTTCACAACAAACATAAGTATCGTTTAGTGAAAGCACAACAAAAAGCACAACAAAAATAATATTCCTAATATTTCTCTCTCAAAAAAAATAATGTTCACAAAAAGAAAAGCACTTCAGTCTATAGTAATGAGGCCCTATTCTCACAGTTAAACAACAATGCAAAATGAACTGGCATTCCGTATCAAAATAGCTATGCAAAATACACGTAAAACTTACTCAGACTTTGGTCACTCTATTCTTTTTATTGTTATTTTTATTCTTATTATTATTATATTAACTCTACTTTTGATTGAAATTTTTACAAATTTTATTAAAACGAAAACATGAAGAGGGGTTTTAATATAAAATTACTATAACTTGTAACTATAACATTTGTCTTTTAAAAACTACAAGTCTTTCTATCCGTGGATCACTTTAACAGAAATAATGTTAATAATGCCATTTGTGGATTTATTGTTACAATAAACAAATACAGTACTTATGTACAGTATGTTGTATGTATATATCCGCCTTGTGTCTTTCCATTCCAACAATAATTTACAGAAAAATATGGCATATTTTATAGATGGTTCGAATTGTGATTAATTGCGATTAATTACGATTAATTAATTTTTAAGCTGTAATTAACTCGATTAAAAATTTTAATCGTTTGACACCCCTAATATATATACACATATATGTATATATAATGTGTGTAATTTTAAAATGTATATTCACCCGAGGTTTTAAACACATGTAAGTATATATATATATATATATATATATATATATATATATATATATATATATATATATATATATATATATATGTTATCATATCGCTATGGGCCTTGAGGATCATCGATATTGGTATCGGTTTCAAAAAATGGATATCGTGTACCCCTAACCATTAGCATCAAATACTTGCAGATTTTCCCTGTTACAAAATATGTGTAAATTAGGCATTTCAATTAAATCAATGAAGTCCCTGTGCTGGCAAGCATTTTTGTTGGGTGGTTGTGAAAACAAGGATGGGGCAATTGTTTACCTTACGGGGAGTTATTCCTTCCTGTTGGGCTTTTATGCCTTTATGAGTCTATCTTTGCTGCTTGCAGTTAGTATTGAAGTGGCTAAAGCATTCAGAAAATAACGCTTGAGCGACATAAAAGCTTTCAGGAGACTTCACTATACAGTATATTGTGTTTTGGGCATTTTACCCACAAGTTATCATTACTTCCTTTTGTGCATTTATGACTTATAGGGGTGTATAAGTAGGTTAAATATTAAACAAATATGCTTGAATGCAACAGAGGTTTCCATCCGGAATGCACCATGTTGTGTGGTGGACTAGTGTGACCGCTGGCTTAAACAGGTAATGGCTGAGTGGCACTAACACTGCCCAAGCTGCAGGATATGAGGGTTGGAGTGCAGCTGGAGAGGCTGGTTGCTTTCAGATAACACAGATTGGAAAATGTGTTGCCATGGTGTGCGGAGTCTATCCAAGGTGATAAAAGTGCGTTCAATCACCCGATGGCCTTAAATTCTCGAGAGGAAGTGCTACACCGAATCATGAATGAAGCACGCGCTTTTCAAATGTTCATCATATTGTGATGTATTTCGTCTTATTGTCTACCAGTGTCTTTCTTGTTCATGTTAACACTTCAGCACAGCCTGCAGTGGTTTTTCTCAGAAGATAAATGGTCAGGAAAAGGTAGATGTGCTCTGAAATTTTAGCTCAGCCCTCGTCTTATGTGGTTTTGCTCTGTTTTGTGCGCATTCTGTCTCACATCAAGACAGTCGGTGTCTATCTCAAGACAATAGAGGAAGTGATTCTGTGTAAATTGGAAAAAAAAGAGGAACAGAACATTTCTGATCATTTCAGAAGTCCATACGGTTACAAAGGTCAATGCGCCCAATGACATCATTTGTTAGAGTGTGTACAACAGTGGTTTTTCAGCTGGGTAGAGGGATGGGAATTGTTTGCATAGACGTCACACCAATGACATTACCCAAATCCCTAGATTACAAGCCTCTTATGTTGCGTTATTCCGGTTTTGCAATAAATACATAAGACACACACTCACAAAAATGAGGTGTATAATGGGACAATAGCGAAATTTGACGTTTTAATTTTTTGTTTATCACCACTACACTGTCTCACAAGCAATCACACACCAGAAATAGAAAGCTTATTTAAAAAAATAAAATACTAGGGCTGCAGCTATCGATTATTTTAGTAGTCGATTAATCAATGAACTAGTTAGTTCGAATAATCGAGTAATCGGATAAAAATGATAAAAAATGTAAATACCTGAGCTGAGCCTCGAACGGTATAAAAAAATAAATAATTGAGGATCTATGTACAACAATTGGCCAACTTACATAGCAAAAGTTTGCTAGCTTAAATGCTATAAAATGCTTACATTTTTTTTTTTTTTTTTTTACAATGCTCTTACCAAATGGTTCGGACACATATTCCCACAAAAAATGGCTGAATATACCTATAAACTAAATTATGAATGCATTAAACAAAAAAATTAGCCCAAACAAAAACTTAGCTTATTTTGGTCTGAACAGGGAGCAGCTCAATTCAGCCACATGAAATGAGGCAGACTAGAGGGCAGTGTATCCACCCAAATCAATAATACTAAATGCACTTTCAAAACAAACCATTACAACGCATCTTTAATTAAAAGAATACTCGAAGCAGCAAAATTTAATTTGAATCTTATTTTTTTTTAATCGAATACTCAAGTTAATCGATTAATCGTTGCAGTACTAAATAATACGTTGATGTAGGATTGCAGCTATTGATTATTTTATTAGTCGATCAATCTGTTCGAATAATCAATCGGATTAGGAACATAGAATGCGTTGCAGAATAAAATTTTAGGAGATGCAAAACAAAGGCTTGCTAAGATTCCACTTTCAAAAGAGCATGAAATGCAAATGCAAAATAAAATTCCCGAGTGTTTCTTCAAATTTTGCTGAATTGCAATTTAATAAAAAAAAAAAAAAAACCTGAGTTTAGCCTCAAACTGTATTAAAAAATAATAAATGATGATCTAAGCACAATAAGAAAACAATTGGCTAGCTTGAATAGCAAAAGTCCGCTAGCTTAAATGCTATAAAATGCTAACTTTTTTTTTTTTTTTTTTTTAACATTGCTTTTAAAGGGATCCACGGGTAGAAAGACTTGTAGTTCTTAAAGGATAACGTTACTATGAGCTAAAATAATTTGATATTAAAGTCCCTCTTGATATTTTGGTTTTTATACAATTTGTGGTAGGTCACCATTGTTGTTGACGTCACAGAGCAGTGACCAATGTTCCCTCCAAGCTGCGCACGTGCGCAATCGCGCACTACTTGCACATACTCAGCGCACAAGAAAATCATTGCAGCCCACAAAATAAAATTAAACAGAAACGTATTATAGAATCACTGTCAGCGCCGCAGTAATGTGTCAGCGCAACAGTCCTATTGGTGCATTGGATATATCAACACGGCAAGTTCAACTGTCGGCGCGTTCGATACGGCAACGCGCCGCTCCTATTGGTGGTGAAAAGTGAGCTTGACTGCTGTGCTAATTTACTGAAGCAAAATCCTGTTGCCAATCTTTGCAAGCGCGACAATATTAATTAATATCTAATTTTAGAACTGATATAATCTAGTTAATTAGACCAACGACTTAGTTTTCTGTACCATTTTACAACATAACTCAAGGAACGACAGGTGTCTAGCCAATAATACGATACAATTCACTTCACTTAGGCTGCGCAGCCAATCATAACATTAACAGTGTTGTGCATACAGTGGGACAAATAAGTATTTAGTCAACCACTTATTTTTCAAGTTCTCCCACTTGAAAATATTAGAGAGGCTTGTAATTGTCAACATGGGTAAACCTCAACCATGAGAGACAGAATGTGGAAGAAAAACCCAGAAAATCACATTGTTTGATTTTTAAAGAATTTATTTGCAAATCATGGTGGAAAATAAGTATTTGGTCAATATTAAGAGTTCATCTCAATACTTTGTTATTTACCCTTTGTTGGCAATAACGGAGGCCAAACGTTTTCTGTAACTCTTCATAAGCTTTTCACATACTGTTGCTGGTATTTTGGCCCATTCCTCCATGCAGATCTCCTCTAGAGCAGTGATGTTTTGGGGCTGTCGTTGGGCAACACAGACTTTCAACTCCCTCCACAGATTTTCTATGGGGTTGAGATCTGGAGATTTTCACGCAAAATATCTCGATACATGACCCCGTTCATTCTTTCCTTTACACATATCAGTGGTCCTGGTCCCTTTGCAGAAAAAAAGCCCCAAAGCATGGTGTTTCCATCCCCAAGCTTCACAGTGGGTATGGTGTTCTTCGGATGCAATTAAGTATTCTTTCTCCTCCAAACACAAGAACCTGTGTTTCTACCAAAAAGTTCTATTTTGGTTTCAACTGACCATAACACATTCTCCCAGTCCTCTTCTGGATCATCCAAATGCTCTCTAGCGAACCGCAGACGGGCCTGGATGTGTACTTTCTTCAGCAGAGGGACACGTCTGGCAGTGCAGGATTTGAGTCCCTGGCGGCGCATTGTGTTACTAATAGTAGCCTTTGTTACTGTGGTCCCCGCTCTCTGTAGGTCATTCACTAGGTCCCCCTAGTGGTGGTTCAGGGATTTTTGCTCACCGTTCTTGTTATCATTTTGACGCCACGGGGTGAGATCTTGCATGGAGCCCCAGATCGAGGGAGATTATCAGTGGTCTTGTATGTCTTCCATTTTCTAACAATTGCTCCCACAGTTGATTACTTTACACCAGACATGTTCAAAGTGCGGCCCGGGGGCCAAATGCGGCCCGTGGTCAAATTTCATCCGGCCCTCAGCCTCTGTCATAAGATCAATAACGTCTGGCCCGCACACAGACTTAATAAATTGGTCAGCAGTAGTGCTACCAGCGTATGAAGTAGCTTACACATTAAATGCTGCTCCTCATTTACCCACTAAAAGGCACAGCACTCTAAGGAACATTACCCTGTGTGACCCTTGACTTCCAGTTGTCTAAAATGGCAACAATCAACAACAAAAAAGTTGACTGCGATGGCCGACGCTTCAAGTTTAGGTGGAAATTTGACTATTTCTTCACTAAAATACGCAACAACTGTGTCTGCCTCATTTGCAAAGAGACGGTCGCCGTTTTTAAAGAGTTCAATGTGAGGCGATATTACCAAACAAGACATGCTGACATGCAGACAAGATTGCTGGGAGGATCCGCAGCGAGAAATTGAAGCAACCCAAAGCTAGTTTAATTTCACAGCAGCAGTATTTCGCAAGATCCCAAGAGTCGAAAGAGAATGCCACAAAGCCTAGTTGCGAGATTGTTTAAATTATTAATTAAAAGAAAATAATAAAACAAATGTGACATACAGAATGCTTGCTAAAATAAGCTTAAGTATATTGTTCTACGTAAAGGACGTCAGCCAAGGTCTGCCCCCAACATTTTTACCACACCAAATCTGGCCCCCTTTGCAAAAGGTTTGGACACCCCTGCTTTACACCAAGCATTTTACCTATTGCAGATTCAGTCTTCCCAGCCTGGTGATGCAGGTGTACAATTTTGTCTCTGGTGTCCTTTGACAGCTCTTTGGTCTTGGCCATAGTGGAGATTGGAGTGTGACTGACTGAGTTTGTGGACAGGTGTCTTTTATACCGATAATGAGTTAAAACAGGTGCCATTAATACAGGTAACGAGTGGAGCCTCGTTAGACCTTGTTAGACCTCATTCAAAGACATTAGACCTCTTTGACAGCCAGAAATCTTGCTTGTTTCTAGGTGACCAAATACTTATTTTCCACTCTAATTTGGAAATAAATTCTTTAAAAATCAAACAATGTGATTTTCTGTTTTTTTTCCACATTCTGTCTCTCATGGTAGAGGTTTACCCATGTTGACAATTACAGGCCTCTCTAATCTTTTCAAGTAGGAGAACTCGCACAATTGGTGGTTGACTAAATACATATTTGCCCCACTGTAACTCAAGGAACGACAGGTGTCTAGCCAATAATACGATACAATTCACTTCACTTTTTGCTGTGCAGCCAATCATAGCATTAACAGTGTTGTGCATACGTGCATCGTGCAAGTTAGCTAGCTAACAACAGTGCAGCAGAGGTAAGAGACGCAAATGCTCATCCCTTATCATGGCAAAAGGAGCAGGCGGCGATAGTACACTCATTAAGCCAAAGTAAAAAAGAAATGCGGTTCTTTAAAGATGGAATGGTGGTCGGAGTATGAGCAAAGAGAGAGCAAAGAGACAAGTGGTGAAACTGAGTGAGATTTTTTTCTGTATTTTGATTTAATTTGCATTATACTGTATAATGACTTCAGTTATATAAGTCATTTAAATTGTCTTCCCATATGTGGTAAAGATAGAATTTTGACAATTATTGAGTGAATTACAGTACTTAGTTTCATTATGTTCAGACTTACATTGACCCCTTTCCACTTGCTGAATATGCTGGTCCATTTTTTTCCCCTCAAACGCACGTTTGATTGGCTGATGACTTGACACCGCCCCACCCCCTCCACACACGCATTCACAGCCCGGCAGAAATACAACACGCCGCCTCCTCAGTCCCCCTTTGAAGTCGAGGGATATTAGAAGTTTTTTTCCGCCAGCAGCAGCCACTGTAAGTAATGTTAAAAGACATCAATGTTGTGGAAGTGGGGAATACACAACAAATTTTGTTAATGAAAATAAATAATCCGACCTGCATCAGAGTTAGCATAACATTAATCTGTGTGAATTTCTCGAACTCAAGGAGAAAGCTGCTTTGAAATATCTTCCTGTTTGTTTCCTACTGTTTACGTTAATTAAAGTGTAAGAAATGTAGTGAACTCAGGCTTACCCCGCTATAGTGAATTGATGATTAAGAAGTTTGTATATCTTGTGTATGTTCACTTAATTTGTGTTCAAATATTGGAATGTAAATTTGCTCATAAAATCCAGATATTTATTCTGGAAGTTTTCGAAATGTTTCTTTAGTAGTTTTTGAAAACAAAGGTTTCAATCATGTATCACCTGAACCAATACACATGAAAGTTAGTATAAGTCATTGCAGATTTATTTTGCATTGATCATTTAGCCTATCAATTAATTAGGTTCATATTGGTGAGAAATGTGGGCCTGACCCCCGTTCACCTAGTCTGTTTGCTCTTATAAATGTCCTCTCCCCAGCAAAAAGTGTACATGCAGGTTATGCTCTATATCAGACATGTCCAAAGTCCAGCCCAGGGGCCAAATGCGGCCCGTGGTCAAATTTCATCCGGCCCCCAGCCTCTGTCATGAAATCAATAATGTCTGGCCCGCACACAGACCTAATAAATTGGTCAGCAGTACTGCTACCAGCATATGAAGTAGCTTTCACACTAAATGCTGCTTCTCATTTACCCACTAAAAGGCAGCAGCACTCTAAGCAACATTCCCCCGCGTGACATTTTACTCCCAATCTTCTAAAATGGTTACAAGCAACAAAAAAACAAAACAAAAAAGTTGACTGCGACGGCCGACGCTTCAAGGATAGGTGGAAATTGGACTATTTCTTCACTAAAATACGCAAAAACTGTGTCTGCCTCATTTGCGAAGAGACAGTCGCTGTTTTTAATGAGTTCAATGTGAGGTGATATTACCAAACAGACACGCTGACATGTACGACAAGATTACAGGGAAGATACGTAGCGAGAAATTGAATAAACCTAAAGCTAGTTTAATTTTACAGCAGCAGTATTTCATAAGAACCCAAGAGATGAAAAAGAACACCACAAAGGCGAGTTGCAACACTTTGTGGAAATTATTAATAAAAAAAAAAGTAATGAAGCAAATGTGACACACAGAATGGCTTGCTAAAATTTGCTTGAATATATTATTCTACGTAAAGGACGTCAGCTAAGGCCGGCCCCCCACATTTTTACCACACCAAATCTGGCCCCCTCTGCAAAAAGTTTGGACACCCTTGCTCTATATTGTCCCTACCAATGTTGAGACCAAACATACGCCCTTGGCTTACAGGGAACTGCTTGTTGTCTTGCGATGTCTTATTGTTCAGTTTCTAGCTTGTTGCCTTCTGACTTGTTTGACTGCTGAAATAAATAAGTGCTGAAGGTCCAAAAATATGTTTTCAATTTTGAAATACTGCTAACATCTGATCATTTTAGTTGTTTTCCTCCATTTATCAATTCCTGTTAAACAGAACAACTTTTTCACACTGTCCTTGCAACACTTGTTGACGGCATGATTTAACATAAAATACTGTGTCTCTACTGCCTGCAAACACCTGAATTTGTGCATTACCGCACCTTTTTATCCAGATGTGATGAATCACAGAGTTTCTGGCTTTGTGAAAAAAGAGCGAACATGAGTCACTGATGATGTTTTTTCATTTGAGTGTGTAACTTGACATTTTGTATCAAACAATGTCTCTTCATTTGCGCACTAAGGTTTTTTTTTTTCCCTCTTCTCTCCAGATTCAGACGGTTACGTGTGTGAGCGAAGCCATTTATTGAACATAACCTTGACCATGCATCGTCTCCTCATCTCCTCCAGTGATCTGTTGGATAAGCTTATAGATTTATATCCTTCATAAAGATGACATAAGTATATTGTTAGTATCGCTGATGTATTTGTCTTGATTTCAGGTTGTGTGCTGTCTGTTTTTGGTTGTAAAGAGCGACTGGCAATCTCCTGCTTGGCTCACAATAATGCGTACGATGTGTGCAACATGTATGAATTTGCTGCTGCTTATATTTCTATGCAAAAGTCTTGGGACACCACTGACTTTATTGTTATCATCTCATTTTTCATGCATTTCATCATCATTATACTATCACTTACCACAATCTTTCTGTCTGTCGCAGTGCTTCTCAATTATTTTCTGTAAACCCCCCCTCCCCCCACAGGAAGACGTAAACATTTTGCGCCCCCCCCCCCAACTGTGCCGGCGCTGTCAATAGTATCATTTGTCTATAAAATTATTATTATTATTATTTTAAGTACACCCCTGCATAACTGTGTCCTTTTTAATATTAAAGAAAAAGCAGTATCGATTAACTTACTGTAAAGTATAACTTTACTAGAATTGTTTTGTTTGTAACAGAAAAGACTTAAAGCACATCAATTTTTCCTGAATTAAAAAAAAAAAAAAAAAGTCACATCTACATTGTAAAAATACACTCAATGTACATTTTTTGACTATTTAATACTGAAAAATAAAATTTTATAAAATAAATTCAAATTGATTCATAACATTAACCCTTCCAGACCTGAGCATGCTGCTGAAGGACATGACATGTCCGTGTCTCTAAACCAATAAATACACTGAATTTAGTTGCTATTGCCACTTCTGGGAGATTAATGGACGAAATTTTAATTAATTATTATTAATTTAATTAATTAATTTATCTAATCTATAGAAATTCTGTGATTTAAGCATTTATTTACAAGAACTTTCAACTTAAAAAGCTCTTTGTTTTGTGACGGCCGCCATGTGGGATTACACAACACCGTAATTTTGGTTTAAAATATTTACGTAAAATGAATAATAACTGCCCGTTTTTTGCTTTTACCCAAGAATCCAGACGGTTTTACATTCATATCTATAGAAATTCCGCGATTGAATCATTTATTTACAAGAATTTTGAATTTAAAAAGCTCTATGATTGTGATGGCCGCCATGTTGGATTACACAATGGTGTAATTTTGTCTTAAAGTATGTCGGAAAATGAACGATATCTGCCTGTTTTTTGCTTTTAACCAAGAATCTAGACTGTTTTACGTTCATATCTATAGAAATTACGCGGTTTAAGCATTTATTTACAAGAATTTTGCACTTAAAAAGCTCTTTGTTTTGTGACAGCCGCCATCTTAGATAACACAATTCTGGCTTAAAATATTTACATAAAATGAACGATAACTGCCCGTTTTTTGCTTTTAAACAAGAATCTCGACTGTTTTACGTTCATATCTATAGAAATTCCGCGATTTAAGCACTTTTTACAAGAACTTTGAACTTAAAAAGCTCTTTGATTGTGACGGCCGCCATGTTGGATTACACAATAGTGTAATTTTGTCGTAAAGTATGTACGGAAAATGAATGATAACTGCCTGTTTTTTGCTTTTAACCAAGAATTTAGACTGTTTTACGTTCATATCTATAGAAATTCCGTGATTTAAGTACTTTTTTAGAAGAACTTTTAACTTAAAAAGCACTTTGTTTTGTGACGGCAGCCATGTTGGATTACAATTTAGCTTAAAATATTTACGTAAAATGAACGATAACTGCCCGTTTTTTGCTTTTAACCAAGAATCTAGACTGTTTTACGTTAATATCTATAGAAATGCCGTGATTTAAACATTCATTTACAAGAATTTTCAACTTTAAAAACTCTTCGTTTTGTGACGGCCGCCATGTTGGATTACACAACCGTGTAATTTGGGTTTAAAGTACTTACGTAAAATGAACGATAACTGCCCGTTTTTTGCTTTTAACCAAGAATCTATACTGTTTTACATTCATATGTATAGAAATTCCGCCGTTTAAGCATTTATTTACAAGAACTTTGAACTTAAAAAGCTCTTTGATTGTGACGGCCGCCATGTTGGATTACACAAAAGTGTAATTTTGTCGTAAAGTATGTACGGAAAATGAATGATAACTGCCTGTTTTTTGCTTTTAACCAAGAATTTAGACTGTTTTACGTTCATATCTATAGAAATTCCGTGATTTAAGTACTTTTTTAGAAGAACTTTTAACTTAAAAAGCTCTTTGTTTTGTGACAGCAGCCATGTTGGATTACCATTTAGCTTAAAATATTTACGTAAAATGAACGATAACTGCCCGTTTTTTGCTTTTAACCAAGAATCTAGACTGTTTTACGTTAATATCTATAGAAATGCCGTGATTTAAACATTCATTTACAAGAATTTTCAACTTTAAAAACTCTTCGTTTTGTGACGGCCGCCATGTTGGATTACACAATCGTGTAATTTTGGCTTAAAGTATTTACGTAAAATGAACGATAACTGCCCGTTTTTTGCTTTTAACCAAGAATCTATACTGTTTTACATTCATATGTATAGAAATTCCGCCGTTTAAGCATTTATTTACAAGAATTTTGAACTTAAAAAGCTCTTTGTTTTGTGATGGCCGCCATGTTGGATTACACAGTAGTGTAATTTTGTCTAAAAATATTTACGTAAAATGAACGATAATTGCCAGTTTTATGCTTTTAACCAAGAATCTAGACTTTTTTACGTTCATATATATAGAAATTCCGCGATTTAAGCACTTTTTTACAAGAACTTTGAATTTAAAAAGCTCTATGATTGTGATGGCCGCCATGTTGGATTACACAATGGTGTAATTTTGTCTTAAAGTATGTCGGAAAATGAACGATAACTGCCTGTTTTTTGCTTTTAACCAAGAATCTAGACTGTTTTACGTTCATATCTATAGAAATTACGCGGTTTAAGCATTTATTTACAAGAATTTTGCACTTAAAAAGCTCTTTGTTTTGTGACAGCCGCCATCTTAGATAACACAATTCTGGCTTAAAATATTTACATAAAATGAACGATAACTGCCCGTTTTTTGCTTTTAAACAAGAATCTCGACTGTTTTACGTTCATATTTATAGAAATTCCGCCACTTAAGCATTTATTTACAAGAATTTTCAACTTTAAAAACTCTTTGTTTAGTGACAGCCGCCATGATAGATTATACAATACCGTGATTTTGTCTTAAAATATTTACGTAAAATGAACGATAACTGCCCGTGTTTTCCTTTTAACCAAGAATCTCGACTGTATTACGTTCATATTTATAGAAATTCCACCACTTAAGCATTTATTTACCAGAATTTCCAACTTTAAAAACTCTTTGTTTAGTGACAGCCGCCATGTTAGATTACACAATACCGTGATTTTGGTTTAAAACATTTACATGACATGAACGATAACTGCCCTTTTTTTGCTTTTAACCAAGTATCTAGACCGTTTACATTCATACCTATAGAAATTCCACCATTTAAGCATTTATTTACAAGAATTTTCAACTTTAAAAGCTCTTTGTTTTGTGACAGCCGCCATGTTAGATTACACAATACCGTGATTCTGGCTAAAAATATTTACGTAAAATGAACGATAACTGCCCGTTTTTTGCTTTTAACCAAGAATCTCGACTGTTTTACGTTCATATTTATCGAAATTCCACCACTTAAGCATTTATTTAACAGAATTTTCAACTTTAAAAACTCTTTGTTTAGTGACAGCCGCCATGTTGGATTACACAATAGTGTAACTTTGGCTTGAAATATTTACATAAAATGAACGATAACTGCCCGTTTTTTGCTTTTAACCAAGAATCTAGACTGTTTTACATTCATATCTATAGAAATTACTCGGTTTAAGCATTCATTTACAAGAATTTTCAACTTAAAAAGCTCTTTCTTTTGTGACAGGTTTTGTATCTCTGCACAATAGCGGAATTCAACCTAAATAAGTTGTGATTGTATACAGAAAATTGCAAATTTTGCTTTTGTTGAGTAAAATTAGGATGATTCTGCATGCTTTCTTTAAGTATTAAGTTTCTGATTTGAAAACTAAGTGATTTATGAGTTGTTGAAAACAACAACAAAAAATTAAGTTGCTATTTTGGGCAAAAATTGACATGATATGTTAAATATTCCTATTGATCCTGAAAAGAAAGGTGATTATCTCTGCATTTGGTGATTTTTGTGCATCTAATGTAAAATTTGAGAATTTTATAGCCATTTTAAGTTTTGTTATACTTGTATAAAATATAATTAATCGGGATTTTATTAGGGAACGACTTAGAATTTTTTGATGTCGCTGCTCATGGAGACTCATTTATCCCCAAGGGAGGTGCCTATTTTGGTTTTAGGTCACTAGTGGCTTTGGTTTTGAAAATATTTCAACTTTAAGTTTTTGAAAGTAGGCACCCTACGGATCAGCCTGGAGCCCCGTGTCCCTTCAATTGATAGTGAAGTCTTTGATTACAACACAATATAAACAAGCACAATGGAAGTGCACTAAACTCCCATGTGGCACATTAAAGCTGTTCAGCTTATCAAGACACTCAGATTCCAATTCTCCATGCTTAAGATTCTGAACAGGATGGATAAAAAAATAACAATAATTGTACCTTTAGCCATTTCGTAAAAGATCATTTAATTTTTCTGCCTTTCATTGACAATTGAACAAAGGTGCAGAAAAATCTTGAACGAAACTGTATCTCCTTGTATATTTTCATGTGCCCATGTTTGTTTGGTCTTTTTTTATCATTTGCTGTGTAAACAAAGCGCATCTTTATTTGCGTCGTGTCTTGTGAGTGGAGTGAAGGGCTTTCAATCTCGGCTTCCATTCAGGAAACAGTAGTGTCGTCACAAAGCCTCTCGGAGGAGAGCGCCGGCTTAGCGAGCAGCCCCGGGGTTTCAGGTGTTAATTACCTCTGTTTTTTATTTTTTTCAGACACGTAGACGCACACGCGGCCTCTTCAACTATATATAAACAC